>NC_031972.2:62356301-62956301 GCF_001858045.2 Oreochromis niloticus | reverse complement strand
AGAGCTCTGACGTTTATCAAATCTGTGTTTAGAATGATTGACACAGGGAGAGAACAGGATGACTACAAAAATAGCAAAATGAATCAAATCCTAGGGGACTCACTAATGGCAATGACACACCTGCTGCCTTTGAGGTGAGCCCTGAATCATCAAGCGAGCGTACCAAATGATGCATTTTACATTTTCCAGTGAGTAGAAAACTATTTTTTTAGTGACAATATAAAAAGCATCATGAAATCGATATAGAGCCACTTATGGTGTAACTGAATCGGAGAAAGTACCTCACTCTGACATAACAACATGAAAAACGAGTCAAACACAGATTGAGTCCTTGTTATTTATATGTTATTAAGTCTTATTAAAGATTTTAAGCTGAACTATAGCAAGATGTTATTTCTAGTACAACATCTGAAACCAACCAAACAAATAACATGGCTGCTGGGTGAATGAAGAGCGAGCGAACGCTGAGGCAGCCAGATCTTAAAAGCTCCAGGGAGAATTCCCAGGTTCTCCTAGTCGCACCAGGAACCTGCAAGACACTACAAAGGGATAAACAAGGCCCTGGCAAAGCCAAGGCTGTCACACCTTAAATCCTTATCAACAACAGAGATTTTAATAATGCTAACAACAACAACAACAACAACAACAATAATAATGAAGATGATAAATTCATCAGATTCACACAGTGACATTGCTAAATTCTTATCAGTTCCCTACCAATGCCCACCTCACTTGGTTTACTCACTTCTCTCTACCTGCCAGTGAGGATACGACATAAGCAGGGATGCTGTATCACTTGCTTGGTAATGTAAGTCAGTGTAATGTAATGTGCTATGAAATGTAGAGCTATGCAATTTGTAGGTCACCACAGAAGACAGAAGACTTCAGACGGGATACACTTGTGTTTGCTCTCTTATCATCTTCTCAGAATGCATTGGATATAATAAGAGATGGGAACACTTACCGAGTCATGGAATTAGGGAAGAGGTGAGGAAGTGGAATTTCGCCCAGTGTCTCGAAACTTCTCTCTCTCTCTCTCTCTCACCACACCGATCATTAACTCATTACCAACTAGATGCCAGCTGCATGTTTGAATGACACTAATAGGGAATGAGTGAGGAACTTCAGTTATGTTAAAAGATATGCTCTGAATGACAGAAAAAGAAAGCTAGAGAGAAATTATTTTTAGACGGCCTTGGGCTCCAGTTTGTTGCCACAGAGATTAAAGCTCAAACCAAATAGATGGCCTGCGGAGCTTTATACAACCCCTGCCAGCCTCAGCCTCATCACTCCACTCGCATTTACCCAATACCGACAGCCAGGGGTTCTCTGAGCCTGAGAAGGCACACTATTACTAACATTTAGCTCTGCATAGCTTCTGCAATATTGGCTCTGTCTTCTTATTAGTATTTTTAAAGACACATTTCTCGTATACGAAGCAAAACGTGGTTAAAAAGATGTAATCTTATGACTTCACACTAAAAATCCGCTTTCAAAGATTAGCTTTTGCTTTTGTGAGAATGCTGTTAGCTGAACATGACAGAAAATATGTTGTTATTGTGGCAAGTAGCCAACTAAAGACAGCCAGGATCATATGATCGTGGTAAACACAGCAATGTAGTAAATAGAGTGGGAGGATTGAACAGGGCTCGTCTTTTAGTGTTTGATGTGGAGGAGGAGTGTTTAATTTAGACCTCCACACCTCTTGTTGGTGGCCTTAGAAACAGTTATTGTAGTTTCATATCAGAGGGTTAGATACTGACAACCGCGCGTATCACTGAAGAAGGAGGGAGCGTGCTAATCAGCAGCCATCTGCATGGACCACTTATCCAATAACCTCACCATATACCCACTTTCCTAAGTTCTTACATAATTATTAGCATGACAAATAATAATAATGTTCAATAATGCGTTCCCCTGCTATTTAGTCATTAATGCATCAGTGATGGATATTAGAAGCTGATTAATCACTGTCTGTGACCTGCTGTTCAAGCTCTGCAGGACATTAACAGTTCTTTGATGGTCTTCAGATTAAATATGAAAGCATAAGAAGCTTTGACTGAATCGTTTTTAGCCGTCTCACTCATCAGAGACGTCACAGGTGTCGAGTCAAAGACAAGTTTAGGGCAAATCCAACTGAGCCTGAGAATTAGTCCAGACTGCTAAACACCAAAAACTCGTCCTTATTTTAATACTGTGTTCAAGGCAACACTTATGTGGTTTGAATTTTATAGACTTCTTCTCCCATGAAGGATGAGCTCTGATAAGGCTGGTTCACCCTGCAAGAAACATATCTTACATCTATCCGACACAAGCACATCCTGGGATTCCCACTGTTTTCTGGCACATCCACCCACACACATACACAGGCAGAGAAACCAGGACAGAAACATGGACGTGCTTCTTTTCTCTTTGTTTCCACGTCTTCAACTCAGTGAATGTGTCGTGGTCCCTCGGTTTTCTGCTCGAGTTAGTTTGGGATTCTAGCATTTATCTTGTTTTAAGTTTGTCATGGTTCTGGCTCATTTCACCCAGCCTTTGGAGTTTCTCTGTGAACTATTTGTGTTGTAATATGTGGGTTTTCTATTTTTTGAGTATTGAGTTCTCCTCATTGTTGAGGTTTTGTTTTTTTCTATTTGTTGTACCTTTGTGTTTCAGCCTAAATAAACGTCTCTCCTTTTGTTTAACTTCATTCTGCCTTCTCGTGTTGTCTGCTTAAAGAAATATAAGCTCAGCTCTGTTCCTGATATCATATTGTCAAGTCTTAGCCGGGGTGTTAAGTGTTTCTTCTCTTGTCACTTCCTGTTTTATTTTTTTTATAGTCTTTTGTTTCTTGGGTCTTGTGTTTAGTTTTGCGTCTTTGTCCTTAGTATCCCACTACATTGTTTGCACCCATCTGCTCCCCGTTCTTCTAACTGGCCTCATTGTGCACCTCCTCAGTCTCCTCCTTAAACTTTGTTGTGTTATCTGTTGACTTTCCACTGTGTTCCCCTCACTTGTCTATTGGAAACTTGTGGATTATGTTGCTGTTCCACATTATAGACTTTATGAAAGTGAAGCTTTGTGAAACATTTAAACAATTATGGCAGAATTGCTTTGAAACAATCTTAAACCCATTTCCACAGTGACACCTAATGGTCACTTTTACTAGTGTCACAATGCCACTCAAGCATTGCACAATTAATTATACATATATATATATATATATATATATATATATATATATATATATATATATATATATATATGTATATATATATATATATATATATATATATATATTTTTTTTTTTTTTAACTGACTGTCAACATTTATGAGCAACAGATTTTGGAGAAATCCCTGTACAAAGAATGAAAGACAAAATAAATTGAGCATACACAGGTTTCATTTTCAATTAATTTAAAAAATATATAAATAATAAATAAATAAGACTCATTTGTTTTCCTCCCGATACCTTTTTAAATCTGAGCGAATCCACCGTGGTTGCAGAGGATGAAGAAACTTGCTCTAACTTTATCTGGATTGTCTACAGACATGATGGTTCTGATTACACTGAAAATGTAGAATTCCTTCCTGTTGTTTATGAGTATTTACACCACAAGTGTTAGAACTTAAAAAAAACAAATAGGGTCACTTATAATTAATGGATGTGATTTTCCTTGCATTTTTATTTAAGCTGTCAAACATTTTTTCCCACCAGTTTCTGGCTGCACACAATGTGTGCACCCATGATATTGGATTACAGTGAGGATGAAGTCACTTAATGCAGCAAATACATACTCTTTAAAGTAGAAAAGATGGACTAGACGGGACTTGGAACTGAACATTTCTGCTTGCTTTACTTTCCTCTTTGAAAGTGCTTGCAGTCTCTGTTGAGATAATTCATGAAGTCAGTGGCACTCTCCCAGCAGTCTGGTTTTTCTCATTCTTTCTCTTTTGTCTGTAATTACAATTGAACAATGTTTTTTTTTTTAATTACGCTTTGGATCAGGATGTTTAAGTGGATAGATGTTAGTCTTATTAGTCTTCACAATCGACAGCAGAACTAAAAATGAGACACTGGGTATTTTCTTCTATACATACTTGTGTGTTTGTGTGTAAGAATCTTTGGGTCTGCAAGGCCTTACCTGCAAAACATGACAGATAATGTGTGTGTGTGTGTGTGTTTTATGTTTAAAATAGTTACACTACAGAGCTATTTTAAATTGTCCACTAATAAGTACTTTTTAGGACTGTTTTTTGTTTCCACTGCTGGCACTATGTTTAATGTGATCAGTGTTGGGCAAGTTACTTTGAAAAAGTAATTAATTATAGTTACTAGTTACTTCTTCAAAAAAGTAACTGACTTAGTAACTGAGTTACAAGATTCTAAAAGTAACTAATTACTTGAAAAGCAACTATTGCGTTACTTTAAAAAAAAAAAAAGTTTAACCCTCTGAGGTCCAGGGTATAATTGGCCATTTTTAACTACTTTTGATGTTTTCTCTACATGTCACCTTTAAAAACTGTTTACTTTGCCATGTTTGGTATCATTGTTTTCAGCACAACCTCACGTGTCTGAATTTACAGTTATGTTTTCATGTTGACATACTGTATTAACACAATTGATCTAAAATCAGACAAAAAACATAAAATCTGAGTAGAAAAAGTGATATTGTAACAACCACAAACATGTTTATTGAATCATATTTCATAACTTTAAATGCAAATATAAACTGTCAATTTTAAAATCATATACACAAGTTTTGCAAACAACAAAGTTATTTGCATCCATTTACCTTTTACCTTGATTTTTTAAATAACCATTCCAAACTATTTACTGAACAATCAGCTGTTCTGTATTCAATAAGATGCCACAAATTATTTGTGCCACTCCAAAAAAATAATTTCTGTCCATTATAAAGGAGAACATCACAGCCTGATACCTGCAGGCCTGACAGCAGGTGTATCACTCCTGTTTTTTTACCTGGAGATGCCTCATTGTTCTGACACACAACACAAAACTATCCACAACACTACACACTAACTACACACCCCAAACACGCTAAACATCACAAATCTCTCACATCTCAAAACTCGCTCTCTCTCTTTTTCTGCTGTCTCTCTCTCTCTCTCTCGCCGTCACTCCTAAAACTTCCCCCTCTTCCTAAACAACCAAATGTCATGTTGCCATATCATTTTTTGATTGGACGACATGGTGCATTTTTCCACCAACACGAACGGGCTGTTTTTTGTTTTGTTTTTTATTTTTTTGCTCATAAGCAGAGAGTGCTTGCTAGCGCTGTCCTTAGACAGTAAACGTGACGAAACTATTCAGAAAAAAAAAACGTGTATATATTGTTTATCATGACTCTGGTTTTACGTGGTCTATCAGCACAATTTAAAAACTGGTATATATCACCTTGTTGCTTTGTCATCTTTAAGTGGTCATGTGATTGGCTTACCACACTACTTTATTCTTCCTCAGTCAAACAGCAGCACTCATGCGATTGTTTTGCGTTACTTGTAACTCCGTTATTCCCATCACTGAACTTATTGATAAGAGGTTATCCAACGCCTCCTGGGCAGCTGTACTTTGTCTCCCTCTCATGTTCAGCTGCTGGTAGCATGCAGTAGCATGCTAGCGTTAGCCGATAGCTCTTCAACCAGTGTTGAAGGTTACTATAAAATGTATTCCACTACAGATTACAGATTACATGGCCCAAAATGTAGTTTGTAGCGTATTTTGTTAAGTTACTCAATGTGAGTAATGTATTCTGAATACTTAATATATTGTCATGCTTTTTACAACTACATGGATGTACTATTCCTGTGTGATTTATTACTATTACTTAAGGCTACTCGCCATACCAATACCAACTAGATTTTTAAATCTTAATATAAAATGAGTAACAGTAGGGTGGACATTAGGTAAGGCTGCACTTTTTACAACGATCTCATATAGAAAACTATTTCTGTATCAGTAATATGTTTTCTTTCTGTCTGCTTTCAGAACTGCACATGACTATTTGCAGCTAGCAGGCTGTTAATGCTATCCATCAAGTCTAACAGTCTGCAGTAACCTCAGCTAATGCCAGCTAACAATATTACCTAGGTGGCGAGTAATAAATCACACATCAATAGTACATCAAAGATACTGAAGTGGCACATGACCCAGGTAGCTACCACAGCTAAAACAAGCTAGCTGCAGTAGGCTAACGTTAGCTTTTAAAAAGAACTTACTTCCAGGTGTTTCTTTAGGTTGGAGTGTTTTGACGCTGTGAGCAGTTTGCTTGCTGACAAACAGAGTTTGCATTGCACGCTCAAATTTCGCCCATCCCTTTCTTCTTTACATGTGAAGTGGAGTCTGAATTTCCAAGTAAGAAATGTATTCCTGCCCGTGCACTGCTGCCTCTGTTGTGCTGGCTCCGGGTCCACTGTGTAACTGACGACACCAACATTAACAGGACGCTTACATTAGAGCCTCTTATTGTGTGTTTGTTTCAGTTTCTGGCAATGTGTGGAATTACCAAAATTAGAGAGGGCATAGCCTAACATATGAAACAGGAAATGACTGCCATGTAATCCATTTATTTCAACAAAGTAACTGTATTCTAATTAATACCTATGTAAATGGTAACTGTAACAAAATACAGTTACTCATATTTTAAATATGTAACACTGGTACATGTATTCCATTACTCCCCAACACTGTGTACAACACAGTATAAATCATCACACCACTCAACACAACATCATACCTGCCATTTTTATTTATTGTTTTAACATGTTTAAATTATTTTGGCAAATTGTAAACGAAAAATGGACACATTATAACTTTAAAGCATGGAACTATTGGTAAACACAGCTATGATTTTTTATCATAGCTGATAAATTATTTTTGCATGGTAGTAAACTAAAATCCTGATATTCCATAGGGCCATTTTTCAGCACATTTCAATGCCTCGCTTGTCATTTTTCATGGTGCATCTGTTGTCCTGTGTTTCTCCCCTCACCGGTCACACATATGGCTGAGTTTTTCCTTCTCAGTGTTGCCAAGTGTTTGCTCGTGGGGGGTTGAGTGTAGAGTTGTAGGCATTTTCTCTGTTCTGTTGTAGGGTCTTGACTTTCTTCTTTCTTTCTCCCTCCTTTTTTTTAGTGACTTTAGGAAAATGCCAAGATTTGGGATTAAATGTAGCCATAGCATTAACCAGCTTACAGAACACCACAACAGGTTGTGCTGCCATTTTCTGTTCCACTGTCCTGTAACAGCGACAACACTAGCAGATAATGCTTAATTAGTTTCTGTTCTAGTCTTTAGTTTCAGTTTTAGTGTGCTGATGAAAAACAAACTTGTGAAATAGTCAAATCTAGGTCCCAGCTCTGTAATATGACGAGTCGCCTCAAAGACTGTCTCTGCTGCCTGGCTCTTTTGCCAGCCTCGAAGTCTTTCTCTGGCATCCGGCTGTGTTAGGTTTTATTATGTCTGCAGGGTGCAAAGATCAGACAGCTGAGTTATAGGTGGAAGATTAGAAAATGCCTTATCTGAATTAAGAGATGGACAGAACATCTGTGTCAAGTGTAAAAATGCTCATCTTAGCCTCAGAATAAGAATTACAATACAGCCAATAAAATGTGTAGTTAATCTGTTCTCCATGGCAACAAGCAAGCAAAACCAAATTATTCTATAATGTATATCTAAGAAATTTACTATATTCAGATATTCCACCACAAATTTTAGAAATATTTCTCTCACTTGATTTTATTAGTTTTACTCTACTTTCAATTAAAACAACAAAAAATTAGAATTCAGTCAGAAACATTTAGGCTATTTTTTTTTTTATTTTGCGACAGTCTCAGCATTATTATATATGGTTACCATGGTTACCACGGTGTTATTCTTATCATGCAAGGTCGACAGAAAAGACTGTGTCAGTGGCCCAGTCCTCTGGAGTGATATCTGCACTGTGAATCCACAAATGTTGCAGATCAGGGCACAAAAATCTCATTAAAGCTTTGATTCTTCTTGCTGTTCTTCCTTTTTTGGTTCATCTTGAAGTTTATAATCTCCTTCACATTTACTAACGACCCATAAGTATTTTGGACAATGATATAATTTTTGTAATGTTTTATTTGTACACCATCACAGTGGATTTTCAATCACGATGTGACTGCTGTGATTGTTTACTAACTGGAAAAACTGACAGAGTCATGGTGAAAAGAAAGTGCTCAACTCTAAGGTTTTATATATATAAAAAAAGATCAAGTTAATGTTACCAATGTTGGTAACATTAGAATTGTCAGAGTGAGTGTTTTCCTTTTACCATGACAGCAGTTTTAAAAAAAAGAATTTTTTTTTATACATGGGTAAAGATGTTTGCAGTCAGTGACTGACAGACAGATGGAAAGAGACAGAGCATCAACCAAAAATGTAGAAAAGACATATTATATCAAAGTTATAAATTGGTGTGCATGTCACTGAAATGTTGTGGAAATAAGGATTTGATGGTCTATAAACCAGCCAGATTTTTGGGTGCAACAGTTTTCTAGATTACAATCAATCAATAACAAATCCTCCTGATCTCACCTCACTATGTCTGTACAGTACACCTGTCCACAGAATCAGTTTCTTCAATTCCAGCCTCAGCACCAGCATAGGCAAGACCAAAGAGCTGTCAAAGGACTTCAGGGACAACACCATAGAGCTGCAGAAGACTGGAGAAGCCTACAAGACCGTCAGCAGAAAGCTTGAACGAACAGGCCTCACCTTCTCATTTAATTGTCCAATTCATTTTACACCTCAGAAAAATGGGACTTGTGACTTAAATGGAAGTAATTCCATAACATGTCTGTGAAGGTTCTCAGTCATCCAGGTCATCGTGGTCAAAGGAGTTTGCAAAGAAAAGCGTCTGGACTTCTTTGAGTTGCTTGAAGACGTTTCACCTCTCATCCGAGAAGCTTCTTCAGTTCTAAGGTCAAATGGCCGAGAGTCCCAGATTTAAACCCAGTGGGAGTATCCCCCCAAAGAGGGACAAAGGACCCCCTGGTGATCCTCTAATCACATGCGCCAAGGTGTGAAAGCGGGTGTGGGACCTAATCAGCCAGGGTTTCGGGTGAGCCCATTGTGAAACCTGGCCCCACCTTGTCATGTGATTTCCTGAGGTCAGATGGCCCAGGATGTGAGTGGGCGTTAAGGCGTCTGGGGAGGGAACTCAAAACTGGATTATAGATGGCAGACAGTTGGTGTCGTAAACCACCACCTCTGTTCAAAGATGGTCGCTCACAGTGGACATAGATGGCCTCTTTCACTCCTCTTTCAAACCATCTGTCCTCTCTGTCCAATATGTGAACATTGGCATCCTCGAAAGAGTGACCTTTCCTGACCTCAGGAAATCACATGATAGGGTGGGGCCAGGTTTCACAATGAGCTCACCCGAAACCCTGGCTGATTAGGTCCCACACCCGCTTTCACACCTTGGCGCATGTGATTAGAGGATCACCAGGGGGTCCTTTGTCCCTCCTTGGGGGGATACTCCCACTGGGTTTAAATCTGGGACTCTCGGCCATTTGACCTTAGAACTGAAGAAGCTTCTCGGATGAGAGGTGAAACGTCTTCAAGCAACTCAAAGAAGTCCAGACGCTTTTCTTTGCAAACTCCTTTGACTAATTCCATAACAGTTAATACAATAAAAAACAAATAAAACAAACAAAAGCAGAAACAAACACACACAAAAACAAACGTCTCATTGTCCAGATAAGGATGTGAATATTAACTGATACAGAATATAAAAACTTTTTTAGTTGAGACAAACTTCTGGGTCCTGGGTGAATATCCAGACTAAGCGTGAGTCAAATTACCACTAGAATTTTGCCCTGACCAGGAACACCAAGCCCCAGCCTGGGTCTCTTTTGGATCACCTAGTAACTGGTCTGTAACCCATGTACTGCCCTGGCCCATAGCAGGAACCATGGGCAGGGATGTGAAACTCATTTCACATCGTGGGCCACACATAGCCCACTTTGTGAGTGGGCCTGACCAGTGAAGTTCCCTTTCTATCAGTGTAAAGAAGTTTAACGAAACACTTAGTCCCTGAGATATCTTGCGTTGCAGTTTCAACTGTACATCTCAGTTTTTCTGCATAACTGAGAAATGTAAATTCAATTAAATTCAATTCAATTTTATTTATATAGCGCCAAATCACAACAAAAGTCGCCTCAAGGCGCTTTATATTGTACAGTAGATCGTACAATAATAAATACAGAGAAAAACCCAACAATCATATGACCCCCTATGAGCAAGCACTTTGGCGACAGTGGGAAGGAAAAACTCCCTTTTAACAGGAAGAAACCTCCGGCAGAACCAGGCTCAGGGAGGGGCGGGGCCATCTGCTGCGACCGGTTGGGGTGAGAGAAGGAAAACAGGATAAAGACATGCTGTGGAAGAGAGACAGAGATTAATAACAGATATGATTCAGTGCAGAGAGGTCTATTAACACATAGTGAGTGAAGAAGAAACACCCAGTGCATCATGGGAATTCCCCGGCAGCCTACGTCTATTGCAGCATAACTAAGGGAGGATTCAGGGTCACCTGGTCCAGCCCTAACTATATGCTTTAGCAAAAAGGAAAGTTTGAAGCCTAATCTTGAAAGTAGAGATAGTGTCTGTCTCCCGAATCCAAACTGGAAGCTGGTTCCACAGAAGAGGGGCCTGAAAACTGAAGGCTCTGCCTCCCATTCTACTTTTAAATACTCTAGGAACAGCAAGTAGGCCTGCAGTGCGAGAGCGAAGTGCTCTAATAGGGTGATATGGTACTACAAGGTCATTAAGATAAGATGGGGCCTGATTATTTAAGACCTTGTATGTGAGGAGCAGGATTTTGAATTCTGGATTTAACAGGAAGCCAATGAAGGGAAGCCAAAACAGGAGAAATATGCTCTCTCTTTCTAGTCCCTGTCA
Organism: Oreochromis niloticus; assembly: GCF_001858045.2. Lineage (NCBI taxonomy): Eukaryota > Metazoa > Chordata > Actinopteri > Cichliformes > Cichlidae > Oreochromis > Oreochromis niloticus. Next base: position 62,945,365 of record NC_031972.2, on the reverse strand, counting down.
GGACTCTTGCTGCAGCATTTTGGATCAGCTGAAGACTTTTCAGAGAGTTTTTAGGACATCCTGATAATAAAGAATTACAGTAGTCCAGCCTGGAAGTAATAAATGCATGAACTAGTTTTTCAGCGTCACTCTGAGACAGGATATTTCTAATTTTAGAGATGTTGCGCAAATGGAAGAAAGCAGTCTTACATATTTGTTTAATATGTGCGTTGAAGGACATGTCCTGGTCAAAAATGACTCCAAGGTTTCTCACAGTGTTACTGGAGGCCAAGGTAATGCCATCCAGAGTAAGAATCTGCTTAGATACCATATTTCTAAGATTTTCAGGGCCAAGTACAATAACCTCAGTTTTATCTGAATTAAGAAGCAGAAAGTTAGCGGCCATCCAGGTCTTTATGTCTTTAAGACATTCCTGCAGTTTAACTAATTGGTCTGTGATACCTGGCTTCATGGACAGATAGAGCTGGGTGTCATCTGCATAGCAGTGAAAATTTATGCTATGTCTTCTAATGATGCTGCCTAAGGGAAGCATGTATAATGTACACAGAATTGGTCCTAGCACTGAACCCTGTGGAACTCCATAATTGACCTTAGTGTGTGAAGAGGACTCTCCATTTACATGCACAAATTGGAGTCTATTAGATAGATATGATACAAACCACTGCAGTGCAGTACCTGTAATACCGACAGCATGTTCTAATCGCTCTAATAGGATATTATGGTCAACAGTATCGAACGCAGCACTGAGGTCTAGCAGGACAAGCACAGAGATGAGTCCACTGTCAGAGGCCATAAGAAGATCATTTGTAACCTTCACTAAAGCTGTTTCTGTGCTGTGATGAGCTCTGAAACCTGACTGAAACTCTTCAAATAAGCCATTCCTCTGCAGATGATCTGTTAGCTGTTTGACAACTACTCTTTCAAGGATGTTTGATATGAAAGGAAGGTTGGAGATTGGCCTATAATTAGCTAAGACAGCTGGGTCTAGAGATGCTTTTTAAGTAAAGGTTTAACTACAGCCAGCTTGAAGGCCTGTGGTACATAGCCGATTATTAGAGATAGGTCGATCATATTTAAGATTGAAGCATTAATTAATGGCAGGACTTCTTTGAGCAGTTTTGTAGGAATGGGGTCTAAAAGACACGTTGATGGTTTGGAGGAATTAATTATTGAAGTTAACTCAGAAAGATCAATTGGAGAAAAAGAGTCTAACTTAACATCGATGGTATTAAAAGTAGCTGTAGATAATATTACATCTGTGGGATGATTATTGGTAATTTTTTCTCTAATGATAAAAATTTTATTTGTGAAGAAGTTCATGAAGTCATTACTAGTTAACGTTAAAGGGATGGTTGGCTCAGTAGAGCTCTGACTTTTTGTCAGCCTGGCTACAGTGCTGAAGAGAAACCTGGGGTTGTTCTTATTTTCTTCAATCAGTGACGAATAGTAAGATGTTCTGGCTTTGCGGAGGGCTTTCTTATAAAGCAGCAAACTATTTCTCCAGGCTAAATGATGATCCTCTAAATTTGTGACACGCCAAATGAAAGAAATCTGTCACTGTGACTCTTTGGGCATAAAGTGTAGGTTTTCTGGCAGCCAAGACTGTCTACAATTATGAAACAGAACCTTTTTGTAAGTTCAAGCAAAATGTTCTTTTACTGTGAATCCACTGTAAAAATAAATACAGTAAGGCTTCTGTCATATATCTGTTTATCGGTTACTTTGCTGTAATATGAATGGCCATCGGAGAGATCTTTAAGAGGAAAAAGTCCCCAAAAAAAAGAGGAAAAAGTCCAAAATTTATCCTCTTCACATTTTCCAAAGCTGTCCAGTAGGCTGCATGGGAGTCTTTGCCGGGCTGATTCGGGCCCATGACCCTTATGTTTAATACCCTTGCTTAATGGATTGGACTTTGAGTTTCCAATCCAGGGCTGCTTAAACTGTCTTTAGGGACGTGCACATCAGCACTGTGGTGTGAAAGGAGCGCAAGCTTCTGCAGGAGGTTGAGTTATACCTGCACAACCTACAGGCTCGGACTCATAAAGAATGTCTGGATTTCATTTGCTGTGGAGTTGCCCATGGAACCAGAGCTGGGTATATTTCATGTTACTGTTTTTCCCAAAGGACAAGAGGATTATGTCCATATTCCTTCAGGTCAGGAAACTGGTCCTGATGGTCTTAGTGCTGATGCTGTAATGCAGCAGTTCAGGGCATCGGGCCTTTGAGGATTCAGTGGGTGACGCGCTCAAAGGCGTCCCAGCTGGAGACTTCATTGTCCTGCTGAGGTCGTTGATGCTCACAGTCATGACAGTGAAGCCTGAAGTGGTGTGACTGGGATGAACCACCTACATGTGGTGTTCTGTTACTGGGTTTCTGTATGGCTTTGTTAATCACGTTCCAACATGTTTGAGCATGAAGGTCCTGGTGCCAAATTCCATAACTGCACTTGGCACCAGAACACGCAGTGAAAGTAGGTCAGTGATTCATTTTATAATTGTATCTATATGTCATAGACATTACTACTGTAATTCATTATTATCAGGATGTCCTAAAAACTCGCTGAAAAGCCTTCAGCTAATCCAAAATGCTGCAGCAAGAGTCCTGACAGGGACTAGAAAGAGAGAGCAGATTTCTCCTGTTTTGGCTTCCCTTCATTGGCTTCCTGTTAAATCCAGAATTGAATTCAAAATCCTGCTCCTCACATACAAGGTCTTAAATAATCAGGCCCCATCTTATCTTAATGACCTTGTAGTACCATATCACCCTATTAGAGCACTTCGCTCTCACACTGCAGGCCTACTTGTTGTTCCTAGAGTATTTAAAAGTAGAATGGGAGGCAGAGCCTTCAGTTTTCAGGCCCCTCTTCTGTGGAACCAGCTTCCAGTTTGGATTCGGGAGACAGACACTATCTCTACTTTCAAGATTAGGCTTCAAACTTTCCTTTTTGCTAAAGCATATAGTTAGGGCTGGACCAGGTGACCCTGAATCCTCCCTTAGTTATGCTGCAATAGACGTAGGCTGCCGGGGATTCCCATGATGCATTGAGTTTTTCCTTTCCAGTCACCTTTCTCACTCACTATGTGTTAACAGACCTCTCTGCATCGAATCATATCTGTTATTAATCTCTGTCTCTCTTCCACAGCATGTCTTTATCCTGTCTTCCTTCTCTCACCCCAACCGGTCGCAGCAGATGGCCCCGCCCCTCCCTGAGCCTGGTTCTGCCGGAGGTTTCTTCCTGTTAAAAGGGAGTTTTTCCTTCCCACTGTCACCAAAGTGCTTGCTCATAGGGGGTCATATGATTGTTGGATTTTTCTCTGTATCTATTATTGTGCGATCTACTGTACAATATAAAGCGCCTTGAGGCGACTTTTGTTGTGATTTGGTGCTGTATAAATAATATTGAATTGAATTGAATTGAATTGAATTGAATTGAATTTGGGTAAAGAGAGGAGCAGAGCTGTCTAAGTAACACTTGGTGGCGAGTTGGATTACACAACAATGTCTTACAGGTCTGTGGTGCCCAAACATGCTTTTGCTCCCACAGACGTGATGAGTGGTAGACGTTGTTTAGCTTATTGCACTTGGTGTTTTGAACTGTATCAGATCTAAACGACACCATAGGCGTACGCAGGTAATATATATTTTTAGTGAATCTCCATTTTTCTCTTTGTTTGCAACACACTCCTGATAGCCCATGATTGGTCTCTCTTTATTTTCCAGCCTGCTCTAATCGTGCGCCTTTTACTTAAACTAACAACCACTACTTGAATTTGATGTATGATATGTGCTCCCTGCTCTGTCATTCGCTGCCGTCCTTTGTTATATTATGTTATATCCTGTCACAAAGAGCGGCTGGACTCGAGGCGCAGCACAGGATCAGTGTTCAACATCATTCTTCCCCCTGACATATTTTCCTCTGAGGAGCAAGGTTGCAGTCAGAAACAGTTTGTTCATGAGTGATTTTGCACTGCCTGTTAACTCACTTAATGCACCTAGTATACCACTGGCAGGACAGGTTGAGCACAGCTACGCAGCCCATCATTTTTCACTGAGATCCCTTCCAGAAGTTTGCCGGTCAATATGCTTGACAGAGAGTTATGGCAATCATTCTTTCTCTCTTAAGGCTAATGCAATGCATTGGGTGTGTGTGTGTGTGTGTGTGTGTGTGTGTGTGTGTGTGAGCCACTGAAAATGAGCATGTCCCCTTTCCTCCATTAGAAAGAAGTAGAGGGTCTTATTCTGCACATTCATCGTGATGTAAGATCCTGCAGGTCTCCACAGGTGCTGCACAGCAGGAATGCTGCACAACACTGTCTCCCCAAAATCTGTGAAAGCATCAAAAAGGGTTCATTGATTCATGTTCAGGGACACACACGTTCTTTTTTTGCATAACTGGACATGAAAAAATGTTTCCACACTTTGAAAGAGGTTGTTAAATAATCACAACATTTTATCCAGTCTTGTCATCAGATCTGTTCATTTGTGCTCACGGACACAAACAGTCTACATTAGGACTGACACAGGTTGCAGACTTTCTCTGCATTTCTTATGTAAGTTCAGTTTTTGCCATTTTTCTACATGCTGTACTAAGCCGTCATTTTATGCCATCTTACTGTCAGCAGATTTGTTGATAATAAAGACAAAAAAGCTACTTCCTGTAGGAATGCAGTTCATTTATTGGACGATAGTCGTACAATTTGTCTCCACGTACTACATGAAAAGAAAAGTTTCATTTCATAATGTTTAGCCCTGACACTGAGTGGCATAATCTATATAATCTATACACAGCCAGTGACAACATCATGAAACATTTTTGTGCAAAAAAATGAAAAAAATTACTGAATATTTTAATTGAAAGATTTTTTTTAGCGTTAAAAACGGTACTGTATATATTATATATATAAGTACTTGTATAAGTCAAGCCAAATGAGTATTTTGATTGGCTTTCTGACTGACAGGCCAACAAACATTGAATCCAAAATCTGCCAAATTTAATGAGAACCAGCACAGAACACAGAAAGACCTGACCTGTCTGAGCAGCCACCTACTGTCCCCATTTGAGACCAGTGAGACCAGTGAGACCAGTTTATGGTCTGTTTGACATAGTTTGTCTTTGCACAGTATTGACCGTCTTCCTCACTTTGTAACTTTGAGCTTCTTTCTACCTTCACCTGCATTTATTCTGTTAATAAAATAAAGTCAAGTCATTTATTTGATTCAAAGGGGTTTTGAAATAACTCGGCTACGTCCCTTGAATTTGGAAAGAATAACAACAAGGTCCTCTGCTAATGAGCACGAGAAGTTGGGCATCTAGAAGGATCTTGGAAAGAGAGACCAGCATGAGAAGTGACAGCTCCGCTGGTTTCCAATCTACAGCGCAGAATTTAAAGTATACGATGATTAATGATTCTGGCATAGAATTGAATTTTTCTTTGCATGCCTTAATATAGGAATACAAGAGATATTAAATATTTCAAGTCAAAAACATTTTTACCATCACAGGTTGTATTATACTGTAATAAATCTTCTTACATTACCGGTGGCTTGGATGATTAGTTTGTCTGTGCAGAATTCTCTTAAGTAAATAAAGCTTTATAGAACAATTTCATTGTTTTCTGACTGACAGGCCAACAAATATTTTGACCCCAAATTTAGTCAATTCAATTTTATTTATATAGCGCCAAATCACAACAAAAGTCGCCTCAAGGCGCTTTATATTGTACAGTAGATCGCACAATAATAAATACAGAGAAAAACCCAACAATCATATGACCCCCTATGAGCAAGCACTTTGGCGACAGTGGGAAGGAAAAACTCCCTTTTAACAGGAAGAAACCTCCGGCAGAACCAGGCTCAGGGAGGGGCGGGGCCATCTGCTGCGACCGGTTGGGGTGAGAGAAGGAAGACAGGATAAAGACATGCTGTGGAAGAGAGACAGAGGTTAATAACAGATATGATTCGATGCAGAGAGGTCTATTAACACATAGTGAGTGAGAAAGGTGACTGGAAAGGAAAAACTCAATGCATCATGGGAATCCCCGGCAGCCTACGTCTATTGCAGCATAACTAAGGGAGGATTCAGGGTCACCTGGTCCAGCCCTAACTATATGCTTTAGCAAAAAGGAAAGTTTGAAGCCTAATCTTGAAAGTAGAGATAGTGTCTGTCTCCCGAATCCAAACTGGAAGCTGGTTCCACAGAAGAGGGGCCTGAAAACTGAAGGCTCTGCCTCCCATTCTACTTTTAAATACTCTAGGAACAACAAGTAGGCCTGCAGTGTGAGAGCGAAGTGCTCTAATAGGGTGATATGGTACTACAAGGTCATTAAGATAAGATGGGGCCTGATTATTTAAGACCTTGTATGTGAGGAGCAGGATTTTGAATTCTGGATTTAACAGGAAGCCAATGAAGGGAAGCCAATACAGGAGAAATCTGCTCTCTCTTTCTAGTCCCTGTCAGGACTCTTGCTGCAGCATTTTGGATTAACTGAAGGCTTTTCAGGGAGTTTTTAGGACTTCCTGATAATAAAGAATTACAGTAGTCCAGCCTGGAAGTAATAAATGCATGAACTAGTTTTTCAGCGTCACTCTGAGACAGGATATTTCTAATTTTAGAGATGTTGCACAAATGGAAGAAAGCAGTCTTACATATTTGTTTAATATGTGCATTGAAGGACATGTCCTGGTCAAAAATGACTCCAAGGTTCCTCACAGTGTTACTGGAGGCCAAGGTAATGCCATCCAGAGTAAGAATCTGCTTAGATACCATATTTCTAAGATTTTCAGGGCCGAGTACAATAACCTCAGTTTTATCTGAATTAAGAAGCAGAAAGTTAGCGGCCATCCAGGTCTTTATGTCTTTAAGACATTCCTGCAGTTTAACTCATTGGTGTGTGTTACCTGGCTTCATGGACAGATAGAGCTGCGTGTCATCTGCATAGCAGTGAAAATTTATGCTATGTCTTCTAATGATGCTGCCTAAGGGAAGCATGTATAATGTAAATAGAATAGTCGCCTCCCCCCTCAACATATGTTCTTACATATGAGCTTCTTTCTAGTTTCACCTATACTTTTTGGAGTTCTGAGGTAATGGGCATCTGACATGGTAATCAGAGCCTTGGTCATCTATAAGGGTCTGGATAGCATCACCTCGAGTAGTGACAGCTCCAGCTTTCAGTTTACAAAGAATTTTAAAATGAATCTAAAGTGCTCAGTTAATGTAGATGATATTTGATGAACCTGGCATCAGTTTTAACGTTTCCCTGCATCCTTCAGTTTGTCATCAGCTTATATATTTCCTACCTTTATTCTCCCAAAGCAAGGTTTAAAATAACTTTAGCTCTTAGGTCTTTGATTTTCTGTCACTTTGTAAAGCAGCAGTAATCTGGTAGATATTATTACTTAAATTTCAAATATTGTATTTGTTTCTTTCACAAAACTGCTGAAATTAAATAGTTCTCTAATCATACTTTCTCACAAATGTAATTTTGGTTTTGTTATATCTATTTTGGATTCATTTAATCTTACTGTTTATATGATTGTTCATTTAATTTATTCAATATTTGCCCCTGCAGCCCCAGAGAAAGTTTCTTTAATTTCACTTTTCCATGGGACGTGTGAGGGTTCATTTATTATATACTATAACAATAATAATAATAATAATAATGTCTGTATATTTTCATTCATCTTTCAAATTGTTATAACACTATTATATTATTTTAATATATAGGTGAAACGTTCATTTTTGCACCTGCTGTTGTTACTATTGACATAATACATTAGCTTCATATTCTGCTTTTGTTTTCAAGCGTCACAGTGTCATCAGAGCTGAGAGTGCAGTGTCGCTGCAGGTTCAGCTATTTTCAAATACTTAACATTTGACAGAATAACTTTTAATTTTTTTTTTGTAACACTTTGCAAAACTTGCTCACCTTCACTGTGGCTCATCTTGGTAATTGTCAGAGATTATCCTGCACCGAGGTCCCACAAATGAACCTGTGAAGTCATATATCAATGAGGTGTAAAGCAGGAAGGGCAGGAGGAGGGAGCACAGCGGCAAGCGAGATAAGTGGCAAGGTAAGTGAATGAGGTAAGTATATGAGGAAATGGAGGACAGTGAGGGGGAGATCGAGATGACGAGAGTGAGTGGAAAATAGAATGAAAGTGGGGAGTAGGCAGAATAGTGAAAGGAAAGAAAAAGGAGGAAGTGAAAGTGTGACTCAGATCTTACCTTAAACAATTCTGCTATTTGATGTTTCTGAGCATTTATGAAACCATTAAGAGTAACCTGTGAACTTCTATTATCGTTGCCTTCAGTCCTGACACAGACACCAGAAAGCCTGAAGCTGGAGCACAAAGCATGAAAGGGTCGGCCTAAGACAGGAATATCATCCTGACTGTGAGAACAGGGGATAAATGGAGAGAAGAGAGGTGAGGGAAGGATTTTAGACAAAACGTAGAAACAAAAATGAGTACAGTGAGAAATAAAAGGTGTAGGAAGATTATGAGAAAGTGGAGAGGACCTAATACGGGAGGCAGAAGTAAAAGAAATCATATGCATACGGTGCGAGGACATAAAGAAGGATGGGTGAAGATGGTAATGGCCTCATTGGAATTCTGAGAGACGAGAGGAGCTATTCAGAAGAAAGATTGCGTCTCACGTGCGGTCTGCAATTTGTTGTCTTTGTGTTTGAGTTTGCGTGTGTGTGAACACACACATCTTATTTTGTGTCCAAGTTTTCAACAGAGAAAAGTGCAGCAATTCTTTTCTTGCATGGTTTTTCTCTTTATAGTCTCCTAAATGTGTTATTAATTTTGACAAAGAGAGTTATGTTTACAGCAATCAAAGATTAGACAACACCAGACAACGAATAATAATTTGACTTTTCTATCGGACACACACGCGCACACACACACGTGCACACACACACACACACAAACACACACACACACACACACACGCACACACACACACACACACACACGTGCACACACACACACACACACACACACACACACACACACTCAGTGTTGAATTAATGACATTCTCTAAAATGCCTCAACGCATTGTTTTTGTGGGTATGCTGCTTCCTGCCTGCATGTTTTTGGCCACTGATTGAATATTAGAGTGCACACTAACACAGCAGCACTGTACGCTCAAATGTTTTCATCCATTACCTCTTTTTCACCACTTTTACTGGTATGGACGGTGATACCACAAGAAATGCACAGAAGCTACACGGATGCCTATTTTGCGATGTTCTGTTTTCCCACCTGTCGTAGTGCGTACTGGTTCTCTAGAGGAATCAGGGCAGAACTGGCTCAGCAGCATCTTATCTGTGACAGACCAAAATCATGTTTGTTGTACTGATTGGTCCCAGTATTAATTGCACTGCTGGTTTTTTCTGATGCAGTTTTTGGACTGGTGACTATATTGCTCACACTTTAAGTTTGTGATTCATTTTTCTGTCATTGTTGTCTTTATCTTTTTTCTCTCCTTTCTCTGAGTTTAATGTTACCTCACAAATTGCAGTGACTTCTTGGTTTATAAAAAGGTTGTTCGGGCATTTTTTAAATGCCAATTACAAATTGCTTGACGTGCACATCCAATTTAAGATCAAATGCAATTTATCAACATACTCGGGTGGCTAAGAACAGCTTTGGCTGTCAGCGCACATTTTATGAATCCCACAGGGGAGTTTCCTCTTTGAATCTGTTAACATTTTTATGACATCACATTCAGATTTCATAAAATATGTTTTATTTTCCTGCAAAAAAATAAAAAAATAAAAATACAAATCCCGACTCGTAGGGCTTTACAATCTGCAAAAGTCACAATAATATCTCATCCCATGTTCATAAAAACAAAATGTTCTGTACTTAAAATTCAACATCCTAAAGATCACATATATGAAGTAACATGTGACATAATAAAAACCAGCTTAATAACTTTTCAGCTGCTGCTTCACATTTATGCAAATCCCACACAGTCATTTTTTTAAAATGATATTTACTGTACCTGAGTTATCATGAATTAGACTGACCCTGCAACTTATAGTCAGTTTTATACAATAAAACGTATTTAATGAAAAATCAAACTATGAACATTTATGTTCACTCTGGTCTGGCTGTGAAAAATAGATCATAACTTGTTCTTGTAGCAAAAAACAAAACCTGAACGTTTTTATTAACACCCAACTAACCTCAGATGGTTACGTCAATGACACGCCCACAGGCCATAAAGCATTGACTACATACATCAAATGACAGATTTGGATCACCTGAAATTATCTCTAGTTAAGTATAACGAGCGGCACAGTGATGGAGTGGTTAGCATTGTTACCCCGCAGTAAGGTGCAGGGTTTGAATCCATGCTGAATCTACGCTGGTGCTGTCCAGATGCTCCACTTTCCTCCCACAGCCCAAAGACATGCAGCTAGTCCAGTTAATTTAACTGGTGAATCGAAATTTGCAGTGAGTGTGTTTGTCTCTCTGTTTGTGCCATGCAACAGATTGGTGACATGTCCAGGGATTAGTCCGCCTCTTTCGCTATGGGAGTTAGGATAGGCTCCTCCCCCATGTGATTCTGAATTCCTGATAAGTAAAGGAAAACTGATGGATAGATCAGTAAACCCCCCCAAGGTGGCTTGAGCAGATCCCAGGTACAACATCTGAGATCTCTGCCCAGAAGAGCGCAATTCTAGGAGCAGCTAAACTACTGCACAGGACCCTCAAGCTCCCAGCCCTGAAGCTTGAAGGATAAAGACCACATGCAGGGGCGAGAGGGGGAAAAAATTCCAGAAGGCATCTCCTTGGTAGATCCCGCACTTGATGGTGACTTGTGCTATCGGCTTGAAGTTGGCCTGTAGTTGTGTCCGTCACAACCCCATGAGTTCCTGATGAAGGCTCTTAGGGTCCTGTTGATCTTGTACAGTTCTAGGCATTCCAGGGTCCATGTGTGGGGCATTGAGTCATAGGCCTTCTTGTAATCAATCCAGGCAGAGCACAGGTTGGTCAGTCTGGTCCTGCAGTCTCAGCTGACTGCTCGATCTACCAGTAGCTGGTTTTTTTGCACCCCTGGTATTCTTGCCCATCCCTTTCTGTGCCCCACTCATGTATTGACCCATGTGCCTGTTCATCTTAGCCGCTATGAAGCCTGACAGGAGCTTCCACGTAGTACTGAGGCAGGTTATTGGTCGGTAGTTGGAAAGGACCGGTCCCTTCTTGGGGTCCTTGAGGATCAGGACCGTCCGGCCTTCAGTTAGCCATTCTGGGTGTCTCTCGTCAACTAGCAGCTGGTTCATTTGTGCTGCCAGACGCTCGTGGAGTGCAGTCAGCTTCTTTAGCCAGTAGGTGTGAACCATGTCGGGGCCTGGTGCTGTCCAACTCTTCATACTGGAGATACTCTGTGTGTGTGTGTGTGTGTGTGTCCTGTCACATCATCAAAGCTGCTATTCTTCATTGATCTCTTGGCTTTTTGGGGTTGCAGGATGGGGTTAAATTGGTGGTCAACGACCAGCTGGAGCTGGTTCCAAAAAGCCTTTTTGTGCCGTTGGTTCTCCCAGAAAGTTTTAGGGAGCGGGGCGAAGCTCTTATTTCTTAAAATTCCATTAGCCACAAAATGCTCTTTAGCTTGTGTTCCCCTTATTTCCTGTATGTACTACTTTTTCCACAATTTATTCTTTTAAAAATCTGTCCTTTTGATTTCTCATGCTTTTTATTCTACATCCAGTCTCCAAAGACATTCTCATTAATTCTATTGCACAGGCACAAAGTCATTTTCTAGTGCTTTTATTTAAAAGTCTGATCACAGCGTGAACCTAGAATCCTTATTTTGTTCATTGTAGTAGTTCAAAAATTGAAAAAATAAATGAAACAATCTTGTTACGTAAGGACAGGTTTCCTGTCATTACGGCAAATCGTTGTTCAGAGATCCAAGAGACAAACACAGACCTATGTAGCGTTAGCAGTTAGACAAGAGCCACAATATTTGGACAGATAAATGTGCGATATAATAATTTCTCTAATGCTTTCTTCTTCCCATTAATTATGAAATAATGCACTTTGTGGTGACATCTAACTCTGGCGGGAAGTCATAGATTTATTAAAGTGCTCTGTGCTTTAAAATCTTAGTCATAAATTATTACTATTATTATCAGATAGTAATGGACATGAGTAGTGCTTTCAGTAATTTCAGAGATTTTCACTGCTGGTGGCTTGTGTAGAAAAAAAGTGTTGATGTTCTGAGACCTCTCAGTCCTGTCTCTAAGAACTGAGGCGCTGAAATGACTTAGAGCCAGAACGAGGAAATAAATTTGAAGGAATAAAATCCTCTCCACTAAAAGTCAGCATCTCTTATTGATGATTGTCAGTGAAACCCAAGTAACCCAAGACAGTTAGGTTTGCCACATAGGAGAGTGTCTCCATTATTATTATTATTGTTATTGTTGTTGTTGTTGTTATTAATGTAATAGAGCTGAAACAATTACTGAACAACAATGAAAAAACGTTAGCAGCAGTTGACTCTGAGTGTACCAGATAAGCCGTAGTCAGGCAGAGTCAGGTGGTGTGGATATTCCACATGAGAAGAACTGAAAGAACAGTTCTCCCACTTCAGAAAAGTGCCTGGCATTTTCAGCTGGCAGAAATGCTTCTGTAGACATACGGTTGTACCGCTGTAAGAAGTGAACTCCGAAACGTGAACTTCAGAAAAAAAGCTAAAAAAACGAACGAAATTAAAGAAAAACTGAGTGATGCTCAGGATCCCTCCAATGTCAGGTTGACTAGCTCTTTTAATGTACTGCACAGGTTTCACAATCAGCTCCAGAACCTTCCTGCTTGAAGCAATGCTAAACAGGACTGTGAAACCTGGCTATGACTGTTGAGCACAAACCTGCAGCAGAGGCCTCAGTTAGTATCGTCTAAATGAAGACTTGTGGAAACCGCCCTCACTGCTCTTTCACATATTTCTTGAAAGGGCCTGGAGTTTAAATTGAATGCTTTCTAGGAATAAAGGCAATTTCATTGTAGGAGTATCAGAAGAAATCCACCTTGGTTCACAGTTTAGACTTATCATTTTATCCAGTGACAGTTGGCTCACATACTGTTCTTTACCTTGAGTGTATAATAAATAATTCCGATTCACTGGTGATGAACCCGTCCACCACATACATCGTCATCATCATCTTTGGTGGCAATTTTCAAAGACTTATCCCAATCTCCTCTTGGTCGAAAGTGCTAACGTGTGGCTTTGCATTAAGCGCATTATTATTAAGCCAAGGAAACTGTTTGGATAGTATCATTTTTGTGATCACAACATCATCTGCATACTTGTAAATGGCACCGGTGGCATATGATGCGTATTCCTCTGGGTCTGAGTATCCTGTACATCACTGAAATGCATCCAATCAGTCTGGTCAAAGAACTTCTGGAGCACAGAAACTGAAGCCTTCAGTCAAGTTTGATCAGGACATTTCTGGTCACAAGAAACAGCAAGACAAACCGACTAAAGCCATTACACAAGTCTACTGATTAGATTTGAAAGATAATACAACTGGAAAACTTTTGCAGTGAGGATTCTTTATCTGCAAATATTCAGCACATTTAGTATCAGACTAATTAATTATGTTCTGAGAGTACCAGATGGGATTCGTCAGATTTTCCTGTAGAAATATTTGATTGATGTTGATTTCCGAGCTATGCTGTTACTGTTAAAAATTCCAAAGACAATGCATTGAAGACATAAAACTTTATATATCGAGTCAAATATAGTATACAATTACAATATATTTAGAATGATGCAAATGCATCGTTAGGAAGAACTGGGAAACACGAGGAATAATCTGTAATGCTATCATAAACGTAGACGGAAAACAAGATTATGTGTAATCTCAATTAAGTCTGGATTGACACAAAAATTAATGGAAGCTGTTTGACACTGACTGTAGACACGTATAATTTCCACCATTGTATTAAGTACAATGGCCAATCAGTGAACAAAGGGAAATAAGGGAAACACTAATTAGAGAATGTTTTACATCAATGGCAGCCTGTTGTTTGGAGAAGGTGTGCTCTGTGGAGGCAAACGGCTGTGAATGAAAATGCATTGTATGGCTATTGTCTCTGGCTGGCAGTGGCCCCACACCACAGAGGGGTGATAAGCTCTGTAATTGAAAACATGTTTTTGCTTTGCACTGTTCTTGCACATTCTCAATATTTTTTTCCACTGTAGTTATGATTACCTCAGCAGGTTAGCTCGAAAGGAAGTTTTCTCAGAAATAATGGAAGCACTTAAAGTCTGCTGGGTGTTTGAGTGTATCTGTGCGTGTGCATGCACATGTCACAGAAGTGATAATATAAGTACCTCTTCATATTTCCTATTCCTTTAAGCGGGTTTGGAAGCGGCGTAAACATGTACACCACCTGCTCTTAACGACCTTCATTCATCACAAACCTTTATCCTGTTTTCAGTCCTCATTTTATATTTTACCCAAAACCCTTTTCACCCTAAATTATAGCAGAAGTGCTCAAATAATAGGGTCCAATGAATTTTGACATATGTGCACATAAACAAAGGAGACTGATGCTAAAGGCCCAGAAAAAGAATCTATTTTCCATTATAGCCATTCAAATTGCCCAAACTTTCTGGATAATAGTTGTTTTTGTGCAAGGCTAATCATCTACTCCAGCAAGAAGAGCAGAGAGTTTATTTTGAGTCTATTATTATTTTATCTGTGGCATCAAAGAGTTCGTGACTTTAAATGGTAAATGGCCTGTATTTATATAGCGCTTTACTAGTCCCTAAGGACCCCAAAGCGCTTTACATATCCAGTTATTCACCCATTCACACACTGGTGATGGCAAGCTACATTGTAGCCACAGCCACCCTGGGGCGCACTGACAGAGGCGAGGCTGCCGGACACTGGCGCCACCGGGCCCTCTGACCACCACCAGTAGGCAACGGGTGAAGTGTCTTGCCCAAGGACACAACGACCGAGACTGTCCAAGCCGGGGCTCGAACCGGCAACCTTCCGATTACAAGGCGAACTCCGAACTCTTGAGCCACAATCGCCCCAGACTTTATGACTTAGTTAGGGCAATAGGAAGTTTATGATTCTGCACGGCCAGTAGGAACACGAAACATCAGAGTCCCGTGTTGTTTATTTTATTGTCACTTGCAGGGAAACCGAGGAGCAGCCACAGCCAACCTAATGATTATTCTAACTATAATCATAAATTCTAACCGTGACGGTAACAACAAATCTTGACCTAAAAAGTAGCCCCGTGAAAAAGAGAGGCTTTTGCAGGGATTGGCAAAATGATTTCGCTGCATAACATTCTCCTCGCCTTATTATTTGGGGGTTAAGGGGGGTGTTTATACTGTAAGTAAAGGAATACATGTACAAAAACAAATACACACAAACACAGAGGCTCTTCTAGCTCATGGCCACGGTCCATTTAGCTGCTGGAGAGGCCTGCACTTGTTCAACTGATGTGGGAGTGCGGAGCTGTTGCTTGTTGCCTGCCTCTGCCATTAAAACCTGCCAGATTAACGCACTGCTAGACAGCTCCATGGACACCTCCGGCTGGGCTCTGTGGAAGTCACAGTCCATATGGCCCCCAAATCTATTCTCTCACACATAGTCACATGGCCCCACAAACACACACATGCACACTTGTCCTTTCTTCTTTGTCTTTTATCTCTCCATCCGTGTCTCCAATAACTCATCTTCATTTTACTTTCACTAGTTCTGCATAACTATCTGCATATTATTTCTGGTGATTTTTGAGCATTGAATTTATTTCCCTGTTGCACTGTGCATCAGTTAAATGGATGTCTGTGTGAAAAGTGATGCAGTAGGGACAAGCGAAACCAAGAGAATGATAGAGGGAAATGGGAGCTGGAATGTTTCCCGGGAATCTTTGTGCCATCACGCCAGTGTGTGACAGTGGGCTGCAACATATGGCTATATTTAACATTCATTTGGGTCCAATTTCAAAACTGTCCTCACCCACATGAGCTACTCCTTCTCTTCACTGAGTCTCCTGCATCCATTAGAGACTCTGTGCATGGAGACTGGTAAGAGAGCACAGAGTACTGAGAGCAAAGGTAGATGAGGCCATTCAGGGATAACGATGTGCAGTGAATACTTATCCAATCATCCTGCCTCCTGGATTTGAAAAAGGTCTGAATGCTGAGCTGCTTTCAACACTTCCCACCGTTTTGAAAGGAAGAAACCACAAGAGAAACTCCAGGCTTTTTCTTCCTTTTTTCCCTTTTTTGTGGCTTAATGGGCCCTGATAATGATAAAAATAAATATAACAGTTTCAAACAGAGATAAAGAACTAGTCATTAGTTTCCTTCATACATTATGAGCAGCATGCATATAGCAAAACAGCTGTGTGGATTCTTGTCCGTCCATCCATCCATCCATCCATCATCCATCCATCCATCCATCCATCCATCCATCCATCCATCCATCCATCCATCCAGTCTTCATCCATCCATCCATCCGTCCAGAGACTCTTTGCACCAATGTACAGGGTGGGCCGTTTATATGGATACACCGTAATAAAATGGGAATGGTTGGTGATATTAAAGTCCTGTTTGTGGCACATTAGTATATGTGAGGGGGCAAACTCCTCAAGATGGGTGGTGACCATGGTGGCCATTTAGAAGTCGGCCATCTTGGATACAACTTTTGTTTTTTCAATAGGAAGAGGGCCATGTGACACATCAAACTTATTGGTAATGTCACAAGAAAAACAATGGTGTGCTTGGTTTCAACGTAACTTTATTCTTTCATCAGTTATTTACAAGTTTCTGACCACTTATAAAATGTGTTCAATGTGCTGCCCATTGTGTTGGATTGTCAATGCAACCCTCTTCTCCCACTCTTCACACACTGATAGCAACACCGCAGGAGAAATGCCAGCACAGGCATCCAGTATCCGTAGTTTCAGGTGCTGCACATCTCGTATCTTCACACCATAGACAATTGCCTTCAGATGACCCCAAAGATAAAAGTCTAAGGGGGTCAGATCGGGAGACCTTGGGGGCCATTCAACTGGCCCACGACGACCAATCCACTTTCCAGGAAACTGTTCATCTAGGAATGCTCGGACCTGGCACCCATAATGTGGTGGTGCACCATCTTGCTGGAAAAACTCAAGGGAACGTGCCAGCTTCAGTGCATAAAGAGGGAAACACATCATCATGTAGCAATTTCAAATATCCAGTGGCCTTGAGGTTTCCATTGATGAAGAATGGACCCACTATCGTTGTTCCCCATATACCACACCAAACCATCACTTTGGTTGTTCCAACAGTCTTGGAGGGATCCATCCAATGTGGGTTAGTGTCAGACCAATAGCGGTGGTTTTGTTTGTTAACTTCACCATTCACATAAAAGTTTGCCTCATCACTGAACAAAATCTTCTGCATGAACTGAGGGTCCTGTTCCAATTTTTGTTTTGCCCATTCTGCAAATTCTGTGCGCCGATCTGGGTCATCCTCGTTGAGATGCTGCAGTAGCTGGAGTTTGTAAGGGTGCCATTTGTGAGTAGCTAATATCCGCCGAAGGGATGTTCGACTAATGCCACTCTCAGTGACATGCGGCGAGTGCTACGCTGTGGGCTCTTGCTGAATGAAGCTAGGACAGCCACTGATGTTTCTTCATTAGTGACAGTTTTCTTGCGTCCACATTTTGGCAAATCCAACACTGAACCAGTTTCACGAAACTTAGCAAGCAGTTTGCTAACTGTAGCATGGGAGATGGGTGGTCTCGTAGGGTGTCTCGCATTGAAATCTGCTGCAATGACCCGGTTACTGCGTTCACCAGATATCAACACGATTTCGATCCGCTCCTCACGTGTTAACCTCTTCGACATGTCAATGGCTGTGAACAAAGAGAAACTTGTAAATAACTCATGAAAGAATAAAGTTACGTTGAAACCAAGCACGCCATTGTTTTTCTTGTGACATTACCAATAAGTTTGATGTGTCACATGGCCCTCTTCCTATTGAAAAAACAAAAGTTGTATCCAAGATGGCCGACTTCTAAATGGCCACCATGGTCACCACCCATCTTGAGGAGTTTGCCCCCTCACATATACTAATGTGCCACAAACAGGACTTTAATATCACCAACCATTCCCATGTTATTACGGTGTATCCATATAAATGGCCCACCCTGTACATATAAGTTTATTTGGATTTCATGTATTAACTACACTATTTTTTGTTCAACATTGTAAAATCTGGGAAAGACGAGTAAAGCAAATTCCAAGAAAATCTGCCCAGACAAGAAAAGCTCGAAAGGTAGGAGTGGCAGACAGAAAAGGGGAGAGTGGAACAACTTGTGGAAGCCATTGTTGTAGCACTTAATGCCCAGGGTGAAAATCAAAGAAGCGCTTCGAGAATACGGTTCTTGCTGAAAATGAAAACACTACATTAGTGGAAATTCCTGTTTCTGAGGCACTCATTGGTTTTGTCTTGTTTCACTGATGGAGAAGTGCACTTCATGGCACAGTTATTGCCACATAACATCACTGTTGAGTAAAACCAACTTGAAATATTCAATATGAGAGGTCTTCGTGAAATTTTTTTAGGTAAAATATTAAATATTGTTTTTATGTGTTTCCTTTACTGGTGATTACAGTTGATGGAGTTTTACCCAGAGATCACTTCTGACTTTACTGTGTTTCATTCTCCTTTAATGCAACATGTTCTAGCTCGTTCTTCACAGTAGAACTTGTCATTTTACCCATTTGTGCTCTAATTCCATTTTTTATCAAGTGCAGCTCTTTCTAATTTCACTGAAACTCAATAATATAATGATACATCAGTTCTGCAAGTCTTTCGACTAAAATGCCAATGTGGGTGTGTTTTTTTCTGTGAAAAAATGAAGTGCGTTATCATGTAATATTAACTTTAATTATATATAACGAAACAAATTTAACAGCGCTCACTTTATACACTTTTCCACGATCATAATTACACTGATATTCATGTGCTGTGCTTTTCCGTGAGATTAATTTCTCTTCTAATTTAAGTCGATGTGGTTTTGAGCAGTGTGAAGCTAAACATACTGCTGAATGTCTATTTTGGGGACATTTCTTAGAAAATGATTGAGATAGAGTTATTATGCAGGCGGTCTAATTATGAAATGAAGCATACATTGCGATAATATGCCTTTGATTAAAACGAAAGGGGGTGGAAGGATGCCTGACAGGATGGAGCACGTAGACTTTCTAATGGTTTTGTAATTAAACATTGTGGTTAAAAATTCCTGCCAGCACTCTGAGTTGTCCTCACTGTGTCACACACTTTGTTTCAAATTCTCAGACACACATGAAAGTGTGCTCGTGCACAGACACACACGGACAGAGGCTTGGACTCTTGTGCACTCCTCCTCCTAATTCAGTGTGAAATGAAACTTGCCTCCCGCTGTGGATGTGGATCATTTCAGCTGAAAAACAAGTACTGGTGTGGGTTTCTTCCTGTCTACATGCTTCAACATTTTGTGTAACTGTACTGTTTCTGTCCCTACAAATAAGTTTAGTTTGCATGTTTAATACTGTCATAATGTTATTATGTAACTAATATCCCACTAAGCAAATGTGTGTTGATTAGAACGTCTAGATGGGGCGTCGAAGTCTTTGCTAAAGTCAAACTTTTGCAAACATCTAGAGCACAACAATGGGAGTATCTTAAAAAATCCTCACTAACACAAAACTGCTATGCAGCATGCAAAGGAACTCCATTTTTAACTTTGCACGTGTATAAATGGTCTTGTAATAAAAACACAATAATGTTGGTGAAAAGTAAGAACTGAGAAGTCTTCATGAAACGTGAACTCTGATTATTTTGCACAGCATATGAACTTCCAATGTGCATGTAATATATTTACACTATTTGTGTGCAATAAAAAATAAACTGACATTGCTAAAAGTGGTTGGAGATATTCGCTGCATGTGAGCTGCAGCAGAGACACGATGCTAAAATCAGGAGTCAGTGGGATTCTTCCTTCTAAACCTTCATTAACCCCACACTGAAACCAATGAGGCAATCTGTATAGTCTCAGTTTATTTTCAGTTTCACAGTTGCATACATGGTTATGCTCAACTTCACTAAAAAACAAAAGCTGTGTGTAAACTGTGCCAAATCTGAACAGGCTTATAGGGACTCAGCTCTACCTCTGCATTACAGTGTGTGAGCAAAGGACACAGAAATGGAAAATGAAGCTCACGTGCAGCATTCTGTCGATTCTTGTAATGGTTTGAATAAAAAGTTTCAATTTAAAGTCGGTGAATGACGTGTGATCATCTGTCTTCTTCAGTCCTGCATTCTGAGGTTAGAATAAACTTGGCTGATGTCACAGCCGAGACACAGAATTAAGAAACTCCTTTCAGTCTGTTTCGAACTGCTGTGCTTTAACAAATTGCAAAATTAGAGCTGTAATGCAACAAAGCAAAAAACAAACAGTAAAATGAAGAAATAAAATAAATAAATAAAACACGCCCCCCCAATCAACAGTTTTTATTAAAAAAAACTGTTGATTAATTTGAGATTACACTTAAAATCAGCTTTAACAATCATTATTCAAATATATTGCAGCAAAATATGAAAAAAACTTGTTCATTGTCTTAAAATCTACATTTGTAAGAATCTACTCAGACAGTGCTCTCTTGGTCCAGCCAACATTACTGTGGCATGGATAGTACTGTCTCATATGGTTGGTGCATAGCTTTGGTTGTCATGGCCTGAGGGCAGCTGTTCAGCTGGAAATAGTTCAGTACCACGGAGAGATCCCGCTCAGCTCATTCTTTCAATCTTCAGAGAGATCAAAAGGCAACAGAACGCCTGTAAGTGGAAGATGCCATGGAATAACACCCAGTCATAGCAAACAGCATATTATATAAGTCACACTTTGTGTAAGTGGGTATCTTGTTTCCAAAAGAAAAGTGTTGTCATACTTATGTAAGTGTCACGAGGAGATGGAGATTTAAAAAGAAAACCCGGTTAGGTTATTGTCTGGAACAGTACCGACTGTTATTCAGCCCTTCTCCTAGTAGACAGCTCCGTATGAGCCTCAAGCTGCTTAAAGACAGACATTTCTTTTTCTTAAATACCTTAATGAGGCCTCGGCGCGCTTATGTCTCCGTATCCCTAAAATCAGACGACATGTCCGTTTAATGTGGCTATAAAGAGAGAAAATGGAGAGATTCAGCCACGGAGGCCAAATGGATAGAGATGGATACAGGGCGAGAGACGGACGGCTGTGTTATTACAGCGATAGGCTTTGCTACCTTGGTAAGAGCAGGAAATGGGTGTAAATGAAAGGCTTGATTGACTTTCTCAGAGGGTGATAATCAGTGCATAGAGCCTAATGTCTTGTCGAGGCTTTTAGCTGAAATTTTCTCACCAGACAAACAAGATTTTACTTGTCTCCTGCTAAGTACTTCCCAGGTTCTGAGACAGTATGTTAATGTGTGTGCATTACCCACACGCAAATAATTCCATATTAAGCTGCCCTTCAATCAGCACAATGCCAGCTGCAGGTTCACTTGGTCCTTCATTTCACACGCTGAAAAGAAGCTTTTGTGAGTCGGTTCCTCCTGCATCTGATTACCCACTGGCTTAATTGATCTAATTATTGAACTCTGCTTGTGGGTGCTGTGTGTTTATCCATTCAGGCAAAGTCTTTAAGATAAGGATATGCTTCTTATCATTCTTTTTTTTCTCTCTTCCTGTTTGACCATTAAATATTAAGTCACCGTATGCCATTATCAGGTTAATTGTGCAATTCAGAGGTGGTTGCAGTAGTGAATGCAGTAGTCTATTGCTATTCTTAAGCAAGTTAATTGAACCTTCCCACAAAATACCATGTTTACAGTTTAAACACAGCGCCACTGATGCAATAAAACAAACAAACAGTGCATCGGGTAAGAACGTCGCACCAACAGGAAAGTTCATTACTGCAGTTAGAGAAGTTAAATTTAAACTCGTTTTTTTCTCGATATAAGCGAGAAGTCTGTACCTAAACAAGCTGCTGTGCTCATGCTGTTACCACGAAACAAAAACATGGTGACCCTTTTAATGATATGAATACGTTTGTCACACGTACGACCCCTTTTCTTTTTTCACCTTAGTTAGCGGTGCATTTTCATCCATGTCATGCAGAGACCTGCAAAACACAGCGACAAACAGAAAAACAGCATGTAATGTGATATAGCGCTCACCTGATGAAAAACCTCAAAGATCAAACAAATGAAAATGTCAGTCACAAAATAAAACTCTGCCGCCACCTCCGTGTTTAAATAGCACATTTGTAAATACGCTGATGATATTGCTCCACACCAAAGACAACTATCTTTTCATCCATCCAGCCTGATTACCAGTGTACACAGAAGGCTTGCTCCTGCTCTCTCAGCAGGTGTCTGATCACATTTTACACCATTTATTTATTTCTTCATCATTATTTTTGAACTAGGGTGATGGCAAATCAAAGGGTATGATCGTAACCCCATTAATAACTTTAAAGCACATTTATCTTTCCCATTTTTGTTCCTCACCGGTGTCAAAACATTTCTGCATTGCTCTTTCTATTAGTGCGACCCTCCATTCATCATCACTTCTGTCATCTTATGTGTAACTTTGTTGTATTTCCATTATTCGTAATATGCTGAACAAGAACAGAGAGACTGACCCACTTTGCCTGGTTAAACATCTTCCCCTCTCTGCAGACACAGTTTGAATAACACTATAAATAGACAGCAATTAGCTTCGAGAGAACTAATCACATGTGACCATTAATTGAAAAATGCCAGCTACATATTGGCATCACATGTTGCTACGATGATTGTTTAACGCTCACAAGGATATCAATTTCCTCTCAGTGAGTTAACGATTCTATTTTTCCCCACAATTCTTTTATTAATTTTGCTATTATAAAGTCATTAATGGTAAGCAATGCCATTTCAAAGCCTAATGAATTAAGTGAGGAGACCTTAATGGGCTTTCATGTTGTACTGGGAAGTATTTCTGTTTACCTTTGTTAGTCACACGTGTCTTTCTGTTTGGTTCATTTTCATCCTCACACAGTAGGAGGAGAGTCTCTGCTGCCTGCACCACATCTCATACAGGCTGAGTCGGGCTTCGAGATTGACACAGGACAAAGATAAATTCGGGGAAAAGAGATAATGTCGGCTTTTGAAGTCATTATTTCAGGGTATGCAGGCTGGCTCGCTCTGTTCTTTCTTTTCTCTATTATCATAATTTTTAAACACTGTCTCAAAGGTGTGGGCGCTCGCTCACTAATGCAAAACTGTTTACACCTAGAAGATGTGGTGACAAGTCAGAGAAGAAAACACTGAAGAGATGAAGAAACTCGCTTCTTGACAGACATTTGTGCGATCTTTTGCTACGCTGTTCTGTTCGGGGTTTCATTTATTTCTTTATTTTTTGACCTAATAGTCTTGTCACCGTGGTTGAAGCAGACTGACAAGTGGGTGCTGCAGTTCTCCACCTGTGCTCTCCTTCTCTGCCTCTGTGTGTACTCGTCAGGTTGCTTTTATGCTGCGAGATCAGAAATCTCACAAAGAACAAAGCATGCTGGTTAACACGTATGATGACATTTGCATATCTGAAAGGGAAACCTGGGCCTCCAAACATTCACTCATATGTACTTGGGGATAAAACAAATGTCCTCATTCATGAAAGCCCTGCATCAAAAGTAAAAAGCCAAGTATCATCCTGCCAGTCACCAGAATCACATCAAATATGGTGGGTGGAGCCTACCACAGCTGTCTTAGGGCGAGAGGAAGGGTACACCTTGGACAGGTCGCTAATCTGTCGCAGGGTTAAGGGACTAAGTCCACACTAAGAAGTTTTCATTTGAAAAACCATCTTTTTCTCTCCGTTTTGGCCTCCCGTCCACACTGAGACGGCGTTTTTTGGTCAAGGAAGACGGAGCTTTTTGAAAACGCTCTCCAAAGTGGATACATTTAAAAACGCAGTTTTCCGTCGCACTGTGGCTTTTCGAAAACGATGTCGCATTTTAGTCATGTGATGCAGTCATGTGACCAATTTAACCGAGATGGGGGACGGCATCGTACAGCAGTTGTTTTGTTTGACAGCCCTATTAAAGATTAATATCAGTTTGTGCGTGCTCCAGACAGCTTTTCTTCAAATTCTCTCACTCGCTTTTGCAACTTTGAACTTTTGTGTTACTCGCAGCAACAACTCCACCTCATTGTTAGTCCATTTAAAAAACTCGGTGCTTTTCCTCAACATTTTGCCGCGACGTTTCAAAGAGCCGGAAAGTAAATAAACGGCAGACAGAAATGAGGTCGAATCGTCTTATGTTTCACGCATGCGCAGTACAAGAAAAATAAGCATTTTCAGTCATTTCAGTGTGAATGAACAACTTTTTGGAAACGATTGAAAACGATCGTGTGGACACAGAGCGTTTTTAGATGAAAACTGTTTTCAGATTGATCCGGATTAGTGTCGACTAACACACAGACAACCATTCACACTCACATTAACACCTATATTCACATCCTGGGCCATTTGACCTCAGTAAATCACATGATAGGGTGGGGCTAGGTTTCACAATGAGCTCACCTGAAACCTTGGCTGATTGTGACCCACGCCTGTTTTCACACCTTGGCTTGTGTGATTATGTAGAGGATTAATAGGTGGTCCATGACCCTCTTGGGGACACTCCCATAGAGGTGGGAGAACATGCTAGAAAGACCCTAGACTGATGTGGAATTAAACTCAGGACCTTCTTGCTGTGAGGCAACAGTGCTAACCACTGCACCACCGTGCTGCCTGAAAAGCTTTTCAATCAATAAAACAAATTTCTCCAGTATCTTATATGAATATATCTCTCAAGTTGTTTTGGTTCTGAAGTCAGTTCATAGCTTTGCCACAAAGGTTTTATCCCTACATGCTGTGTTAATCCTGTACTGACAGCTTTTAAAATCACATGTCAGGTGATGTTACGAATTCATTGCTTTTAATCATAATGCCTTTCTCTTTTTTCATTCTTTTATCTAAGGTTAAAGCCAAACGACAGGCTAGAAATGACCAATAAAATAATACTTATAATAGCAATAGATCAGAGTTGATAGATGGAATTACATTTTTAAAAATAAAATTGCTTTTGAAACTGTTTAAATATGTAATTTGTGGTTATATTTCATGAGGGAACAAAAAAAACAAACAAACAAAGCCTGTATGGAAAATTAGTCTTTGTCAGAGGACAAATAAACACAGATAATCGAAAATACCCTAAATAGTTTGTGTGTCCACCTTATCAATATTTACACAGCAGAACTAGAATAAAGACAATTTCACCAGCTGATAACACAGGTGGAAAGATGCCTTGAAAAATAATTAATCTTATTTTTCAAACAAGCACTTCTGTGGAAGATTTTACTCAAAGTTTTATCTTAACTGGTTACTCCAATATGACGGCAGAGAAGTGCTCTAAAAACAAACCAATTCACACTTTAGTTGTTTGTTCATTAACTGTTTGGTCAAGTTGAGGCACCAACCTTGATTTGGATGAGCTAATAACAGTTTGGGTTAACATGCAGCGGTTGCCACTTTTCAGACCCTGTTCAAAGGTTTTCTTGGTTTTATAATCAGCCCGATTCGAGCAGGAAAAATCTTGTCCATTTCAGAGGAACAAATACATGCTTTTGCCTTGAGCCTGGGCTTTGATGTGGTAGACGTGGAGGCTTAAAAAACACATTTTTTAAGATGATGTAACATCACTATTTCAAAAATCTTTGTGAAATTAAGGGAACTGTGGCTGTTGGAAAAATACAAAGTTATGTGATTGAGATAGGTATGTGCTTGTGGTGTCTGTTTGGATTGTATACAATGCTACGAGGTGTGGTGAGAAACTTCTAAAACTCTCCTCATTAAAAGTGAAAAAAGCCTGTATTGAGGTTCAAGGTGCTGATGTGGCCTCCAAATTTCCAGCATCTCAGTGAAATCTCGTTTGTGCTGCTCTGATCTGCAGTTTATAGTTTACAGGATTTTCTTCTTAAATCTCAGTGCCAGATATCACATGTTTAGTAAAGTCTGTGTGGGTCAGAGCTGTTCTAACAGCACGAGTTAGATCACTAAAAAGGGAAACAAAATCACGTCGTTTAAGTCATCACTTTACTTCCTTGGCAATTAACGCCGCTCAGACTATGTTCATTTTATTTTGAGTGATTTGGGCTTTTATTCAAATGACGAGCGTACACAGAGGTGATGAAACAGTTGTAACGTTCCTGCTCACCCACCTAATTAAATATAAACACCAACCCAATTAAAATGTGAAATATTTCACCTTTGGTTGTTTCACATAAATCTGAATATTAACATGTTGTGTCAAACTGCATCCAAGGGGGAAAAGGAGCGAAAATTAACAAATACAGTGCAACATTGGCAGAATTGACCTGCACAGACTGCTACACCTTTCTCAGTAACATCATTCATAAACATTAAATATGTCAAAGCTCAAACTAATACAGATTACATTTTCCAAATAGTGTAAATTCCCTGTTACCTAGACGACATGGTTTGACAGGTTAACCTGTTATATAAACACGTCAGCTTTAAAAAGGATTCTGAACTTAAACATGCAAACTGAATGTGAAAATAAATGAAAACCAGTTAAAAATACAAAACTGTCATTTTCTAAATTCAATGTGTATTTTTTTAGTTTTTTATATTTGGTTGATGCCAAGGAAGGAACGTCTGAGAGGTACAGTCGTGTTAAAGCCTAATTTAGTCTTTTTAAAGTAATGTAAGTCTTTTACATGTGGCTTCCTGTAGGGCTGTCCTTTGCAGTCTACCATTTGGACCAATAGGGCTTTGGAGTTGACGTCACTGGAGGTGGGCCACGCCCCCTTCCGCCATGACAGTAGGCTAGACACAGGATACAGCTTCAGCTATGGTTCGTACGTGTTGTGTTATCAGTTGCAACGTTTGATCACACGATCGTGAAGGCAAGAAGCTGGATAATGGGCTCTCTTTTCATCGTTTTTCAACCTGGAGGCAACGTGAGGGATCCCATGTATCCGATATTACTAAACAAAGACGTCAGGCTTGCATTGCAGCGGTGAGACGAGCGGATCGAGTTCTGTGCAATCCCCAGCTTTTTGTTGGTTTGGTCTCCGCATCTTCTTTCCGGTGAGTTCTAAATTAATTCATATCACTATTAAAATGCTTTTAGTGTTATTTTCAATGTGCTGAGGTCATAGATAATGAGATAAAACATGCTAATGTGTGATGCTGCAGAACCACGTCATGTCATCATGTCGACTGAGTAGCTTATGATTTAGCATTATTGCAGGCAAACCAGCATATGAAATGGATGTAACAAATCCAGACTGGGCACCAACACTGCTCATGGGCCTCTAAAAACATACTAAATTGCTCTCATTGTACACTAATCCGCACATAACTTCCAGATGAATCACACACCTGTCATGTGCACTAATTTTATCTTACAGGCTTTTATGCAGCTGCAGAGTCTGAAGGTGTGCCCCGTGCAGAAGTAATCGATGAAGATCTGACAGAAGAACAACAACAAAATTACAATGTCATAGCTGTGGACAGCAGTTGTGTTGGACAAGTGGAGGTTGAGGTACCAGCTGTAAATGTGGACAGTGGTGATCGGACAGACAGCATCACAGAAGCTAAAGGGCAGACGAAGCATTGTGTGTGCAATGAACAGGGCAGAGCAGAGATAAACACAACACTGCTTGATAAGATTGTTAAGGTTTGCTGTGTTTTGGTGAATATGTGTGGTTGTCAAACCAGCGCCAAATGAAACTTGCTCTTGTTGAGTATTCATAAAGCTGTTGTGTTGCATGTGTAGTTCATTGTAAATAATTGTACTTTGTGTGAAGTAGTTTCAATGAAACAGAAAAGAATAGTATCTTTGTTTTTTTTTTATTCTTGATCTTATCACAACGGTCAAGTACATAGAAATGAAATGCAAACTATTTACATGGCAACACACAGCTGGCATCAATCTTGAACCACAAAATGAAACATTACAGGCTATTTAGAGCAGCACATTGTTTGGAGAAGTATTTCCCAACAAGTTCAGGAAGACACACTTTAAGAAAGAAGTCTTGTGCTTGCTTTAAACGTGGTTCCCAGAAATCCACATCAGGGAAGATGCGTATGACAGAAGGTCTCTCTGTGTCCACACAACGAGGTCACAGTGCAGTTTCATTCAGTCGCTGTGAGTGCAGTACCTGAAACACACAAAAACCACTTTTAATAAAAGGTCTGTAATGAACCAAGGCTAATATAGATGGTTTGGCTGTACGTGCAAATCAAAAACTGTAACAAGGAAGTTGTTTAGAAAGTTATCATGTTCAAACCGACTTACCTTTGTCTTAACGACAACGTACAGTTGTCGCAGCGTGGAGGCATAAAGATGGACAAATCTTGCACCCAGCCGTTCGTGAATTGGATGTGGGCCTCCAGGGATTTATAATTCTTAAACTGGTTTGCTGTGTATGCGCTGACTCCACAGACAAGGTATGCAAAGATCGGGATAGGACAAAGGCGGTAAGATAAAATTAGTGCACATGACAGGTGTGTGATTCATCTGGAAGTTATGTGCGGATTAGTGTACAATGAGAGCAATTTAGTATGTTTTTAGAGGCCCATGAGCAGTGTTGGTGCCCAGTCTGGATTTGTTACATCCATTTCATATGCTGGTTTGCCTGCAATAATGCTAAATCATAAGCTACTCAGTCGACATGATGACATGACGTGGTTCTGCAGCATCACACATTAGCACGTTTTATCTCATTATCTATGACCTCAGCACATTGAAAATAACACTAAAAGCATTTTAATAGTGATATGAATTAATTTAGAACTCACCGGAAAGAAGATGCAGAGACCAAACCAACAAAAAGCTGGGGATTGCACAGAACTCGATCCGCTCGTCTCACCGCTGCAATGCAAGCCTGACGTCTTTGTTTAGTAATATCGGATACATGGGATCCCTCACGTTGCCTCCAGGTTGAAAAACGATGAAAAGAGAGCCCATTATCCAGCTTCTTGCCTTCACGATCGTGTGATCAAACGTTGCAACTGATAACACAACACGTACGAACCATAGCTGAAGCTGTATCCTGTGTCTAGCCTACTGTCATGGCGGAAGGGGGCGTGGCCCAGCTCCAGTGACATCACGCTCCAAAGCCCTATAGGCAGTCATGGGGAAATGTCAAGTTACTTAGCCACTGATTGGCCGCAGAGCAGGAGCACAACAGATGCTGATGCAGGGGTGTTTCAGAACAGCTCATTAGCTTCGTTTCTTTGGTGTCTCTCGGTGTGAGGATGCACAGGAGAGGAAGGATTTTCATATCTACACAGCACAGTTACTGCTGTCAATAGGATGTGAAAAAAGTCGTATTGAAATGATGAGACACAACAAGCTGCCACCTAGCTACACTTTGGACGTGGCTTCACTTTGAACTGAAGCTATGTTTGTTTGTTTTATTTACTAAACCTAACTGAAACTAAAACACAACAAACAAACAAACAAGCAAAGCAAAACAACAAGAAATGTTCATTTCGTACCGTATGACAGCTTTTATAGATTTATTTATAAATGACGTGAGCTGAACTGGAAACAACATTTTGGGGTCACAGATTGAACAAATACCCCATGGTTGCTGCCAAAACAGGAGAACAGCTCATCTAAATGTGTCAGCAGTGACCTTCTACTGGTCCACACACCAATGTGAAATAGCTGCTGTAATTCATGAAGAGCAGACACACACACAGAGACTCCTTCATTTATTTATGAGCCACATTATTGTGAATGTTTATATTATAGATTTTTTTAAAGTTTATATATTTATGCCAAAATTAATGTCTCAGAGACTCTGAACTCGTGTGAGAATCATTTTTAGCATTTTACTTTATTCCACTCACTCCAAGTGAAAAAATGACTGCAGTAAGTGCTGTATAGTATAAATTAGTCTAGAAGAGGCTTCTTAATGAGTGGGATGGAAACAGATTGATGCCCTTCTGGACCTCTTTCCAGCACCTTCATTAACTGTACATAATTTAGACGGTCCTCAGAATTGGATTCATTGGAACACAACTGAAAGTGGAAACCACACTACTATGACTGTTATTCAGATCACACAACACAAAGTTGTTGTACCAAAGACTGATAATAATGCTGCTCTTGGAGCCTTACCAAGGCTATTATGTACCTTTCAACCTCAATGAAAGGTTTGTATTGTACTATTACCCTCCAAATAGTTGGAAACTAAGTAATCAGAAGTTATTCTCTGAATATCATCAACATCTAAAACAGGCGGCATCTTCACAGCCGCATGCTCAGAGTCTACAAGTGTTACAGGACTCGAGAGTTTCTCAGAGCTGTGTTTTACTGCGTGTCATACCTCCTCCTTTTCTCATCCTGCAGGTTTTATCTGTGCATTTACTGTTTACTATCAAAATAAAGCACCAAAAGATTTTTTCTCCCCCAAGTTGACGACTGTGTTACTCTGGGCGACATCAATCGGAGAACAATACAACAAAATCTCAACAAAGACGTAGCATACCGTACATCTTACAGCAGTTGTTACTTCACATACATTTTGTTGTACTCTCACATTTGTCCGTTTTGTCAGACCGAAAGCTGCAGCTGAGGGATGACACCTCGAGAGGTTTGACAGAACGCAGAACGATTCCTAATACGACATAACATCACATGACTTCATGGGCCACATGTAGTTTTCACATTTTAAAATGTCACTTTTAACATGTCCTTCTTTAACAAATTTGTTCTTCAATATTTTATGTCCTTTCTTAAAGTCTGATTTCACAGGTCTGCAACCAAAAAACTGCATAAGATTTTTTGACTGTTTCTTACAGAGTTTTACTGAAACTGAAAAATATTTTTAAAATTCCATCTCTTCAGGTTTTCTTGCAAAACTCATGTTTTTAGTTTAATTAAGCGTAAAATTTCCCTTTATCTTATACTTGAGTCAAAAAACCATGTGCAATAATGATTTCTTACATTAATGTAATATTTCTAAGAGCGAGACACAAGAGAAATACATATGCAAGGAACTGAGGGGAGTTGGGTGGGAGGGGTTTGGCGGTGTGAGGAGCTCAGGTGATCGTGTCCCAACAGGTTTATTTTGTTCACTGCAAAAGGTAAGAATCCAAGAAAAATTATGCATTGTTAATTGCAATAAAATATTGATTTTTTTCATCACTGTTGTGCTTTTTTAATATAACTCCTCATGTTTTGCAAAAGAACTGTACGTGATGGAGGGAAATAGAGATGATTTTTGGATTCAGCATCCTAAAAAATATCTAATTTACCAAAAATATCCCATGCAGCTGAAAATATATATTTTTGGCAAACCTGTGTTATGTTTCATCTATGCAATATGCACGAAATCTGAAGGTAACAATAAAAATAAAATGAGAATATGTTGATAAGTAAGAGCAGCTACAGACATTCTCACAGATGTACTTTTTGATATATTGGATCATGGTAATATGTCAGTGGAGGTGGAGAGGAGTTTTAATAAAAACAACTGGGAGTCATGATAACGAGGAAACGATACAAAACCAAGTCCTTTACCTGGCAATGAATTAGCTTTCATGTATTCAGTTCACTCGATCAAGGAGAAGAACAAGGAGGTGCAATTCAAAACGGCATTAAAAGCAAGTGGAGTTGTCATTGCTAACAGCTGTACACTACAGGAGAAGCTAATGATGTGCTCAATTCATCTGCTCTTTCATCAGATAATAAACGTTGGTTTCCGGCTGCCTCAGAGTGCCACTTCAAATTCTTTTATTAGCAGGAAGCAAAATTATAAGCTAGCTCCTTCACAGATTTAAATACATGGTGCAGTTCTGGCAAAGACCTGATAACAAGCAGTTATATATGAGTATATAAATGAGTAATTAATACTTTCACATCTGTCAAATGCCCTTAATCAATGCAGCCCACTGCTTTAGTGGAGCAGTATAAGGTTTTGTCCCACTTTCAGGTATGATTTGTTTTCCTTATGAGAGTAAATGACCAATCCTTAAGATGACCAGAAATAAAATGTCCGAGTAGAAAACCACAGAACACTTCATTAGAGGCCTGAAAATGAATGCAAAATGATGTGAGTGGAGCGGAGCTGTGAAATGTGTGACGCAAAACTCAAGAGTTGCACTCATTCATCTGGAAATCGACACAGAATTTATGAATGGGTGTCTAATTGTCACAGATTCGTGATAATAAACTTAAATTATTCTGGACTATAACAATAGTTTATTGGAACAGGGCTCTGCTCAGTCCCTCGCTGGCTACTTACCATCTGCTCCAGCTCCAAGAGCCAGTTCAGGATCGATGGTTGTAAATGTGTTTTACAAAGGCTGCAGTGAAAGAAAAGTCTGTTTGCTTAATCTGACTCTATTCCAATTTTCCTGAGCAATAAAAGGTGTGTTTGCATATTGTAGATGTTTAGTTTCTTGCAAACAGTATTGGTTCAATTGTAATACCACAAGGAATAAAGTAGTTCTTGTAATGTTGTCCAAAAGAGCAATTCTGAAAAGTACAACTGGTCTTGTGAAACAAGATATGACCTTTGTCCAACTGCTATTTTTCTTCACTGCAAGAACAAACCCAGAGCCACTCGACACCTGGATGTGTCGCTGACAATCGTGTGGAAAATCCACTGTTTGAATGAGCGTGATGTGGCAGTTATTTGATTTGATTTAGAAAATACACTGGCAGTAAAAATAATCTAATTCATGTTTAATTCATTCACTTTTTAATGAGCTTTATTTACATAGCAAGGAACAGTTATGGCTGAATATTTGTGGTCATGCAGAATGTGCATTAAACAATCTGCTGCTGGTCTCCTGTGCAAATGAGATCAAATACTGATGTTGAGTTAAAAGGCTGACTCACAGCTGGAGATCCATTTCATTTCCATTTCTTACGAGGGTTGGACGGGTTAAGCTCAGAGCTGTCCAGCCCCATCTCTCAGAAATATGGTTTAGATGCTACTAATTTGTTTTTGCCATCTTAAGGGCAAAACAAGCAAGCCATAGAAATGATAGGAATCCTTTTTGGTGTGTGTGTTGTTTGTGTTTGTGTAAAGCTTTCAGTCATGGAAGCAAGGCAGCTTTCATGACAGTTTAATACACAGTGAACTTCTTAACATTGGAATGAGCTGATGTAAGGTTTGGGGAACACTGGTGTCCTCCACTTAACCAAATACAATAACTTGAGAATTTGACATTTATCAAATGAAAACAATTCAGTTATATTAATATAGTGTCAACAGTTACCTCAGCTTTAGGTAAAGACTGTAAAATAATACGATTATTAGATATTTTACATTATTTCATACTCTCTAGGTTTAAACAAAGATCATATCTTACAGCTCTGAGATATCATGTACTACTTTTGGTCCAGACAGTAGCATTGGTACACTTCATCACGGTCTGGCAGCATCCAGACATCAGTAAAAAAACGTAATTACTGGGAATGTATTTAATATATTTAGTCAGATATTGACAATATTTTCACCAACAATATGGAAAACAACATCGTGAGCGGATTATTAATTAATGACATCAGTGATCACCTACCAGTTTTTGCAGTTTATAACACTAATTATAAGAGAAATCAGCATGAAGAACAACTGAGATACAGACGAGTAAGGACAGAAGAAACTATGAATGCACTTAAGAACGATCTATTAAATCAGGACTGGGACAATGTGTACAAAGAAACTGATATTGATATTGCATATGGCATATTTTTAAAAATATTCATGGAGTTGTACGATAAAAACTGTCCAACAATAAAACACAACAGAAAGCACAAATATTCAGATAGACCATGGATCACTAAGGGTTTACAAAATGCATGTAAAAAGAAAAATACACTCTATAGGGAATTCCTAAAACAAAGAACAAAAGATGCTGAAAATAAATATAAAAAATACAAAAATAAGTTGACCAATATTATACGTGTATGTAGAAAGGAGTATTATAGTAAAACACTGAACAACAATAAACATAATATGAAGGGAATATGGGATCATTAAAAATAATTCTGGACAACAAAGTTATCCTCAACATTTTATTGACAACGGCAATATTATGGAAAACACTGCTGATGTGGTCAACAGCTTTAATCATTATTTTGTAAATATTGGACCAAATCTGGCAGAACAAATTACTGAGTCACTGCCATCAGTAGACTGTAGTGAAAGCCTGATTGATAGGAACCCTAACTCAATGTTCCTCACAGCAGTGGAGGAAAAAGAAATAATTGACACTGTACACATGTGTAAATATAAAACATCTACGGATTGTAATGATATTGACATGATAATCATCAAGAAGGTCATTGAAGGAATTGTAGGACCTCTAACATATATTTGCAACTTATCATTTCAGACGGGAAAAGTTCCAAACAAAATGAAAATAGCTAAAGTTGTGCCGCTGTTTAAAACTGGGGATAGACACCACTTCACAAATTACAGGCCTGTTTCTTTACTACCACAATTCTCCAAAATCCTAGAAAACCTGTTTAATAAACGATTAGACAAATTCTTAGATAAATATAAATTACTCTCTGACAGTCAATATGGATTCAGATCAAAAAGATCAACATCTCTGGCATTAATCGAATCAATTGAGGAGATTACAAATGCTATAGATCAGAAACAGTATGCAGCTGGACTATTTCTGGATCTCAAGAAAGCATTTGAAACAATCAATCATGACATATTAATTAATAAACTAGAACGGTACGGGATCAGGGGGGTTGTACTGCTCTGGGTGAAAAATTATTTAAGTGACAGGAAACAATTTGTGAAGCTGGGTGTCCATTCCTCATCATGCTTGGACATTGCTTGTGTTGTTCCACAAGGCTCTGTACTGGGTCCAAAATTATTTATTATTTATATAAATGATATTTGTAAGGTATCTGATATATTAAAACTAGTATTATTTGCAGATGACACAAATATTTTTTGTTCTGGGGGGAATCTAAAGGAGCTGCTGGATACAGTTACTTCAGAAATGTGCAAAATTAAAAAATGGTTTAACAGGAACAAACTATCGCTAAATCTAAGTAAAACTAAAATAATCTTATTTGGGAATTCCCTTAGAAATGCACAAGTGCAGATTCATATAGATGGTGTGGAAATTGAAAGAGTACTTGAACATAAGTTTCTTGGTGTGATTATAGATGATAAATTAAACTGGAAGTCTCATATAAATCATATACATAACAAAATTTCTAGAAGTGTTTAAATCTTGAGTAAAGTAAAACACATTGTGGACCACAAATCACTCCACATTCTCTATTGTTCCCTGATTGCACCGTATTTGCATTACTCTGCAAGTGTTTGGGGCAAATGTTCGCTATCATCAATCTTTATATTACAAAAAAGGGCCATAAGGATAATCCATAAAACTGGTTACAGAGATCATACAAATCCACTATTCTTAAAATCAAAAATTCTAAAATTCACAGATCTGGTTCATTTTCTCACTGCACCAATTATGTATAAAGCAATAAATAACCTGCTTCCTGACAATATTCTAAAACTGTTTTCTAAAAGGGAACGGGGATACAATTTGAGGTGGGAATTAAATTTAAAACATCCTTGTATCCGCACAACATTAAAAAGTTTTGCATCTCTGTGTGTGGAGTGAAGCTGTGGAACAGACTAAGTAAAGATATGAAGCAACGTCCGAGCATGGTGCAGTTTAAAAAGCGGTTTAAGGATATGGTTTTTACAGGGTACAGGGAGGAGGTAGAGAGTTGATAGGGTGTTCTTGTCCAATATTTTCATGTGTGTGCGGGTGCACGGGTTTGTTGGGTATATATATCTGTAGGTTGTGTATCCTTTGAGGTGTTACTGGGGTTATTGAAAATGTGTGTATGTGTATATATATATATATATATATATATATATATGTATATATATATATATATATATATATAAAATTAATAAATAAATTTAAAAAATATATACATACACATAACATATAATGTAATTGCAAGGAGGTATTTCTGTAGTCTATTCATTACTACATAGTGGAAAAGGGGTGGGATTAAATAAGCTTATGCTTCTTCCTGCTCCTTTTTGAACATGAAAGTTATTTGTAGTTGTTGTTGCTCGTTTTCCTTTTGTTTTGCTTTGTTTATTTGTCTCTTTGAATTCTATGTTGTTGTACTTTTTTAACATGTTCAAAATAAAGATTCAATCAATCAATCAATCAGATATTACCGAAAAAGCCTTTCCTTGTTTTACTTAATGACACCTCCACTTCAGAGCTCAGTCTACATTTCATCCACCTGCTGTTAGCTTGTTTAAATAAGGCTACCAGTCAAAAGTCTGGACATTTGGACTTCTCGTTCAATAGTTTTCTTTATTTTTACTAAATGGTAATTGCACTGCTTCTTGTACAGCGCTTTTCTACTCTCCCAGAGTACTGAAAGCACTCTATACAACATGCCACATTCTTCTAAGCTTTTAGTGCTTCCTAGCTAACATTCAAACAATTTGGGGTTAGTATCTTGCCCAAGGATACTTGGCACGCAGACTTAAGGAGCCAGGGATCAAACCACTAACCTTCCGATCAGTAGATAACCTGCTTACCTCCTGAGCTGCAGCCACCCCAGACTGTACAGGCCTTAATGGCCAAACAGCTGCTAAGAAACCACGACTAAGGAAAAGCAACAAGCAGAAGAGATTTGTTTGGGCCAAGAAACTCAAGGAATGGACATTAGACCAGTGGAAATCTGTGCTTTGGTCTGATGAGTCCAAATTTGAGATCTTTGGTTCCACCCACCGTGTTTTTGTGCAAAGGTGAAGCATGGAGGAGGTGTGATGGTGTGTGTGTGTGTGTGGGGGGGGGGGCTTTGCTGGTGACACTGATGGGGATTTATTCAAAACTGAAGCCATACTGAACCAGCATGGCTACCACAGCATCCTGCAGCAACATGCCATCCCATCATTTATTTTTAACAGTACAATGACCCCAAACACACCTCCAGGCTGTGTCTGGCCTATTTGACCAAGAAGGAGAGCGATGGAGTGATGTGCCAGATGGCCTGGCCTCCACAGTCACCTAAACCAAATGGAGATGGTTTGGGATGAGATGGAGCGCAGAGTGAAGGCAAAGGGCCAACAAGTGCTCAGCATCTCAGCTCCTTCAAGACTGTTGGAAACCATTTCAGGTGACGACCTCATGAAGCTCATGGAGAGAATGAGAAGAGTGAGCAAAGCAGTAATCAAAGCAAAGGGTGTCACTGAACCAGACATCCAGTTACAATCAATACATGAGATGAAATTATACAATTTGAGCGTGTGTGTGTGTGTGTGTGTGTGTGTGTGTGTAGCCCTAAGGTTCTGATATTGAAATCTTGCAGTTTCAGCACAAACTGATTAGAAGCGGATGTCTGGTTCAGTGATCCAGTCTTCTTTCTCTCAGGGTTCTGTGCTCTCTACCTGCTTCCTTTTGTCAATCAGGTCTAAAAAGCAGAATTCACAGTGAGTATCCTCAGATCTCTAATTCCATCGACAGGTGAGATGGTGGGTTTTGGGTGGGTGTTTTATGAGAGAGAGATGAGCTCAAGCCTGGGGCTCTCTATTCTGCCAATGACTGAAGTTGTTTTAGGCAAAAAAAGGAATTATTAAAAAACCAAAAAAACCAAAAACATATGTAGAACTGGTGCTACAACAGGAATCTGCACCTTACAGTTTGTTTTTCATGGCGTTCCAGGTAAAAAGAAAAATGTCATTTTGATATGAACACTTTTCCCCCATCTAGTGGCAATAAGTCTCAGGGTGTGACATATACTGTACACTACATACTGTATGACAGTCGGCTTAGACAAGTGAGACTTCACGTGATATTATATTTTAAAAACTGTTTTATTGTTTTAATATCAGCCACTCATTCTACTTTTACTTAAAGACACCTTCACTTCAGAGCTAAGTCTAAGTTATAGGAACCTGCTGAAAGCTTGTTTGGATAAGGCAAATATATATATATATAAAAGACTGGATCACTGAGCCACACATCCAGGTAGAAGCAATATATGGGATGAAATGACGTAATGACAGCGAAGCCGTTTGTTTACCTTCACTCAGTCCAGAGCGAGCGAGAGAGAGAGAGCACATTTTGTGACTTAAATCAGATAAATAGAGCTAATTGCTTCGCTGTGTCCCCTGTGTGTTCATGTTGTTGTTACGGATGATTAGTCCAATGAATGTGAATAATTGGAAACATGTATACATGGTTATATTGTGGTACAGTTCAAGGTTTCAGGGCCATTGAGGATTTGCATTGTTTAGAGGAGGAAGTAGGAATGTCGAGTCACTCACTGTGCTCTGAACAGCACATCAAGTATTACAAAAGTGCTGTTATAATAAAAACTTTAATATAATTCATGCCAAGTTTAATACAGACATATCAGAAGTCACGTATGCCAAACTTTGTCCCATATTCCTCCTGCAGAGCTACATAACGCCTTTTTTTCCTACCTGTTTGTTGGACATTGGTAAAATGGGCACAGCTAACCTGCTTTATGTTTAGTTTGTTTCCCCAGTCAAGCTCTTTCACACCAAACTCTTTATTATTTATTTCCCATGTCTTTGTGGACTTTGCTTTGTGCACTGGTACACTGTCATGTTGAAACAGGGAGGGGTCACCCAAAGTTCCCACTTTGTTCCCACAAAGTTGGGAGCCTGAAATTGTCCAAAATGTCTTGTATCCTCGTGTATTAAGAGTTCCTTCCACGGGAACCAAGGGGCTGAGCCCGAACTCCTAAGAAACGACCCTGCACCATAATCGTCCTTCCACCAACCTTGGCACAATGCAGTCAGACAAATACTTTTCTCCTTGTGATCGCCAAACCCAGACTCATCCGTCGAGCTGTCAGATGGAGAAACTTCATTTGTCACTCTAGAGAACACATCTCTGCTGCTCTAGAGCCCAGTCATGATGTGATGTACACCTCTGTATCCAATGCACTTGATGATGTAACTCTTGGCTGCAGTTGCTTAGCCATAGAAACCCATACCATTACGCTCTCTAGTCACTGTTCTTAAGCTCATCTGAAAGCCACATGAACTTAAGAGTTCTGTAGTGATTGACTGCACAAAGTTGGCGACCACAGAACTGGATTTTAGTTTTTTAAGAACAGGCTCAACAAGGAAACATCCCTCTGACATCCCTTGGATTGAGATCTGGTAACTGGAGTCAACCCATTGTTATGTTCAAGAAACTAGTTTGAGATGTCTTTTTTTAATCTGTGTGACATGGTGCATTGCTGGGAGCAGCTGTTTGAAGAGTACGCTGTGGGTACACTGTGATCATAATGGGATCAACATGTTCAGCAACAATACTCGCTGGCTGTGGCATTTAAATGATGCTAAATTGGCACCAAGGGGACCAAAGTGTGTCCCAAAAATATCCTCCACATTGTTACACCAACACCACCGCTCTGAAATGTTGATACAATGCGAGACAGGCCCACGCTTTCATTTTGTTCAGGCCAATTTCTGACACTACTGTCTGAATGTTGCAACTGAAATCAAGACTCATCGGACCACGTGACATTTTTCCAGTCATCTATTGTCCAATTTTGGTGAGTCACTGCAAATTATAGTTTCAGTTTACTGTCGTTAGTTGACAAGACTGACACCTGCTGTGGTATTCTGCTGCTGTAGCCCATCTGATTCAAGGTTTCACATGTTCATTCAAAGGTGCTCTTCCATATCTTTCTAATGAGTGGTTATTTGGGTTAGTGTTGCCTTCCTATCAGCTTGAAAAAGCCCGGACATTTTACTCTGACATCTGGAATCGAGGTATTTTCACCCAGAGAATTACTGCTCACTGGATATTTTCTGTTTTTTGGACCATTCTCTGCAAACGCTGCAACAGTTGCACAGGAAACTCCCGGAAGATCAGCAGTTTCCCTGGAACCAACAACCTTGCCACATTCAAAGTCACTTAAACATGTTTCTTCCCCTTTTTGATTTTTAAATTCAGCAGGTGATTCAACTATTTAAATATTTGCATTAACAAAAGTTTAACAAATGAAGTGACTGCTTAGTGCATATATGTTGAGAAATTGGCTTGATTATCAGCAAAAAGCTTAGGATATTAAGTTACTTATAAATACAACACTTTAAGTAAGCAAAATTAAAGTTAGGAGCAAATTTAATTTTAACTAAGATAACAACACATCTGATAAAAGTTAGAGACTGAGTGGTAAACAATTAAAAAACAAAGGACGTGTCTCGGTTTGTAAAATAATTATTTCTAGTCTACAACAAAGACACAATTAATATAGTCACTGTGTATAAACTATACAGGCAAATAACCGTAAAACCAGAAATTTAGGAGAAAATAAGCGACATGTGAAGACATGCGAATAAGCAGTCATTTCAAAAGCAGCTGATCAATGTGTTGGTGAATTTGGAATTGAATTTAAGCAAAGATGTCAGTCTGATGTTCCAACAATCGAGTTAACACAGGCGACGGTTGGTTACTACCTGTGTCTAAGCCAGGTGCTGAGCTGAGGCAGAGTCATGGGTGTGTCAGCTGCTGGAGATTACTGGGTGAGAGGACTGCATTTGAGATCATGTAGCTGTTGTTACACCAAAGAACCAAAAGTTCCATAAAATATTTTATATGACAAGAAATATCCCAAGTTTGTTTTTAAGAGCCGTTAATTTAATACAACCAGATTTTAAAATACACAGTTCCAAAAGAAAAAATAAATAAATATTGATGATTAGAATCAACTTAAAACAAGAATAAAAGTAATAAGCAGTGTTGGGAAGGTTACTTTTAAATGTATGTTTTATTGTAATATGTATTTATTTAGACTGTAAGCCCAACAAGGGACAATTGTTGAAAATTAGCAGTAGCTATAAACCTATGTGCGGTACATCAGTCTCATGTCTTGCACTTGAACTATGTTAAACTGCACTGTCCCTTTTAAATAAATAAATTCAAAATGTATTCTCCTACAGATTACAGAATACATCCCCCAAAATGTAGTTTATAAAGTATTCCATTATGTTACACCAAGTAACGCATTCTGAATACTTTGGATTACTTTATATATTGTCACATTTTTACAACTACATGAATGTGCTATTGCTGTGATTTGTTACTATTACTTAAGTCTACTCACCACCGAGCTAACATTGTTAGCTGGCGTTAGCTGAGGTTAGCTCATAGACTGCTTTCAGAACTGCACATGATTATTTGCAGTTAGCAGGTTGTTAATGCTATCCATCAAGCCTAACAGTCTGCAGTCTGTGAACTAACCTCAGCTAACACCAGCTAACAATGTTAGCTCGGTGGCGAGTAATCTTCAGTAATAGTAATAAATCACACATCAATAGTACATCAAAGATACTGAAGTGGCACATGACCCAGGTAGCTACCACAGCTAAAACAAGCTAGCTGCAGTAGGCTAACGTTAGCTTTTAAAAAAGAACTTACTTCCGGATGTTTCTTTAGGTTGGAGTCTTTTGACGCTGAGAGCAGCTTGGTTGCTGACAAACACAGTTCGCATTGCACGCTCAGATTTCATCCCTTTCTTCTTTAAATGTGGAGTCAGAATTTCCAAGTAAGAAATGCATTCCTGCCCGTGCACTGCTGCCTCTGTGCTGGCTCTGGGTCCATTGTGTAACTGAGGACACCAACATTAACAGAACGCTTACATTAGAGCCTCTTAATGCAAGTTTGGGTTTCCGACAATGTGTGGAATTACCAAAATGTCAGTTTTGGCCAGCAGTCATAGGTCCCTTCCAATAATATGACGCGAGACTGGAATCAATCGCATCCATGGACTAGAAGACTATTAAAGAAGGCACATGTTGACACAGCACAAACACCAACCCCTCTAAAAGCATCTGGCTTCCTTTTATACTCTCACTGTTTCAGGTGAGCCTGAGTATCAGAATCAGAATCAGAATCGTGTTTATTGGCCAAGTATATGTGCAGACAAATACAAGGAATTTGGTTCCGGTAGATGGTGGCTCTCGAGCACAGCAATGTAAATCACACACAGACACACACACACACCCACACACACACGTATCTATATAAACATTACACATGCATACACATACATACATAAAGCTGTGTAAACCAACTTTAAATAACTAATCTAAACGTATATACATAAAATACAGAAATGAAATGAGGTGGAATGAATACTACAGAATGTACATAAGGTGCAGTTGCAGTCTGGCAGTGGGAGCAGTGTGACAGGTCAACTGTTTAGAAGGGAGATGGCGAGGGGAAAGAAACTGTTCCTGTGTCGGGTGGTCCTGGTCTGCAGGCTTCTGTACCGTCTGCCAGAAGGCAGCAGATCAAAAAGTCTGTGTCCAGGGTGCGAGGGGTCTGTGATGATTTTCCCTGCCCGTTTCCTGGTTCTTGAGAGGTACAGATCCTGGATGGAGGGCAGGGGGGGCGCCGATGATCCTTTCTGCTGCCCGTACAGTCCGCTGCAGTCTGCACCTGTCCTGTTTAGTGGCTGCACCATACCAGACAGTGATGGAGGAGCACAGGACAGACTCAATGACCGCAGTGTAGAACTGGATCAGCAGCTCCTGTCGAAGACTGTACTTCCCCAGTTGTCTCAGGAAGTACATCCTCTGCTGGGTCTTTTTGAGGATGGAGTTGATGTTGGTCTCCCACTTCAGGTCCTGGGAGATGGTGGTACCCAGGAACTTGAAGATCTCCACAGTCGACACAGGGCTGTCTGATATGATGAGGGGGAGCAGAGTTGAGGGATGTCTCCT
Source organism: Oreochromis niloticus (assembly GCF_001858045.2). Taxonomy (NCBI): domain Eukaryota; kingdom Metazoa; phylum Chordata; class Actinopteri; order Cichliformes; family Cichlidae; genus Oreochromis; species Oreochromis niloticus. Next base: position 62,902,504 of record NC_031972.2, on the reverse strand, counting down.
GAAGTCCACTGTCATCTCTACAGTTTTAAGAGTGTTCAGCTCCAGATTGTGCTGACTGCACCAGAGTACCAGCCGCTCAACTTCCTGCCGGTATGCAGACTCATCACCATCCTGAATGAGGCCAATGACGGTGGTGTCATCTGCAAACTTTAGGAGTTTTACAGCTGAGTTCTTGGAGGTGCAGTCATTAGTGTAGAGGGAGAACAGTAGTGGTGAGAGGACACATCCTTGAGGGGCACCAATACTGAGGGACCGAGTTTCAGAGGTGATCTCCCCCAGCCTCACTTGTTGCTTTCTGTCTGTCAAGAAGCTGGTGATCCACTGACAGGTAGCTGGAGACACGCTGAGCTGGGAGAGTTTGGAAGAGAGAAGTTCAGGCACGATGGTGTTAAAAGCCGAACTAAAGTCCACAAACAGGATCCTGGCATAAGTTCCCGGGTGGTCGAGGTGTTGCAGGATGTAATGCAGCCCCATATTCACTGCATCATCCACAGACCTGTTTGCCCGGTAGGCAAACTGCAGAGGGTCCAGCTGGTGGCCTGTAATGTCCTTCAGATGGTCTAACACCAGTCGTTCAAAGGATTTCATGACCACAGACGTCAAGGCAACAGGTCTGTAGTCATTCAGTCCTGTGATGGTGGGTTTCTTGGGAACAGGGATGATGGTGGAGCGTTTGAAGCAGGAGGGAACTTCACACAGCTCCAGGGATCTGTTGAAGATGCGAGTAAAGATGGGAGCCAGCTGTTCAGCACAGGTCTTGAGGCAGGAGGGTGAGACACCGTCTGGTCCGGGGGCTTTCCTGGGCTTCTGTTTCTGAAATAGTCGGCTCACATCCTCAGTGTGTATTCTGAGTTTCAGGGAGGAGGAAAGGGGGGTGAGAGGTGTGATGGAAGTCGTTGAGTCTGGATTGGAGAGGGTGATCGTTGAGTCTGAAATGGGGAGGGTGGTGGTGGTCGTTGAGTCTGAAATGGGGAGGGTGGTGGTGGTCGTTGGGTCTGGATTGGGGAGGGTGGGGGTGGTCGTTGAGACTGGATTGGAGAGGGTGAGGGTGAAGGGGGGAGAGGTGGAAGGTGTGTTGGGGGTCAGTGTCTGAAGCGGTGTCTCTGGGGAGGGGAGGGTGAGGCGTGGGAGTCTGTCCGTCTCAAATCTGCAGTAGAATGTATTTAGCTCGTTGGCCAGGTCTTTGTTTGCTTCAACAGTGGGTGGGGGCGTCTGTAGCTGGTGATTTCCTGCAGGCCCCTCCACACTGACGCAGGGTCGTTGGCTGAGAGCCGTTCTTCCAGCTTCTGGGAGTAGATCCTTTTAGCTGCTGTGATCTCCTTGGTCAGTGTGTTCCTGGCTTGCTTGTCCAGGGCCCTGTCACCACTTCTGTAGGCGTCCTCCTTAGCCTTACGAAGATGTTGGAGTTTAGGAGTGAACCATGGTTTATTGTTGTTGTATGTGCAAAAGGTCTTTGTTGGCACACACACGTCTTCACAAAAACTGATGTATGATGTCACAGTGTCCGTGAGCTCATCCAGGTTCTCAGATGCAGCTTCAAAAACAGTCCAATCAGTGCAGTCAAAACAGTCCTGCAGTTCCTGCTTTGCTGCGTTAGTCCACTTCTTCACAGTTTTGACTACAGGCTTGGCACGTTTAAGTTTTTGCCTATAAACTGGAATAAGATGGACCAGGCAGTGATCAGAATGTCCCAAAGCTGCCCGGGGCACAGAGCGATAGGCATCTTTTAGAGTGGTGTAGCAGTGATCCAGTATGATGTTGTCCCTGGTGGGGCAGTCTATATGCTGTCTGTATTTAGGGAGTTCGTGGTTGAGGTTTGCTCTGTTAAAGTCCCCAAGGATAATTGTAAAGGAATCCGAGAATTTCCTTTCCAGGGTGGTGATCTGGTCAGCCAGCTCGCACAGTGCGTTGTTCGCGTTGGCCTGAGGAGGGATGTAAACTCCGACCAGCATGAAGGAAGAAAACTCCCGCGGTGAATAAAACGGTTTACAATTGATGAAAAAACTTTCCAAGTGTGGGCTGCAGTGTTTCTGTAACACTGTGACATCAGTACACCAACCTTCATTAATGTAGAAGCAGACTCCACCACCCTTTGTTTTCCCTGAGAGCTCCGTTTCGCGGTCCGCCCGGTTTAAAGATTTAAAACGGCGTATGTATGGGGGTTAACCAATCAAAATGAAAACATAACCCTCCACACAAACAAACATACAATAACATTAGAATACATAACAAACATATACATATTTCCAACACATACTATAAACAAATCAATAACATAAGCTTCAACCATTTCTATCTAAATTAAAACCCTTCTTAACCAGGCTCCCCTAACCTGGCACACTGGTCTGCTCCAGCAGCTCATAAGCAGGTGATTGAGCTGCTTTTACTCTTTTGCTCCACATCCTGCAAAAGGCAACCAGGAAGGGTGCGTACTGCTAACACTTCTCTTTTTACACATACCAAAAGTTTAGGTTACAGACAAATGATTAAATGTGAACAGCTCAAACTTTGGCTCTTCTCTGACACAGGTAGGATGGTCAGTCTGCTTGTCTTCACCTTTACAAGCTGTCACTTAAATCCTAAATCAAATAAACCTAATAAAGAATCCATAAGAACAAACGTGTGTTTTTCTTTATTACATTGTTTTTAATTCCCAATCAGTCAATCGATTAATAAGAATACAAGTAAGGGTAATGGAACCCCTGGTCTCAAATACACAAAATTAGAGAGGGCATAGCCTAATATATGAAAAGACCGCCATGTAATCCATTTATTTCAACAAAGTAATTGTATTCTAATTATCACCTATTTAAACAATAACTGTAACTGAATAGTTACTCTTATTTTGTATTTTGAAGGTCAAGAAAGAGAAGCCACAAAGATTATTATACATTTTCTTTCTGCTTATGTCTCTGTTCTGAAGTGAGGTGTAACTGAAGGTTGCGTTTCTGGAAAACTGCTTGCTGCTTTTCCTCCTTCGGTCTTGATCAAAAGGTTCTCGACACAGTTCAGTGTCTAGGCTCTTAAACTGATTTTCACCTTCCTGGGGTTGGGGAGGCGTAGTTGTTATGATGGGCGTTTTTAGGTGTTGTTAGAAGTGTAGGTTGCTCCATGTATTTGATTTCAGTTGGAAACAGCAGCTGATAAAGACCGTGGCGGGGATCCTGCTTTATCTACTGTTTGTTTTTGGTTTTTCCCAGTGGCCATCTAGTGGAAGATGCTTTTGAAATTAGTATTATGAATCTGAATAGGAATCAGAATCAGCTTTATTGAGTGTGTTTGTTTACACGAATAGACATTGTATAATGGTGACAATAGCAACATGACAAAGACAAAAGCAACACGTGTTGCATATTTATGTGCAGCATGTGAGGATGTAGCAAACATTAAGGAATAAATACAGGATGGATAACTTGTTACTGTACATACATTATATACATGAGGATATACACAAGAAGTGTAGTATTGATGTTTCCCAATCTTTTGACTGGTTTGTCTCTTAACTTTGTGGTAGTAACATTGTTGCTCTTTCCTCTCACATATCAAAAATATTAATTTTTTCTATGAAAAACAGAAAAAAGAAGATAATAAACACCACTAATAATACACAATATATTTCTTATTTTCAGAGGACTGTATTTTTCTTTTCTTTATGTTTGGATACGTACACAAACATCTGTGTCCTTGGTTTTAATACCTTACTATATGCAGTTGCAGTCTTTTGATATCAGATGGAGGAAATGCAACCTCAGACAGACAACAATCAAAGTCAGTCAGCGTTGCCACATCCTCTTTCACTGGCTGCATATTATCCTCCTATTTCAGACAACTGGTCCACCATTAACTTCTACTGTTGTTCTGCAGCTATAATTTTCCACCAAGTTGCTGAAAAGAGACTGAAAAAGCAGTTAAATCAGTCACCAGCCATGTTTTTAGGTATCAAATCTGAATTATAGAAACATAATTATTAAAAAATGTTCGATAGCCACAAATTTAACAATTAGAAATGATATTTCTGAGGTCACAAAATAGAGTCTGGAGTATTTGAGAGTAATGAAACTGAACCATAGAGCTGACTGAGCTAAACCCACTGAACACACATTTCAGTCATCATTTGTTGATTCCACTTAGCCACGGCTTACAAAACCAAATATGACGCTCTTTGTGTCATTCCCATAATCTAAAATATGTAGTGATGATCATGAAATATGTGACAGGGAATGTTACACACTGTTTGACATTTTATTCTTCATTCAGCCGTGTCATTTTAATTGATTATACCAGTCATCTTCCTGCGGTCTGCAGCTGAACGTGTGTGCTCTGAACTAAGCAGGCAGCGGTGATACAATCCCTATGCTTTTACTTTACTGATAAATGAATATGGCAGAAATATTGTCTGGGAAAAGCAATTCCTCAGGCGTCACAACAATTCTTGCCCTCATTTTTCACATCCATTGAGAAAGTGAAGGGGAGAGTTTGACTGCTGCACTGAGAGAGACTCACAAGGACCCACAACTGACTTTTGTGTGGAGCTAACCTTTCCCTTTTCTCAAACCGTGATGGCTGTATGCAGAAATCTGTCCCTACATTATGTACCATGTTACAATTGTTTAGGTGTAAGAAATGGACAGAGGGATAGAATAGAAAGGGAGAGTGTAAGAGGGAAGCTCTAAATGTTTCCATTACCTCTGAGTTCAGTTGCTTTGAACAGCAGACCCATCCATCTGTTTCAGCCTCTGACTTATCTCTGTGTTGGAGGTTAAGGGTACGTTGCATGAAGATTAAGTGTGCTTTGTGACAATTCTGCCTCTTAAGAAAGACTGATGGGCTGGTTTACAGACATCTGACCTTTGGGCCTAGAAAAAAAAAGTTCACTGAGGAACACTCGGCGAGCAGTGATGATGTAGATTGGCAGATATCTGAATCCTGGCCATTATTCACAACACCATGTTTTGTTTCCGTATTAGGATTTTTTTCTGAAAGTCAACTAAATGGCAGGATACTGAAACTGCAGGCTTAAGCTAGTGCCCGACATGCTTTGTTCTGCATCATCCCTGGAAGAACCAAAGGCAATCTCCCTACACTATATTTTATGTTATTAGGGCTAATCAGCAGCAGGGTTGAATTCTAATGAGCCATCCTCCTCTTTAATAATTGTGCGGTAATTAATTGATTATTCCCACCTGCAAACTCAGAGGTCACAGTCAGTTACACAACGGCATGACTTTAGCTACTGAGTGCTCCCCCCCCCCCCCCACCTTCAAGGACACCTGAGCAAGGATCTTGTGTTTTAAAGTAAAAGGCTGGAGATGGAGTGAAGCCTTCCTTCTCTGTGGCTCTCAGCTACAAGCCCTCTTGTTCTATCTGAAAATGTAAATGGAGCTTTCTTTCTTTCTTTCTTTCTTTCTTTCTTTTACTTCAAGGACTTCTTCAATTTCAAGCACCATTTTTTTAAACGAATGCTTCTCCAACAGGAGGTGTTGTTGTTGGAGACTTTTATCAGGTGTGGGCTTCGTTTTTACACGAATGCTTCCAAGAGAAAAAGAAAGGCTAAAGGGGCTACCCTGGCTTAAGAATAGAACAGAAATGCGCTTTTCAGTGTTTTTAGCTTACCAGAACATAGAGCTAATAAAAAAGAAGCTGCATTAAAAGAAACATAAAAAGCAGTGACAATAAATTAGTCACCTACATATGCAGAGGTCGGTTTTTTACATTTATAATGAACATACAGAACTACGTCCTCAACTTGGCTGCTCTCTGAAAAGAGAACTGCAAAATTTCATTCCCCACACAAATTAACAATTGATCATTTAGCTAGAAGCAAGGAAACGCGCTGAAACGAATGCAGCTCTAAAGTAAGCTATTAAAGGCCGAATGAATGATTCATGTTTAAGCAGCAGCATTCTTTGGTCGTGGCTTGTTTCTAGTTTGGGTTTCAAATGTTTCATTACTGAAGTTTCTCTCAGGCATCATCGCCGTGGTGCGGCTTCATGGGATGTCTGTAATAGAGGCTTCCCGTGCGCCACACTGATGACAGAGTGTAAATAATCTTTAAAAGAGGATGAATTACAGACACTATCGCGGCTATAAACCTGTCGCGTGTGAAAACTGAAACGGCGCGATACGCGTCATGTTGATGAATCCTCGAAACCTGCGGCTGCACCTGCCGATCACTGAAAACTCCACAAATGAACCGGGTGTCGACGCTGACCCGCTACTTGGATCGCGACGAACTCCCCGCCTCATCCCCGCACCCCACCACTCCCCTCTCCGCCTCCCCCCATCTCTGTCCTGCTCATAAATCTATTGGTCGTGGTCTCGCCTTCACTATCCAGCGCTGTGCCGATCAGACTGCAGTTATATTTGGAGGAAGTTGGCAGCTGGCGGCTCACGGCGAAAGGCTTTCCTCTCTCTCCGGCGGTTGGACAGTGGAATTATGAACACAGCTCACAGAGTCTCTATCGCCCTGTCTTGAAGCTGTTTGTGTTTCGCACCCAGAGAAATTTAACCGAACATGGAGATTGGAGTCTGCGTTCTCTTGGCTTTTCTCTTCCACCAGGTAAGACAGACGAGATGTGTGCGTGTGTGAGGGATTTGGGGACTATTTCACTGAGACTGGGAGCGATCCGACGCTCTTTTTATTCTGGTCCTCCGCTTGAGCTCACCCGGGCTACCCTTGTGTGTTAATGGCGCAAACATATGTGCTGTCAAGTTTGTCCCGAGTCTGGAAATGGCACACGATACATCACCTGCAGAGCCAGGTCCATCCGTGCAAGTTTATTCGCGTTTAGTCCTTCTTGCGCGCGTCTGATTGTCATTTAGGGCTCCGAGTTTGGGGCAGAGGATATAGAGGGTCTGGTAGTGTGTGCAGGGTTCGTTCACTTTAGCAATGCCTTTCACATTTTGTCCAGAGAAGGAGAAAACAGGGGAAGGAGTAGAGAAACTGAAGATGGAAGAAGACTGAAGCAGAGCGCAGGGTGTGTATCCTCTGTCTATGTGCAAATCACGGCACCAGCTCTTGTCTCCAGTCGCATCTATATTCCGCTCAGCCACCAACTTGAGCGTTTCTTTGGGCTTGTGAGTGTGTGAGCGAGAAGCACACACAGGAGCATGGAGAAGAGGAGAGGAGGAAAAAGAGGGGAAGGCAGCGGGGGGTGTCAGAGACACAGAAAGAGGGGCAGTGAACTAACTTGGCCGCTCTGCTGTGTTGGGCTTCTCTCTGGGTATTTTTACTCAAGTCTACTGGTCTCTGCAGACGTGGGCTCCCTTGAGATATTTAATAAGGCCTTAATTCCCACTGTGATAGAGCCACTCGTCCGTTTGATCTGACTTTAATATGAAGAGAGGGAACGGTAACTCGGAACAGCTGTTAGTACCTTTAGATCAGGATTTCAGCACCAAGGATGCCGAACCTCCCTTCTATGTCACTTCTGCCGTATTTTCCCCTGAATAATCATCCACCTTTGTGAACTCTCGCAAGAACGGATCCAGGTGCACAAACGCGTTTTTTTCCCAGCCTTGATCTCTGACCTTCTCTTACTGATGCATATTCATATATTCCTCTTGAAGATCCTAACAAGTTTCCTTTGAAATATTCACTGTGTAATGTCAGGCTCTGTTCTGTGGCGTGCTGCAAAGGTTTAAGCAGCAGCTAATTTTAAAGCATCCTAGTTGAGACTATTTCTAAACACAGCAACAATGGGAGAGCCCCGAAGCGTGGCAGGCAAACAGCTCATTCGGGAAACTCTGTTGTGCTGCTTCTCTCTCTTCTCTCATCCTGTGTGTCTTTTGCTCGCCCTCATCTCACCGTATTGAGAGGCAGCAGGCAGCACAGCTCTTCTGGTATTTCTTGTTTGACCCGTGTAGGTTTAGTGCACACTTCCTGCTGTGCATTATTCACTTTTAATTGGATAAGCCATCGGTTGATTTCCACATTGTAGTTCAATTTGTTTATCTGCTGAGATTCAGGTTAATAGTGTCTACAGAGAAATTATTTAACTCCCTATTTTATTGATTACGATCTGCCCTCTCTCTCAAAGGCGTATGCTGAATCTTATTCACACTCCTATGTTTTTCATCTTTGTGAGAAGGCCGAGATTCACTTACTAGCCTTGGAAAAAATAATGGAAAGTCTTGTAAAATGTCTTCAGTACTGAGTAATTTTTTAAAATTTGTGTATTTCTAAAAACCTTTACAGCTGTGGGCGTTTACTCAAAAAGACACCCTCATTCAAACATGCTTTGGGCTTTCCTTTAGCCTCCGCTTACAGGCAGCTGATGGACGAATATTTATGTAAAAATCTAAATCTTTATCCTGTGGCTGTCCTGTCATCACTGACAGCTAAGGTATATATGCACTTGGAATTCCCAAAATATAAATCATTCAAGATGTGAATCCACACTGACTAATGCAAACCAGTGAAAACAAAAACATATGACAGCACCGTCCCCTCCAGCGATTTTCTTTCCAGTCTGGCCAAAAACAAGCAAAACAGATTTTTATGCAAAATGTGAACTTACAGTTGTTCTACTTGACTCATCATCCAGATGAATAAATCTATATTCACAAACTTCCCTTTCTGCCTTGTAGAACAACACATTGTAGCGTGTAGGCTCAAACTAGGTTTTTTTTAAAGAGATTGGCTCCCTACCTGTCTGACGAACTCATCTCCACAGTAAGCTGCTGTACCCACCCACCACCCCCTCGCACAGATATGCAGATATACGCACACATTGCACTAGTAGCCCCCTCTTTGGTAATAAATCCCCGTTTTCCAAATCGAACGCTAAGCAGTCTCTCCAGGTGGAGCAGTGATTCTGAATAAGCACAGCACAGCTGGGAGGTGCAGGTGCAATGATCCCCCACCCATTCCCACTTTGATTTCTCCTCCTTGTCCTCCTCCATCGAATGCCCTCCCCACCCCATCAAACTAGCTGTTTACCTTAATTAACCAAACTTTATCCACCATTTATTTTCTCAAACTGCCGTCTGCTGTTTTCTCGCCTCTCACCCGTGGATGAAGACAGTTTCACTACAGTTTAAATTCCCGGGTTGGCACCTGGGCATGTCTGCGCGAAGATTTGCTGTCGTGGACGTTTACGGCTGCGGTGACCAACGGACTGTTAACGTTCCTGTTTAAGCTGCCGCCGGCACCGAGAGAGACGGATAGGAAAGAGGGAGGTCACGGTCCCCAGTAAAAATGTTTAAAGTGTGCAGCTGAAGGCAGAGGCTTGCCACGGTCTCCTGTTACTCATAGATGGGGCTGACCTTCACTGTGACACATACAAACACACACAAACACACACATACACACACGGTCGCATTTTATTCTTTTATCTCTTCCGTCTCTCACAGACACTCGGTTCTACAGGCGGGTCATTGATCTAGCATGATCAAAAATAGAGGCCACTGCCATTTCTGGTATCCCCGTGCGATTTATTATTCAGGAGCGCAGCAGCAGGTGTGCATCGCGTCGCAGTATTTGCACTTCTAGAATTTTTCTGTTTCTAGCTCGACTCTTTTTAATCATATACACCACCAGGGTTAGTTTTTAGTTATCGAGGGATTAAATATGCAGTGGCTAGTGAAAGATGCTCAGTGTGCACTACGTGTAGCCTGTGCACTGTATTGTGCTTTCCTCTTTATGAACTATACAGATGGAGCCCGTCATGTCCATCACTGGTTGCAATCAATTATCCTTTCAAAAGCAGACCTCCAGCTAAGATCTTTTTCCTCTCTTAAGGTTTCTTATGTGGAGTGTCTTTTCAGACCTGCCACTGCTCTGCTACTAAGTGCTGTTTCAGTGATGGACTTTTTATGATGGAGTCTAGTTAAAGAACGGAAGGATGACACGTTACAAAGTCTAATGATGACACTAATCAGGAATGCCAGTCATTAAGGCAGGGTGGTTCTTTCTTTTCATTTCATTCTCCCATCTGTGGTCTTTGCCCTTCCTCACACTTCCCTGCTCTCTTCTCATTCTTCCCTCATCTCTTCTCACGGTGCCGTTGGGTTTCATCTCCCACAGCTGTGCTGCCAAAATAAAGGGTTAGAGTTAAGAAAAATTGCAGAGAAGTTTGCAATCTTAGCAGCCTACAGAGGCACACAAACAGCCTGAATAAAAGGAGCATGAAATGGTTCAAGTGAAAGCAGTCCAATAGCAATCTAGACTCTGCTGTCTAAATGTACCCTGGTGTTACTGTGGTTCTAACAATCAGCTGGTAAATAGGCTTTCTAGTGTGGGGCTTTGAGGTTTCATTCTCCTTCACATTGTACTTATCTATGCTGTTTCCTGGGTGGAAGCACGCAGCCAAGCGTGGTCTGTGGTGTTAGAGTGCTCTGTGGAGATTTTTTTCAGACTCTGCTGTTATTGACAGAAAACTCTAAAAACTTCCTGTAAATAAAACACTCACACGTGCCCGTACACCTGACCCACAATCGCACAAGTCCGAACACACACACCTGTTCACACTCTTTCCTTGTAATGGGAGACTCTGAGTTTTTTATTTATCCGTTTATTCCGTTTGTTCCCTTGCGACTGTGGTCGAGCAACATGTTCTGTAATGGGCTGTAAGGTCAAATGCTATCTTAACTCCAATGAGGAGAGAGTGTGACCTTTGAGGAAAAAACAGTCTTCTTCAATCTTCTTTCCCTCGACGTTGCCACTGCACTCGCCGGAGGAAGGGAGTGGGTTAGAGGAGGTCGAAGCAAGGGAGGATGAAGTGCAGAGATAGCGAGGGTAGTAATTAAAGTAAATATGTCCCCTTAGCGCTCCATTAGAATCTGCCTGCATTTGATATAAGTGGCCTAATTATGCAAAACGCCAATGGACGTTGTGTAGTGTAATCACGAAATGTGTCAAGTGGGAGAAAAAAAAAGGAAAATGTCGTGTTCTAGGAGAGAGGATTAATGGTGCGTTTGTGAGTCAAGCAAAAGACTAACACAAACATGCACACATGCACAAAAGGCCTCAGTAACCATGTGTGAAGGACATAGCGGTGCAGTTTAACGCCGTCCCTCCAGTTGATCAAGCTTTCATCACAGTTTGTTCTCCCCTGTCAGACAAGCAGATGAACAAGCACAAAGATAAAGTGGGTGACAGACAAAGAGCTATATAGATACCCAGGTCCAGATAACTGATGAGAGAAAAGCAGCCGTGCCCTGACGGCCACAAAAAATCTCAAGTGTCAGAGAAAGTGAGATGGTCATGCCATGCCCCCCCTCGTCGTCCATTATCAGCTTTAGCAAACTCCTCGTGTAACACGTTACAGATATTCAGGAGCTATTCACCCGCTCTGTTTGTCTCTCTTTCCCAAAACACACACTCTCTCTCTCTCTCTCTCTCTCTCGCACACATGCATGGGTCTATGTTTGGCAAGGAGAGCGAGTTTCCTTTTTCAGCATGATTGCGATGACTCCTCTCAAAGTGTGTGAAGCTGCCAGCAGCACAGTGGGTGTATTCATGTAAAAGGCTGGTACAGCGGGGTCCTATTTCTTCCACAAGAGTAGTTTTACAGATAATAGTATCAGATGAGGATACAGTAAGTTGCATTAGCCTTTGCAGCTGCAATGCATTTTTTATTTAGTTCAACTAAGAGACGCGTTGCAGACCATTCACGAGTCATGAATAAGGGCAACACGAGGGCATAGGTCATTAAATAGCTGGCTTTTCATCACTGACTGCGTCGTTAATCACAGCCACAGGGTCAAAGTGGTGATTGAGGTTTGTGCCAGCTGCACTTGATCTTTTTAGGTGAGCTGCTCCCTGCTGATGTTTCTGTCGCTGGAGTTTCCAGCTACAGCTGTGTCGCGAGTCACTAGTTAGCCAAAATGGTGCACTGTAGTAGTTGTGAGTGAAGGACACACAAACTCTCTTTGTGTTCTTGTTTGCATTTTCAAAAAGCAGATCTTATGTATCTCGCTCCCATATTTGCTTGAAATGATCAAACTAAATGGATCAGTGGGCAGAAAATTCCCAATCCTAACAGTGATCTGCTGTAACAAGCTCCTTGGGGTGGCAACACACCACTAGGTTTCAGGCTGACCTAGTCCCAGTTAGGCTTTACACAGAAATGAGACGAACATCAGTTCTTGCTTTTAGCAAGATTTTTAGATTTTTATTTAAATTAAAGTTTGAGGAGGTCTTTAAAAATAGATGAACACTCGTTCATAAGCATGTGATGCACAGCCTACCATATGCTTACCTTGCACTGTCCCCTATGGATTCGTCTACTGCTGGCAAAAATGAGGCAGATTATTTCCTTGCTGAAAATTAGCAGGTTTTAAAAAAAGCTCACTTAAACTTTGACATGTCTTTTAATATCTGCTTAGATATTTAAGCAACATTTGTAATTGGTACAACTGACAACTGCTTCTGGACATTCCACCTACAGCAGAGTGGAATTAGCAAGAGCTCTAAACTCTTATGTGAACCAGTATAGAAGTCACAGGTATAAAGAGGTGTTGATTGGATCATCACCTTTGCATTGCAGTGTGCCTGTACGTGTATATATGTGAGATGAGTTTGCGGTGGTCCCAGCTTTGACACCGAACATATTCAAACAGTCTGATGATGCAGTAATAAAACAGAATTGATTTATTTGTGTTGGTGGACCTATCAGTCCTTACTCCTTTTCGTACATATTTTCCATGACGTTATCAGAGGTGAGGCTGTCCCTGGCTGTGTCCTGTACAGTAATACTTTTCCAGGTTGCCTGGATGATGAATCCAGTTAGAGGACAGTGTCTGTGCAAAAGTAAATAAACAAACACATGAGTAAATATCTGTGTCCGTGCACACGTAAAGAGATCGCCTTGAGAGTGCCATGAGATGAGGCTGGTCTCGATGACTCAGAAAGAAATTTCATTGCTCTCATTTTTACTGTTTTATCTGCTCTGATTGTCTCAAATATAATTCGACTCTTTCAAAATGTGTCTACATAATTTTTGTGTTGCTGCACATGGTGTTAAAGCTGGATAATAGTACAGGATGTATTATCACCTTGACTTTAACATTGTTCTTAAAGCAGCAGTGGAAACTGACTCTCTAATGCTCCACTTGGAGCATGATGAGATTGTTTGAAGGCATCAGCCCTACTTTTTCCTTCTCTCCCAACACGACTCTGGGGTTTTTCACTTCTTTCTGTGTTCAGCAAGGGTCTTTGAAGTAATCAAATCCCTCTCTGCTGTTAAACGGAAATGATAGCTAAGAAGGTCTTCTTGACTTTTACGAGAAATCGCTACAGCTTATTCGCTTTATCCTTTTTTTGCCTTTGCTGGCTCTGGAGCGAACAAAAATAGGTAGATTTTTTGTTCATCATCCCACTTGCGCCACTGCTGCTCCCCTTTTTCTGTTCTGAAAATATCTCTAGTCTCCTTTTCACTTGGTAGGTAGACACCAGGATGGTTTTTGCATCTAATTTTGTCCATCTGTTGGCCCTCACGCGGTTTTATCCCTAATTCAGTGATTCAGGAGGCATCAGGTGGGATCTGACGCTTGCAGTACCACCCCTGTTGCCTAGATGGCAACAAAATGCCAGACATTCCTCGAACGACCGTCGGGGGTAATTGCCACTTAGATCCACTTAGTGTTTAAACTGTACGTGTGACTGTGTAGGTGTGTACATTTGTTTTTGTGAGACAGTTTCCTATAGATGGATGCTGGTATGGTAAGAGCGTTTTTTGCAAAGGTAGAGAGGCCATTTAAACCCCTGAACTCGCCTGTCAAGAAAAAGATGGGGATTCGAGGACTCATTTGAAGTGAGCACACAAAGCACTATATTGGTGCCTACGCAGGCAGGTCGCTTCAAGGCAATTAGAATAGCTCTTCCCACTTATTGCTTTTGATGTCAGCATGTGGGGGAATGAGAGAGAGCCAACTTTTGCCTGCCACTGACAGAGGGGGCTGCCACCTCAGTTGAATTCCTTTAGACACAATTAATGTTGCGCTCTATTCACAGGTTTATCTCATATTAATGCAGGCAGGTCCAAGGCTTTGAGCTTACAAATGAATTAAATAATGGGGCAAAAAGAATTGAGTGAAAAGAAAAGGAAAGAGGAGTGCCAATGGACTGGTAACAACCCCGTTTGTGACAAGATTATTTTCAGGTTTTATTATATTTTGAAGATATTTGATCTTTGTTTAAGGTTTGTCCTCGTGATCTTTCAAAATTCAAAGTTTGCACAATATGTAGGCCAGGAAACACTGCGAGCTGCTATATGTGACACTTTCAGTGCACTGCAGATTTACATGTTCACAAAGCTTTCTTCATTTCAAAGGATTCTCAGTTCATAAGGTCCTTTTTAACATGATGCCGTAGCAATCAAAAACCTAAAACTTTACTCCAGCTTGAACCTTCTTTCCTTGTACTGTTGCTAGAATCAGTGTACCTACTACTTCCTGACCTATCACCCTAATTTCTAAGCGATCATTTGCTTTAGTGCTCCTTATTGCCCATGTTTTATGATCTGAAGAGACTCTTTCAAAGTGATCTCAGACCGCTTCAGCCAGTTCTTGTTTTGGGAGATCCATGCAGGAGTTTGTCTTCCAGACCCAAAGTAATTAAAACATAGAGTTTAGGGCATGGAGCGATCCATCTGCATAAGTGCATAGATAGCTATTCGCAAGTACACTTAAGGGCTTTTGGTGTTGTCGGCTGTGCTGCGATCCTCATGGGATGGCTGAGGCAGCAGTAATGAAGGTAAAGATGAAACTGTGGCTTTGGCTGCGGTCTGGCGAGGCGAGTGCAGAGATTTCCATCCAGATACCGTTTCCACCTCTTCACACTCACGCTGTAACTAATTCAAACAACTGCAAACTGCACGCTTGTCATTAAAGCAGATTGTTTTTCACCACAGGAAAGGATTACATTTTTGAGATCCAAAGTTTTCACCTGACAACAGCGATATGAGGTGGGGTTGGCTGCCGCCCCTTTCATTATCTCAGCTTCACCCCTCTTATCAACTATAGGGGAGATGCAGTGTGTGCTATAGGCTTTCTGCCACGAGCGAGCTGACTGGATTTGATTTTCATTAGGATTGCATGTCTTCACTGTCACATCCTCTCCCCACCTCGTACGCTTTACTGGACACAATTTTCCGCTGCGGTGGCCCTCGTAGTGACGGCTTGGTTTTTCACGCCGCAGTAGAGTCACACCAGGTGGTCGGTTATCAGCGCATTTACTATTACAGTCCCCCCTGTGGTTGACCTGCTCAGAAAGGGCTTTTCTACCTTTCCTAGACTCCCACTAGGAGACATGCTCCGCTGCGGCACTGGGACAAGCTACCTACAGAATTATAGAACCTGGAGGAAGCTGTCACAAGTCAAACAATGCTCTGCATAGAGCAGGATTGGGCTGTTCGAGCATATACTAATGCACACACATACAGCTGACAGACATTTGAAGGCTGTTAAAGCTGAGACAAGCTCATGTTCCTGCTCCACAGAGGGACTGGCAGATCGATTGGGGATAATTATTTCTAATGGAGCCACAGTAGGGAGGAGAGTGTCCTTTTTAGCGAGCTAGAATGTGTCCACACATGGTAACTGCAGTATTTGTCTAAGATTTTATTTTTGTTTTTGAGAGATAAGAAACATGGTTGTTGTTTATCGGATACTGTAGGAAACATCAAATTTTAAAATAACGTCAAAATCCTAAAAACAAGAAATGACAGATGCATATTTGTTTAAATAAAATAATAATATTATGCATTAAAATCCAAACCTATAATAATTATATAGCAAATTTTAGGAAGATCACACAGTGGTTCAGCTCTTTGCATTCTATACTTGACCCCCAACATAGCATTGCAAATTTGGCCACACCTAAAGTTTTTCTGATTTCTCAAATTGATTCATTTATTTATTTTTCAGCCCTGTGAAAGCTGTTAGCCTCATATTTAAAATCAGAATCATAAGTTACTAAAATTACAGTGAAAAGCTCTCGATTTAGATCATGAGATAATAAGAGAACAGACCACACCTGACCATTAAACAGTTCATCAGTTAATTCTGAGCCTCTGAAAATGGCAACAATGTAAACAATTATATGTAATTCCAGAACAGTATTTAAAAGTAACCTCCCCTGTGTGTTTATAGCAATAACTGAAGTATATTCTATGAAAAAAATCTCAACATTTTCTGTGGAGTTAAACAGGAATCATTCAGCACAATTTCAGAGACAGATTTCAAAATTTAAAGTTTTCACTCTAAAATTTGAATAGGGAAAAGTTCTCAGTATACATGTGCAAGTTTGTCTGTATTGTATTGCTTATAGTTTTTCAAATAGATTTGGACAGAGATCATGATTTATCTCAGTTTAGTTTCCTGTTTTTACATACACCTGTTGGTCTGCTCATTAACACATACATGTAATCGGCCAATGACACGGCATCATTTGGGCATGTAGACGTGGGTAGGATGACCTGTGGTTCAGAGCTTCACAATGAGGAAAAAGTTATTTAAGGAACTTTGAACATGACATAGTTGTTGGTGCCAGGTGGGTCTGAGTATTGCAGAAACTGCTGATCTATTGGGATTTTCCCACATAACAATCTCGAGGGCTTTTAGAGAGTTCTCTAAAATTAAAAATATACAGAGAGCTAGAGTTCTCTGGATGAAAATACCTTGTTTGATATCAGAGCTCAGAGGAGAATGGCGGTTTTAGCTGATAGGAGGGCAGCAGTAACTCAGATAATGAATTACTACAACCAAGGAATGCAAAACACATTTCTGAATACACAACATGTCAAAACTTGAAGAAGACCACACGAGGTGGCACGCCTGTAAACTGAGGCTACGACTTACATGGGCTCACCGATATTAGACGACGTTTATCATTGGTTAAATGCCACAGCCTACCTCGGTACTGTTGCTGACCATGACCTCTCTTATATGACCACAGTGTACCCATCTTCTAATGGCTACTTTCAGTTGAATAAACCATCTAAAAAACAGATTTCTTCACCAGTTTGAGATGATCATGACAACATGATAATGACCTCCACAATCAGAGGTCTGGGATGTGGTGGAACAGGAGATCACAGACGTAAGACTGACAAATCTGCATTAACTATGTGAGGCTGTCAAGTCAGTGTGGCCTGAAACCTCAGAGGAAAGGTTTTTTGTTTATTTTATCATTTGGATACAAGTTTTTTTTTCCAGTGTTGTATTATGTGAGATTTATTTTTGTATCAGTGATCAGATTGTTTATACAATTTGACCTAATTTGTATGAAAATAGATTCAAACAAATGCCTGGATTTGACTTGTAAATTGGCTTGAATTAACATAGCACTGTTTCATGATATTCTTCTGCATAGTCTTGCTCACTGACAGAAACATGTGCATAACACATAAAGATGTTGTTCAGTGAGAGACACATTTACTGCACTATACAACAGATTGATCATTTTGGTTGACTGTGCTATGCTGCCTCCAGTATTTAAACTTGTCTCAGTTCAGTTCAGTTTTATTTAGATTTTTTTTATTAGCCCTAAATTAGAGCTGGGCGATATGACCCAAAATTCATATCTCGATATTTTGTAGCTGGATGGTGATATAAGATATATCTCTCGATATTTTTTTAAAGCCATAAAGTAAGAACAAAAAGAGAGTTCTTAGTCAAAGCTGTGTCCCAGATGTCACACAGGCACTTTTATTAACATACAGCATAGATGTACATGAATTATGAGCATTTATTAAATAATGATGCTCTATAAATAAAAGAAAACTATGTTGTTTTGTGCATAACAAAGAGCTCACAATTGTGCAGTCAAAATGTAAACTAACAGACGCTGAGCATAATAACAAAGACAGATTTCACAGCTGCTCTGTTCCCAACTTCTACTGCGTGACTGACAGCCTGGAGTTTGAAATCCGCTTCGTAACCACGTCTCTGAACAGGAGCCATTTATGGTCCTTATACACACACAGTACAGTAATATTACGTTGAAGCACAGTACGTATCACTCCGCGAGGCTCCTCGGTAGCCGTAATGCTCCGACAATCCATCAAGCGGTGCAGCTCCGTAGCTTACCAAAGTCGAACTAAAACAGTTTTTGACAGATTGCTGAGCGCTGTGTATCACATAAAATCGGTTCGCGGTCATCAAGCACAACCAGAATTCATACAAAAGGCGCGCAGTCAACTTTTGAGAAGATGAAAGGATTTCAGGCCGTGCATGGCGTTAGCGTGGCTAGCTCGTTAGCGTGGTTAGCTTGTTAACACGTTGACGCGGTCCAGCCCCACGCACGGGGTGATGCGCAGTAACTCGTTAACGGAGATTTGCCGTGTCCATCTTGTCGCTGCCTGCAGGTGAAGCGATGGGGGAGGAGGGGGAGTTGTGTTCAGTGAAGGAGAGGCGAGGTCGAGTAACGTTGTGTAGAGACAAAAGTGGACAAAAGAGGCAAACTTGTGGCTCCGCAACTATAATTATAACGTAACATAGACTATATCGATATAAAGGATATTGTCACATCTTATATCTCGTATAAAAATATATCGATATTTTTAAAAAACTCGATATATCGCCCAGCTCTACCCTAAATCACAATAAGAGTCCCATCAAGGTGAAGGTAAAGAAAAAACCACAACAACGAGCATGCACTTGGTGGCAGTGGGAAGAAACCTCCTACAGGCTCAGGAACCAGGCTCAGGGAGAGGCAGCCATCCGTAATGATCGTTTGAGGGTGAAGTGAGCGAGACAGGACGGTCAGCGTATAATGGGAAGCCCTCAGCAGCCCAGGCCTATTGCAACAAAATTAAGGGAGGATTCACTGTCACCTGATCCAGCCCTAATTAGCTTTATTGACAAAGACAGTTTTAAGCCTAATCTTAAAAGTAGAGAGGCTGCGTGTCTCCTGAATCCAAACTGGGAGCTGGTTCCACAGAAGAGGGGCCTGAAAGCCTCCCACTTCTACTTCCAACTACCTTAGAAACCACAGATAAGCCAGCAGTATGAGAGAAAAGCGCTCTGCTGGGGTGATATGGTACTATGAGGGCTTTAAGATAAGATGGGGCCTGATTATTCAAGATCGTCTATGTGAGAAGGATATTAAATTTGATATGGATTTAAAAAGAAGCCAATGAATAGAAGTCAATATGCTCAGTCTTTCCAGTCTCTGTCATTACTCTCGCTGCAGCGTTTTTGATCAACTGAAGGCTTTTCAAAGAGTTTGTAGGAGAATCTAATAATACTGAATAATAATATTCCAGCCTGGAAGTAGAGCAGGGCGATATGGCCAAAAATATTTATCACGATATATATTTGAAAATTTGCGATAACGATATAACTGACGATATAATTGATGCGAGACAAAATACAACTCCACAACTTTACTAGTTCAAAAAAAACCCCATCCATTTATTTTCACTTAAACAAGCAGCTGTTTTTTTTATAGGCATTAAAGCTATATAAAAATTTAACAGTGCAAATGCAAATTCCTTGCTGAAAGTTTAACCAAAAGGCATTTCCAGTAGAAATGGGCTGACATATCCTGAGCATAACCATGTATAATATCCACTGAAGTTAAAAAGAGGTGCTTTGCAACATTAAACTGCAGTGTGCCAAATAAAAAAGCCAAATATGTATTTTTCTGACCATAACGTGCACGGGATTATAAGGCACATTAAGTGAAACAAAGCAGTCAGATAAATCAAACTTTATTCAACTCATTCTTCTTGCTTCCTCCACTTCTGTACCATTGATTCATTAATGCTGTATTCTAGAGCTGGGTGATATATCGAGTTTTTTAAAAATATCGATATATTTTTATACGAGATATAAGATGTGACAATATCCTTTATATCGATATAGTCTGTGTTACGTTATAATTATAGTTGCGGAGCCGCAAGTTTGCCTCTCTTTCGTCCACTTTTGTCTCTACACAACGTTACTCGACCTCGCCTCTCCTTCACTGAACACAACTCCCCCTCCTCCCCCATCGCTTCACCTGCAGACAGCGACAAGATGGATACGGCAAATCTCCGTTAACGAGTTACTGCGCATCACCCCGTGCGTGGGGCTGGACGGCGTCAATGTGTTAACGAGCTAACCACGCTAACGCCATGCACGGCCTGAAATCCTTTCATTCTCTCAAAAGTTGACTGCGCGCCTTTTGTATGAATTCTGGTTGTGCTTGATGACCGCAAACCGATTTTATGTGATACACAGCGCTCAGCAATGTGTCAAAAAATGTTTTAGTTCGACTTTGCTAAGCTACGGAGCTGCACCGCTTGATGGATTGTCGGAGCATTACGGCTACCGAGGAGCCTCGCGGAGTGATACGTACTGTGCTTCAACGTAATATTACCGTATTGTGTGTGTATAAGGACCATAAATGGCTCCTGTTCAGAGACGTGGTTACGAAGCGGATTTCAAACTCCAGGCTGTCAGTCACGCAGTAGAAGTTGGGAACAGAGCAGCTGTGAAATCTGTCTATGTTATTATGCTCAGCGTCTGTTAGTTTACATTTTGACTGCACAATTGTGAGCTCTTTGTTATGCACAAAACAACATAGTTTTCTTTTATTTATAGAGCATCATTATTTAATAAATGCTCATAATTTATTTTTGAGTAGTT
This sequence comes from Oreochromis niloticus, assembly GCF_001858045.2. Taxonomy (NCBI): domain Eukaryota; kingdom Metazoa; phylum Chordata; class Actinopteri; order Cichliformes; family Cichlidae; genus Oreochromis; species Oreochromis niloticus. The sequence goes on along the minus strand of NC_031972.2, from coordinate 62,881,927 downwards.
TTTTTCATGTACATCTATGCTGTATGTTAATAAAAGTGCCTGTGTGACATCTGGGACACAGCTTTGACTAAGAACTCTCTTTTTGTTCTTACTTTATGGCTTTAAAAAAATATCGAGATATATATCTTATATCACCATCCAGCTAAAAAATATCGAGATATGAATTTTGGGTCATATCGCCCAGCTCTAGTGTATTCTATCAAAGGTGCTCTGTTCCCATGTTGTTGCAATATATTAATGACCAGTGTTGGGAAGGTTACTTTTAAAATGTATTCCATTACAGAATACTGAATACATGCCCCAAAATGTATCCTGAACGTATTCCGTTACGTTACTCAATGAGAGTAACGTATTCTGAATACTTTGGATTACTTTATATATTATCGTGCTGTTTACAACTACGTGAATGTACTATTGCTGTGATTTATTACTGTTACTGAAGGTCCGCGGCTCCGAACCGTAGTAAAGGGACCTCTGGCTAATACGGTGGGTTCCGTGTCGGGCTGGTAGCCGAAAACTAGCTTTACTTTGTTGTCTGGGTCAACTTTGCTTGCCAGAGACAGAGAGAGGCGTTGAAAGGCTGCTCCAACGGAACTTACTTTTTCCGGCGGAAAACACGAACACAGTGTACAGTCGAGTCTTAATAGCTTACTTACAAATGGGCTCGTCAGGCACTCTTCTTGGCTGCGGTGGTTATTATTATATTTACATGCTTCCAGCTCCCGTTTTTGCTCCGTGACAGCTCGGACTTTTCCTTTCTCTCCCTCCCTCGTTCACAGACACATAACGTGTATGGCAGTCCATTCTCCCTGCAGCACGGACTACACTGCCCATGATGCTACATTCTTTAGGGCCATGCCTGTAGCATTCTGCCTTTTAGCTTAGCACAACAACAACAAAAAAGCGCTCTCTCACCCAGGAAACGCGCACAGAGAGAGCGCGTCACCCTGTAACCATGGCAACCGTAACGCTGCCGCCTGGAACAACAGAACACAGCTGTCAAACAAACCCAAATAATCCTGACCCGCGACAATGTGAAACAGGAAAGTACCGCCGTGTAATCCATTTATTTCACCAAAGTAACTGTATTCTGAATACCACCTTTTTAAACGGTAACTGTAACGGAATACAGTTACTCATATTTTGTATTCTAAATACGTAACGGCGGTACATGTATTCCGTTACTCCCCAACACTGTTAATGACTAACCTGGTATTGTGGATGGATTATCTCAGTTGTTCTCCTGACTGAAGTTTGGTCCGTTTACAGCATCCTGCCATGCGATCGCATTTGTCCCTAACCATCGGGAACCCTCACGTTAACTTTTATCCAGTGGAAAAAAGTTAGCGTTCATCCTCCAGCTTCACTGTTTATGCTATGCTAACATAGCTGTGTCGCTAGCAATCACATAACACATCATTATATAGCAGCTAGCCCAACTTCAGTAACCCTACAAACGTCACTGCTGTTTAGTTTTCTGTCTTCATTTATGTTGGAAGTGATAGCAGAGCTGTACGTTTGAATGTTTCAGAAATCTCTCAGTCAGAACATGCTATATCATGTTTAGGTAACTAGCGAAACTAGCGAGCTAACTTCCGCTAACTTCTAACTCCGTTAAATGTAATAAATTCTGTTTTCATGGATGCCTGGATGTTAAACACCTGGTAAAGCAGAAATGCTGATCGTTTTATTAAAGATGAAAGAATTTAGACAGTTTTTAACTCTCAGTGATGCTCTGTGTTCGTTTGACTTTGGGACCTGAAGCGGACGGAGTTTAGGACCCAGGTTAATCCCAGATTTACGAGCACCTTAGACAAATACGGCAATAACGACGGTTATGGCCCATGGATGTCAGCTATCAGTAAAATGAAGCAGCTGCAATTGAGAAACAGAGAAGGCTTGAATGCTATTGACAGAAAATCATTTATGAGTTTTTAACTGAAACACTCGACATTCACCTTTTCACTCGAATTTGTGCTCATCAGAAACTATCCTGCAAAACAAATCTTTGATTTTGTATAACCGTGCAGCTCGTAGACAGAGGTGTTGGCCATCAGAATCATATTTATTGCTCATAATTAAAACATTTTATTTGTAAACATTCCCAATCAAACACATTCCAGAAACCAAATGCACATGTCAAGTATTTGACTCCACCACAGGTGCTCCTTGATAACTCTCAACATCAAAAGCTCAGACAATTTATTCTCTCGCCGTCTGAATGTGAAGAGGCATTAGCACTTTGCTTTTGCAGTGGGTGGGTGGACTCTCCTTCTGCTGCTGCATGCTCAACTTGGAAAGTAACTCAACTTAACTAAGAAGTGGTAATAAGTGTGTGGGAGAGCAGACATTAACATGCAGTTGCCAAATTGAGACACTATATCGTATTTTATTCAATTTTATTTTTTAAGTCAGTATCGGATATTTACAATCCCCACTAATTTTGTGCACTCTGCCTGTGAGTAGAATTTACATTAATAATGCAACAATTGCTGTTTTTAGTTTACATGAACAGACTTCTTTCGATTGCTGTTCTGTTTGGTTGTTTGTTCGTTGAAATTTTCTGTGATGGGCTGACCAAAAGTAATTGGCTACAAACTACAGAATGAACATTTTCATGTTACAATGCAGGCTGATGCTGGCAATGGCCTCCGAAGCATGCATACCAGTTTTCTATTCCACCCTGAAACACTACATCTTTGATTTATGCCCCATTGTACGTGTCTTTGTTAGACTCTGGATCCATCATGATTTTAATTGCCCTCACAGAGGCCTAAGGGGGATCCGTAGGATTTTGTATCACAAGCATGTGGGTCACACACGAAATCCTTTTTTTTTTCCCATCAGAGGAAAAAAAAACAACAAAACTTATTCCACATTTGTTTGACACAGATGATTTTGTTAAGAGTTATAGACTACATTCACATGTGTACACGTTTGCTAACTTCTGTAGGATGTGCTGATCAGGGTCTATGGACAATTGCTTCCATGTGTGGTGTTCTGGGAACTGACAGTTGGAGGAGACACTGTGGGACACAGAGACACACTTATTTGTTTTTTACACACACTCATTTCCATCAGGTAGATTCAAGCATTTGATGCCACACTAGAAGCAAGACGAAGAAGTTGGTTGAACAACTAGAATAGGGTAACTTTTTCTGGAGCAGTGAAGATATCTATAAATTCATCAAAATGAACTTGTTTAATTCATTATTGTTCTCACTGTGGTAGATGTTACTACTCTATATCGCTCTGCGTTACTCTGTATCTCATAGAAAACACTCTCGAGGTACAGCTTCTTAATTTCACTGCCAGTTCAGTTGAATGTTATTTATATAGCATCAAACTACAACATGAGTCGCCTCAAGGCTCTTTATGTTGTAAGGTAAAGACCCTACAATAATACCCAACAATCACCCTGAGCCAGGACTTGGTGACAATGGGAAGGAAAAGCTCAGTTTTAACAGGAAGAAACCTCTGGGAGGACCAGGCTCAGGGAGGGGCGGGGCCATCCAATGGTTGGGGTTGAGGAGATGGGACAGAGATATCAGTTAAAGACCGTCCATGTTTAAGCTCTGATCATCTCTGACTTTGGACTTTATATTATCAATACTTGGAACTTACTGGGAAAACACTTACTTTTAGCCACCTTTCACCAGTTCCCTAAAAAAATGTCCCATACATCTGTTGTTGCTCCAGATTTCTTTTCCTCATGTGTTCTGATATTCTCTTCTTATTTTTCTCTGGTTACAAAATTTATGCCCATCTGTGCAGAAAACATAAGAAATAAAATAAACACAATTGAGCTGCTTTACATTCATCACACAAAATTACCCGTCTGTCCAGCTTCTCTGCTTTATCCTTAATGTGGTTAAAGATGCAAAGTGGAAAAGACAGATAAAAAGCGGAGCTGAGAGAAGGAGACTTAGAGAGACTAGAGAGTGGAGGTAATGATGGTGGATGGTAAGGCGAGGCAGGTGGTGAATGCAGCGAAAGTAAAAGCAGGTTTGAAGTAAAAAAAAAAAAAAGATATAGAGGAATTACAGAAGATGGAGCCTGTTTGGCAGCGCTCATGTGTGGACTGTGGGTGGACAGGGTCGCTGAGTTGTGGCTTTGAAATGGGTCCTGACAGAGTCATTTCTCACGTGGAGATTTACCCAGGCTTTTTCCAGAAGTGGGAGGACGAGACTGAACGACCCTTTCCACTTGTCATGAATATTTATTTGGTGAGAGTGTTCACAGGCTGCTGCATAGAATGACAAATCGTAGTCTCCAAAGCAACTACCTATATTCTGTCCTATTTATTTCCTCAACTCGTTCCACCTGTGACTGTTTCTCGTCTAATCGGATCATATTTTTTACTCACTCGTTTGTCTGGAGCATTTGGACAACACTCACTCATAACCAAACAACCCGAAGAACCAAGACTTGCTGTGAGGGTCTAGAAATCACACAAAATCAAACACATGCATGACTGAATGATTGGCGTGTTGGTATTATTTCCATACACAGAGTCCAAATACATTCGACTTTATTGAGACATCTTTGCTGGAAACATGATACTAACAATTAGAAATGTATTAAAGGAGCTACCATATTAAAAAAAAAAACAAGATGAGAGCCGAGTGATGGATTTTTGGAGGGAATAAAATGAAATGTGTTTAAAGCAAGAAAAATGAAAAGCTGTTTAACACCAGGATGTAAAGCAATTTTTAATTTCATGCACATCAACACACCAACATATGAGTCACTGTACAGGAGACAGTATAGCACAAACAGCTCTGCCACATGGACACAGAAGTATAAGATATATAAGCTTTCTTCATGATGGACACAGTCAGAGGCTCCAAATATGTCTGTGCTTTTTATTAATGTACTTTCTTCATTCATAAACTCGTGTTTATCCATGTAGCCTTCAATTTTGCTTCCCTCTTTGGTTAAAGATGTTAAACGCAGCAGTAGAAGCAACTGGGCATGTGGTAATGATATATCCTCCTTTCAGCAGGTTTTTTCTGCACGTGTTCTCCACCAGCTCCTCGGGGAAATATTGGTCTCTTAAGCAAATAAGCGCTCCCCCCTATTCTCTAACTACGTGTTAATTATGTCTGTTTAATGTTTGGTGTATGACAGAAAACCATGAATTGATTTACAGCATTAAAGTTTCAGGCCATAAAATTAAGTGTCAAATTAATCTTTTGCATGTCTTTTATCCACTCACGAATCACCCGAAATGACAGGAAGTGGCCCTTTTTTATGATTTTGATTGATTCCAATGGTTTGTATAGTTTCTGCTTCAAGTCAATGTTTTCCTTTTATATGTTTTCATATCTGCACAGACTAACAGTGATCCTCGATTTCCCAGCAACCCTCCATTACCCAATATGGGAGAGCTCCCATAGCACGAAATGAAATGGCCTTGTTTACAGAGCCAGACTTGTCCTTTATGGCTTCATACGGGCAAGCACAAACCTCTAAATGCCAGAATCGAAATCTCTTGCACACAACTTTGGTGTACAAATGTGGCTCTCGTGCAGGATTTCAAACATTTTCCTCGATCATTATCACAGTCTCAGCCGTGCTCTCAACAGCCCTTTTATTATCATATTACTAGCTATGACTGCAGAGATTTGGAAGGAGATTTGGATTCAGGCAAGATCATCTGTCTGCATGCAGGCGTCAGCCAGGGCACTGCAAGCTGACTGAACACGGCACAGTTGAAAAGTTGAGACTGAGCTCATTATTTTGATGCCTTCATTGGCTCTGATTTTTATAAGGTCATTTTTAACATCAATCTTTGGTATCAATTGTTTTTAGGGGTTTTTTTTACTTGCATGCACTTTATGCAGACCAATGATAGCAACAAATGTGAGCTTGATAAAAAAACAGATTGATGATGTTTTGCACAAGGAAATAGCTGCTTAAAGAATAATATGTCTGCTGAATCAGAACCATCAGCCGGAATCTTCCATTTATTATGTAAGACATTTGATAGTTTTATCAATACACTTAAAGAGGAGCTAATGCTCCATCGCCTGCATTTCCTGCACACGAGCTACCTGATTTCTCGGCCTACGAGAGACAGGAAGAGGAAAATGGATTTGGAAGACAGACCCCTGGATGGTGTTTTCCCCCTTAGGCTGAGTGCTAAACAATGGTGACAACAGCAAGTTTTCAATAACTTTAAAGCAGAAGAGAGAAATAACAAATAAAGTGCAGGCTTGTTTTCCATGATTTAATTTTCACTTCGTTGTATTACAGGCAGGGTAAATAAGGAAGGATATGAAAAGTGACAAACAATAAATGGCTGTGCGTATGTGTTGTTGCAGGCGTGGGCTTCTATTTCTCATTTTTTGGTTGACTAGTGCGCAGGGATTTTACACGTAGCTATATGTGCGCTATTATGGTGAGTGTGGAGAGAGAATGGTCTGAGGCAATCTTTTTTTATCCTGCTGAATCTCTCTCTGGGTGGAGAGATTGGGCTTTGTAGTTGTGATTGGAGGGAATTAAGGCCTGCCTTTGGTCGCTGGCAATAGCACACAACTGGGGAACAGGTTGAGTCTGGTGTGTGTGTGCAGGTGTGTGCAGCAAGAGAAAGAGAGAGAGATCAAGTGCTACCATCAAACATCATTCAGGAGCTTTTCCAGGGCACCTTTTTTCTCACCTTGGCTCTATATGCACAGAGTGCTTACTGCTAGAAACAACATCTACTCTGATTTTAAACTCATGTATTATATATGATACACTGTATCTATTTTTCTCACTATATACTGTGTAACCTTTGCCCTCGTGTTCTTTTACATTTCCTTAATAAAATTTGAAAATATTTTATTGGCTAATGAAGGTTTTAGCAGTGCAGAGTAACATACTTGTCATCAGACTGAAGTGTGACGCTAACAGAAAAGTGCCTCAAGCGCTTAGTTGAGGCTCCAGAAATGGGTCAATCCCTGTCGCCCCACTTTACTATACACTAAAGCTATAACTTCTTTAAGTCATGCATGTGCGTCAGATATGCACACACTGAGCTTTTAATTCATTTATTCATTTTTATCTGTGCACTGAAGAGTTACTTAAGGAACAATTTTATATTTGGTTACAGGACCGAATATTTACTGGAGTTGAGCACTGTCACTGATCGTTGTTTCTGCTGTGAACAACTAGAATCTGATCATAAAATCTCAGAGTCGTGTTTAAATAATGATATTCTCACGTGTTTAAGGAGAATGGGACACAGCCAGACTTTGACTATTGACTTTGTGTGCATAACTTAAAGAGTAGCCCACTAGTGGGAATTTTAGGGTTAACAATGATAAAATTTTGATATTTTTAATTGAAGTCATTGCATATTTTTCACAATATAATACAAATGAAATGGCATTTTGGACTGTTCGTCTGACAAAACAGACTACTGAGGGCGTCCTCTTGGACCGTGGGAACTTTGGTGGGCATGGTTGAAAATGTATCATTTTGCAGACAAAATAATCGATGATAATCAATCAACTCTTGCTTGAACTGAAGTGATAAAACAATAACAAGTAGCATATGTGAAATGTGAGTCAGTATCACAGTCTGCAAAGCTGCCTTTTGCACTCTTATAGCTCAGAGGGAATTCAGCTCTTACCCAGGTCTTTGCAGGCCACGATACAGCAACAACGTATAACCCGTCAAATCTAATGATTTTTTTTCAACAAAGTAGAAATGTATGGAGAAGGAAAGACCGACTTTTTTTAATTTATTATTAGTCTGTTTGGAAGGCGTGAGATTATAGTTGCGGGGTCTTTTGATAGCCCCGTCCAGCTTATCCCTTGATATTGTTCCCTATGCTCTGCGTTTTATCACAACAACAGGGGTTGTCTGATAACAGGCCACTCCACTGGGAATAACAAATCACACTTGTTTTACAGCAGCATCTCTGAGACCGAGACAGAGGAGGAGAGAGGAGAAAGGAGGGAGGGAGGTTGATGGAGCATTCAGAAAGTGGGAAGTAATGGCTCATGGTTGGGAATGAAGCAAAAAACCGGAACAAAGCTTCGTTGTGGTGCGGATGTGTTTCCATTCACGTTTTGAGGTCTGTCCGTAGCAGCAGAGACGTCTAAATGATTGAGGAATTAGTGTTTTGTCTCAGTAGCCACACTTGTACTAAGAAAACAGGCATTTGATTATTGTGTAGCCACTGTACCTCCTGTGTTCTCATTGAGCGGCTAGACTTTGTCTCTCGGCTTTTCTCAGCCTGCATGATGTCAGAATGAAGCGCATGCTGCTAGAAAGAGAAATCTAGTTTGTGAAGAGGCCGACTGAGACAAAGACGAGCCTCAGGCACCGACGATCCCAAGAGTGGGAATGTGCATGCATCTTTCTGTGTCTGAGTGTGACTGTGTGAGCATGCAGGCATGTGTGTGAAATTGTCTCTATGCACATGTGTGCTTGTGTGGTCCCCTGGAGGCTGGCAACAGAGGGAAGATGGAAGTGCCACTGATCATCAGCCCCGAGGCCGCCACTTGAGACTAACTTTCAACTTATGGAAATTGCACAGATATACACACTTGCACTGAGATCGGTGATGCGATTTTACGTACACGAGAAGAATGCTGAGCAACAATGAAAGGGGGCGAGAGGGAACTATCGCTGCGCTTGATGTCTCTGTACTTCTGTGGAGTTTCTTTTTGGTCCGTCTTTGAGTCTTTCTCTGAAAAGGTCATCTGAGGTAAAAGGAGCAGCCGGCTGTGGGTGACAAAGGGGAAAAGCTGAGGTGGAGGAGAGAGGAAGAGCAGGGAATAACGGGAGGGAGCGAAGTGAAGATGAGATGATTAAAAATCTCATGAAATGGGTTGGCGTGAAAAAAAATTGAGTGAGTGAGAAAATTATTAAAACTTAAGGTTGCTTCAGAGTTCAACTGTTCAAGTCTGGCTTTGAGAGACTGAGAGAAAAATAAAACAAGATGGATGCTGTCAGAAAATCAAGAGAAATCAAGAAGCAAAAAGGCAAGGGCGAGTGTATAGTGAATACATGAAAGAGAATACCCTATTATGCATATAACATCACCTTCGAATGATATTTTAAAACTCACAATAACAAAGAAGCAAATCTACAGGCAAGATAATCAGAGCATTGTAAGCCTGTAATGAAGTAAAGAGAACAACAGCAGAGCAGCTGCTGATCAGATTAAAGTGGAATTAAAACGAAATGAGTGCACTGCATCAGAGATGATGACAGCTCGAAATGAAATGATGACAAATAACTCTTACTTGTTTTTTAGCTAATGAAAAAAGGCTTTCGCTCCCTCCCCCCGTTCATTATCTCTGGTCTTCCGTTTCATCCCTTTTCACCCCACTTCAGCACCATCTCTCCATTATAACTGTAATTTTCCAGTTTTGAATCCCGAGCCACAGAGCCTGCTGTGCATTTCCTCTTTTCGCAGGAGTCCTCTGGGACGATGAGACTCCTGTGTGTGATGCTGTGGAAGTTTGCTCAGCAGCAGCGTGCTGTATCTGCAGCTGGCTCCTGCAGTGGTTTCACAGCGCTCTCACTCAGGTTTATTCTACTGGTGTCTAATTCCAATATTTGTACATCAGTATTCAGACACGCCTGTTTACCAACAGGTGCTTTGTATTACACTTTCAGTTATAATTTTTGGATATTTTTCATGAATGTGTTGCTAGAATTAGGGATTGAGAGTGCTGCGCTGCATAACTGAAAATGTGCTGATTGTAGAACATAGAGAATATAATATCCTTCATACCAAAGTTTATAGGAACACCAAAAGTTTCTTCTGCAATTTACATTGATTCACTGCCATCAACTCACAGCAAGGATATGAGAGGATATTTGGAATGAACTTTGCTAAAACTAAACTTGATATCCGTCTGTTCAGTTTAGTCGAAAAGGTGTTGTTAATCAATTTCAGCTGCTTTGGTGTCAATGAAAACAGCAACAGATGCACTTCTGCATCAGCAGCACTGATATCTGCTTGTACAGGACCTGGAGAAGCCTCGGAGAATGTTATGTTGCCTGTAACACTGTTCGGCATGACCGGCTTGGGAGGCTATGGAGGGCTAGGTATCACTCATGAAATTCTTAGATCCATCGTCAGACTCTGATGCAGTGGGCTTCCAACGGTGCATGACAATGCCCGAGCTCATGCAGCTGGAATATGCAGGCAGCTCCTGGAGGATGAAGGAACTGACACCACCGCCTGGCCCACACACTGACCTAAATCCAATAGAACAGCTAGGGAACATTATGTTTGATGCACCTAAGACTGCTCAGGAGCTCAGTGATGGTCTGGTCCAGATGTAGGAGGAGAACCTTCAGGACACTATTGATCATCTCATTTTGAGCATGCCCCGATGTTGTCAGGCATTAGGAATTAATTAGTACCAATCTGAGCGATGCTGTCTTCTTCCTCCCTGTTCATTACACTTTCACCAGCGTGACACAACATCTGCTGACATTTAGAGCCTGTTATAGAAATGTATTCTCCTTTTTTTAAATAAAGTAAACAAAGGAGTCATTTTTGCATGTGTAAGGCCGGCGATAGTAACAACCTCAAAGTGTGCCTTTTTCTTTCTTGGCACAACCAACCTGACTTTACCCAAGAGCTTTGAGTTCTCGCAAACATTGTGCTTCCAGCTCCGCCTCTATCCTGTTTTCAAAGCAAAAGCTGCTTTTAGGCTCAATTCCAACTCAGAGTTGCCTCACATTACAATGTCATTATTGTTTAGTTATTTTGTATTAACTATTTACATTTGTAATGATGAAGCGTCCTATTTTTTTATCTTTCTCTGGTCTCACCTCTCAGCCACACCAACCAAGCAGGAAGCTGCCTTCTCTTAAATGGATTAACGTTGTGATGGAATTGGCTGGGCTTGGTGAGGGTGTATGACTGATGGAATTAACCATCACAACGATGGGGTGAGAGGAGGTGAATGTGGGTGTTGAGCAGTGACTGATGGAATAGTCCTTTGCTAGAGGGAAAGAATAGATGCGAAAATGTGATTGATAAGGCAAACACTTGGCATCAAGGCTGAAAATAACGTAAGAGATGGAGCTGCAGGGTCAAAGGGAAAGAGCGAAGCAAGAGGGTTTGACGTTGGGAAAAACTGGGAAAATGTATCAAAGAGGAGAAAAGTTTGAAAACAAGAAGAGGAGAAAATGTATAACCTTGGAGGTTGTTGACGCACTCTTATAATTTACAGGCCACTACAATGCTGTGATGGATATTGATGTTGTATGAGATTCACTTGGAATACACACTCGATGGGTGTGTGAAAGACTCTTCTGTTCATGTAGATGCAAATCTGCACCTTATTCCAATAGAAAACAGCAAGAAGGAAATATTTAGTAAAATGCAGACTGAGGAGGAACATTAAAGACAAACCCGCAAATATTTTTTTTATGGTTCTCTGTAGCCAACAGCAACGCAGCAGGTCGAGCCTAATGAGGAAGAATTAAACAATCCTCCGTGTTATTTGTGTATTATTAGTATTCTTATAGATTTGCTGCAGCATTTTCCCGTCATTGCACCTCGAGGATTCCAGATTTGTGCATGCGTGTAGCATGGCTTGAATAAAACCGACAAGCTGAATTGAACAAATAAGAAGCATTAGCTGTGACTGACAGATGAATGGTCTGCCCGTTTGTTCCGACAAACATAGACCAACACAGCACGTTATCGTTTCGCTCCATGTTTGTATTTTTTCTTAACAGCTGAGACTGAGATTTTGTGTTTTAGGCACTATAAGCTTCAACGGGAATGAGATTAAGGCTTCTGCTGGGAAATTCTCCCCAGATAGCTTGCATATCACTCGACTGACTTTATTGTCCCTGTGGTGATATAATCCCAGCGCACATCGACAAACACACGCACACTCGAACGCTCGCTTGCTCTCGTGCATGCGCACCCACCCACGCACAAACATAAACCTCCTTACTGCCCTAACTGAGTGAGCCGAAGCTGGCCCTTATCTTTCTTCTGGTTGCTTGTTTAGAATTCCGCTTGCAGACAAAGCTTGATCCTGCTCCGTTCTGTTGGGGTGTTTAAATCCGGCATCTCACACGCCTTACCTCGGGGTACACTTCGACTCAATTTCACACTTGCCAGCTGCTGAAATGTCCTAATTCAATTTAGCCTGTTTAAGAAGCAGAGGCATGCTCTCTTAGGAAAGTTTAGAGCGCTCCAAGAGGAATGGTCTTGTCAGCTTTGGTCAGTGGCCCACAGCTGCAGCTTGGTGAACAGATAGCAGAAACCTTTAGGCCTGAGGTCAAGCCAGTGTGATTCCTCGGTTGCACTCACGGCACTCATTGTGTGGTCGATGCATGATTTTATGCCTGAATTCGATCAAATCAATTGTGATTCTGTAGATGATGCTTGTTTACAGTATAATGAAACACTTCTCTAAACTTTAGTACTTGGATTATGACATTTGTAAAAAGTAAAAAAGCTGAGTTGGACTATTTTCGTTTGTGCTTCTTGGTCTGTAAATGTTTCCGACAAGGGCGTAGATTTGGCATGGACGGAAGGGACATGTCCCCACCAATATCCAGCGATTACTGAATTGTCCCCACCAATAATTTGATCCCTTCGAGTAAAGAAAAACAAAACCGATAGAAAGAAAAAAATGATCTGTCAACGTCTCGGTAGGTGTGTCTCCGACAGCATCACCATCAACACAGGAGCACCACAGGGGTGTGTCCTCTCGCCACTGCTCTACTCCCTCTACACTTCAGACTGTGTGGCCACCCACGGCTCCAACACCATTGTGAAGTTTGCTGACGACACAGTGGTGTTGGGTGCCATCTCCAACAACGATGAGGCGGGTTCCGCATCATCCGGGCAAGGACAGAGAGACTCAAGAGGAGCTTCTATCCCCAAGCCATCCGGGCCCTAAACCAACCCCCCCCCCCCCCCCCCCACACACACACACACACACGCCCTCTCACATCATCTATAATTGACTGAGACTCTCCTCCAGACACTCAATTCCTTTAACTTTAGATATGTTTATATTGTCCATTCTGTAAAATAGTCAGATGTCTATTCATATTAATGTACAGAATTCACCTGCTTGCTGCTACTACTGCACATTCACCCAATGTATATACTATATATATATATATATATATACTTATAATGTTATTCCTCTACCCCCCCCTTTTTTTTGCACATGTTGAGGAGCGTGTCAGGATACATTTCACTGTGTGTTATACTTGTATAACTATGTATGTGACTAATAAAGAACCTTGAACCTTGAACCTCATTCACCCAGCGGTGCAGAAAGAATTAAATCACGTTCTCTACTGGAGTCCTGCCTCATGTGACAAATATGGCCAATGTGATTGGCTGTGCCTTTCAGGGAGCTCTGTTTAGTTTTAGCAGCGGTAAGCCTGCGCTGCGAGGAGGAGAGGAGGAGAGGAGGATGGCAGCAAGGAAGAACCTGGATATAAGAAAGTATTTTTCAAAGAAACCTGTAAGTCACTTAAAGTCAAGCTCACTCATAAAATGTGTCCGTCATAATAAGGTTACAGGCTGTGCTACGCCATACATGCCAACCCTCCCGATTTTTCCGTGAGAATTCCGAATTTCAGTGCCCCTCCCGAAAGTCTCCCGTCCAATTTCACAGTCGCTCATTTCCGGTCTACCTGGCTTTCGGAGGACCCTGCCCACTTAGATCGCGAAGGCCGGGTCCTCAGGTGGACACAGCCGCTGAATTTGGACACCCCCAGCCTGTTTCCGGCCGGACAATCATAACGGTGACATTTAACTTATTTTATCCAATAAATAAACACCGTAAGATTCAAGTTTTTTTGTATATATATGTATATGTATACCACTCCCCCCACCAGGTCTCCAGGTTGGCAAGTATGTGCGAGGCTTTGGCCCACATCAGTCTAAAATTGTATGTAACCATGAATAACGTGTTGCCATGTCCGCCAGGAGAGACTGGACAGTATAGATGTAAAACAAATATGCCAGCAGTTCATCTCAGCTAACGAGAGGAGCAGGCATGTGTTTGGCTCCTTCACAGAGTGGACACTGAGTTGTTGTGTGGGGCACCAGTAGTCCATGTCTGTTGCTGTAACAGTATGTTTAGAATAAAAAGTCCCAGCTCACTGAGCTGATCGGGGCAATAGTGCCTAAAATGTTGCATAATTTTGCTGAGAGATCTTTTACTTTGTGGTAATCTTAGATGAGTAGTTTTATGGACAAAAACCAGCAGGTTGTTCAGTGTTCCCTTAGTGCTAATGTATCAGAGATGTTGGTGTAACTGAAGGAATGTTGTTAAGTCCTTAAAGTCATATTCTTTTATTGTCATGACTGTATTTGAAGCTATTTTTATTTTTGTATGATGATTTATATGGAATATGGCTGAAGTAAACTAAAGCCTAAAATACTTAGTCAGTCATTTGTTTAATAGTAATTTAACATTATATTATTCACATATAAAACTATGACTTGTAATTTTAAATGGTTTAAAAGCATGTAGAATAGCATATGTAGGCAAGTATATTTCTCCTTTTTTTTATCAAGAAGCAAAGACAAAAAGGAAAAAAAAAAAAAAAACAGGGCGGGGTTCGGTGGTTGACTCATCCGTCCCCACCAACGCCAAAACCAAATCTACGCCCTTGGTTTCCGAGTATCAGGAACGCCTGAGCTTACATGAGTTTTCTGCTTATTCCACACATCTCCACCAATAATCCCCGAGCAGCTTTTACCCACCCTGGTTTTATCCTACCCAATCAAAGCGAGGCTTAATTATAATGTCGGCATTTACTGACTTTAGTTCACGGGTCTTATCTGCCGCTGGTTTTAATTCATATTTTATTTAATTTATTTTTTCATTTCAGCTTTTTTAAAATCACTTTTATGGTCTTATGTTATTAATTGTTTTTTTTTTATTAACTTGCTTGTTGTAGAAATCAGCTTGTTATGAACTTGCAGAGCGGCTAAGATCTGATAAGACTTATGCCTGAAAAACAAAGGTCCAAAATTCCTCTTGATTGGTTATTAGAATTTAAATAAATTAAGAATCAAATAGAATGAAACACAAGGTATTTTTTTATAATGCCCAGATATTTGCAGCAGATCGTGGCCCCTCCCGAACCTCTGCTGGAGGCTTTTTTCCTGTTAAATGGGAGTTTTTCTTCTCACTGTCGCCAAGTGTTTGCTCGTGGGGCTGTCCAACCGACTGTAAGGCAACTGTTATTGTGACTTGGTGCTACATAAAAAAATCAAACTGAACTAAATATTAAAGCCTTTATCCATCACTGCAGTCTGTGTAAATTACAGTGCAAGTAAAGAAAATATGTCAGCAAGAACTCAAAGGAGTTCATGTCATAGATTTCTTGCAGTAGCTTTTTCCTTCCATGTTTTCTACAGACAGTCTCAACTAAAAACTTAAATATTATACACAACTTAATATTCAACAGTACAGCTCAACATATGCCTTATTAACATATCCCTAGTTTCCCGGAGGGCCTTCTTTAGATCAAACATCAATTAAGAAAGCTATTCCAAACCAGTACAGTCTGTAGACTTTGGTAACGTTGTCTTTCAGTCACTTAAGCTACGTTCACACTGCAGGCGAAAGCGCATCAAATCCGATTTTTTCGCCCCTATGCGACCCGTATCCGATCTTGGTCTGACAGTGTGAACGGCACAAATCCGATATTTTCAAATCCGATCTGGGTCACTTTCGTATGTGGTACTGAATCCGATACGTATCCGATGTTTTAGAAAGCGACTGCTGTGTGAACGGTCAAGTCGCATTAAATCCGTCTTCACTGACACAAGACAGACGCCAATTATCAGCGCCGGAGAAGCGCCTGATAGGACATCGCGAACGATTTCCTACCATCCGGTGAAACTGTTTGGAAGACAACGTTGGAGAAATGTGAACATTTTATTTGTACTGTATAATCTGCAGATTCTGACAGAAACCTGCAACTATCCTTAGAAGCACCGCTCCTCTAAAACAGCAAAAAGGATCATTATTAGGTTATTTACATTATTATGTAAATAACAAAATAACTTAAAGCAAAAATCTGGAAACATAAAGTCCGAAGTCTTTATATTAAGGGCCATCAGTCAAACAATATTGTTTGCTCTGGGTCTAAACAGAGCTCGTTGTGTGTGACATCTTCTTTTGCGCATGGGGCCACTTTGAGCGTTCACACTGGAGAGCGTTTGATGTCGCATTTTATGTGTAGTGTGAACAAGCAGACAAAAAAATCGGATTTGATCAAAAAATCGGATCAAACACTGCATTAACACTGCAGGTCTTAATGCTCAATGCATTAAGACCTGCAGTGTGAACGTAGCCTTAGTGCATCGAGAACTGTGAGAGCAATAAGAACTTGGCGAAACAGGCAGACCTTGATGGACATCTGCACTCCGTTAAGTGCTTTTTTTGAAGGATCATTGTAGCCTGAGGAATCTGAGGCAACTTGAATAGGAAGCGGTGAATTGAAGGACTGATGGAATGCAATGTCACAGTGATATATACAGTATGTCCTCGTTGTTTACCTTAAGTCTTCTGTTCTTGCACACTTTTGCAGGAAAAAAAAGAAGAAGAAAACATTGCTTTTCACAGTTGTGTGTGTCTTTCAGAGCACACAACAAACAAATCAAAGATTAAAACAATCAGTCAGAGACAGCTTGTTGAAGTTGATGCAGTTCACAAAGGTAGGTGTTATGAGGCTCAAATGATGGCGAGGAGATATTTTGGCTCAGTAAGAGGGCAACTGGATAATACAACTGATATTTCAGGTTTCTTAAAATTACAAGTTAACACATGTGTTTGTTTTGTAACAATCACGGAGAAAGAGGACTCAAAAATATGACACACAGGAGGCAGTAAATCCACAATCCAGAGCTTTAGAAACAGGCAGTGGTCATGAAGGCAGGAAGCAAACAAATCTAACAAAGGTAGGAAAACAAACAATAAAACACTCCATGTGGTCATACACAAAGAAGCAAGCATAGGGATACATGAAAGTCTTGAATGACTTGACTGTAGAATGAACAAGACAGTCTGGCAAGTAGATAAAGTGAACAGCTAGAGGTATGTATACACAGGTGAGGCTTATTAGGGCGGGGCCTCCAGTTACAAAGGAGAGAAGACTAGCAAAGACAGGAAGGAGTTTCAATAACTGATAAAACAAAACAGGAAACATAAAAGTTTTGAGGAGACTTTAAAATATTGACAATTTACCTTTTTGCAGTGCATTTCTACTTTTTCTGTTCTGCTTCATCATAATGGCTCATGCATAAAATGCGGCTGTTAACGATGACATAGATACCATGATTTATGCACGAGGGCAATTCATCAGTAATTCACTTTAATAAAGATGCCGACATGCGTTCTGTTCGTGCTGTGCTTGAAACTGTTAGTGAAAGTATGAACTACTGAGCTGAGGAAGACAAAGGTGTACTTAGGTTCTAACAGGATGGAGGAGATGTAACATCATCAGCGCTAAACTACTATTACACAGGAGTACAGACTTGCATTTCTCACTGCTCCCCACGCTTCTATAGTGCAAGACATGAAGCAGTGGCTGCTTTTATCTAGTTTGGATTTTGTTATTGATGTGATTCATATTTTTATTTATAGGAATAAGAATAAAGCCTAAATCTAGTGCTTTATGAATACTGCACGTATGAATTCTGACACCAAATAATGACAAAATGAGCAGGATAAACATAATGGTATTTTATACACTGTATGGATTCATAGATGGCAACTGCAATTATTGTCTGCACATCAGGAGTTATTGTTATTGGCTAAAGCACTACTTTGTACTGTCTTCAGTCAAAGTCTAACATTTGAATTTTGTCTTTCTGATGAGATAAAACACAAAAGTTGATTTAAAGAGAGAACCAGCATCGGTCATGTTGTGGAAATTAACCAGACTGGATCCAGAAAACTGGATCAAGTCATCTTCACGGCTACAGAAGTTTCCAAAATGGTCCTTTAAACTTTAGAAACCCAAACTTTTGCCGCACTGATGATGATTTTTGAAAAAATATATATTGAAACTGCCTGTGGTTTTCTTGAGATGATGAGATAATTAAAGACTGCACCGACAAGACAAGACAAGAAACAAGTTTCATTATCTTAAAATAACAAATTAATTAACTCTTTATCTCGAGATGGCGCTGAAAGAAAATTGCGAGCATGACTGTTCACGACTTTACAGAAATTAAAGTTATCATCAAATAACGAAAAAACTATAAATCTTAATTTATTTTCCTAGGCTGGTAATTTAACAAGACTTTAATTTATATTTAGGAGTTTAACTTTTAAATCAAGCATTACGTTGAATATTGTTGGATTAAATCTGTTGCCAACTCGTTGTATTCTGGTTATATTTCAGCACAGCGTACATGCGTGCAGAAGTCGGAGTAAACTGCAGTAACAGCAAATGGAAATGTTTTGTTTCAAGCCAACATGAAAATAATCACAGGAAATAATTTAAATGAACATTATTAACATATTTACATGTATATGCATAATAGCTTAATTGTTTCCTGGAATTGTTTCGTGGAATTAAGGACCCTGTACTTCATACGTTTTTTTTTTTTCTCTCTCACTAACGAGTTTGTGGCTTTAAATATTCTGTCTCCACCTGCTGGTAATGGAATTTCTGCATGCAGTAATGCATCTTCTGCATGCGTGTCCATTTCATCTTTTGGAGAGGCAAAGCATGAAACGTGTCTTTGTACAGGTTTTGCAGGGATACTGGGTTGTATATTCCTATAAAAAACCCGAACATTGCCATGCACTTCGTGATTTTACAGTTAATTTGTCGTCGTGCAGCCATTGCATGCGTTATGTCACTATTTATAGAGGAACTTGACCTCGATGAGGGTCTGAATGAACTCTGAAAATCACCAGTTAATGTGGACTTCTGTACGGGACAATAGATGGCAACAGAATTTAAAACATTTGCTGATTTAGCACAGTTAAGATTTTGACCGACTGCATGTAATTGCCAACTTGACCCCATTCAATCACAAACTGATAGCAGACTGACTACGTCTTTCTGCTGTTTTAATGCCATCTTGACGTACCAAAGTTGCTTTGAAGACTTCATTTAAGTGCGAGTGTTTGCAGACCTGGTCCCGGTCTCTGAAGCAACCAAGATCAGGATTGAAGGCAACATGATGGCAAGGTCACAGCACATGGTTGCAATCATTTTTATTATGTCCTCCCTGGTGTGACTGTAGCATTAGTCACAGCAGAGAAAACGATTCCATGTTTCCATGTCAACAGTTGTGCAGCTTCAGTGCAGCATGCACTATTGTTGCCCCAGTTCTCTAGACCTTTAGTTAATGTGTTTATTATCTGGGATGAAATCAGCTAACTTGTATTAGTTACATCACAAGTGTTGGCAGCGTTTGTTCTGGTGGGGAGTTCACAATTATTAGCTCTGTTTTATTCAGATGTTTGATGTGTGAGAACTCTTCACACTACTTACACCTTGCTACAGACGTGATACATGTGTGTCTGTGAGAGAAATTCATATCACTGCAAAGTTTTACTTGGTTTAGAAGAAAAAGCACGGAAGTAATACCCATAACATCAGGTCTGTTTGCAGTGAACATGCCAGAACACTTTAATCATCCATTATTTACACCTGTGCTTTTATATCATCAGTGTCAAAACGTCTGTTGTAAAAAGCCTGACGTCTTAATGTGACTTTAGCCGACAATCATTGCAGGCGTCTGTGTAACTGCACAGCAAATTGATTGATTTTCTTCATAAATATTGCAAATTACATTTTGGGTTTTGATCTGTCATAACAAGAAAAAAAAAGTTAATTATCGATGTTAACGAAGGCTCAGATTCATAAAATGTCATGGTGAGCAATGATGGCACACCAACATTCACAATATCAGGTTCTTCTGTGAGTAGGATAAAAGCATCATTAATACATCTTTGTTTTTCAAAATATCTGTGGGGAAAAAAATGTTTATTTTAATCTCGATTCTCGACTCTGAAGAGCAGATTAAGATTTTTGCATCACAGTTGGATCAAGTTAAATGTCCACAGATTGTTTTCTCTCAGTCATAAGTTGATATGTATGTCAAATGGTAACAGTTTCAAGTTTGTATTGAATCCAAAATCAGAAAGAGTAGAAACTTGGAGTGTTATCTATTAGACTTTGAAATTCCCATCTAGTCTTCATGTTGCAGTGTGTCATTTTAAGCTGGACCACATGAAATGCAGTTCTAGTTTCACAAACATGACCGATGCTGTGTTGCGCTCTCAAGTGATGCCCTCGGCGTATGTGTAATGAGCCGTGCACAAACACGCCGACTTTGTTGAAATAAGCGTTTCGATTTGAATCTCGGGATGTACCGAGTTGAATCATCCCTAACCTTGGCCTCCAAGCACTGCACCACAGCAGAAATTACAGTCTTCGGCAGAGCTTACAGATGCGAGGTCAACCAACCATTCAAACGTTCACAGAATTGCCCTGCCAAAAAGACATTTGCCTAACTGGGAACCAGTGGTGTGGTCTGCTGACATTTCCTCAGTGACAGGGAGCCAAACCATCGTGTCGCTGGCTCTTGATGTCTTCCCTCGCTTCCTTCATGTCCATTGTGGATCTGTCTGCTGCTTCACTCGGGAAGGCAGGTGTTGGCAGGACGAGGACGGGTCCTCAAATATTTGTGCTCTTTCAGTGAAAGCAGATGTTCTCACTGTGCAGTCACATGCATATGCACTCACACAGAAATACTACGGCAGCCCAGTGTCTGGGGAGTTTACCCCGAGCTGTGTTGTCTGTCATTTGTTATCAGCTGAAAACAGGGAGGGCAGAATATTTAGTTTGAAATATTTGAAGACATTCCAAAGCTCAATGTTGTGTTTCTAGGTTTGATTCAACACTTAGTTCCCCTTAAAGAGTAAAACTGGTTCTGCTGGACTGAAATATTTGGAGATTTGCATGAAAAAAAAATTTTTCTCTCATTTTTAGTGCAAAGCTTCAAAGGTGGGTTTCATATCAGCTGCCCATATCACTTGCACTTTTATTTTCAAAAAGCAGAAATTATTTTTTAACCCTATGATGCCCTTTGTATCATATTTGCTACATGCGTTTCTGAGACCTCTGTCTCATTAACATCATCAATACTTGCCATAATTTCAAATTGTTATGGACGAAACTCTTTTTCTGTCTAAAATTAACATTGTTGTTAACAAAAAGTTGCCAAAAGCCCCCAATGTATCAAATGCGATACAAAAAAATATATAATAAAAATATATCATCCACAGCATGATATAGCAAAAAAACTGTTGTGGATTTTGTTATAAGGGTTAATTACAGAAGTGTTATGGGGTTAGGGTTAGGGATTTAGAAGTTATGACTCAGTTTGTTTTTCCTTTAAAACTTAGGTGCACGGTCCTAGGGATCGGCTCCTGATCCCCACTGGTTCTTCTTCATCCTTCTGCCACCATTCTCCTCTTCTTCTTTGTTGTTTCTTATGAATACCATTCTTATGTATTGCTGGTATTGTCCATCACCCCAATTTTATCATATAAGACCTGCTGTGATCTCTAATCAAAGTATGGTACAATAAACAGTCAAATCTCACCCACTTATATTTGACCTTTATTTTTAGATTTTCTCCTCGTAAAACAGAATTTTGACTTTAATCTCAGAATTCTGGAAAAGAAGAAAAAAAGACGTGCCCACTTTTTCCCCCCCCCCGGTGGTCCTAATCCTCTTCCGTAGGTAATAAACATCTCAGTTCCAAAAAATCAGACTTTTCTGGCTATTTTTGGATGGGTTGGGTCTTACAGGGTTAAGCTAAGGAGGCGAGATTGACTTTGATTTAAAGCTCACACACTTTGACAAGTCTTAAGGATAAAAGAAGAATTTTAATTAAATTGAAGTTTAGTCTAGCTTTACAGTGAGTGCAGGCTCGAGCTCTTTCCTCCTCATAATTCTTTGAGTGTAGTTAAATTACTAAAGTAAATCTATTTCTTTGCTTGGATTAGCTTCCTACATCAGACAGGAGCTCATCACACACCCGTTATTATTATAACACTTTGAAATGTGAGATATGGCCCTGTGTGTGTGTCTGTGTGTGTGTGTGTGTGTGTGTGTGTGTGTGTGTGTGTGTGTGACTGTGGGTGTGTGTAACAGGGTTTTTTAAAGAAAATCTTGGTGTGTGTGTGTGTGTGTGTGTGTGTGTGTGTGTATACATGTGGGTGCGGCTGATGGATTTTCAATTTCATTTCCTATGTACACGCACCGTCCACCGGGGCAGTAGATGAGATTGAGCCTTTACCGCTGGTTCTGAAATTGCGTTGGTCTGGCTGGACTCACAGCTCCATTTAAATGCATTAAAGCAGAGGGAAAGTGGCTCGTACATCAAGGGTTTTGACATGTGGCAGTAAGACAGCCCTCGGCTCTGGGGACGATTGGCGTTTGACATACTAGAATCTCAGGAACATCCATTACAAGGTGCTATATACACGAGTTAACTGATGACTAGGTCAAACCTTAGATTAACAATAGGAAAGGGAGTCCTGTTGTGGGTGAGAGTTTTTGATTGTTAAACCTGCTTCTCTTTTATTATTTCTTTGAAACTGTGTGACATGTGGATATTGATCTTTATTGCTTGAGAAGTGCTTAAAGCTATGAATTAGCTATTACCATCTCCTGTCACGGGCGAAGTCAAAACACAAGTTTGAAGCTGTTGTTGGTGACGGGTAGCTGACATGATGCGTCGACAGGTGCAGGTGGTAATGATGAGGTCCTAGCTACACACTATCCTTGAAAATAATATATACAAGATGCTTTTTTAGCAGATGTGGGGTAGCAACTGGCTGAGAGTCGGGAAATGTAACGACTATGATTGTTCTCAGGATTTTTAGCTGAGATCAGAATAACTAAAGGTAAAGAAATGGAGGTAAACGAGATGTTTTGTGTTGAGCTAAAACTGCACATCTGCATTTTACAGCGTCAATCGGAACGTTGTGTATTAAGAGATTCCTACATCCGCCCAAAGCAAATTCTTTGTAAGAATAAATATTCAAGTACAAGCCCATTTGATCTGCAGAGATGACAGGCCCTACAGAGCCGCTGTGCTGCGAGTGAGGCGTTTCAGTGAGTGCAGTATGTAAACTATCTGGCAAATGACAACCTAACAGCACAGAGGAGCAATAACACAGGGTGCATGCGCAGTGCTGTGTGTGCATGTGAGAGAGATGGACAGAGAAAAATGAGATGGAATTCCGACTGGAGTTTGCCCATAGGCGCATATGCAGGGTTATTCATCACAACTACATCCACAGAAAATGGAGGCACTGTCTTTGGCACTTTGGAATTTGTTGCTGGAAACAGGAAATTCTTTAGTTTGAAAATTCTTTGAATGTCTGTGTATGTGTGACCTTAAAGATGAGCGTTTGTCATTGTGTAGCTGGCGTCCCTCAGGGCAGACACTTTCAGAAACGCTCATGTTTCTCAGCATTGCCTTGGATTTTAAGGCAGTATTGTTGGTTTCCAACAATAGTTAGTAGACGTTTCAGTGTGTTCATTTCCCAAATCTTCTTGGTTTGTGTAGAAAAAAATAAACAGAAAAGTTAAATGTAGAGTATCAAAAGCAGCAACAAAGACACTAAACACTTAAGGATAGAAATGTAAGAACTCCACGATGCAACCCTGGAGCCTCAAAATAGTGAATAACATTTTGCTCTCTTTGTTTTTCCGAGTAAAGATAATCCTCTGTGGAACTGCATCTTACATTTGGCCGTATCGCTATGATCCACAGCATCCTCTTCTCTCCTCTCAGGCTGCGCCCCTGACTTGTTGCCACTTTTCCAATGCATATTTGGATATCATCAGATTTCTTACATGTTCTGTTTGGCCTTGCTCGCAACTAATAGAACTCAGTTTATGCGTCTGTTTAGCTGAAAAGGAATCATGACGAGGTGGTGTTTCATTTCCACTAGAATGTTACTGTGGATTATGTACATCTGTGTGCACACTACCTCCACTTGTTATTTTGCTGCTTTTATTAGATGTTTTCTATCTGTTCTTGTCTTGAAGTTATATCTGTTTCTGAATCTGCAGCAACAGCACCGGTCAGGGAAGCAATAATTGCTACATTTCTCTATTGTTACTGTGATGATTATAAAAGCATGCCTTTGCTAAAAGCTCTGTGTAAACAGGTGCTGTTTTTTCCCCATGAAACAAAAAGCTTGGCTACCTGTGCAGAGTGACTGAAACCTGTAGGGACTGGAAAAGGACATTATCATGAATGTGGACAGACTTCACAGCCAAGAGAGTCTCATGACAAAATACAGCCGCACATGGACAGAACAGGCAAATATTGAAACATTACACACTTGTTTAATGTCTCTCCTTCTCAATCTCTCTGTTTGTCTTTGTGCCCATTCCACCAGATGGTGTGTGTGTGTGTGTGTGTGTGTGTGTGTGTGTGTGTGTGTGTGTGTGTGTGTGTGAGTGAGTGAGAAAGAGAGAGAGACATAGCAAAAGGTCAGAAAATAGTACAGATTTAGGCAGTAGACCCTCACAGTTTTCTAATCTTTGAGTTGCTGGCGGCACATTTCCAGAGAATACCAAATTGTTCTCTTTAGATTTTATTCAGTGAACTTCCCCAAGCCATTCATTTTCCAGCACTGCCATTTACAAACAGGGCTGCAGGTACAATTGGCACTGATATTCTGAACCATTATGTGATTCCTCTGTTCACAGTCACTGAATAATGCCACAGACTTGGTACTCGAAGTTTCTCAAAGTATTTTTTTGTCCCGATTTTGGTTTTGTCTCTGTAGCGTCTGCTGAAGAGTCAGGCACACGTTTCCACACACGAGACTAGAATCATGTACACACATAGTTCACATTCACAAATGAAGAGATACCGTTCAGTCTAACAAATCTATTTTTATTGGATACAGTGTTTGCACTTTAAGTCTTTTATAAAATAAAAATTCTATTCTCAATCTAGCTTCAGTAACATTCTTACCTGTTGAAAATGGATAAACTGAATGGAGTAAATGTATCGAATGTACTCTTAGATTTATTTATTTGATTGTGATTTTCTGTTTATCTATCAAAGGATAAGAATGCAACCTTTGTTACTGAATCATTTTTATTGCATATTAAATAAAATACCTCTTTTAAATGTTATCAATTCTAAATGGGTCAAATAACTTAAGCGAACATTAAAATCAGTTGAATTGAGTTTATTTTTTTGTTAGTCTCATACAAACAGGATGTAAATGTATTCCTGCAATAATTAAACTTTTGTACTGATATAAAAGTGATCATCTCTGTAATTAGTTTCTCTGAGCTAATTTGACAGGTTCCCAACAGATGTCATGAAACTGGGATTCAGCATCTTTTGTTTTTGCCTTAATCCATCTGAATATGAAGGCGGTTACAGAGCCAGTGTTATGCCAAAAAGAAAAGTTAAACTCATTTGTTAGGTGGAAAAAAGTGTTTATTGCCCAGCAAAACCCAGGTGAGGTGAGAACAAGCACTGAAGGTTTGTTAGACTGAAAGTGAAATGGAACAAGTGGATGTATCCATCCAGCACAAACATGCCCGTTGCTATAGCGCTACTGTCTCTCTAACACGCTCTTATTCACTCAGAGACTCACGTGTTGAGACACACATGCTCAAGCACCACTGCCTACCTCTGGTCTGTCATTCTGCACGAAGGGCAGACCTGAGCACGGTGGGATCAATCATTCTCCAGCACACACTGGCAGTGTAAACCTTTGATAAAGAGTGTCGTTCACGGTGAAACCCCCATCAAGGACTTATTAAAGGCCCGACGCTGTGTGATTAACGAGAGCACCGGCACCGCCAAGCTGGGCCGCTGCGGGGCTTAGATGCAGGGGGTAAGGAGATGAAAGGCTACTGTACAGGAGACACACTGAGTAATATAATCCTCACTCACACAAACATGTATGCAGCGCAGTTTGGCTTTTCTAATGTATGCACTGCAAAACAAACTTAAGAATCTGTAAAGCGATGCAGCCGCTGTTCTGGATAGTTTCTTTGGTAATATCTAGTTAGATTATTTAAAACGTTACTAGTTGTGGTGTTATATCACACATAGAGTCACAGGTCACACCAAAGCACACCAGGGTTGAGCAGGGCCGGGTGGGTCTGCAACAACACGAGTAAACTACAGAGAGAGTGCTGCATACTGGAAACTTCACATTTAGCTGGTGGTACATGGAGAAAAACCACTTAAACAGCAAGGACACAAGACATGCAGGGCCTTACACACACACACACACACACACACACACACACACACACACACACACACACACACACACACACGCTGATATACTGCACTTAGGGAATAATAACTGTACCGTCTCATGCACCAGGTACTGATGACAAGCAGAGCCAGAGAGAAAATAAAGTAGGCTTGAAGATGGCAAGCCAATCCAGGTTATCTCATTTGCCCTCGGTGACTAACATACAGAAGAAGCGTGAAGAAATCTGAGCGACAAGATGATTGAGAGCAATGAGAGCCAAATTAGAATTAGAAAAGGAGTAGGAAAGGGGGATTAGCTAAGAAAGAGGGGAGGAGTGTGAAAGAAAAAAAATACTCCAGAACCAGAAACAGATGGACCAATTGATGGTTCAGTGATCTGCATCACTGACTAATGCTGTGTCTGTCAGAGCAGAGGTGCTCTCCCATAATTTATATCCCTTAATATTCACAGCTTTTCTTCACTACATCCAGCCACAGCTATATTTATCCCTGAAAGGGAGGCACTCAGCTATCCGCAAGAAACCCTCTTTTCTTTTTACCCTCTATACGTCCTTCTCGTGCTTCCACCGTGACGAGATATTATAAGAAATATCCTGTCAGCATCTGCCTACAGGAGCACAGCTGGATGTGTGTCATCCAGACTCAAAAATCTTATATGTGCATTATGAGCAGACCAGGTGTGCTGGCCTACGGTGACGTGTTTAGTGGAAGCATGTGTACCTACATGGTTCACTGATGGGTGCAGAGTGTCAGCTTCTCTCCCTGTGTGTTGGTCGCTTCATCAGAATGAACGAAACATGACAGGAACTGCATTGTTATCTGGACCTTTCGCTTTTATGATGTATCGTATGGTGGCATGGACTATATTTGTGTGAAGATGATGGACAGGTAGCCTCAAATTTAGCTCTAAGACTTTGGTATAAATAGGAGTTTGTGTTCGACTCAATGATTGCCCAAATCAAAATCCCTACACCGCTGTGCTCGACAGTTGGTGTGAGGTGTTTGTGCTGACATGCCGCTATGCATTATCGCCACTTTGGTCTCTTTTGGTTGTAGAAGATTTGGGGTTTGTTCAGATCGAACTTTGCAAATCTAAGCTTGTGTTCTTTGTAGAGAAGCAGCTCTCTCCTGGCGAGTCGTGCAAACAAGCAATGCTTGTTCGGTCTTTTCTAATTATCACGTCACAAACTTACGAACAGTTAGCATTTAAGGTACTACATTGACATTGGAGTCACTCCTGGGAAGATTGGCAGCTGTCTAGGCATGTTTCCCATTTTTGAGTCATTTTTCTCACTGTAGAATGATGGACTTCAAATTGTTTGACTTGAACTCTTTCGGGATTGATGGGCTGATGGCTCTCCTCCTTGGCGTTGCATTAACATGCACCAGAATGTTCCAGACCAGCAAACTGCTAAAACGTCTGCGTACATGCAGGTCGATTACAGTTAGTGATCATCAAATAATCAGTGGATTATCAGCACGTGGCTGCTGCGATCACTCTGAAATCTTAAGGAGGAGGAAGTTTATACTCTGATTTTGAGACACTGCTTCTTCATTTTGGGTTAATTGTGGTTAAATGAACAGTGGCACAGTTTGATATACATTTGTGAACATTCAAACATGTGTTCAAGAACACACACGTCAGTGACAAACAGATCTGATTATGTATTCTTGAACAAGTTCTCCGTCTCCCACTCTTGAGATGATGTATTTTTAGTCCTTCCTAGAAGCTTACGGCTCCGTGCTTTGCAGGAAGTTGCTGAAAGGCACAGAGTTGCTTGTGAGTAAGGTGAAATGAGCTGTTCTATGAGTTATTGATGAAGCAGCCTTTGCATGAAGTTCCCATTCAGTGGATCAACATAACTAAAGTTGAGGGGCTGCCCATCCGCTTTACATGCAGCTATAACAATGCACAGGATGATGTTCTTGCTATCAGCTGTTAGAGAAGATCGACACTGTCGGGGTGCATCCATGAACTGGGGAAGTTTATTTTCAGTATGGACGTCAGTGTGGGGCTGTTATCCTTTGCTGCCATAAAATGATTTTTCCTTTTTCACCTTCCAATAAAAATTCTTTTGTTTTCAAATGTGAGACTCAGCTGAGTTTGAATGCAGTACTATTAATCAAGTTCTCGTAACTTTGTTCTTTTCTTTAAACAGAAATTAAATTAAAAGACTACAAAAGAAATTGCAAGATAAGATATGAGCTGTTAAAAAGAAAGCATTCAAGAGTTTCTCCTTCTCCAAAGGTCCGTTATTATCACCGTGTAACGTAACCAGTGTATTAATTTTATGGTTGACGTGGTAGAGGAGTATTTTAGCACCGATAATCCACTTCTCCTCTGTGCTGCGCAGGATCGCCGTCATATTTTTGGGGTATTTGACTTTAAATTACAATGTTGTGTGAATGCAGAGCTAATCAAGAAGCACTTTTTATGATTAAATTAGCAAGTCTCTCAGATGACACAATTACACAGTAGAGTGGTTTTGAATTAATAAGACAAAACAAGATAAGCAGAGGTCAAATAAACAGATTATGATTTTGCAGATTTGTCATTGGAAGAATAATAGGTACATACTGAAAACTTCAACAGCTCACAGATTATCATTAATTATCCGCCTATGAAACCAGTAAAGAGACTTAACAGTGATATGAGTTTTACCAGTGTTCCCACCTCTTTATAAAAACACAAACATATATATATTGCTCCTCGCTCTTCTGATGTAGGTGTACGAATATAAAGATGACAAGCACCATCTCAGTCCTCTTTCCTGCTCCATCCATCACCACTGTGGGACAAATAAGAGGTTATTGTGTGTCTACAACTCTGCTGTGATTGATCTGATCAATAACTCATATGTTCCAGGGTAGTTTTCAACTCAGCGCCTGAAGCTGCTGTGAGAAGACGCGATAGTAACACGAGTTTGAAGTTTCTCAGAGAGGCTGTTTGTTCAGAGTATCTGAACAAGCTCATAGTTGATTGACTGACAGCTGCTTTGCAGGTGTTTCCTACATGTGTGTCCTCACATCTGTGTGCACAAATTCTCTTATGTGTGCGTTTTGAAGCTGCCTGGCTGAAAGCTCGGATGCATTGATCCAGGAAGGCGGAAAATTCGTAACAGCACGCTGAGCTCGTTTGTCCTCAGTTCTGCAGCTCTGCTTTTGCTGCTATTGAGTGCAGCGTTACGGGAGGGATCGGGATGGGCGTCTGGCCTTCTGTGGGAGCTGTGTGAGCATGTGCGTGATTGTGTTTTTCTACATTTGTATGAACCCGTTTCCTCGTGTCCCAGACGGACAGATGACGACAGATTGTTCTTTGGTAGATCTTCTGTGCCAGACTGCTGAACTCTGCAGGGAACAAAGAAAAGGGAGAAGACAAATATGGGGGGCTGACTGCCCACAGGTGTGCCCAGACTGAAAGGATGCCTTCTCATAAGGCGAGAGGATTAGCTGCAAGTCGTTTCCCTTCTGTGTGTATTCTACCTTTGTGCAATGCCGTACTTTGGACATGGAGCAAAATATTACTCCAAGCAAAGAAACAAACAGACTTTAGCCCAGATTGCATTTTGACTGAGCTGAGGTTGGTGAGGAGTCGGCTTTGTGATTTTGTCTTGTAACTCGTGGTTTACAAGAACTCGTTTACAAAACTAACCCGAGGAGTCATGTGTGAGAATCTTGGAAAGCCATACTGTGTGTACAGCTGCTCTTGCAAATAAATGCATAAAGTGTGCAAATGAAGACTTTACGCAAATATTGTTTAATGGGAATTTGTTCATACTTTACAAACAAATTGTGTGCAAACAAATGATGAAGGGCTGACTTTGCCACTCCCACACTTCTGCTTTGATTATTATTCAGTTTTTTAATTATATTAAAAATACATTTTAAATACACTAAAATGTTGTAGAGAAATAAATTAAAACTAAAAAACCTAAAGGTGCAGATTCTGTATCTCATTTAAAACTGGAGCAATTACAATTCTTCTGTCAGTGTAGGTTCTCAGTCATCCAGGTCATGATAGTCTAAGTCTGTCCGAGCTCCTTATAACTCAGTTAAAACACTTTCTCCGCTTCACCTGGAGGTCAACATGTGTCCCTGTAGAGAGACATGGAGGTGTGGTGGAGAATGACTCTGATTTACTAACACGCGCATGCCGTTAAGAGCAAAATGAGCTGGTGCACACGTCTCATAAATGTCTGTAATTTTGTGTATGCACTTGTTTCGTGCGTCCTGACATTTAATATTTGCAGAGCTATAAAAGAGTTCTGTATGTGTCCAGAAAATGGAAAAGCTAAGATTGTTTGCCTTACAGTGGGGAAAAAGGTTTCTTTCTCACAGCATATGTGTAGAAAAGACAGCTGTTCTCTATCTATACTTTTCTTCTATTCTAAGCTTTTAAGTGTTCAAAGCTTTCTGTCTCCTTTATCTTTACATTTTCATTCTTTATTTCAGTGATGTACACTCAAACGGTCAGTCGGTTGTCTCTCCTTTATTCCATCTTCTGTTAACACCACACAAACAGCACTTCATGTCACTTACAATTGCTTCCTTCTGCTCGAGTTCAGTGCAGCCTTCACTAATATTCACTTAACTTGGCCAGGAATAATTACCTGCCATTTCCGAACCTATTTGTGTTAGATATCGGACACCTTGTTTTGAAATGCCTATAGCAATTTTGCTAATTAAGCCATGCATTATTACATTAATTGGTTCTGATTAAGGGGTTAATTAATGGATGCCACATTAGTCAAGCGTAGCCCAGCAGAGGGTGGAGTTGATGTTAGAGTTCACAGATGCAAATGGAGACATCAAGAAATTAGAATAAATGAGTTTGTTTGTGAGACTGAGAAAGAAAATACAAGGGCAGCCAAGCATTAAATTCAATTGAGTAGAGCCTGTCGATGGCAGGGCAGGAGGCCATTTATTCCAGTACGCTCATATAGGATCTTTGTCACCACCGAACGTGATGAATGAGAAGCTGAGAGATGAGGACAGAGAGAAGATGAGAAAACAAGTAATGCGGGAAGAGAAAAAAAAAGTTTCAAAAGAAAGAAAAAGAAATTTCAAGATCTGTTTGAAGAAGCAGCTGGCAGGATGAAGCACAGTAACTGTCTTCAGAGTGGCTTTTATGTATTTGTTACGTAAATGCAGAGACGTATTACATGTGACGGTAACACAAAAAAGCCTCGGTGCAAATGTGTCTAATTCCATAATGAATTGTTAAAACCACAGAAATCCTTTAAAGTTGTGTTAAGAACACTTATCCACTGGCAGCAGATGTTCAATTGCTTATAAGCAACGTAGTTACTGCTGAGTGTGACGGTCTGCTAGACCTCAGTGCTGCGTTTGATACTGTTGACCATAATATCCTATTAGAGCGATTAGAACATGCTGTAGGTATTACAGGTACTGCACTGCAGTGGTTTGTATCATATCTATCTAACAGACTCCAATTTGTACATGTAAATGGAGAGTCCTCTTCACACACTAAGGTCAATTATGGTGTTCCACAGGGTTCAGTGCTAGGACCAGTTCTATTTACATTATACATGCTTCCCCTAGGCAGCATCATTAGAAGACATAGCATAAATTTTCACTGCTATGCAGATGACACCCAGCTCTATCTATCCATGAAGCCAGGTAACACACACCAATTAGTTAAACTGCAGGAATGTCTTAAAGACATAAAGACCTGGATGGCCGCTAACTTTCTGCTTCTTAATTCAGATCAAACTGAGGTTATTGTACTCGGCCCTGAAAATCTTAGAAATATGGTATCTAACCAGATTCTTACTCTGGATGGCATTACCTTGGCCTCCAGTAATGCTGTGAGGAACCTTGGAGTCATTTTTGACCAGGACATGTCCTTCAACGCACATATTAAACAAATATGTAAGACTGTTTTCTTCCATTTGCGCAACATCTCTAAAATTAGAAATATCCTGTCTCAGAGTGATGCTGAAAAACTAGTTCATGCATTTATTACTTCCAGGCTGGACTACTGTAATTCTTTATTATCAGGATGTCCTAAAAAACCCCTGAAAAGTCTTCAGTTAATCCAGAATGCTGCAGCAAGAGTCCTGACAGGGACTAGAAAGAGAGAGCAGATTTCTCCTGTTTTGGCTTCCCTTCATTGGCTTCCTGTTAAATCCAGAATTCAAAATCCTGCTCCTCACATACAAGGTCTTAAATAATCAGGCCCCATCTTATCTTAATGACCTTGTAGTACCATATCACCCTATTAGAGCACTTCGCTCTCACACTGCAGGCCTACTTGTTGTTCCTAGAGTATTTAAAAGTAGAATGGGAGGCAGAGCCTTCAGTTTTCAGGCCCCTCTTCTGTGGAACCAGCTTCCAGTTTGGATTCAGGAGACAGACACTATCTCTACTTTCAAGATTAGGCTTCAAACTTTCCTTTTTGCTAAAGCATATAGTTAGGGCTGGACCAGGTGACCCTGAATCCTCCCTTAGTTATGCTGCAATAGACGTAGGCTGCCGGGGATTCCCATGATGCATTGGGTGTTTCCTTTCCAGTCACCTTTCTCGCTCACTATGTGTTAATAGACCTCTCTGCATCGAATCATATCTGTTATTAATCTCTGTCTCTCTTCCACAGCATGTCTTTATCCTGTCTTCCTTTCTCACAGCAGATGGCCCCGCCCCTCCCTGAGCCTGGTTCTGCCGGAGGTTTCTTCCTGTTAAAAGGGAGTTTTTCCTTCCCACTGTCGCCACAGTGCTTGCTCATAGGGGGTCATATGATTGTTGGGTTTTTCTGTGTACCTATGAAGCGCCTTGAGGCGACTTTTGTTGTGATTTGGCGCTATATAAATAAAATTGAATTGAATTGATATCCAGCAGGGTTTCCTGTGTAAAGATGTGAGAC
This sequence comes from Oreochromis niloticus, assembly GCF_001858045.2. Lineage (NCBI taxonomy): Eukaryota > Metazoa > Chordata > Actinopteri > Cichliformes > Cichlidae > Oreochromis > Oreochromis niloticus. The sequence goes on along the minus strand of NC_031972.2, from coordinate 62,848,778 downwards.
TGACTATTAGAGAAAAAATGCAATTTTCACTTGTCACTGTAACACTTTTGCTTTTCACATGTTTCACCTGTAAAACTGTGTGCAGTGGTTTACCTTTCTGTTTTTAAGCTTCATGTGCACTAATTTATAGTTTTAATCTCAAACAGCTTTACAACATAGCACACATACACACATACATACATACACCATCATATCTATAGTAATGTAGTTGCATTCATATGGTTAGCTACACCAGCTGTAATCCGTCTTAATCTTCTGCTGCTCAGTTCATTTTATTCCCAGTTGTCTGATGGACTTGAAGGCAGCTCAGGCTCTGCACTATAGGATGGTGGCCCTGTTCAGAGATTCAATCCTCTTGGGCCTGTTGAAAAGTCAAAAAAACATGATCTGTGATTTGAAAAAAAAAAAAAAGCCGAGTGATGCATCTCAGGGAAGCTCTCAGCTGTAGAAAAGCTCTCCCACGCTGCAGTTTTAGCAGTAATCTTTAATCATACTTTCTGAGTACCCTTCTAGTTTAACCTACTGACCTTCACATGTAAGCAAAGACCTGGAGCATAAAATGTTATTGATCCATTTCTGCATCATATTTCATGTTATTTCTTTCAGATGCTCTACATTTCCATCAGATTTCATGAAATTCACTTTGGTGGTTTCTGAGTAATGTTTCTGACAGACAGATAAACAACATCAGTCAAAACAAGGATTCATGCCAAAGCCCTTCTCTTAAAAACATTTGTCGTTTCAAAGGAACATTAATGCTTCAGTCTGCTGCGCCCACTGGCATTATGTTTTGGAGGTTGTCTGTTTTTCTGTGCATCCCTACATCTCTCCACTCTGTGCAATATCTCTGAAATTCCTTGAGTGGACTTCTTTATGCACACGAACGCTTGGACTCAATAAATAAAGCTAATATTTAATAAATCTAATTCTTCATAATTTTATCTAAAAGTGTAAAAGGTCAACTCAACTCTGGCCACTAAGTGAAGCAGAAGTCGAGATTTTTTCTGTTTCTGGTCAGAAACATTTGTAATGCTAATCTTGGGATTGTTGATTGTAGACTTTGCATAAATCTTTTCTGCAGTTTGACTGAAAATGTGTGTGAACCATTGTTTTACATCTTCTCTAGCTGAAGCAGTTTTCACTGTCAGAGTCTTCAGAATTAGGCAAAGATGTGAACACATAAGAGGAATTTGACTTTGTTTTCTCATTGAAGCTACGATGTGACATATCGAGCAAAGAGTAGGCGAGAAGTAAAACCAGTTTGTGTCACAGGTGTTGCTGGAGGCGCAGAGTGGTGGCGAGGTGCTGATTCCATTTGAAAAAGATCAAATACCCTGTTTTTTTTGTAAAAGTGACAACTGGTTTATTCATTTGATCAAATACATATTATAGACACAGCTGGAGTCAAAACAGCTCCTGTACTGCGTTTGTGTTGCCGGCACAACAAACCCGAGAGTGACCTTTGGAGCAAAGAATCACAGATGCACTTCTGTCCAAATGAAATAAGACGACCAATAATGCGGTAAAAGGAGGCTAAGATGCAGAACTGACTTCATTTGTCTGCACCAAAGACAAATGTTTCATAACTTTGTGCCGCTCAGACTGAGACAGTCAGACAGCACAAAGACATGTAGACGATGGGAGAAGGTGATCAGAAAAATGACTACAGCAATAAGTACTTTCTGGACTTCAATCACGTGTTTCAGAATCATTTTGTGGCATTTGTGATGGTTAATTATTATACAACACAATGCACAGTGAACTTGTTCATGTAGTCCTTTCATTCCACTAAACAAAAAAGAAAAATGAATGATTAAAAAAGCTGTTTTCTTGGTGACGTGTGGAGGATGAGTTTAGTAATCACGCAGCCCGAGGACACAAACTGTGATGGTTGAGCAGCAGACTGTCTGTATCACTTGCCAGATGGCGGTGGACAGGGTGGGTCTCGTCTTTCAGTATCCTTTGGGTTCAGCACAAACGCCTCACTGATATCACAGATCCTCGGTGACGTTCTGGGCAGTTTTAATCGCCCGTTGTAGAGCCTCTGCGCCACAGAACAGCCAGGTTAAAAGCTTTCTGTTTTAACCGTTTATAAACTCGGTAATTGTATAAGCATGATATACGTTTAAAAAATTCCTCCTATTTATGGATTTCCCAGACGCTGGGGGAAATTAAATGAAACCTGCTATTGAAAATCTTGATGCTAACTGCAGGAGAAAAGTGGGCAGGTGCAGCCGATGCACCACCCCGCTCACTTATAGCCTTCTCTTCTACCATCTGCTTTCCTGCTTCTTCATTCATTTTCTTTTTACTTTCAGTATTCTCTTTTAAGCTTTAGCAGTCACTGTTTTCCATCCCAACAGGACTTCAACAGGCTTCATTATACAGCATTATTGATGGCAAGTTTGCTCATCTACGCAGTGTCATTAAATTGGCGTCTTTTTTGTATTAACGGCTTAATGTCTCCACATAAATTACCTGACAAAGACTTTGATGCAAAAAAAAAGAAATAAAAAAATCATGTGCCAGGGTTCTGGAGGAAAAGACATTTTCAAGTACAGAAGGATCCATCAGCAGCGCAGTAATAGGCTAAAAGTCATTAACATAACATTAATTCCTTTATTAGGGATATTGGAAACAAATAGCTTTTCACAAAGATTCTGACTCGGAGCCAATCCACTGCTGTACGCGAGAGGGAAAATCAGCTTACACTCCAGTATATAAAGCTTGTGGAAGGCTTAGAAGCAGCGAAGCCTCGGCTCGCTCTCCTGCCTCGCTTTACTTTGTTTTTGCTGTTGTTCTTTCTCCCTCAGTATGTGCTCCACTCTCACGTTGCCTTTGTGCTTCTTGCTGACTTTTGCTCCCATTCTCAGCCGCCTCTGTCTTCCTTTCTCTCCCTCTGTCAGGACTCGATTGTGCCGTGAAGGCCGTGATTGTGCGTCTGTGCGTAATTAGCTGTTTGAATGAAGGGCAAGTTAATGAGATCAACTTCCGCTGTCCTACATGGGAATAGCTCTGACAGAATTGTTAGGCTGTGTCTGAGTGTGTGCGTGTGTCATATTGCCCCCCCGGCTTCCTGTGCACCCACAGGCTTGCACTGCATGTGAAGCTGTTGCACCACCTTTATCCTGCATAGAAACATTTGCTTCAGCTCAGCTTCAAAAATATTTCAAATTCTTCAATCACTTGTTAAAAGAGTTACTTAAAAAAAAAAGAGTCAAGGAAACATTTGGTTTTTGAAGAGCAGACTCACAAACACAGCACCACATGCTGAAGCGTTATGTTGCCCTGCTAACAGACCAGCTACGTTTGTATATGTCTGCCCATCTGCAGGACTACACCATCTGCCTAAAGTTACCGAGGGCTATCACTTTTTCTAATAGTTGGAAAATCCATTTTAATTTGAAAAGCTATTGCATTTTCACATTTTGGATTGACACCCATTCATAATTCATGATTTCATTTACCCATATCTGTATTCAGTTCAGTCTGATGTGCTCTGAGGCTTCACAGGTGAGAGACCTTGATCGGAGGGTAAAGCCTCCCAGGGGGTTGTTTAGAGGGATGGGCTGTGCATGGTTGCCTGCAGTTAGATAGATAATTTGATGAAAGCAGAGGCTCCGTATAGCTTTTCGATTCTGGATTCATACCAAAGAGTTGGCATAAACAGCTCCCATACCGGTTTCATTTTGTGGGTCTTGAGGGTGTAAGCTCCAAAACTCAAGCAAACACACTTTAAGAAAACCTTTCTAGAATTATTCAATTTCAAGCCCAGCTTGGCTCAAATTATTCATACTGTATATGAGGAACTTTTAGGGGGTTTTCTCACCGGAGGTACGCTGATGTCACTCTTAGGTCCTGCACACTGAGTAATGATGAAGGCTGACCGTTATCTTCACTGAGGTTCTGGCTGCCGGTCTTCTCCTCTAACTCGTTACAAGCCGGGTCTTGTTTTTGGTTTAGTGTATTCGAGAAATGTTATCTCAGATCTGTCTGTTCAGTATGATGCTCATTTACAGTGGGCATTTGGGGCTCAATAATTTATGATAATAGGTTTGAAAATCTGGATTATCCTCTGCCCGCCCGTGTTACCTGCTCTATGTGATCACTAGAAGACATCGACGTTTGTTACCAGAGCTCAGCAATTAACCTGGAGAGCACAATGTTGTAATTGCTGGGATAATTGTTTGGAGGACCGTTTCATTCCAAAGCACTTCATGGACTGGCACGCTGATGATGTCCAACTCTCTGTCAGAGGTTTATAATCATCATTGTCACAAAAGCACCAAGCTGCAGCGACTCCTGCTGTGTTGTGTGAATGACTTGAAGGCGTGACTGAATGACACACAGAGCAGTGTGACTGTCCTAGTTTTTACTTTTGCGTTTCCTTTGGTTTCTGCCGGTCGTGTGTGTATTCGGAGGATTCTTTGATTGAACGATGGGTCCCGAACTTGATCTTTTTCTGAAAAACAGACCTTGGCTGTGCTTGCTCTAACAGGCCTACATGAGTAGTCAGATTACCCATGCAGCTCAGATGGTTCAGCCTGTCCAGACTGGCATCACAGGGGGTTGCCATACTCTAGCTGAATTGGCTATGCACCACTGCACCACCACTGACATGATGCTTTTACTCAAATCTTTTAGCATCAAGTGATTCTTTTCTAACACTATTTATTCTTTGTGCCACCAATCTTCAAACTGATTTCAACCATTCTCTGGCTTTCCACACATCGCCACCTCCAGCTCTTCTTTTTACTACAAACTGTGCAGTTTGGTTCATATCCTCCGAACTCGACCAAACCAGTTCTTATGACCTTGATTAAATGTTAACCCATCCACATGATTGCTCCTCAGGTCATCTTCCACAACCAGTTCCCTGACATTGTTACACTGCCTTCATTTTACACACAGAAAAACTCTTTGTTTCAAGACCTTCACACTTAGCCGTGCAAAATCCATGCGCATATTGTTCACAGCAATGGTGGAATTTTGTCGGAGAAATTTACAGATTTTTCTGATGCAAATAAACACATCTGACCAATTACTGGATTTAGCAACAAGTGCGCTCGTAGTTCAAAATGTGTATCCATATGGAATATGCAATTAGCAAAATAATATATTTTACCTCAGAGACACACAGCTAGGTGCTCTAGGTCAGCTGGCTCCCTGAAATCATTTCTCTGCCTCCTCAGATGCGGTTCCAACTCTGCCAACGGGAACTCATCGATGCTGTATAGACAATCATTCTGTACAATACAATAATTAAAGTTCTACAACTGTTTATAACTGTTTAATACTCAGTTGTATATCTACAATCTGTATAGTTTTCATATTTTAAACCATATTTAATGTTAGGGTTTTGTATTGTTGATTGTCATTTATGCTTAGAAGTATATAATCGATTGTGTAGTGATAGGAGGTTTGATCCTTAGTAGTCTGCAGAGACACGTTGTGTGCATTCCAGAGCACTCTGGGAGCATGGGAGAGGCCGTGCCTTGTCTTATTGTTTTATGGTATAGGAGGACACCTTCTCTGTATCTGGTTAAGCATAAGAGCCTTTTGTTTAGTTGCACCGCTAGACTCCTGGCACCAGCTTTGGGGAGTCTTCAAGGGGTCACATCTTGACCCCACACATATACACACATAGACACACACACAAGGTATTCTTTGTTCACATGCATACCTATGTAAGATGTCATATGTTAATGAACCTATGCATATTCATGTAACCACAATAAAAGAGCAGTGTTACGGGGGAGCGGACGAGAGCAACTGGGGTCAAGCGAAGGAACGGCGTTTGTCCAGTTCTCTCCCGTGCACGTGAAACATAAAGGACTTTGCCTACTCGTGTCTTGCTTGCTGTGTAATTACATTGCCTTCAACGTTCCAGCGAATAGGTTCAAGCTACAAACCTATCATTTATATCCTGTTCATAGCCTGTACACTCACTACAGCCTGTAGATACTTATAGCATATTCATAACATACCTTTATCCCGTGTACATTGTAACATACCTATAATAGATCCATATTCTGTAATATATCTATAGTATTGCTAAAGCACTTTCTGGATAGATGCAAACTGCATTTCGTTGCCTTGTACTTGTGACATGTGAAGTGACAATAAAGTTGAATTCGATTCTATTCAAACTGCCCCACTGACATCCTGATGTATGTACAAAAGCAGCCGTGCTACAGCTTCAAATCCTGGCTCAAAGCACAGACCTGTCCCTTCTCCTGAGGTTTAGATGAACCCAGAATCTGTTTCTGCTTTTTGTTGTTAGAAACATCAGGACCTGCTCATCACTGCATGATGTCGACTGGCATGTATTACACGACAAGTTCTGATCTAAAAAGTTTGGAATTTAGTGCAACTTTTTTGCAACATGCTTGGTGTGTAATGGCCTTCAGTCATATGACACTAACCCCTGCACACACACACAGATGCACATAGTCTTCTGCCCACTCTTCCAGATTGGCCATGTACCTTTTTCCCTATTTGCTGTTACCTCCGTGCGTTCATATCACGTCTCTTTCCTTGATATCAGTTGCCGGTGCCCTCCTCTATTCCTTTCATTTCGTCCTAGGATTGCTCGCCTCCCTGCTAACACTCCCATCTGTTTGAACACAAACATTCCCAGAAACTCACAGGAGCAGCTTTGAAGGAGTGAAGCCATTAGTGGACACTCAGCCACCACGAGGCACCTGGGATGAGTGTGCTGTGGAAAGCTAGATAACAACTTAAAGCACCAAACTTTGAAGTCTGTGTGTGATTTTGTGTGTCTGTAACTAAATGTGGGCAGTTATCCTGGTTGTGGTTTCTGAGTGCCAAAGCGGATTAGCACTTTATGGATTGTTTGGACTTTGATGTAGATGCTTCACAAGTTTGGTAAAAAGTTGTTTTTTACTATCATTCCCAAAAATACAAAGCAGTAACTTTAATGAGTTCTCCCTGTAGATCTTTAGGGAGAACTCGGGATAGTTTTTGTTTGCTTTGGATCTCGCAGGAAGGCTTGTTGATCCACGGGCTCGTTATTGTTAATTAGAAATGTCGTCCTTTCTCAGATGGTTTCAGTCCCTTCAACTCTCTTTTTCCTGTTTCCTTGGTTGGCCTGGCTTTGTGTTTCTCAACAGAGCTTCTTTCTAACCTAAAGGTTTCTTTTCTGTCTATGATTTGTAAGTATTTTCATCCTTTGAATGTTTAATCTACAGTTCAACATCTACACTGTACATTTTAAAATCCCCTGTGTCAGGATCGTGACAGTGGCACTCACACGTCTTATTCTTAACAGAGAACTGCAGAAACTGACCTGCCAGCTCATTTTCCACACTAATCACCGTCAGGGTCGAGGAAAAGCTCGCTGCTTTTTCAGTTGACCTCACTGTGATTGTTAAAGCTGTGGAACAAGACAAGTTTGTGGAGATTTAAGAGACAACAGATACAACTGATTGGGAGAGTCAGAGAAATGCAAACACACCTCACATATTATTATTATGAAAATAATAACTGGAGGATAAATCAGAAGATGTGAGAAGGAGACACGGCGATGCCCGTCCACTGTCAACCTTTATTAAATTAGAATAAATTGCCCGACGTGGACTCATACGAATGGAGAAACATCAGTGAGTCACAGCTTGTGGACTGTGTCACTCTCCCACAGTGGTGCAAACAGAGTGGTGGTGTGTTTTCCAAGGAAGTGCATATGGAGGGAGATTCACTTTGTCTGCCAGCAGCTGTGGCTCTATTAAGGGTTTGGCTCAATGGATCTGAGGCCATCTGCTCTGGACCGAGATACCGGGAGCAGAACTCGACATCGCCAATATCTGTAATGTCTTTCTGGATCTGACTCTACACACTGACAACAAACACTTTGTCGTGTAGACGCTGACTCGAGCAGGCACGCAGGACTATTGCAAATCTCCAAATTACATATATGATCATGTGGACTAACTTTAAATCACAAAGCCTTTCCTGAAACATACTCACTGGGTGAGTTGCTAATGATCCTGGTGGTAATCAGATGGCACACACGGGTCATGTTAGCTGTGGCTGTGCTCGGATTATTTTCACAGTCCAGTTCTGGAGTGGGATCATCGCCATCGTTCCAGTTTACGGCTTACGCACCGATGCAACCGTTCTGTGGTCTAAATATACAACTTTTCTGTCTACGTCGCCACACTATGTGTTTACCTTCTTGTTTATGTATGAAAGCTCAGCTCCAATAAAGAAATAAACAAACAAATAAAGATAATGAATGAAAATGTATGCAGTGAGAGAAGCACTAGATCGAGGGTCAGGGAAAAACATCCGCCAGTCACCATCCGTGTGACTTTTTTTCAAACAGCTTGATGTGCGACTGTTTTCAGCTCTTACCACAAAATCTACCGTAGGATCAAACATATCAGCAGCTGAATTTAAAATGTCAGGTTTCTCACTGTTGCTCGTGGTTCCAGAAATGTGTTTGGCAGGAATAACAGTGAAACAGCAAGAGATGAAGCCAAAAAGAAAAGAGGAAAAGATACAAAACCTCAGTTTTATTTGGAGGTGAAGGAAGATTTGAAAATGTCCCCATGGATATCTTGAGGTTGTACAAGACCAGTATTGATGCATAGCTCAGATTAACATCCTACAAGTCTCCCTGCTGTGTGCACAGTGTATATTCCTTTTCTGATGTTTTGATTTTGCATACATGAAGCGCAGATAGACATTGATAGATAGCATAAGGAAACATTGCAACCTCAAAATCTACCTTTTTGTGTGATTTTAATACCAAAGCATCTCAAGGCGGTGACGGTTAAGCCGGGAACGACACATCCACGAGCTCCCGGGGTATTTTCTCAACTTCATAGAACACACACAGCAACGTGTGTTTAATGATTCTATTGTGTGTAAAGCCTGAAGTGTCGCAGTAAAAACAGGTTTTTTTCTTGGTTTTAAAAAGTCAACAAATATGCTACATTTGATCTGAATCGACATTCAAAGTGTCATCCAATTAAAAACCCAATTACTGCTGAAGATCAAGCCTTTGTGGGACTGCGTGTGCTGCTGCACGTCAAAGTCTACGACAGAGTGCTTCACTGTGTGACTTTACATGCAAATTCCCCATTTTTGCATGTAGCAGAAGATGTGCTCTCCCATTAGCATGAACTGAATCCAATTTCTCTCAGCTAGTCTTCAAATGCACAGCGCATTCTGGAGGACAGAATGAATATTTGACCTCGCAAATCAGCAGAGAATTGACCTGAATCTTTTTCTTCCACATTAATTTTAGTTGATTTTCCGACTGCGCTGTATGGCTATAGCAGCGTGTGCGCGTGCCTGTCTCTGCATGCCTAAATGCCTGTGTGTGTGTAATTACAAGGATTTTGAGTGATTTCTGTATTATATTTCCAATCCTACTCCATTGAGAGGATGACAGCTCCAATTCTCAGTACCACAGAGGACAGTTTGCGTTCGTGCCAACATTTCTTGTACGAAATGTCTTGTCACTACAGTAGCAGACACAGCACTACGCTTTATGGTGTGCTTTCCAGGACGATTCTCAGTAAAGTACACGAGTTAATCGTGATTTGGTCATATTTTTGGCTGAATGGTGCCACAATTGTTGTTTCATGCAAATTAGAGTCACTTTTTCTCTTCTTGAATAAAATTCAAATGAGTCGTTATAATTGTGAAAAGGGGTTATTAAAATAAGTCCAAATGTTCAACAGAATAGGAAGGATCCATGAAAATATTTTACCTCTAAAAATGAACATTCCTGAATAAATCACAACTCTTCGCCCCTTTTCTCTTTTCCTCGTGATCATGCGAAGCAATCTGAGTAATATGGTTTTCTCCATCACCTCTTTTAGCGAGGTTTGTGTGTGGTATTCAGTTAGATCAGCAAAAGGAGAAGCACAACAAACATCACGGCAGGTTCGTCTGCCAGCATCTGGAGGAAAAGCAAATGTAGCGTCGACTGTCTGCTCTGCAGAAACAGCCCCACAAACTCATACAAATGAAGAAGAAAGTGATGTTGAGCGTGCGTAGCTGCGCTTAGCTGCATTGTGGGCACAGCCTGACAACACTATTGTGTATGTGCTGTGTGTTTTGGGTGTAGTCCATTTGTGTGTGTATCCGGCTCAGTGACGCTCACTGCTTTCCAGACCTTCTGGGCCTGTTACTCCCCCGCCGCCCCGCCAACCTGTCAGCTCCTTGTCCCTCCACCTCCTCTTCCGTCTCTTTCTTCTTCTTGCTTGCACCTCCTTTCTCGCTCACTCCGACTCCTTCTCATTTAGTCTCTCACTGTGAGCTGATGAATGGTCCCCAGGTGATGAGGTGACAGCGGCTGTAACTGCTCAGTCTTTATTTTTCACACCGGGAGTTTGAATGTGCTTTGTTTTACTACATGACTCTTCAGCTGACCCTTTTTCACTAACATCACATAGTGAGCACTGTCTGAAAATTTCACTTCCTCTCATCTGCTTGGGCGAAGCAGAAAGACAGATTTGAGTCTCGGATGATTTGCAGTCGCAGTGAAGGGTTACAACCTGTATGCTGTATCCTTTCATAGCTCTGACATTTATTCTCTTCATCTGTTATCCTGTTTTGATTCTTTATAAGGTTGGTCCACACTGACAAGTAGTGTAGTGTTTGTAGTGTTCATTTGAAATTAATCCAGATCAGATTCATGCGCATACAGAGACAGAAGCATCTTTTCTATCAACAATTCTTCATGTCAGAGCTTCATGAGCTGCATGGTTGTCTGGTTCATTTCTACAAGTATCAGTTCTTGTGTGACTGGATGTGTCGCAGAGTCATCCCAGAAGTAAGGATGAGTGATTGCATGTTGTGTTTCTGCGATATCTACCACTGATTACAATAGACGATTACGTGACACTGACTATGGCTTTTTGCAGCACCTGTACACTAATTCAGTTCATCTCTAAGCACCACAGTCAGTCTTATTTGAATCATTTGTAAACAGTGGAGGAATGTTAATTGAATAATTTATATAGTTCATATTGAAACAGAATACAAATTAAAGAGTTCAAGATGAAATGAAAAGATCACTAATACAAAAAATGAAGTGAAGCAAATAAGTGATTTATTTCCCTGAAACGCTGCCACATAAATTAGATGTCAGAGACTCGTCCGTGTTCTACAATCACTGCAGAACTTTTGGTATTCCTGTTATCGGTTCGTTGAGGAATCGGGAATGATGTCATCACATTCTTGCCAAAGTGCTTTCAAGCTGTTTCCATAACAGCTCAGTACATTTGAGATCTGGTGACTATGCCGGCTGTTCCATTATAGACAGAATACCAGCTGATGGTTTGTTCTCTTAATGGCTCTTGCATAGTTTGGAGCTGCGCTTTGGGTTGTGGTCCTGTTGTGGGAGGAAATTGACTTCAGTCAGGCGGTTATGCACAAGGTAAGGCGTGCCACTGCAAACCAGAATAACAGCCCTCACGTTCAAGACCTTTCATGCTTTACCACCACCAATGCACCTCGAAGCAATCGTGTTTCTTCCACCGTGCTGTGAGTGGTCAAGCACAGGATCAAGCTGTATCTTTTCATTTTGTTCAGTTTGACAAATGCTCTTCCTTCTGAGTCGTACACTTCAAAATGAGATTTCCCTGTATATAAAACTTTGCCCAGTCATCCTGCTTTGAGTGTGTGCTGCTTTGCTTACCTGTGTCTGTTTCTCATAGCGGCCAGTTTGAGATGCAACACTCATTTGCAGCTTCATGTTTTGGGGGAGGGGAAGTTTAATTTCTGCAGAAACAAGAATACATCGAGGGTCAGAAGACAGTTCTCTCTGGACCATTCTGAGAACGTAATCAAACACAGACACTCAGCTAGCTAAATGTATCGGCTCCTTAATCAGCACAACAGTCTTCAGCCGCACTAACATAATTGGAAAAGGGCATCGCTAATGATCAATCAGCCTTTTAACACAGAAAACTTGCATTAGGAGGCACAGTGTGCCAGTGCAAACCTCCAGTAATATTTTCTTATAATGCAGCGCACTCAGTAAGCCAGTGTAGACGTTACATTAAAAATCATTCACCATTTAATTACAACCAAATGCATTTTTTCCAAAACAATTATATTTCTAGGTGACCCCCAAAGTTAGATAACTCCAGTTTCACTGTTCAGCAGTAAAGCTAATAATCATGATGATAAGACCAAACTTTCAACACAGCTCAGGTCCTGCCGCCTACATAAACACTCTGCAGTGGTTGGATGTACAAGCAATGGACAGGAGGAGTATAGAGCACAGGCTTTTTTGGGTGGACTGAGAGGAATCATCTGCTTCTGAATCCAAGTCAGATTAGAGGGATAGTGATGGTTTTCAGGACGAAGGATGCACGGCCCGTGTCTAACCTGGGCCAGGATCTTGATGTGGTGGAGGAGTGCCACCAGTACATCCACGCTGACAACAGGCTGAAATGGAAGCTTGGCATACAAGAAGGGGAGTTAGCCGGCTCATTTTCTTTTTCCTAAAGAAGCTGAGATCCTTCAGTGTTTGCAACGGAATGATGGGGATTCACTGGTGTCCCCTACTGTGGTGTGCTGGGGAGCAGCATCAGAGCTGGTGACACCAACAGGCTGAATAAACCGATCAGTAAGGCCTGCACTGTGACTGGCTGCAAGGTGGACACATTTGAACCTGTGGAGAAGAGGTCACTGCACAAACCGTTAGCCTTCATGGATGAGCATGACTGCAGCAGCAGAGCACGCTCGATAAAGGACAGATGCAAGAAATACTTCTCAACACACTGTCTAGGACAGCGTTTCCCAACCTTTTGGAGCCACAGCACAAATTTCACATTAGAAAAATCACACAGCACACGACCAATGTCACAAAAGCATATCGATCATTTTCCCCGCTCACCAGGGATAATAGAATTGGCTCGGTTTGTCCCCAGTATACCTTTTTTGCCTTCTTCTGACCACTACTCATGCTGGGCCGTCGTCTGGGTCAGAACTTTCTCCAGGACACCCAGGTCAGACTGACTACTTTCTCTTTTCAAATATTTATCTATTGCTATTACCCTGCGGTCATAATAGTCATGCTGTAATTTCTTCTTCGTCTTTTGTTTTACTGGCACTTGGGAACCCATTTAATTGGAGCAGGTAGTTGTACTGCCCTCTAGTGGAAGAGAATGCAATTGTTCTGCCCGTTACTCACGCCGATCGCTTAGAGGAGCAGTCTCCAACCTTTTTTGCACTACCGACCGGTTTATGTCCGATAATATTTTCGCGGACCGGCCTTTAAGGTGTTGCAGATAAATACAACAAAATAAAACCAGTACCGGTACCAAAAAACAGAAGATTTATTCATAACACACGGGAAAAGACCCAGGGAAACAGAGTTAACGTTAAAAACGATTAAAAACCCTGAAAACCATGAATTTCACACCTGAGCCGCAACTCTCGCGGCCTCATAGCACACCTGTGTGCCGCGGCACAGTGGTTGGAAACACTGATCTAGTAGATACTACTCTGTGCTTTTACAGCACGTGTCATCTGATGTTTCACTACGTTCAATAAAACACTCGAAATTTGATTTTGGTTTACTGATTTTTAAACATTTGACATATTCCAATATTTTACAGTTCATTATTACATGTGATTATTTTTAATGATAAAATAATAATCATAACAAAATAATTTTATTATGATTACTTTTAAACTAGTAAAACCTGAGGCCGATTCAAACAGGTACTGAGAATTCTACATATTTAATAAAAATCTTATACTGTTATCCATCTTTCTAGCAAGCTATAGCTTATGGGCATCAACTGGTGCGCTGCCAAAGCACTCAACTAAGGCTCTATCATTTTTATTCCGGGAGTGCCAGTGCATATAACTCAATAGACCCCTGACAATAATTATTTGGATCATGTGGTCTAGTGAACCAAGGAAAGCTCATCCCAGGCAGAATGTTATGAACTGAAAGATTCAGGAAGAATACGTCTACCTTTAAACTGCTAATAAATATTAGATTAATAAGTACACACCGTATATTTTATTTTTACAGCACAAGAGATGTCAGCACACAAATACACACTTACACATGCACAGCACACAAAAATTAACCTCGCATATACTTAAAACGAGCCACTCGGATCAACATCAGTTATAACCTATGATTATAAAGTACTCCATCACAACAGTGCATGTGTAATTTTCTCTATTGCGATTGCTCTTATATCAGGAAATGCAGAGTAAGGCTGTGGTATAATTATGATTTATGTCAACAATGAGGCTGTGTTTTCAACATTTGATTGCTTGTTCACTGAAGTGCTGGGACCTAAATTCTCCTTCTCCAGAATAAACAAACAGCCTTCTCACCACTCGTCTCTCTCGCTCTGTCTCATCCTTTCCCAGTAGCTGTTTCACGGCTCTCGTCTCGTGCTTCCTAGTTTTTTCCCACTGAGCTGATTTATTCTCATTGATTGATTATATGGTCAAAGGCATTTCTGCTGTCTCTTGTGTCTCAGGTGATGATACTTATAGTCCAAGTCAAAAGACTGTCTTGTGACGTAATGTTATGCTTTGCAACACTGAACTCAAGTTCATTGCCTTGTTTTTGAAGACACACCACACACAGAGAAAATAAAAGTCAAATATTTCAGTGCATTTAGGGTCATTTTGAAAGAGTCTCCAGTATTTTTCCACTGCTGTCTTTGAGTGTTTGACTTATATAAGTCTCAATATGCAGGATCGAGACGGAAATAACTAAAAACAAAATGATTTGTACATTTTTTTAAAGAGTAAATAAGCCTATGTATTGTTTACTGAGTACATATTTAGCTTCATTGGCTTTCACAGAAGCTTAATCACAGAAAGGATGTTTCCCAGATATCAGGAAGGGTCCCGCAGTGGTTCAGCTGTAATTATAAAACCACTGCTCATCATTCATATCGTGATAGAGTTGCTTTTAATGTGAGGACCTTCAGGCCGACCCTTTGCCTCTGTAAAGATTAAAAATGATATACAGGCCATTTCTATAAAGTGAGTGTTCTGGAGGAATGGAGTTAGACCGGATGATTCAGAGACAATGTAGGTGTGTGTTGTCCCTGAATTGTCAGTCAGCTTTATTTTAGTGGTTGTGTGTATTTATCACCACCCTTAAGTGCTCTCAAAGGGTGCCATAACTGCTATAACTCTGACTAATGGAAAACAAAGATGGGGCCAAGTCAGGTAGGACGCCGTGTCTCTCTGTCTGGTACGTCATCTTTCATCTCGACTTGGACGCTCACGATTACACGATTCTGTAATGATGATAATAATAACATTTATTGAAAGGATGTAGTGACATAGCGCTAAATACATCCTACCGGCTCACAGCCTACACCGCCATATCTGCTGTTTACAGAAAAGACACAAGGTTGTGCGTATGTGAGTGTGCATTGATTTCAGTGTCTCTAAAATGCCTTAAATTGTCTATTACAGTTTAAAGATTTGTATAAGAGTCAGAGACGGGGTGGGAAATGCAAAGTTGTTACATTGACTGAGAAACAGTGAAAATGAGCAAAGTAGTGAGAATGCATTGATGTGCAAATAAACACTGTACATTTCCGCAGCCTTCACTGCAGAGCAGATAAACTTGTTTGACCTTTGAGCGTGCTCGGGGAAGGGAAAGTAGATATAAAGACAGAAAGTAGAGAAAAGAGCTTCACGAGGGCTAATCAATCAAGCGCAGGGCGCGGCTGTCCAGATATGCTTTTCAAATTCCCATCTCGCTCTGCTCATCTGAGCTCTTACACCAGAACAGGCATGGTGGTACTATATGTGTCAGGCAGTGATGCTATCTGATTGCATTTCTCACACTCTTGTCTCACAAGAACGCTCGCAGTATGAAACTTTTCTTTTTTTTGATGGTTCATAGATGGACAGCATGACTCTTCCTTTCCTCTTAGTTCCACATGTGCATAAAAATACACTTCAGCTTGCAGGAAGCACATAAATGTGTGAATGCGTCGCCTGTTACTCACTGTAGCTACAAACACTTGAATATACAGTTAGGCGTAGGGAGTGACCTTTTACTCCACGCGCTCGTGAAACGATTGCCATTTTTAGTCCAAGGTTTGAATTGTGGATATCTGTGTTATTCAGACATGCTGTCTTTAACCCAAGGCTGCTGTAAATGATCTTTTTCTTTCAGCTAGAATAAAGTGATTTCACACATTTCTTTTAGCTCATTAGTTTCTTTAGTTTTAGTGTGGATTTCTTTGTTTGTTTTGTGCAAAAATAACTGCACTATGAACACCTGTCAGATGGCCCATGGCTGCCTGATGGCGGTGTGTGAGGTTTGTGATGGTTGTCACAAACTAAAACTCCTTGGCAGGTAAATAAATCAGCTGTCCCTCTCTAATGGCAGTGTTAATGGTGTTAGTGTTTGCCGAAGAGCTTTGATGGTCGTCCTGGGATTACCCATTTGTGTGAATGGCCATTGTGCAGCCAGTACGTCTTTGTGTACACCTGCCTGCTCCTGCTTTGCACACAATCAGCAGTGGATGCTGAAAATCCCAACACAACAGGTGAGCAACCATCACAAAAGCACAGCACAGTTTACACAGATCAGCTGCAACTTTAAACCATCTGCCTACTGTTATCTACATCTTTCCATCGTGCATTCTTTTACCATCTGTTAGCCCAGTCAACGATGCACTCGCACCTCGACATCCACAGCTTTTAAAAAAAGAAAACCAGATGCATAAGCCACATCCTTCCATTAGTCCATGCAGCACTTCTGACACTCTGTAGCCAGTTTAGGTGCTTTGAACATGGAATCTGCACTCTGACTAGTGCTGAATATTCCCACACAAAGCAAGCAGCAGCACATTGTGTGTCCTCTGACACGTTTTCAGCAGTTTGTGCTGCAGTTTGTGGAACCACACAGGCCAACCTTCACTCCTGTGCACATCTGGGAATGTTTGGCACCCATGACACTGTTACCAGTTCATCAACTGTCCTTCCATGGATAACTTGTGATCGGCACTTTAAGAGCCTTTAAAACTTTCTCAGATTCTTTCTGGGTTTTTTGTCCAACATGAAAACTTATCAACTGTTCAGTAAATATGGAAAGAACTTACTCAACCACTTGTCAGATGTAGCATTTGTCTCAACACACTTCCAGAGTGACTCAGTATATATACTGACTATTTTCCTTTGGTCTAGCTCAGTTAAAGAAGTCTTGTTGAAGACCATGACAACTCTGCAGCCACTCCTGCTCATACACGTGTGGACTGTCACAGGCTGTAGGCAGGTAAACAACCAGGAACAAAAACAGTCGTACACAATAGATGTTATAATTACAGTAGATATGCAAAGAGATACTTTTTTGTTCTATTCAGGAGTTTTGCTTGTTTGACACACTCACCAAAAGCACGAGTGCAAAGACACGTTGTTCTGGAATTCTGAGTGATGTAATTGTGCTTCTGAATGGGATAATGGGATGATGCTAACATTAAAAATAATCGCTCTATTTACGTTATTTTTTGTTAGCATTTTCAAAGAAAGGATGCAGAAGCCTTTATCACATTTTAAAGGGTCTGAAGTGTCTTTATAGTTACAGTGTTTCTACATTGTCCATGTAGAAAAAGGTTTTATTTGTTTGCTGTTTTTCTCCTCTGCTAAGCTCTGGATGTATTGCCCGAGAGTGCTTTCTGAGGTTTATTTATGCCTCCAGGTAATGTATTTTGACAAAATCTTCTCTCCTACCAGCAGGGCAGTAACAAACTCAGCCAGACATCCAGAGCTGGAGCTCTGACCCTGGATGTCTGCTGGGTGAGTCATCTTGTTGTTTTCTGCCTTTTTAGTCTTGAGTGAAACTTCCACCATGGACAGAAATCCTTGTTTCACATGCTAAAGAATCCCATCTAAGAATTTTGGGCTGACTTTTAACCTTCCAAAGATCTGAGCATGGCTGGAAAACTGAACAAGTCCACAAATTCCTGTGCTACAAGTTAAAATAATAGGAGAAAGGAAAGGAACTATGATTAATCACTTAACATGCATTCAGTGCTTACAAAAGCTTCCTCAAGGGAGAAGCAGATGATTCACAGTTCAGCCTTGTGATCTGTCTCTAGCCCTGAGGGCTTTGAATATAACTTCCTTTCCTGCTCTTTTATCAGACATTTTCTCCTCTGGCCTTTTGTTATAGAGGACAGTGGATTGGCTGTCCCAACACTGACCCTCATTTCTCTTTTCTGTTCAGTTGCAGGCTCCAGCGTCTAATTGACCCAGTATCTCTTTTTTGTGTCTTCTTCCATTCAAAATAGATACACATGCACACACAGAGTTTCGATGCTCCCACGCACACAGTTAGAAACACGTGCACACCGTCTACACACCACTTGGTAGTAGATGCCAACTGGTGTGAAGGTCACTACAGCTGCTAGTAGCAAATGAGCAAAATCACTTTGTCCCTCTGCTTCGCCAATCAAAGCCCCCTCCAACTGTGGCGGGAACCCTTTAATTACAGTCCCCACTTCAACAATGTGAGCATGTTAATGATGTTCCACATTCTGTGCTCGCTGGCACACCCTCTAATTATGTCCCCACCCTTCAATAACACGGTTATCAGTGGAGCGAGTGCCAGAGGTTTCCCCGTGACACGCCGCACACCCCCGCAAGCTCTAAGGGCAGAGTTATGGTCTGTCAGAACAGGCACTTAAGATGTACTCTCCAACCACCCTGGAAGTAAGCCGTTCTGACTGGGCATAGCACGAGGCAGGGTAAAAATCAGGGCAGAGTGGGGATAATGGAGGATAACGGTGCACCTTGGCAGGCTGCTTCTTCACGCACACACTGATGTGTCATTGGGTTGTCCATATGAAAAAGGGTTAAGATACGTAACTGTCTTCTCACCTCTGCAGTCACAACACAAAGTGAGTGTGAATGTCAGATTGGAAACGTCACAGAGGGTGAACAAAGATAAGCTGCCTGTCTAATGCTGGAAAGCTGCAGGGAGATGAATATTCTGATGCTGTCTGACCATCGGACATGCAGTTTGGATATAGCATAAATCGTTCGTAATGGGCAGCTCCTCCGGTGACCACGGCCTTGGCAGCGGATGAACACTCAAGTAGCCTACCCCACTGTCCCCCACACTCAAAAAAATGAAATTGGGTGGTTGTTACATGCACAAGATCCAAACTTGTAATATGAACTAAATAATTCCATGTTTCTATGGTGAATGTAATTGAATCATGTAGCATCTGCATGAAATTCAGCAACTTAATTTGTTCTTGTTGAGATGACATCATACAATCTAGTAAGAGTGGTTAGTTGCCTGGATCCAGCCACTCTTACTAGATTGTATGATGTCATCTCAACAAGAACAAATTACGTTGCTGAATTTCATGCAGATGCTACATGATTTAATTACGTTCACCATAGAAACATGGAATTATTTAGTTCAAATTACAAGTTTGGATCTTGTGCATGTAACAACCACCCAATTTCATTTTTTTGAGTCAGCTCACGAAATCCACAAGATCACATTAGATGTCAAACCACAGGAAAATCAGTGGGGTTACAAGAGGCAGACAACCACACCACGTGTATGCTGTTACTATTTCGTGTGGTTTAACTTGTCAAGGAGAACAACATAAAGCATCATCAAGCATAGCTTTCCTACTTTTGTTAAGTCTGTATCGACAGATTAATGCCATGGTGGTTTGTGCTGTTGCCTCAGAGCAAGAAGATCCTGGGTTCAAATCCACAATGAGCCGAAGTTTGCAGTGGGTTCTCTCTGCGTACTCTGGTTTCCTCCACAGTTAAAAGTCATGCAGTTGTAAGGGTAGCTGGTTATTCTAAATTACCCAAAGGTGTTGAAGTGCAAATGGTTGTTTGTCTCTGTATGATAGCGACCTGTCCAGTCTGTACCCTGCCCCTGTTACCCTATCACTTCTGCAGCCCAGGTAAAGATAAGAGGATTGGAAGTTGCTGTAAATCCGTTGAATCTTATTTTTGTTGAACATTATGTAATATGAATACAACATGTACTACAGACATAGGTTACATTTCATCCATTCAACAAGACTATCATTGGTGTAACAAACAAATATTTTACTAGTTCATGTAACAAGACTGACTTTTGATGTGCCAAAGTGTTTAAACAATATAAGATGAATTTAAATAAATCTAATTAGACTAACGTGGTACAAACATGTTGGTTGAACAAAAGTCAAATTAATTGAATGTTACTGTTAATATTATGTTAAACCTACACACATATATCGTGTTGACACAACACAACTAAGATGGATTAATATAACATGATTTGTTTAGATGGAATATAAGTGGCAAGATAAAATTACGTTCATCCAATGACTTATTTTTTTGAGTGACCCGAAATTTAGCTTGTGCTGTCCTCATTACTCTTCTGTCCTGTACCTCCAGGAAGACAGATGGATTACTCTAACTCCAGTCGCCGTAGTGCAGCTGAGGCTGGATGCAGTACTGGACATAACTTTTACCCAGCGCTGCAGGAAATGCAATATGCATGCTGATACTACTGCAATGTTTGCGTTAAGAGGAATTTACGGTCGAGCAGAGGTCGCACGTCCGCTGCACTCCTGGGATGAGCTCTGATTGTTGCTGCACTAGCTGCGAAGTTCTAACATACAAAGAGCTGAAGTGAAACCAAGTGTTAAAAACACTAAAAGTGTCCACTGCATTCTTTATTTTCTTATCTTTGAAGTTACTCCACAGGTACTCCAGTACTCCACAGGTACTCCAGTACTCCACAGGTACTCCAGTACCTGCTTCCAGTCAGGATCTTGGAGGACTGCACAGGACCTAAATTCCACTTTATGCTCACAGGACCTGAAAAGCTTTTTTCTTACATACAATCAAACAATGAATATATTTATTGAAAGTATAACAGACCCAGTAATAACATTTGTATAACCTAGAATAATATTATAATATTTTATCTGATCCCTTTCATATAAGAGAGGAGAAAACAAGAGAGGTTTGCTGAGTGAAGTCTGAAACTCGAATCCTGTCACAGGTAAAAAAATGGACATCACTTTTGAAATGGGTATCTAGTTAAAAATGAATAAAACAAGAATTTTAAACCACTGGAAGCATATCAGAGAGTAAGTGTGTCCCTAAATACCTGGGCTCTGTCAGTATTGCCGGGTTCCTTCCTCTGCTCACTAATTCAAGTTGTGAACCCGACCTCTCCTCTCTGTTTTCCAGCTGACTTTCTCCCTCCTTTGTTTTCATGGTCTCTTGCTGTTCTTCTCTGGGGGTGTCTGTATTGTGACAGGTTGTGCAGTCTCCTGTGCTGCCAGACAGCACAGGAGACTGAGTGGTGCTTGACCCCAGTTCAACCTCTGCTACTGTCCTGCATGCTATTCATTTATCTCCAGCCAGGCAGCGCAAAGCCTTTTCTCGTTCGATTAGAGCGCACTGATTTTGAAATCAAACGACATCATAGCATCTTGGTGTGCACGAGCGAGCGCGCTAACAGACCTGTGCCTCTCGTACGCACGCACACATGAAAAGCAATACTGCCCTCGAACACAAAAGCTCCTCCACAGTGCTGTAAAGTGAGCTACATGACTGACCAGGATCAATTTGACATATTGACTGTAATTATTCCAGTGAAGTCTGAGATTTAACCTCAAGTGTAATAACGTCAGCTACTCAGAGGCTCCAGAATAGCACAAGAGTAAACAACGCAGGCTATATTTGGAAGCTTTGAGAGGGCTGGAGAGATAAACTGCATGTACTAGCAACTCTTATTACATGTAAACCTGACTGTATAATTGTTTTCTCTAAAACTCCACCAACATGTAAATAAGGAGACACACTGATAATTAGATAGCACCTTTTCCCACCACCTGCAGATTAAAACAGAATCAAGGAGAGCGTTGTTCTTTCTTCAGATGTAATGACTTTCTCAAAAAACAAACAAACAATAAAAGAATATGTAGCATTGTGCCTGTGGCAAATATTTCAGAACATTTTGTTCTTATTTCTAGAATAACCTGGACACATCTCTAATACTGTGTCCACAAGGTTCAGCTGAAGAAAATGCAAAAGACTGGAATTTCTTATCTTTCCATATGGATCGGCAGATTACTGAAGATTCCCACCCTCAGTGTTCAAGGAGCTCTTCTTTAGTACGTGCGAGTCTATCAAGATTCATTTCTAGATGTGTTAACCAAATTTAAAAGCCTCGGGCACCATTTGTTAGTCTCAATTTATAAACCTTACAAAGTGAACCGCTGGTATAAATCAAGTGAGTCACACTTGACAATGTACCCATTGACCTGTGTGTACTAACAGACATTTACAAGTGGCAGCTATCTCACTGTGCACTGACCTCACATCTGCAACGTGTCATTTAATCACAAATAGAGCTGACGAGCTGGATGCTGGCCAGCTGATGTAACTCTGTATGAGTGGCCATAATGAGAAAGGGACATGCAGTCAAGCGCTGATACTCTGCTGTCACAGAAACGGGGGAGAGGTTTCTCAGGAAGTGACATTTTTATCCATAATGACAAGGGCTGGCAGATGTACAGTATCCATCTGAGTGGCCATAATGAGCAAAGGCAGACGAGTGATCAGGCGCTCGTGGTGCACTACGATGGAATACAAACGAGAGGCAGGGCGCAAGTTTTTCTTTCAAGTATCGATCACAGTCCTGATGTATAGCAACTGTCGGAACACGCATTATCACGCGCTGATACTGTACGCCGTTCGTTTTAGAGTGAAAGCTCATACTTGGATGGCCTCTGCTCCTATAACGTTCCAAGCAGAGGACCTCTAAAAGATTCAGGCAGTAAGTGAATATTAAACTTCTTTGACGACATCCACATAAGCTTAATTATGGAGACTGCTGGTGTTAGACAGCTAACTTATTCCAGCAATTGTTTCAGAGAGAATTTCATTACACAGCAGCACTTAAACCTTTACAGTCAGCCTTTTAAATATGATTTCTATTGTTTCACTGCTAAATTCAGCCAGGGCTGTAGCCAAGGTTCTAAAAAATACCCAGAATATTCCCCAAGCAACATTCTGCAGGGCAAAAACAACCAAACCAAGCAAAGAAATCACTTAATGAGGCTTCTGCTTGAAAAGCTTCAGTAATACTGAGTCTGTAAGTCTCTCCAAATAGTGAAAGCTTATCAAACAATAGATGACATCAGCAAAATAGCTGGTCGCAAGTACACATATCTATTTGGACAACTAAATGAGGTGTGAGGACGTAGTTTGGGATCATATTCCCATGTGACTTATATGTAACTGTGGTCATCACATTTACTCTTAAATTGACCGAGATCAGAACTTCATATTTACCTACAGACACAAATCCAGCTCCAAACAAACACGACCACATTTCTTTATGAATCCTGCTAGAAGTCATTTCTAGGAATGAATGATAATCTGTTCGCATGCAAACTCTTTCATTTTTAGAGGATATCAAATTAACTTTAAAAAAATTATATTTTGCCTTCTGTAGCAAATTGGTTTGACAGAAATGTGCATGCCATCAATCATAACGCTTCCAAGGTCAGTGTAACGAGGAGTGGTGCTTTTGGCCCAACATTAAACATCTACACAGTCCAAACTGTAACAACTGTTGGATGAAGCCCTGAACTTTGGACAAAGTGCTAATGCCCGCCTGCCGTGATATAAGACATAATACTGTATTTGTGTTGTGTGATAGGAGCTAATGGCAGCTGTTAACGTCTCCCCGTACTCTCTTCAAAAACACAATGAGATTATGGCTGTGCGTCAGATACTAGTAAATCTTCTTCACGGTGGATTACAGAGGTCGGGATATATGGTCTAAAGCAGCATGATCCAACTGAATGGCATCGATTAGCATGGGCAGCATCCAAACTGTGTCGTACTCTTTGATAAGCCGTCTTTAGGGTGTTTGACACCAGTATAGCAGTAAACTAGTAGCTTGTTATTTCACACGACACTTTGGGCATCTGGATCCGCAGAAGCAGAGCGGCTTTTTACAGCATGAGCCACTTTGCTCTGCGAGTCGGGGTTACATGGCTGTGTTGATTAAAACTGGCTTTTGCAGCTGTGTCCTTGTGTCAGCATCACTGAAAACTGCCATACCATCGGCTCGGGAAGTGCGGCTGGATGTCTCTATTAGATGCTGTTTGTGAATGTACAGCTTTATTATTCTGATTTAATATAACAATGCCCCAATATCCATTCTGCTTCCTCTCCTTTCACTTTTTATTTATATCACTGAGTTGTGCCTGCCTCCTTTCCTCATTTTCTTTTCTTTCACTCTCTGTACTGACTCGCATCCATGCAGGACCTGCAGCACAATAGATATTAAATCAGATTTATTGTCGAGCAATAAAATAGTGTCTGACCCATGGAAATGTTGCTGAATGTTTAACCCTCCCCCTTCCTTCCCCTTCTATCTGAAACTGAAGGCTTACTTCAGTCTTAACGCAGCATGACCATGTGGCTGTTCTTCACTCTTTACATTTTCAAATGGATGCATGTTTTTTAACAGTATTTAAGGGAGTTAAATAGGTGTTCTAAAACAGACTGTAAGTACTTTATTTCTATTCATAAAGCACTTTTCGGAACAAAGTGTTGAACAATGATAAGATGATTATCTATAATCTCAATCATGCCTCTGAAGGGTGTGTTCGAGCGGTAACCAGGGTCGGTTACTCAAGAACAACAGAAAAACAGGTTACTTGTTACTTTTCTTCAAAGTAATGCAGCGTGTGTGATTACTCACCAGAGTAGGTAATGTGTTACATGAATAGTTACATTCTTTCTTGTTACTCCATAAAATGATCTGAAATCACCAGGTAACTATAAAAACCTTCTACACCACCTACAATCATACATGGACACACATATGATGTCTCTTATTTTATTTAATGATTTATTTTTGTTAGGAACACAAAACTGACGACACAATGCAAAGAGGAAACCAACAAGACTTCGCAGTGTCCTTAAAGGGGGGCGTTCTGGCTGCTGGGTTGAGGTCAGCGACCTGTTAGCATGCTGTCTGTGCAGTATAAGGTGGTTGTTTGTGTCCTGGGTGCAGTTTCCACTTTACCATCGCACTCTTGTCCTTTTGCACAATAAAACTAAGAGTAAGATCTCCAAAAGTTGAGTCTGTTCATCTGGACGTAGCGTTTTGTGGGAGAAACGTTTCGTCACTCATCCAAGTGACTTCTTCAGTCTCAGCTGACTGCAGGTTTCCCCAAACCTTATAAACAGTACATTTGCATAATGACTGAAACCAGCCCACTGAAGGAACAATGGGCTGTGAGGTCAGTTCCTTAATCATAATTATGCAAATTCCCATGACCATTGATCAACAATCACTAACCAAAACCCACTGATCAAAGAACACTGATCAAAGAGTAAAGTCCATATCTCGACTCCTGAGAAGCTGCATCACTGTACTGCACTACCATTTTGCTCCTCACACTTGAACTCAAATCAGCTGATTGTAGCGAAGCGTGCAGGAAAAAAATAAAGCATGTTTGTTTTTTTCTTTCTCTTTGTCCGGTGCATTGATAGCTGAAGACCCGCTGTAATGCAGTTAACATAATTTAGTAATGCAATTACTACATTTAGTGCAGAAAAACATAATGTAATTACAGTAACACTTCCCCTTATTACATGCTACACCCAACCCAGCCCACAGAGAGAGGAGCGTAAGAAGAAGAGGCATCACTAATCCATATAGAGAATGACCTTCTGAACCAATTCCCATCACTGATACCACAGGCACCATATCAACCCTGTCGAGTATCTTTAGCATGTGGCTGGATGGGAGATTTGCATTATAAATCTGCAGCAACGAGGGATGAAGAAATGAAGCAGTTATGAACTCAAACGTGTATCCAAGCTAGCAAATATGATGTTCAGGTCCATATTCTTAGTTTTTTTCATGAGTATATTGCAGACCTTGTATGGTGGGTCCAAGTTTAAGCTTAGATATAGGTCTCTCGCTCATGTTCCAAGGTAGGCTTGGTTAGCATTGTCAGCTGGCTTGGGGACCTTTACTAGAAGCACTACCCAGCAGCTGATATTAGGAAATACTCGCAGGCACTAGAAAAGGTTGGAGTAAATAATAATGCAGAGGCTGTGATCATGGCAGAAAGAACAACATCAGAAAGAAGGAGCACCAGAACATCCAAAAATACTGAAGGAAAAAGTGTTAATAATAGCATTAGGTGCTATAACCCCCGAACTGGAAGAGTGGCTCCGGCAGATTGCAGGCACAGTATCAGAGGTCTCTGACCAGAGCTGTGCAGTCCTGTACGAACTACTGAGATGCTGTGCCGATACCTCCTTTGCTTTATGGTTAGCGTTCTCACCAGTGCCCACGCACTGACTTAGTTTAGGCAAGATGGCAGAAAGATGAGGACACGCAAAGATAAATCCACAGACACATAGAGACCTCAGCACAAATTCCCCATTTCCCTTAGAGTCACCTCAGGTCCATCACCTGAAATGATTGTGGCCTCTGAATGCATGGCAGGAGGAAGGTAACAACTGCAATCCTTCTGTTGGACAGCAAATTGCTGAAGATTAGGGGCATTAGAGTAGAGGAACTTTCCTCAGAGTTTAACAAGCTTCACTTCAGGTTTATATTATGATTGATTCTGTGCTCAGAGCTTTTTTATCAATCCATTAGAGCACAAGCTGCAGTATGGCAGCCATCCAGACACCGGCATTAACATCCCATCTCAGGGCCAGAGACACTGGGAAGGTCAGTGAGGTGGGAGCGGGCTGAGGAAACATTTACTGCTTTGGTACAATTATTTCAACGCAGCGCACTGCAGCATATCTAAAATATTCAATATTTAGTACTGTGTAAGTGGGCAGAGGACTGCTCTTATATTTATTGCTTTGTTTCTTTACTAAAAACTTGCAGACACATAACTGTACTTTAGTGTTATTTGAGTGTTAATACAGGCACAGTCAGATAAACATTTAAAGTTGAAGTCCAGAGGGAGATCGTCATGGTTATCAGGTACATTACACGGAGATAGAAGAAAGAAAAGAAGGATCATATAAAATCAATGGAATGATAGTCCAAGATTACAAAAAAGGACAAAATAATAATTTTCTACGCCGACCTCTGGAAAACAGACAAGATACGATTACGTAAACATTACCATCTTCAATTCATAGAGAAATATTTATACTTGTTGTGTGCGTATCAGGACAAAAGGGCAAAGTAATGCAACATATTATGCTGAACATGAATATTTAAATGGTTTTCCATTCATCATACTGCGTTGGTACAACTTATTCAGCGACAAATTGGAAGATGAGTGGGCGACACTCCATGGAAGCTTCCCCCCTCTCGTGTTGGAGTTCAATTTGCAGAACTGTGGCATTCATTAATGCTTAGCCGTATTTATTGGCATAGTCCTGCCATCAGCAGAAGGCAAATTCTGAAAAGTTCAGAGTTATCATTAAATCAAATACTTATGGATTATTCATTAAAAACGGAGAAAATGAAGGACACTTAAAACCTCGGAACCTTGTAGCAGCGAATACACGCTCTGTAAACATGTACCAGGCTCTGGTGGGAATACTAAAGGATACGGTCATGTCCTTTACGGTGGAGGAAAAATGCTGCCAACATGGTGACATAATCACACAGATTATTAAAATATTTTAACAACATAAATTGCAGTCTAATCATTTACAAACCCGTGTCTTCTTTTTTTTCTTGGATGTGGCAGTGCTGCTGTTTGATATATTCTGTGACGCCATCGTGGACATTATGGATGAAAAAGGGACTTTAAGCATTCTTTGAAATGATGAATTACTGGTTGCTATGGTGATTACCACCGCTGGGAGGGGCTGGGATGGTTAGTGGATCGACCACCTATTTTAGTCAACCTCCTCGAGCCTAAAAAGATTTTAAAAAGCATTTGTGAAACGCTGTGGTATCTAAAATTGTCACACCTGGAAGCCTACACTACAAAAGCTAGTCATCAGTGTGAGTGTAAAATGGTTAGTGTGAAAGAATAGAGTCAAACGAGGGGGCTTGTTTTTGTCTGTCTCTCGTGTTTACATGAACTTTTTGAAAGGAAAAGGAATAATAAATGATCTGTTTGATAACAAAGAAAAATCAGAAACAAAGTTACATTAAATTTCAATAAATCTTTGTGTTGTTACTTTGTTACAGGAAACTTTTGAGCTTCACAGTGGAGAGCATCAGGGACTGAGACGGGGGGCATTTCAGGACAGGAGAGTATGAACAGTCCACACAGACATCAGTTATCAAAACTGTGCGCTCAGTTAGCTTCAGACTTTGTGTGCTGACAGGAAAGAAATCTTTCTCTTGTTTTGCCAAAGACAGCAATGGTCATATAAAATAAAAAACCTGTAGGCTTTTTAACGTCATGTGATGTGCTTGTGATCAGTTGCCTTTCTTACCCAAGTCAGAATCAAAGTCATGCCACTGATCTTTCATGGTTAGTGTGGTCAAATGGAACAAATCACTTATACACTCGCAGTTGAAAGACAAAAACACAGCGAGGGAGAAACAAAGAGCAGTTCTTGTTGTCTTTGAGGATGAGATCAATGGCTGCAGATTAGTGACAATACCTGCCAGCTCTTCCTGATGACATCAGCACTGGGTGGACTGGCTTTGCTCTGCGCGTTTGCTTCCCTGTCTCCTTCACTCTTTGAGAAAAGGAGCCGAGAGTCAAAGTGGTTAAAGATGACTGTGGCCCTACATCATCAAAGCTCACACACTCATTCTGTGCTACAGCTACTGATGTGCACACTCACTGTAAAATAAATTAATTAATATCAAATAAATATTTAGAGACTAGTTAATATGGTGATTTTATACGTAGTTTATTTGTAACATTAGAGTCCAAGACAGACTGTACACATAAGACAATATTTCTCCTCTTTCTGCACACAGTGGCCGTGGTGTCGAGTCAAATGTGTATTTTTGTCACAGGAGTGAAAATTGTGATGTCAACAACAATGCATAGACCTGCTTGAGTCCCTGTGTAGCATATTTATCCATATTATTTTATGTCTTCTAAGGGTAGTGGAGACAGATATAGTTGGCTTATTGAGAATAATGTAGGCTTTTCTTCATCAGAGCTGAGTGTGGGCCCACAGCTGGGAAACAGCCTGGAATATGATTCCTCTGTTTTAGTGCACTTTTGTCAGGATCAAATGGGATTGCGTATACATTTGAGCTTCATAATGCATTTTTCTATATTCTCTTAAATCAGGTAAGGACTTCTTCACTGACATTTCATCAGAAGAATCAGATTCCACTACTGTGTAGGAAATGTTTTTAAATGACATTTTTGAAAGCACATTGTCCATTATTGTATGAATCCCAGAGTATTTGAATGTATTTTAACCATATTTTTTTAACCAGCAGCCAGCAGCAGTCCCACTTGGCAGGTCTTCTTTAAATGGTCACAGTTGTTAACTTGTGCTGGAGACAGAAGTCAAACAGTTTCGTAAAGAAGAGAAGATGAGCTTTACGGGGATATTTGGTGCATCGCAGTAGCACAAAGCACTGACGAGGTATTGCTGTCTGACAGAGAGAATCAGCTCTACCTGCAGTCTTCACAGTACTGGAACTCCTCGACCATTTAGTGCCAGACAGAAAATTCAAATCGTCCTGAAATATGGGAATGAGTTAATTTTACACCCAGAATTACAACATGGGTGATGAAGGGTTAAAAAGAGAAAAAGCTTCCTGGGCCATTCGGCTTCAGAGTTTTTACTCTTAATATAATCTCGTGCTTAAATTGCCTGTCTTAGCCATATCTGCTTTATAAAGCACAATGGGTAGCACTGTTATTTACTGCTGATAATGAAGCTAGACTGATGCAAGACCAGAAAGCTGATAATATTTAGTGTATAATGTGAAATGATGCAGGTACTGTCAGGTTTGCCGTGGCAGGCAGGACGTAGGACCCAAACGCAGGACTCGTACACGGGGAGTAAACTCAAAATGGCAGCGCTGATACTAATACAGAAAACAAAACAAGAAACTAGAAACATGAAACTCAAAACTGGGAACAGAGAACTCGGAAACACTGGGAGCACATGGGAAGGTTTGATAGTACTACGGACAACAAGCAGGGGAAGACTGAGACTAAAATACAGAGGCAGGATAACGAGAGGAGGGGGAACAGGTGGAAACACAGCTGGGACTAATCAGACATAAAGAGACAGGGGGAAGTAAAACTACATACACTGACGTAGGACAAGGACTATCAAAATAAAACAGGAAGTATGAGACATAAGCAGACTTGACACAGAGATGTGGAAACGTGACGGACTCAGAACCAAGCGCACAAAGCATGGAGACTAAATGAGGAGAACATGAAAACGAAACCTTCACTAGAGACACCAGGAACACAGGAGAGGCACAGAAACAGAACAGTGACTGGGAGACATGACTGACTGGGAGACATGACTGACTGGGAGACATGACTGACTGGGAGGACATAGGAGATGAACAAACACAGAGACTAAACACAGGCTGAGGTAACACTTAGATCACTGAGAACTAAAGAAACACAAAAACATGAACAAACAATAATCAAAGAATATCATTCCAGAAGCTCAAACACAAACACTTTTCTGTGTGTATATTTCTGTATTTGTAAATATGCATGTTTACATTTTCCTTTTTTTCGATTCAGTCCCTGTTATGTCAAACGACACACAAAAAAATACAGTTTTCGCTCAAAGTAATCCTTCAACTCTGCGTGAACCTGCTGGGTTTAATTTTTTTTTAGAAAACGGTGCCTCTCCTTGAGTTTGGATTGACGCAGGTTACAGTAAATTGCACCGCTGACAAGTTTTCCTAACACTTAAATGAAAAATAGATAATCACACATATCTGCTGTGTGTGTTCTTATTTGTGTGAAGTGATTCTGTACCCAAAATTGAGTTTTTTTTTTACTGAAGCATCACTAGTTTCAAAAGCGCATAAGAGAACATTAATTTGTGTTTATATGGAGTAACACTATTCTCAGCCTAGAATAAAGTGACACCTCCATGATGTGCAGTGTAATCCTAACGCCATTGCACGAGTTGGTTGCTGTTCTAGCTGTCTGTTAGTGCACCTAAGTCGGTCACTTTGCATCTGTTTGCCTTGTGTTTACAAAGCTGAAGCGAGTGGGACCTTCTGACACTACTTGACAAAGTATCCACAACATTTCAGCATATTGCAACGCTGCTTTTTAGCTCCATGGAAGCATGCGTACATATTCGAGCTCCGCTGAGGGATGGAGAGGGAAAGCTCTGCCTGTCAGCATTACAAAGACTGTCCCTATCTCTGCTTGACAGTAACAGTGGCCCGAGTGACTTTTGGACAAAACCACACAGAAACAAATGTAGAGAGAAGGAAGAAAGAGGACAAGAGTTAACAGCTGAGCATGAAACACAGAGAAGAACAACAAGAGGGAGCGAATCATTAAGCACAGCTGAAATGCAAAACTATGTACTATGTTTTTCCCACCGGTGCATACGGCTTTACAAACCTGATTCTAAAAGAGGCAGAGACACTGAATTCAATAAACCTACATTGTATTCACAATAGAACATGGTAAATGGCCTGTATTTATATAGCGCTTTTATGGTCCCTAAGGACCCCAAAGCGCTTTACATATCCAGTCATTCACCCATTCACACACTGGTGATGGCAAGCTACGTTGTAGCCACAGCCACCCTGGGGCGCACTGACAGAGGCGAGGCTGCCGGACACTGGCGCCACCGGGCCCTCTGACCACCACCAGTAGGCAACGGGTGAAGTGTCTTGCCCAAGGACACAACGACCGAGACTGTCCGAGCCGGGGCTCGAACCGGTAACCTTCCGATTACAAGGCGAACTCCCAACTCTTGAGCCACGATCGCCCCGCCCCGAAAAGATATGAAATGCTTAAACTGGGACATTTGAATGTTTCATGAAAACGATATTAGCTCATTTTTGATTTTGATGACAGCAACATGTTACAGAGCATTTGGGATGGGGGCAACAAAAGGCTGGAAAAGTGACACTAAAAGAAACGGGTGGAGGAGAACTCTGTGAAGTTGAGGCACACAACGATGTGTCCTGCTGGTAAAGTTTCCAGGCTGCCTTTCCTCATAACAGCCATCCCTCAAGATTTTCTCCATTTAAAGCAATGCATTACCAGGGATTGTAACATTTAGTCCTTTCACTGAATCATGAATGTTCTGTGATCGAACGATCAAACAGAGGAAGGTGAGAGGAGTAAACAGAAGTTTGGAACAAGTGAGTTTTATCAGAAAGCATTAAAGAACGAGGCTGTTTCACTTGATCCATAATCAGAAGGTGCAGGTCAGGTCTGGGTGTAGGGAGGAGTGTTTCCAGGCAGGGTATCAGCAGCCCCCTGTGACTTTTAATGAATAGAGGCCAACTAGAGAAGAAAGTTAAACAGATAATGGCAAATAAACCACAAGTAGAGACAAACATAGGCCTTAGTCCTTTACCTCAAATAGCCACAGCAGGGTAACCGCTCAATAAAAGCTGTAGACACGGGCGGCGTGATAACAAAGGAGTTGAGAATCTGCATCCATGTACTTTTATATTCTTTATCTCTTCCTGTCCACCCCGGTGCCTCTGATAGCTTTGTACCTAGCAGCGAGCTGCTGATTAGCAGCTTTCAAACTTGAATTGTATTGCAATTTGCAGCCTTTGAGAACAAATTGCGATAGCATCACCATTTTGAACTTGGCTCTTCCAGACAGGTCCCGAAGAGGTGTAACCTCCCTGTCGATGTGGCAGCGTTTTTGGTTCGGCAGCGTTTCTGTTGCATTGGGTTTCCATCTGTCACTGCCACGGGCACCAGGGTTTTGGCCAGACTTTGCTTTGGCTGTTGTTTAGACACAATAAACACAAACAAAGACAGGAGACAGTAATATACTTTTAAAACCATCCGTTCCAAGTTTACCTACTGAGGCTATTACACAAAGCACCCCTTTCAAGGTGAATGAACATGCCATCTAGGTAAAGCTGAAAGTGCTCAGATTGACATGCCAAATCCCAACAGGGAAAAAATAAAGTGCATTCAAATGAATTCTGCTGGATAGCAGCTGGTGCCTGCAGCTGACGCTCTTGTTGTTTTTCAGTTCCTCGCTTCACACCTCTCTCCCTGTTCCTGTGCGGTGAAGTGAGAGGTGTGTGAGGTGGAGGTATTGACAAGCTTGCCAACTAGAAAGGGGATTTGAGCAGACTGACAGTGAGGAAATGATACTGTCGGGGTTACACCAGCTCACGTACCACGCAACTCTACACCCCCCCGGGGATGTTGGATTTGCATCGCAATAGGGCATGTTTGCTTGAGTGCAACATACCACTGAAAGTTTCAAAGTCAAATTACTTCCGTAGAGTAAGAGAAGTCCTCGTTACACACACTGGTAGCCAGCTGGCAGTGGTCGCGGCGTCTTCACATAGTCTGAATGAGTCACCGGGCCGATTTACAGTCGCCCTTTGCTCTTGGAGGCAGGAGATTATGCTGTGCAGAGGAAGCACGCCTTCTGTGCGCTCCAAGCCGTGGAGCTGTGGATGTGAGCTGAGCTGAATAAAAACTAAACAACTTGCTTTACTCGCCGAGTCATACTTTGAATTCCTTTGGACACATGCAGCAAATGTGTTCATTTATTTTAAACTCTATGCTGCTTTGATAGCACAGACAGTTACATATTACCAGCATATTCAGAGAGATGAAATAATTGACAGTAAATTGATAGTAAATTTAGCAAACAACCAGTTTCTTCTGTCATTTCTGCTTCATTACTACTAACTTCTCTTACACTTTCACCAAGTACTCACTTCTCATACCTGCACCTAAATGGCAACTTCCAACTTCTCTGAGACACATGTGAGCTTTTATACACCAACAGAAGATAACATGTGACACAGCTGTCCAGCTGTTTTGAACTCTTGCAATTTTTTGTCATTTTCACTACAACTACCTTTTGTAAAGGACTGCTGGGCTCGTCTGTATAATGGGAATATCATCAGACAGGAACTGCCTGCTGAACTATTCCTAGTTGCTCATGAAGAAATTAAACCTGTTGCTCTGTGCAAGTAGATTAAATATGCACTAATTACAGCAAATTCCCATCAAAGTGTTTATCAACCAACTGTAAGGCACAATCAACTTTGAGAAATTAGCTTGTGAATTTAGCATTTAGACCTCCAGCAGTATTCTGGTATTGTGTACCGTTCCTCTAGTGTGCCTCTACTGGCCTTTTTCTTTATAATTATATTGTATTTCTGCCTCTGCCTTCTGCTTCTTTCTCCTTTATTACCCTCCTGATTTTGCATTCACACAGTGACAATAACCAGCCAACAGCAAAGGTGCTTTTTCCGTTTTTTTTCTCTTGTCCCTGCTTGCTTGGCTGCCCTGTGGTCTATGGTGTGGCTGTGTGTTTACTGCTCCAGTGTTGTTTTACAGGCCCAGCAGGTGTGACCAGGGTTCGGCAGTGTGGGCCAAGAACCAGATGGTTTCATGACTCAGGTGCTCCATGCCTGGGTAACCTGCCAGCTGCAGGTGTCTACGGTCCATCCTGATTGATTCTCTATCTCTCTTGGCTTTCTGGCTCATCTTGGGCTGTATGTGTAGCCAGTCTGGAATGGGTCAGCCAGACCTATAGTGAGGTGTGTTCACTGACATTTACCTTGATGGATTCAGACGCATTGCAAGATTGAGGGGAAAAGGGAAATGTGGAACGGGTAAGACAAGACGGTGGCTGGATGAAATGTCATGGTGCTAGCTGGATTGGGTGCAAACTGTCCACCATAATTGCAGAGAGGTGGTAAAATGTGCCGAGCGTTCTTTAACATGGGTGTGGCTGTTTCAAATTCTGGATCAATATCAGATCTGTACATATGGACACAAAAGATAAACAATACAACAAAGTTATTCTACCTCGATCTATTCAGCTTACAGAAAACAATGCCTTAAAGCAGGGGTGGGAAACTCCAGGCCTCGAGGGCTGGTGTCCTGCAGGTTTTAGATGTGTCCTTGATCCAACACAGCTGATTTAAATGGCTAAATGACCTCCTCACCATGTCTTGAAATTCTCCAGAGGCCTGGTAATGAACTAATCATATGATTTAGGTGTGTTGACCCAGGGTGAGATCTAAAAGCTGCAGGACACCGGCCCTTAAAGCCTGCGGTTCCCCACCGCTGCCTTAAACAAAAGAAAAAAAGCACACGCGGTGAAATAAAGTCCAGTTTGGGAAGATACCGTTTTTCAGCACTTGTTTTTATGGATCAATACTAAAAAAAAACAGGTGAAATAATTCTCAATAATAAAGACATTAGAATGCATGAAAGACGCAGACTCTGACAGGAATGTGTTCCCTTCATTTTCCTTTGCCTCTCTCAATCTCCCTTCTTCCAGTGTCTGATTGCATTTAGCCTCACATACAGATAGTCCATGTACACATACTCACACATCACTTCTAACAGCCTTCACAGCCTTTCTCTCAACCTCTTCCTGCCCGGCGCTCCTCAGCAAATATCTGGTATAGCGGTCTCCATCTCTATCTATCGATGCACTCTGAATTCTCGAGGCGCTATTGATTCCCAGCAGAGGTGACATTTACTGTGTGCTCTCCCAAGTCATTGCCTTAATCACCTGACTGGTCCTTCACACTTGAACTAAATCAGATGTCAAACTCTCAAGTGATGAGCTGACCCGCTGTTACTCCTCACGAATGAATATGAGTTGACTGACATCATAATTGCAACGACAAAAAACAGCAACCTGAGCCACTCGGCCCTCATACCCTTAGTCAGCCTCGTCTGTCATTTTAATCAATACTACTATCTACTCATCTCTGTAAAGACAACTTTTGCACTTTTTACTTTGTTTACTGCCTCATAAAATACTGACCTTGTGATGATCGTGGTGCACTTTTCATTCCACGTTCATTTTTGCACTTTTCACCTTAATGCTGTGAACAGATCTGATGATGGGACTGCCTGATCTAAATGCTAGAGGTAAAAAATATGGATGCTTCGCTCCTAATTGAGCATTCCTCGTCGGCATTAGAGGGCTAATATCAACCTAAAGACATGCACTCCGAGTAGCTGTCAATAGATAACTGTATATATATATTTCTCCACCAAAAAGCTAATGTATACAAAACCCATCCAGCCCCAATTTTTTCTTCGCAATTTTATTATTTTGTCCTCGTTTAAAATGTAATAAGGCTTTTATGAGCTCTACAAACACGACTTCCAACCACAAGAAAACACTTCATTCAGAAATCCAACAACTTTTTTAAACATAATTATTTATTTATTAGAAAAAGGTTCATCAAAAGTGGAGTAAAAAAAATAGGAACAGAAAAAAAATCTCTTTTGTGGATTTTCTGGTTTTATGACTGATTAATGTTGAGCTGCATAATAGTCTTTTAATAACTGCATTGTTACTATAAATACAGAGAATTTGTATTTGTTCAGATGCATAAATACGTCTAACAGACCGTATTCAAGTCTCACCAATAACAGAACCAACAACAAAAGTGAGCATAGCGTTGGTGCTGGTGATGATGTTTTATTCTATTTTTCCAACATTTGGTATTTCGCCCATTTTGGATGAATGATGGTATCTCCTTGAAAGTAGATTACATTGATCTTGCACACATTTATCCAAAGTTGTCCTGCAGTTTTTCAATGATTGCTCAAACTTCTACTTTATATTACTCCAGTTGTGTGTTGGTTTCAGATTAGGTTGCACACTTTTTCTTTTCTTTTCTTTTTTCTTTTCTTTTCTTTTCTTGTTGGAAAACTTAATTGACTTGGTTAATTAAATGTCCATTAATACTTTTCATTCTTTTTCAGATACTAAACCAGTGATATGTTCATTAATAATGTAATTTGTTAATAATATAGTGTATATATTATTTGCGTTTCACTTTTTATTTGCTTTTGAGTTTCACTAGTTGTTTGCTTAGGTTTACAAATCCATAATGTTCTTGTGTCTTAGTATTATTATAATTTTTTGTGTTATTAATATTAATAATAATGATTATATGTTATCATATTCCCTTGGGGCCGACTGTGGTTCAGGGGGTTGGGAAGCTCATCTTGTAACCGGAAGGTCGCCGGTTCGATCCCCACCTCTGTCTGTCCTGGTCGTTGTGTCCTTGGGCAAGACACTTCACCCTACTGCCTACTGGTGTTGGCCAGAGGGGCCGATGGTGCGATATGGCAGTCAGTCTGCCCCAGGGCAGCTGTGGCTACAACTGTAGCTTGCCTCCACCAGTGTGTGAATGAATAGTGGAATTGTAAAGCGCTTTGACTGTCTAGAAAAGTGCTATATAAATGCAATCCATTATTATTATGTGTCTTGGTGGTGGTTAGCACCATCCCCTCACCTCAGCCCTCAGTTTGCTGGAACTTTTCTATGTGAAGTTTTGCATGTTCTCCGCATACCTCTGTGGCCTCTCTGGCTTCTTCCTTCATCTCACACACTTGCATGTTGTTGATCCTAAATTGCCCGTGAATGTGAGCATGAAAGGTCGTCTCTGTCTCTCTATGTTAACCCTGCAAAACACTGGCGACCGGTGCAGGGTGTACCCCACGTCTAAGCTTGTGACAGCTTGGATAGGCTGCAGCTCAAATGCACGGATAGATGGGAATTTGTTTTTTCTTCTCTTTCTTTCTGTTTTTAAATTATAAAACCAAAAGAAATAAGATGAAAGAGTATAACAGTAAATAATTTAACATTTAGCAAAATGATAAAGGGGTGGTCAGAGTTTTGTCTTTTGTTTTCTTTGGATGGGATCTGATCATCTTTCTTTTTTGGCTGATTCAATATTGAAGAGTAAAGCAGAGTCATAAGTAATACAGCAAGCTGAAAATAGAATTTTATTAGATCCAAATGATCCTGCTGTCTGACACTTACCATTTGCATGACTTGTTTACTCCACTCCTCTCTCTCATGTTGTCCACATATCCTGCTAAATGCTTTCTGATTTATTTATCTCCTTGGCTCTGTGTCCATCATCTCATTAAACTGTTACATAATACACAATTTTCAGTTGTTTGACCAAGATAATTGTTCCGGCCGAAGAGGTATTTTCATACAGCCGAGGCTCTTTGTTCCCTAAGACCAGACCATAGCAACCCCTCTGTGTAGCACTCTGGCAAACATATACAGAGCCAGTTACTGCTGAACAATGAGAGCCTCAAAGAAACATCAAAAAGAACCGAGGGACTGGAGTGAACTCGGCATAAAAACAAACAAATGAAAAATAATTACTTTCATTGAACCCAACAGATAAAAATACTGTGAAGTTGAGGAATCATTTAATAGTTTTTCTATATGTGCATTTATATTTTTATCATGTCCGTGTTGGCGTACACAGGCAGGGTCTTCATTGAACTTCATTGTCAAGAACAATTTAGCATAAAATTTTGTCAGACAGCCAGTTGTTGTCAGGTAATTTCAAATGTAAGATTTCTGTTAGCTCAACAAACATCAGCAAACACACAAATTGCTTATGTGCAGTCTGTTGCAGTGTGTTGCTGGCTAAAGGTACAGCTGCTGTATTTCTAGGGAGAGAAAAGAATGCGGGATAAGTTCACTCAGAGATGGAGAAAGATATAAGACAGGCAGGACAGGAACGGGAAAAAAGAGGTTATACCTAAAGGTAAGGTCAGTCGTACTTGATACACTGCAGATCTAGAAATGACTTTGTGCAGGATAAACAGATTTGCTTGCAATACTGTGGTGAATTTACAGTAAAGCACTGTGTTTGACTGGTGCACAGCAGCTGTGGTGTTCATGGTCACTGTCAAGTTACATTAAGTATAGGAAATTAATCTGCATTTAAGCTGATGATGCTTAGATTAATTTCCTCAATTCCACTCTTATACCAACTGTATACAGTGTAGGATAAAGACAGCACAGAGTGGGCTGTCACTGTAGGACATGGAAATCAGCCAGGACAGCTCATGAAACATCTGCTGACATCTTGTTGAATTCAGTTATGTAAATCCACAAAGAGCAGCAGGTCAGCTGATCACAGCCTGCACTGGTGCTCACATTAGTAATTATAGGAGGTTGTGATTCTGTGTCCAACACCGAGCCACTACAACTGATCCTAGGGTTCCCCAACCTGCTGAATCCCACTTTAACCCCTGAGTGTTTGGGTGTGAAGGCAAATTCACCATCTACAATGTAAACAACTAAATAGAGTTAAATTACATTTCTTTCACTGCTTGTGTCCTACATAACAGATTCATACATTCATTAGAATTTCATTCAAATAACATTTGTATTCTCATGTACTTATATTTTATTACTATATTGATACAGCAAAAGGTTTAGTTGACTTTGTATAAAAATATCTGGTATCATTTCTCTTTGAGGTGTTACTTTTTCCTTTCTTAGTCTGAGTACATTTCAGAGACTGTACTTTTTACTTTTACTTCAGTAAAGAAGTTGATTCAGTACTTCAGGTGTTACTGGAGTATTTTGTACTTCTACTTAAGTAAAGAATATCGTTACTTTTACCACCTCTGGTGTATGTAATGACCTCTATGGCCTTGTGGTGGACAAAGCTTGTTTACCATGGAGCTGGATCTTGATACACAATTACGGCAAAGCTTTGTGTCTTTTAAGTCATATCTTATATCATGAAATAAATATTTCAGCATGAAATTTTGTTTGTATTTTAAAACAATGGTGCAAAAAAATTATAAAATA
This sequence comes from Oreochromis niloticus, assembly GCF_001858045.2. NCBI lineage: Eukaryota > Metazoa > Chordata > Actinopteri > Cichliformes > Cichlidae > Oreochromis > Oreochromis niloticus. Next base: position 62,809,049 of record NC_031972.2, on the reverse strand, counting down.
GAAGAAATAAGACAATAAAACAACAAGTGTAAATGTGAATGTACTGTATATGGTTATTTGTGAATGACTGGTTACTTGTCAGTCCTCTTGCTTAATAGGAGGCAGGTCAGTATAATGTTAGTACAATGAGCCGCTGAGATTAAACTGTATTTGTGGAAAAAAAGTGTTAATTGACCCTGTAGCACAATAACATTTCACATTAGAGGAAATGAAATATTGTGACTGCTGCATTTGCATAAAATCACCCCCCTTAATTTAAGTTCAGTATGTAGACATATTTAGATTTTTTCTATTAGTGACTGACTGATCTCTTCATCTCTCGGCTGCTCCTTTACACTGTGACACAAACACTAAGACTAACTAACACTACGCAGTTTTGCAAACCTGTGAAATCATTTGAAGTGATAAAATGATCAACCTTCACAGTTTCAAAGTTGCTGTAACTGTAGTATATCTATGAAACAAAGGTTTTAAAAAATGTTATCAGAGATACATTTCAGAAAGTGAGAGCTGTGAAATTATTTATTTCTTATTCTCGGTAAAAACATGAGGCTTTTAAGAATAGTAGAGTTCTGTGAGGTTTATGAAGAGATGCAGGGCACCAGGAGACCATTGGAAAATGTATAATTACAATAACTCTATAAAATCAGAAATTGTACCCCACGATATTTTCTTAGCGTTAGCCCCAACTGGTTCACACATATTAATCACACCTTGGATGGTTCCTGGCTTAAAACTCTCTTGTACACCTCTTCGAGTGGTTATCCAAGGCTTTGAGTCTTTGCTTGGTATCTGTGTGGACAGCTTGCGGTACAGCTCTGATGGATGGCTAACTTCCCTCTGTGCTGCCTTCATCGTGGCCTCTGATCCTAACGTTGTTCCTCGCTTCCATTCAACGCGTTCAACGCACCTTTTGTTCATCCCCCAGGATGTGGGGATGATGACACCCTGGCTCCACCTTGCTAAAGTATTTGTTGCACCTCATCAGTCTCTAGTAAACTGCCTGGAGATTTTTTTTAATGATACAAAATTTACCTGGAATATTACAAAATGTTTCTAACCTTATTTCTGACAGTGTTGGTGCCACCTTGGATCTTCCACAAAATACTCTATCATGACTTGTTTGAAAAAAGTAAATCACACTTAAAAAACTATTATTTATATATTATTCCAATGACAACACATATTTTTAATGCTGGACATAAAAACTGTAGGTAAAAAGAACAATAACCTGAAAGAAAAGCTGTCCTATCATTAGCTCTTTTTAACAGCATACCCTTAATCAATGTGAAGTATTAGTGTTGCTCTGATATGTTCCAGCCTAGAGGATGTTTGGTTTGAAAATCCCTTCAGTCATTTTACAGCCTGTTTCCATGGGAATATCCACCCTTTAAAGGAATCCTCCTTTGAAAAACAGGGGCTAAACTTTTTTCGCCTTTAAATATTTCTATAACCCGAATAAATGAGTTTTTTTGCTCTTTTTGAGAAAGACAGTTTACCAGTAAAAAGTCAAGGAGGGTAGTTTTAAATTTAAATTGTAAAGTAGCACATTGAGAAAAAGACAAAAATCTATGAACACTAAAAATAAAAAAGAAATAAAGCCATACTCGTGTGTCGAGTAACACCTGAAGAGCCAAACTCAGAGGAGAAAATATCGAATCACACAGACAAAGACTATCGTTGTTATTTGGTTTAAACTGTAATGTAAAAACTGATCGTTCTAACACTCTCACCATAATAAGTTGTGCATGTGTAAATATGCAGTTTCTGAGTAGTACTACTCAGAAAAGGTTTGTTGTAAAAACTAGAAAGGAAGATTTATATGAGGTCTGTGGTCCAAGGACACATTAGCTGCTAGCATCACACAGCTCAACTCCCGATGCCTTATGTTTGGGTCAGAGGTGAAACTGTGGGGGGAAAAGTCAGAAGAATTCCTACAGTGTTAGAAGTGCAACACTAAGTTGGTGATATTTAATAGTTGAGTATTGCTGCTTTTTCTTTGCCACGGCTTATTTACATATCTGCTCTTTGCTTTTGCTGTTTATTTAGGGGAATTGCATCTTTAAAAATGTGTTTCTGTTATTCCAGCTTTGGTCTGAACCACGCGCTTATCTGTGATATTCTGACTGTTGGTGTTTTCTGTGTTGCAGGTTGCCCATGTGGGTGGCCAAGGGGATGGTGGCCACGAGGGCTGTGTGCCTGGCTTCCAGGTCAAAAAGTACCAGGTGATGTACAGAGGTCCTTTCCAGAAAGGACAACGCCTTCTTCAAGGTCAGTAAATTGGTTAAATTCTCTAATTTCACACCACAATTCAAACCAACACAAATATCCTTTCCTTCATCTGTCTGGGTTTGGAGGATTTGACCAGCAGCATATTACGGGGATCTAGGCAGAGCAGCAGGTTCCTACCGGGTCAAGGTGGAATTATGTGTGTGTGCATGTTCATTAAAATTCATTTGATTATAAACATGGGGTAAAACGGGTTGCTTCTGTGCACCACAGTGACAACAACAACATCCTTTTTGTCTGCAAATGAATTATTCTCCTTGATTGAATGATATTTACTAAAGTATTTTCGCTCTTTGTTCCTCCCCTGAAGACAGCTTTGAGCTGCTTAGTTAACTGTGTGTGCTGTGTGCTCATATGCAAGCGTGTTTGCTGGAGCTTTTGAGTCCCAGTTCAACGGTTACATGCTCGAGTTGACTTAGCTTTCTGCAAAGCTCCAGTCCCTAACAGACTCTGAGTTGCATTTTCCTCTGTATGCAGAAAATTGCGTTTGATCTCAGCAGGTTTAAAATCAAAACCTTTAAGATTTAAGAGTTCGAAGAGTTCACAGCTGACGAGTCCATGTCACGGAGGCTTAGTTCTGTCTCTGAGCCACTTGTGAGTCAGTCTTGTCACTCCTAAGTTAATGCAGTGACCAGTTAGTTTCCCCACAGCCTCCTGCACATGTCCAATCTCAACTCGATATTGCAACCACAACTTATTGGTCCATTTTGCTCCTTTGGGGCACTCTGGCAATGCCCATCTAGACAACTTCACTTGGTCTCTACAGAGATCAGCAATAATGTCTGCTGGCTAGCAGTCTGCTCCTTTGGGGTTGTGAGTTATGGCGTCTTTCCACAGAAATCGACAAGGCGAAGTCAGCTAGCGGTAGTTTTATTGCAGAGCTGAGTTTCTACTTATTTATTTGCTTAATAATTCATTTTTCCACTCATTTGTTATTTTATTTGTATAACATGATGAAATACAAACAAAATATGTAAATTGAAATGAGAATAATTTATGGCGTCTTATTCATTCTGTCATTTATTGAGGAACTTGTTTTCATTCCCCTCTCATTATTCAACCTCTTCTTTCTTTATTTAATCATCCCCACTATTCTTCTCCGCATTAAGAAGCTACACCTGCAGAATGTAATCACCTGCCTCACTGACATGCGCATATTGTGTTGCATCTATATACACAGCAGTAACAGGCTGACTTCTTTTGAGCTCACAGTGCTTTTAGTGCTTGTCGAGTTTCTTTGTGTGGCATTCACCTGATGGACAGCTTTTCCAATTGAAAATACATACTTTCCTGCCTATACAGCAAAATATGACAAATCTAAGAATTTCTCCTTCAATCTTCTTTCTTCTTTTTCAGCTTTATTGTATTTGATTTGGTCAGCCAGCGAGGCACTTTGTCATCTGGAGGTTCAGTGGTGCGTGTAGTAGGAGACAGAACTCAGTTCTGCTTTAGTGCCCTGCTCTGGGACAACACAGTGGTTCCATTACCTTGAATATGCTCCTGTCAGCAGAAACACCTCTCACCATTGGGGGGTGGGGGGTCCCACTGCTCACAGAAGTATAGGCATGTTAGTGGCCACACGCGTACATGCATATAAAACTGTGGGTTCGGGCTTGTTGTGCATTTGTTACAAAGAAAACCCGAGATGCATGCTGGGAGCGCCTATTTGCTCGTAGCTGTTCAACAGAAATCTTCTACTTTAAATACTTGTTTGATCATTTCAAATGTTTCTTAAAGATTTAATCGCTTGTACAAACACTGCACTTCAATAGCTGCTAAAGCTGAATAGCTTGTGAAAAGACCAGACGAATATGTGAAATATAGAAACCCAGAAAAAGAAACAGATAGGGGACGTGATTTCAGCATTCTGCGTTCAACAAAACATGTGTAATTAGTATTGACTGTATTGTTACGTTAGTGAATGCTGTGTAATACATCGCTGAATTGACCAGATGCAAGAATGTTAGATTCATGATGAAAATCAAAGCAAAATAACAGCATGTGGACAATGTGGGTGCATACTTTACAGTGTGTTTGTGTGATTTCAGAGTAAAATGGAAAACCGTTTGTTAGCATGAACTAAAGTCAGTGCTTTACGAGTACATCTCTGAGAGTATCGATGCTATTTTACCTCACTACCATCCATTTTGTTAAATTTGAACAAACTGTCCGCTGAGTGTGAGCAGGATGTATAAAGAGTGCCAGAGGCTGCAGCCAGGCTCAGTGACACATGCAGATTTATGTAAATGCTGCTCAGCCCAGTGCCACCTGCTGCAGACCTCCCTGTGTAATTACTAGTGGAGGGGCGGTCTGTTAGTGAGAGATACCTGTTGGCGCAGACCTGGGTTCAAGGACATCCATCTCGGCTAATGGGCATTTCTGAGAAACAAATGCATACAGAAATACAGTAACGGCGACTCTTTCTCTATCTGTCCAACTCTCGCTGGCTTTGCTGGCGCTTTGTTTATTACTCCGTCACTACTGCCTCGTAATTCCGTTCTACCTCTAGGTTTTACTCCAAGCATAGTTTTATTGCACCTTTTGTTTTTGCTCCTACTCATCTGGTTATTAAATTTAATATATGTGATAGAAATGTAGGCACATGGAAATGTGAAAATTATCACTGGAAAAAAAACCTGCTTATGACATCATAAATATTACAATTTTAACATAGTAAATATAAAGACCTTTTAAATTGTTACACTGCATATGTAAGGAGAAGCAGTGTGCTCCATCCTTTCCCTTCAGCTACATGTGATGCACACACAGCGAAACTCATTGTCTGTGTCAGGTTTTGTATAGTGAAACATTAAAAGCTTCAGCAGCGAACTTCACATCCCCGAATGCAGCAACTATGATGTGAAGGAGAAAAATAATCTGCTTCTGTCGACTGAATTCACCTCATGCAGCCTACAGCTCAATTTAAAAACTGTTCTGAACATCGACGTACCCTGAATGTTCTGAACAAAGAAGAAATTCATTTAAAAATATAAAAGCTTTAATAGAAAAGCCTGAAAACTGCGTTAAACAAGCAGCTGGGTTTATTAACGTAAAAGATGTTCGAGTCAGTGAGAAAGTCCTGCTATCTATCAAACAGCTGTTTTCACTGAAATTGATCCGTCACTTTAAATTTCATCTCTTTAATTTTGTGTAGTTTTACTGCAATAGCAACCACCACAGCGTCCATGCAGGACTTTCTGAAACGTACCATATCATCGCCGATATGTTTCTTTAAATAAGGGCATTTTTACATCTTTTACTATAGGTCGTTCACTCTGGCCTGGATCAGTTGATGAGTTTGTGAATGTTTCCCATCAGTTTAGTTTTTCACACAGAGAAAAAAAGTGTCTGGACCTCTTTAAGTTGCTTGAAGACCTCTCATCCGAGAAGCTTCTTCAGTCCTAAGGTCAAACAGAGAGTCCCAGATTTAAGCACTATGGGAGTGTCCCCAAAGAGGGTCATGGACCCCCATTGATCTTAGAGCTGAAGAGGCTTCTCAGATGAGAGGTGAAACGTCTTCAAGCAACTCAAAGAAGTCCAGACGCTTTTCTTTCCAAGCTCCTTAGACTACGATGACCTGGATGACTGAGAACCTTCACAGACATACAAACCACGTCAGATTATGGAGCCCCTTTATTGCTGAGATGCAGCAACAAACGTGAATACAGGAAGAAGGTGCTGTGTTCTGCACTACTGGAGAACACAGATCATTTACATTCATTTCACAGCTAATTGGTAACTCGTACAGACCTTTGCACATCTGTAGGACCTGCCACATTAAGAATACAAACCATACGTAGCTTAGGAAGTAATCATGTTCACACCACAAACAAACTCCTTTAGAGTTCTTCTGGAAACGCACCAGGAACGCCTCCTCAAAGGGTCTCAGTGCAGTTATTTTGGTCTGCACCCACATCTGTGCACAAACGAACCGCACCAAAGGGGAAAGAGTTCAATATGAATGAACTAAACACCACAGGTGTGAAAACACCCAAAATCTAATTACACTGCAACTGAAAACTGAACATAACATATAAGGAACAAAAAGCATTTCACACTTCCAGCAAGAAAATATTATGTAGATGAACAGAATACAAGCTGTTTGCTGAATAGCCCACGGCCTTGGATTGAAGGAGGAATTTGAAAGTGGATGACACCCTTATTTGTTTTACAGCAAGAACTGACAGATTTTGTTTGAGTATTTCAAATACCAGTGTTTGTCAGAGGGCTGAGATGCATTAGGTAGGTTCTGTGGTGAAAGAAAGATTAGACGTCCTCTTCTAAAAAGTTTCAGTTTGTTCTCTCAGTGGTTTATGAGCCGACGCTGAGAAACAGAGTGGAGAATATTTTGAAACTACGTTATGTCTCGCCTTATTTTGCACACTTGTTTGTTTCGTCACTGCCCTACGAGGCGACGCTAAAATCGATGTTTGCTGTCACCACCTTGGCAGGCAGAGCATCACTGAGGCTCTTACTGTGTAAAAATAAAGGACTTCTTCATGAGCAGTTATAGCCAGGAGGCATCATAGGAAGACATGACATACTGATAACTTATGCAAACTTTAGGAGGAAATACGGTGTGGATTTTATGGGGTACCCAGAGTTGAGGGCACGCCATGTGGACAGCTGATAAAATAGGGAGGAAAATGTAGAAAGCCACCTTATCTGTTTCCCGCAGAGCAAACCATAGCTCTGTAAAGGCTTTCCACAATCCCACCCCCAATCCCATGTGATTCCTCGTGAAAACATGGCAGCTTTTAGCATTCTACATAGCATTACTCATGCTTCTTAACTAAGCATTTCTGAAGACTTCAAAAAAATGACCTCAGGGAGGGTGGTCTTCTTCAGGCTTGGCATTGCTCGCCATAAGCCTTCCACTTTGTTCAGATACAGTCTTTGGAGCTCTCCTGGCTGGCGCAGGCCCCGAGGCACATTAACTGCATTGAGCTCTAAAGAGTTCTTCACTGGCACAATTCGTGTCTCTTGCCTGTATTCCCTTCGACTTTATCAATGAGGCAATTTAAAAGTACTTGAATTCTTATATATCCTAGTAGTTTTAGATAAACTGGACAAATGGAACAGCTCGCTCATCTGTTTTATGTTTGCTTCACTCCTGCTCGGCTCTGCTGTCCAAGTTCAGATGATAAAGTTTGCCGTCCTTCTTTCTCAGGGCCCGAGATGTTGTCTGTGGAATTTGTTTTGCTGCAAACCACAGACACAAGAACACAAAGACAGTTATCTGTGATCAAGTAGTCCATCATGTTGCACATGAAAGATGAGCTTTATCATTCATTTTCTGGGTTATTTAGTTCATATTTTTACTTCCGCAGCCACGCTTAAAAATATTGCTTTTCCACTGCTTGCAAATATTCACAATGTCACCGAGTACCTCGTTATTTTACCACTGTTACTTTAGACAAAAAGCCATCAAGCTGTCTCCAGTGAAAGAGGAATAACAGAAATGCAACGAGTGTATTTACAAGGTAGTGTAGTGAAAGCATATTTTAATCCCGAGCTTATTTGTATTCCACAGCAAAATGCCACTGGGCTCATAGCCAAATGCTTTTCTCTTGGTGTGTGCATAAAGTAAAGCAAATACCTTATTAAGAAGATGCCCTGTAAGGAGTCGGTGCGCGGCTATAAACAGCCTACCTTTTCTGTGGAATAAAACAGCTGTGCCCCTCACATTCTTGTGCTACTTACTAATTTTGGCAGCCCTGCTCTGCACCATTCTCAAACCACTGTCACCCTGACCGATGTTACCCCAGTCACCCACCCACTGTGCACCCACTCTGTCAACCAGAGACTGGGAATGCAGGGATTGATGTTTCTACTTACTATGTCCAGCATGGCAAGGTGCGTATCCGGATCATGCCACTCTCATGCCTGTAATGGTGCAGCATTAATCACTCACTGTACCCAGAGTTACCAGGACCTGCAGCTTCTTTTCCGGTGTATTTTTAATTTGACCATAAATCAAGGTGTGCTTTTGACAAATGACTGTAATTACAGGAAAGGCCATTACTGGCATGTGTGCATGTGTGGAGTATGTGAATGTGTGGGTGGATGTTTCACAGACAACATGTTTGTGCATTTGAGGATCGTATGTACAACATGTGAACTGTGGGTTTTGGTATTTGTTTTTAACAGCTGATATTGTTCATGAAAAACGGACTGACCTGGCTCACAGTTCATCCTTATATGGGTCAACTTGTGACTGGAGGCTTCTTTTAGGTTAGGATAGAGCTGGGGGTGAATGTATTTGCAGGAACAGGCGAGTAAATGCTGGAGGTTTTAGAGAAGCGATAGATCAAAACATGAAGCTCAAGTGGCAGCAGCTTCTTTTTTATGGCACATCACAAGTCATCAAGGAAAATGCCTTCCTGACATTTTCAGACTCCATTTGTAGGCAGCAAGGTACAAGGTGATATCTGTAGCAGTATTACTTAATATAATAATGTGGTTATTATAATAATATAATGTAAAAGGGTCTATCCATAGACTATAAACTGTATGGCTGTATCCACCATGGGGTCGCCTGTTGGTTTGGGAACTGTTGTTTTGAAGCCTTTAGCTGGAATGTTTGTTGTGGACATTTAGCATGTCCTGGGTCTGCCCCGGGACCTCCTCCCGGTCGGACATGCCCGGGACACCTCACCCAGGAGTCACCCTTCAGAAGAAGCTCATTTCCACTGCTTGTATCGGCGATCTTGTTCTTTCAGTCACTACACACAGCTCGTGACCATAGGTGAGGGTAGGGATGTAGATCGACCGGTAAATTGAGAGCTTCGCGCTAACACTCATCTCTCTCTAGGCCCCTCTGCGAATTGCTACCTTATCATGGTGGAGGGGTTAGTGTGTCCCAGGGATCCCAGGTGCTATGTTCTCCAGGGGCTTTTGCCCCCTGGTAGGCCATGGCAAACTGGTCCTGGGTGAGGGACCAGACAAAGAGCAATTCAGAAGATCCCTATGAGGAATAGTTCACCCTGCCCAGGATAGGGCTACAAGCCCGGGGAGCCTGCCCAAGGGAGAGCGTCTGGTGGACGGGCCTTAGTCCATCGGGCACAGCCTGAAAAAGGGACATCGGCCCATCCTCCTGCAGGTCCACCACCCGCAGGAGGCGCCGTAGGGGTCAAGCAACAAACAACATCAAACATCCATTAGCCTAATTTTTTAGCATAGCAGGTTGTCATTGAGACTAGATGTATTGGTAATTTTTTTTTTACTAAAATGTAATCAATGTTGTTCACTTTCACTAAGAATGTTATATGATGACATTAGTGACTGATGATATGTACAGTGCTGTGCAAATGTCCTGAGCCACCCATTCATACTTTTTTTTATTTTTCTTCCAAGGAGCCAGAGATGAATTTTTATCTTGAGGAATAGTTGTTCAGGTTAAATGTTTTCTTTGGACATTGGTGACTTTTTCACTCGTTTTCAGTCCAGTGCTTGTACTTAACCATTTTAATGGGATGGCTTTTTCTTGTTTGTTTGTTATGTCACTTACCACTGACCTTGATTTAAAATAATTCAATTCAATTCAATTCAATTCAATTCAGTTCAATTCAATTTTATTTATATAGCGCCAAATCACAACAAAAGTCGCCTCAAGGCGCAGAGAGGCGTGTAAGACTGCAACTCTGCTTCCTGGTCCCAACTCTGGATAGTCATATTTTGGGGAGTTTAATAAATTGGTCCATATTTCTAGAAATGAGAGCTGCTCCATCCAAAGTGGGATGGATGCCGTCTCTCCTAACAAGACCAGGTTTCCTCCAGAAGGTTTGCCAATTATCTATGAAGCCCACATCGTTTCTGGGACACCACTCAGACAGCCAGCAATTTAAGGAGAACATGCGGCTAAACATGTCACTCCTGGTCTGATTGGGGAGGGGACCAGAGAAAACTACAGAGTCCGACATTGTTTTGGCAAAGTTACACACCGATTCAATATTGATTTTAGTGACCTCCGATTGGTGTAACCGGGTGTCATTACTGCCGACGTGAATTATGATCTTACTGTATTTACGTTTACCCTTAGCCAGCAGTTTTAAATTTCCTTCAATGTCGCCTGCTCTGGCCCCTGGAAGACAATTGACTATGGTTGCCGGTGTCTCTAGCTTCATATGTCTGAGAACAGAATCGCCAATTACCAGAGTTTGACCCCCGGCGGGTGTGTCGCCGAGTGGGGAAAAACGGTTAGACACATGAACAGGTTGGTGGTGTACCTGGGGCTTCAGTTTAAGACTATGCTTCCTCCTCACCGTCACCCAGCCGCCCTCTTTCCCCAGCTGCTTGGGGTCTGCCGGGGAACAGCTAGCGGGGCCTACGCTATCATCGGCTGCACCAGCTACAGGGGCCTGGCTAGCTACGGGTGAATGAAGGGTGCGAAGCCGAGTCTCCAATTCAGTAATCCTGGCCTCCAGAGCTGCAAATATGCTACATTTGTTACAGGTATCATTACTGCTAAAGGAGGCCGAGGAGTAACTAAACATCTGACACAATGAGCAGGAAAGTGCAGGAGGGACAGGTGAAGTAGCCATGGTGCTAACGAGTCGGCTACGAGCTAAGCTAAGCTAGCAAAACAGTACAGAGACAGTGAGTGAATACTTTGGCTATAAATTAGGTAGTGAGTACACAGAAAGGGTGATTCAGATGAAGCACGTTAAGATTATACTATGAAAAAGGGATGTATCAAAAGATTTAAATTAAATTGCTAAGCAGAAAAGCTACTCAGAAACACCACTGTGTATAAATACATTTGGAGAATCGGATCCACCAGCTTCTACATTTCAACAAGACTGATTAAAATATTGATAAAACACATTGCTTGAGAATTTTCCACCATATTGAAAGTGGTACAACCGCCAGTGGCTAGGGGGAAAATGTGCATTTCCTGACTGGTTGGCAGTAATTCCTGGAGGTTGCTGGCTCTCGCTGGTTGAAATCAGTTGCAAAGAAGGTGCTGCACCAAAAAATCTCAAAAAAGTATGCTCTAAACTGAGAACGGAGAATTTGCAAAGATTTGTGCCTCAACACTGTGGCCAGCCTGTTTCAACACATCTCTCCACAACTCGTAGAGTAGCAGTCACGTTAGTAGACAAGTCCACCACTTCCATGGTTGCCATTCGGTCTCTGGCCTGGTCTGACTACAGCCTTGCTTACTTGACCCTACATTGTTGCCTCAAATGTTACATGTCGATAATGATAAACACGTTAAAGTAACGTGGTTAGAGGTCTGCAATACCTCAATATTGATGTTGCAAGAAATACTAGTGTCCCTCTTAACCTGCAGCAGCTGAGCAGCAATGGGAACAAGCTGTGAAGACCTGATACTCATACTGTTACTTTATTTATTTAGTTAGTTATTTATACCGTATTCACTGTGCAAAGCTGCTCATGGACACTTTACTAATTACACATAAAAGCACATAAAACACTTTATAAATGACACTTTATTATTTTTGTCTCTAACCTCTGAGGGAAACGTGAACCTCCGCCTGTGCAGGAAGCATACGAAGTTCAAAATGAAATAAAATAACATTATGAAGCTGCAAACCCAAAACAATAAGCTAAAAGATGCTATGAACAAATCGTGATATTTTTTCCAGAACTTGTCAGCATCACTGACGCTTTATAAAGAGCACAGAGTGATTTGATCTACTGTTGATATTCAAATATTGATTACAGGTGTAGTTAAGAATGACAAGGTACCAGGTCAGATTACAGTCAAGATTCGTGCTGCCAATTTGCTCTGGGGAATTTAAATTAGGCTAAAATGCGTTTTATTTGATGTTCTCATGGCATTCATTTTTATCTTTGACATGTGCGACTTTTAGATGAATATATCCCCTTTCACAAATGCAGCAGGCCATGAACAGGACCTCTGCAGGAACACATACTGACATTAGTAGCTCTGAGAGGGATTCTGTAGAGGCTGCAATCACAGATCATCAGGGGCAAAGGGACGGCCCTGCCAAGACCCCATCTGCAATAATGGTGCAACTGGCACCCAGCTGATATACTATGCCTCTCTCTCTCAGTGTCTCCTCTGTGTCTGCCCTCGGTCTCTCTCACTTACTCGTTTCTTCTCGTGTCCCTGATGGAGATCACTCTGGGTTCCTTCCTATAATCATGTGTCCATTCTGCCTAACCTACTTAACAGTGATGAAAAAAAAGTACATTTCTGATGTAAACTGCGGTATATCTTCTCTTAGATCTAACAAATATATTTCACAGCACTCCTGGAATGAAAAATATCCACATGTTTAATTCAATGCAGGCTGCTCACTAAGAGGCTGTTCATCAATTAGTAACATGATGTTTTTAAATGCAGCTTTGAGGGGATTTAGAGAGCAGGTTTTGGCAGGCAGATATAAACTGTCAAGATTAATATTGCATTCTTCTGACCAGACGTTGGCACATCTTGATTCAAAAAGCATGTGATAGCGTAAAATGATCAGAGATTGCAGTCAGTCAGAGCGGTTTGCACCAGCTGGGATCCTGCCTGCAAACATCTTGCAGGTTTGTTTTTTTAAATGGGACTTTCTATTAAAGAACATTTGTTGGAGGTTCTTGTGATCATCCATCTGCTTTGTCTGCAAATAACCTGAGTGAGGTAGATTTATAGCGAGTGGGAAGGAGTGTGAAACAGTGAACGCAAAACTATTTTCATTCAGCACTAAACAGCTCTTCTCCTCTATGTGATGAAACTGACAAAGGTAATCATCGGAGCTAAAGTCTAAAAGCTGCAGAGAATTCGATGCCCTCTGCCCACTTGCTCATGGCAGATGGATATATATCCAATATATGGATGAAGATAAGAGTTAAATCAAGTACGCCAGAAACCAGTGCCACTATTTTCTGTACATTTAAGATGTTGTTTAATTTATTATTTCTATTGTAATCAGTGTCAATAGATTCAAGTAAAGCAGAACTGGACTCTTCAGCAAACAAGCAAAAGCCATCTGCGTGACTTTTCCACTTTTCTACATTTTATCATTTATGCACTGTTGAATTTACCTTATGTGCAGTTTTTTACTTGTATAAGCTCAACTTCTGTGTTTTCTCATAACCCAAGTTTTAGTCATTCTAGGTCAGTCAGGTCTGCATTTGGAGGGAAATAACTTTCACTCTTGGAAACTTTAATCTAACTCTGGATTCACTGCGATGAAAAACATTTCCTCAAGTTATGAAGCCTTCTCAGCCTCATTGAGTTATTTTGAAACCATGAACAACTGGATACTACATTAGCAGAACTTTCCTAGTGTGACAGTTTGAGAAACCCTGCTGATGAAATATAGTTCCATTTTTATAAGCATTGGCCAATTAATTTTCTGTCTTCAATGCAAGGCTGATGGTCGCGTTACGTACTGAGATGCTATTTTGTCATAAATAAATAGGAATGCTGAAGGAAACCATTAACTTTTAACAAAAGGTGGCATTGTCTTACGTCCTTACATTTTAGGAGCCGCAAACCCCTGAAGTATTAGTACAACATAATACAAAGTAATACAAATCAATCATTTTGTGTTTGTGTTTGTCAGCTGTGTACACAGTGAATCTGTGAGTTTTCTGCCCTTTTGAAATGATAAATCTTAGTGTGTATATGTTGTTGCGTGCTGTTGTTTCATCCATTGGATGGCATGTTTATCTATCTTTCCTTTAAACATCGCTGCAGAGGACAGCCACGAAACAAGTTACATATTTATCATTCTGTCAAACCCTTTCACACAATCTTCACCTCATTATTTTATAACCCTGCTTTTATCCATCCCTGCTCTACAGAAAGTAAAATTCTAATTATGAGGAAATTCAGTTTTAGCGACAAGATGCAAGCAGCTGTATCGTGCTATTTTGGTGCTTCTTTAATAAAGACACAAAGATTTGCACGCAACCAATGCCCGAGTGTTATGTTTTCAAAGAGAATACAAGCGTCAGTCAGAAATGGAAGACCTACCTGGTCTACTTAAAATTTTAATGCCCTCCACCTTTGGGTCGAACCTAAATTTAGGTGCTTAACATCCAGACTCAAATAGTAAAGTCTATGTTTGACATCCTTTCTTAAGGATGTAACTCTATTTATGTCTTTATTTATCATCCAGCAGCAATTCAAATGGGTATTCTATGAATCACCAGTTTTCCATCTTAAATTAATAGTATGTGAAGTTGTGTTAAAAAGGTTGCTTTCTCTTAAAAATATGTTGTCGTGATGTTTTGTATTCTAAACAAAAAAAGTGTTTTATCAAAACGTCCGCTTTGAGTGAAATACATTGTTTGATCTTTTTGAAGTAATACATTTGGAAATAATCTAAATAAAACTCAGCATATAAAAAGATGACACTCATCTGAGAGATGTGTTTTGGAGATGTGTTTGATTTTGCTTGTTTTCATTTCATTTGTTACGTTGTTTCCAAACAACATATTTAAGACCACTGACACTCTGTGTCCACTGTAATGCAGGTGGACAGCTGAGACAGGTGAGGCAGAGACCGCTCATTCCCTGAACTTCTTGACCATCTGTTTTCGGCCGACAAAATAAATTATACTTTTTAAATTCACTGTGAATCCACTGAAGAGATAATGTTGGCTTTCTTCAGAGAAGTGAGAGAAGTACTTTTAGAATACTTGTGAAAAGTTTCGCTCTCGCCCGTGTGCTGCTTTCCCATCTTTGACTCTTGGACCAGAGCCCAGTATGGGCTCTCTTGAGTGGCCAGGGAAACTGCTGAATAACTCGGCCAAAGCCTCGGGGGCTCAACCTGGGTGTTACTGGCTTCCTGAAAGCCTATCGATCTGCCTGAATGCTTGAATGCATTGCTGGGTGCCTGTGCGTTGCTGGATGTGTCTGAAATTACGCCTGCTTATAGCTTGTGTGTGCTGAACTGTGTGTGTGCTTATGTGTGTTTTCATATGTGTATTTCCACAGCACAGAGCTGTTTGATTGAAAGGTTTGGGTTTGCTGCAGTTGGCAAGAACTTTTCATCGTTTTTTTCAGCTTGGCTGTTAAATGGGTTGGCAAATATCCTCTCCTTTGCTTTCGCCAGAGGAGACCTTTGAAAACAAGCATGGACTTATTTGCACATATGCTATAGGTTCACTTCTGGCTTCTGCATGTAGAAAATCAGAGGTATGAAGCCACAGAGGATATATATACTTGATCACATATGTAATCTCTGTACCATCTGGTATTTTATGTCTTATACATTCGTTTTACAGATGCACAAATAAATATGCACTCCACCACCTAAGCCTCCACAGACTTAAACAGACTGCCTTGTTTCGGTGCCCATCATAAAGCCTCTGTAATACTCATTCAAAAATGAATGTGCTCACAAATTTAAATATACTCACTGCGTAACAGGATGTCCTCCCATGGCAAAAGGTGTTGATTATTAGAAATAAGATATCACAAAATGTGTTTAAAGTTACGATCGTGGCTCAAGAGTTGGGAGTTCGCCTTGTAATCGGAAGATTGCCGGTTCGAGCCCTGGCTTGGACAGTCTCGGTCGTTGTGTCCTTGGGCAAGACACTTCACCCGTTGCCTACTGGTGGTGGTCAGTGCGCCCCAGGGTGGCTGTGGCTACAACGTAGCTTGCCATCACCAGTGTGTGAATGTGTGTGTGAATGGGTGGATGACTGAATGTGTAAAGCGCTTTGGGGTCCTTAGGGACTAGTAAAGCGCTATACAAATACAGGCCATTTACCATTTACCATTTTACAATTTACAACGTAATGCAACCAATGTTGCGGCAGATGTGTATAACTGTGTATATACTGTATATTCTGTGTATATGCCCTGTCCTTATCTTCAACGTCATGCTGCTCTGTTGTATCTTAATTGTCCCTTGGGGATAAATAAAGTCTTTCTGATTATGATTCAGATGGCCCCGCCCCTCCCTGAGCCTGGTTCTATCGGAGGTTTCTTCCTGTTAAAAGGGAGTTTTTCCTTCTCACTGTCGCCAAAGTGCTTGCTCATAGGGGGTCATATGATTGTTGGGTTTTTCTCTGTGTGTATTATTGTAGGGTCTACCTTACAATGTAAAGCACCTTGAGGTGACTGTTGTTGTGATTTTGCGCTGTATAAATACAATTGAATTGAAAATTAACTGTAGGCTAATTGTAAAAATGTATAAAAAAATGAAGATAACTCATCCGAAACCGATTGCAAATATTAGGGTACGTGACTCCAGATAGTGGAATGGTACCTTGGGCATGTTGAACTCTGTAGCACAGCGCCCAGAGAAAATTAATCCAAAAAAAGCAGCTCAGAAAACAAAACTGCCTGAAAAGGCGCACTGTAAACAGAGACAATGGAACACAGACAGGGAAACACTTTAGAGGCTGGAACAACTAATGGAATAAAAACAGAGACCAGACACTCAGCATTACTTGAATAACAATGGAAACAGGAACAAGAAGATATTAAAGATCCAAAAGTGAAAATCATAACCAAGTACATGTGATGTACCTTGCTTCCTTGTAACAAAAAACCCAAACATTTGTGTTTGTGCTAAAAACTAAACCAATCCCATGGTCTTCTCTAACAGAGGCTTTCACACACAGTGCAGTAATTAAAGCCCAAGGCAGGGCTTTTTTGTGTAATATCACACCATATTGTTCATGAACACATGCCAGTTTTAATTTTAAATGCTCCAGGCACTGAACCCTTGCACAGTTAAATATAGTCTTTGCTCGGAAATGATAGTAATTATCGTAATGTTTATTTATGGGCGGTGGTCATTTAGCTTAGGAGTTGGACTCCAATTGCAGCACAAAGAATGTGAGAACATTTTCTCTGTATATCTGGCAAAATCTGTGGAGACTGATGTGCAAGGGTAATTAGATGTTAATGGTTTGGTGGTTTTTGCCAGTCAAACGTGGAAAAACTATTGTTACCTTATTACCAAGTTCATTCATTCATTTGCTCACTACAAGGAGAGCTGGTTTAATGGGTTAGTGAGCTACGATGAGCCTAAAGTCGGAGTTTCAGTGACAGAAAGGTAATTTTTCTCTAACCTGGTTAGATCGCCATGGCAACTTGTGCTGAACACATGTCACAGTTTTGGTCTAAAATCAGCAGGAAGCTGCTTTGTTGTTTTCACCAGTTCTTTAAATGTGATCTAGATTCTCTGCTTAAAGAATATACTTTATATATGCAACATAAGCCGGACCTTATTAAAGTCAAAAAATGAAGTCTGGACATGTGTTGCATTGTTGGTGGAATTTACTTGTTTCAGTTACAGATGCAGAAAATGTATAGCTAAATGTTTTTATGATGTTTTTGGTCCTCATACTGCAAACTCTGTTTTATACTACCGAACTGCAGCTACTGCAAAATATCAGTTACATTTTGGGGCTATTTATCACCAAGCGTATTCAATCAATAAAACATGGCGGGGAAGAGCCTTATTAATCATCTGATGTATGCTGATGATTTAGGTGCTTTGCCTTCTACAGTGTTGGTATGCTTCAGCTGCTCAGGGTTTGCTCATGTTATGGTTTTCAGTATGATAATGAACTCTAAAAAGAGTGCAATAATAGTCATTTCAACTCAGGAGGATCGGAAGCAAATGTTTGCTTCATTATGGTAGATCAAATTTTAAATGATCCCTGTGATGATGGTGATGATGGAGATGATGTGCAGTGCTAATGCATATTTATATCGCACATTTGTGGTGCACTTATAATTAAGCAAAAATGAAAAAGCTTGAAGTGCTACTTGAAGATTTTTCACCCAGGAACTAGGTATGCCTCCCCACCTATGCACCCCAACCTGAAGCTTTTCATGGAGACCCGGTCCAGACCTCCAGCTGGGACATAACAGTAGAGAGAACCTCACATGGGGATTTTGTGATTATTTAGTTCAATTTTATTTATTATAGCACCAAATCAGAACAACAGATGCCTCAAGGAGCTTTATATTGTAAAGACCCCACATTAATACAAAGAAAACTAACTGGAAAAACTCCAACACCCCCTGTAGGCAAGCACTTTGAGACAGTGGGAAGAAAAAAATTCCCTTTTAACAGGAGGAAACCTCCAGCAGAAACAGGATAACAAAGGGGTTGCCTTCTACCACAACCAGTTGGGCGTGATCGGATGAAGACAGGACAAAAACATGCTGTGCAACAGAGCCAGAGATAATAATAACTAATAATTATAAAACAGTGAGTGAAAAAGGTCACTGAAGAAGACTCAAGATTTATAAGTAAATCAAATTTTGAAAAGCTATCTGGTCCTTCAAGTACCAAAGAAACTCAATTAAAAAGTGGAAGTAGAAAAAGTAGAAAAGTACTGTGAGAAATAATATTTCTGTATCTTCACTGTTTGTTCCAGCTCAGCTCTGTTTGTTTCACAAAGGTTTGTGCTGCTGTCAAATTTGTACCTAAGTGACAAACAGGTGCTCGAGGTCCAGCGCCACATCTGCTAAATGTTCTATCAGGAAGCTGAGGGTGACTTTTGATGCAGCTTTTACTTTCGATGTTCACATTTGAGTTTTGGTTTGCTCTCACTTTATCACTTAAGAAATGTTGCCAAGTTGAATTCCATTGTGTCATATTCTGAACTGGACAATGTTGTTTATGCCTTTATTCCATCAGGCATGAATTATTGTGATTTATTGTTATATATGTGTATATATATGTATATATATATATATATATAAATGTATTTTCTTTTATTTCTTCTTTTAAACACCACCTTACCAGTGGCATTGTCTCGGGACAAGCAAGGCGAGCAGTGCTTGCCTTGTCATATCTAAGAATAGATATAAATTAAAATGGACCAAAGTACAGTGAGCTCTCTTCTTTCAGACAGTCATGACATAAAGCTCCTTTTTCCATCTATCCTTTGCATTACTTCCATCTTGTAGCCACAGTTAGCTATTTTCGCTGAAAGCTCTGCTTGTTTCATGCTCATAGGTAAATGTAGCTGTCTCTGGTTTACGGGAATATCTTAATGGATGCTTTAACCAGCTGCCTTCATTTTTCATTAATATTTGAATACTTCACATTGATGGGTAATAATGTCACACACTGCTTAAGCCTTTTAATCCAACAGATTATTGTTATTGGTAGACTATATATTTAAAAAATACATTATATATATATTATATATATTTTTAAAAAAAAATCATGCATATTATATGTTCGGTTATCATTTTGTACTAACTTTGTCCTGTGACTGTACAGTTAAATCTGTTTTCCCAAGATCGCTCTCAGAGTTTGTTTTTTGGTTTGTGCTTTTTTTTCTTTCAGTTTCACAATATTAGTAAATCCATCGATTAAATATGAATACTTAGAGACGTGTGCTGAAAAGTCCCCAAGGCGTCCCTCTAGTGCTTTCACAACAGGAACAGCCATGAGGCCTCCGGCATGTCAAAGGAACGCTTGTCAAGATCTTTAAGTGAGAACACTGTGAGTGCACCATATCATTAACGCCTGTGGCAGAACATGGCCATCAACCCTAAAGTCTGGACTGTAACATGTGTATATTTTTAATATGCAGAGTACAACTGTGATAGATTACATATTCAGGACAGGGGGCCATCAGAGTGGTCAAAATGTGAAAGAGCCAAAAACAATATTAAACAATGCAACAACATAACAACTGCTCCAAAATCAAGGAACATGGCAAAGAGGCCAAACTGGAAAATGGGAGGAATTTGGGCATTTATTTTGGAAATGAGTGCTTTGAGATTAGTTAATGGATGAATCTCAACTAGTATAAAAATTTCCCATTTTTTTGCATTTGTCTTTGAGCCACCTTATCCACAGTGGGCATTTGTCTAACGTCAAAGCCACCAGTGAGATTATTTGATGGCTCCAGTGGTTGCATGTTTGTTGATATTTTCATAGTTTAGTTATTTTCCTTATGGTGACTAAAAGTCTGACGGGGTAGTGTTGAGTCATTTGGTGACGCAGGTGTGCTCGTTGCCTGTGATGCAGATGATGACTGACAAGATCTTAATTTTTCTCATTTTCTGTATTTTTTAATATTGTCATATACCAGGTTTGCTAAATATTCTGTTAATGAAGCAGAGCTGTGCTGTTACTGCATAACCCTGAGATGGATTTCCCATTTGATGTGTCTTAATGTGACTGCAGCAGCAGCTTAGTTTCCCTCCCTCTGCAAGGCTACCTTACTATCATGCGCTGGCATCCGCCCCTGCCCCAGCGCTCTTTGATGAAACCCTTTGCCCTGCCACTGACAAACAAACACAGACTGATTTAAGTTTGTTATGGTGCTTGAATAAACCCCACTCATTCCCTTCAGATCTGCTGCTGTGGTTAACCTTGTCAAGCTAGACTTCAGGGGATCTCAATCGCTTAGAGACGCTGATACACTTTCATTTATATTTTCACATAAAACCCGGGTGAGGAGTGCATCTGCGCAACTGTTTTGAAAAAGGAATTTAAATGAATTCATATTTCAGCAGGTGTAACCTTGAAACAGGTGACATCAAAGACCAAGCCTGTAGGCCTTAACATTTCCAGCTTGTGCGGCGACACGAGATGTTTACTGTTGCTGTCAGTGTTACATATGCATGCACCGCACAAAACCTTGAAGAATATATTTTTACTCATGAGCTGACATCCTCATTGACAAATGCAGGAATTAATTCAATAAATGTACAGGAACATTGTTTGCCTGTGTTCACTTTCCTTCTGGCTTTAATGAGAAACCAGTGTACTTGAATGCACAGCAGCAGATGCGCATGCTTTTCCCATCAGTCATTTGAAAGGGTCAGTTTTCTGTCCTTACAGGATCCGCCTTAAACTCTTTAAAGTGCTATTAATGAGGATTTGATTTTGTGAGTTTGTGTTTTGAGTTTTTGAATCACTGCGAGGACAGTCTCAGACTTTTTTTGCATCCTGATGAATGTGGTTGATTATTAAAAAAGTGCTGCAGCCCATCAGAGGAAATACTCTATACTCACAACAAGTGCAATTATGGCAGGATAAAGATTCTCAGAAAACCTTGTTTAAATCAAGCCTTTGCTTCTTTGTTGTTTTGCTTTGTCAGGGATGAATACGTTGATTGCAGATATCTAAATTAAATAGAACTCAGAGAAAACTAGAAAAATTTGCATTTCCTGCGAAAATGCTGTGTGGATGCCTTAACGCTGAAGCTGTCTGCTGAAAAGCTGAAAAAGATGAAAAGTTGCAAAAAGTTGTATGGTGGTGAAAAAAAAATGTCACCCTGAGCAGGATTTTCATAGCTCGTTCTACCTCCGTCGCGGAGATATGACGAGAGAAGAAACGGCTTCATTTTCGGAGTTTGAAAACTGAGAGGAGGACCGATTTCCACCCCTCAAACAAACGTAATTCATTGCTCAACGGTAAGATAATTGTAAAAACTGCTTCCACTGTGAGTGTCAGCAGTGTCTGAAGATATATTGGCACAAGCCTCATGTCCTAACTTTGCTTTGTTAAAGAGATATGGCGATTTGAAAATGCCTCCCGTTACAGAATTTCAGCTCTGAATTTCAAAACCTCCCCATAGAGTTTGAATGGGGAGTTGTCAGACCTTGTGTCACTCCGAGGCAAATTGCGAAAAAACGGTAAATCTCACAACAAAGATAGTGACATTTTCTGAAAGCCAGCAAAAATACCTACGTTTTGATGTATAATTTGTGGGGGTTGAGTGGAAATTGAGCGAGTAGCAAGAAGTTGTTCGGACATGAAGAGAAAATTCAGAACAGACCAGCACTCACTCTGACTTAATTGCATAGCAACCATAGCAACGCATGTATTTTCTGAAAAATCATAAAGCTGCAACTGAAAACTTAAAGAGAGATAAGATTAAAACGGTAGAAGGTCTGAAAAAGCTGAATCACACAGGAATAGCCCAATAATCTGAGAACATTTTAAAGTTTGAATGGAGTTTCTAGGTGAAAGTATGAGGAAGTAGTTACGTTTCAAAAACAAGCAAGTTTTAGCAGAATAGTGGAAGTTTTCCATTCATTTCAATGGGACACAAAAAGTGTAATATTTTAAAAAGTATAATAGTAATAAACACCAAAAGATATAGCCGGAATTAGCAGAAATAGCAGAACAGTTTAGAGTTTGAACGGAGAAAATCGGCTGAAAACTGAGGGAGTAGTTAAGCGGCAAAAAACGGGGGAGCAACTTGAAGAATAAAGTTTAAAGAGAAACAGGATCTCAATAGTGTGGATGCCTCCAGCATCCACACAATAAAGAATAAAGAGAAACAGGAACTCAATAGTGTGGAAGCCTTTTAGGGCATCCACACAATAACAGATCGATCGACAGGTTGTCAATTTGAGTTTTCTATTGTCCTCCTTCTTTCATAAGGATGAGTGACACTGCATTGACTTAGTGCTGTATCCATTGCAGATGTACACTTTAGAAATTATCCAAATCATTGTACCATGGCCTCTGCAGCGCTGCTACAGTTGCATTTTCATGTCATGACATCTGGCAATAACTGAGAAAATAGAGCTAAAGTGGACTATGAGCGTCAGGCGCTGGTCATGCCTACGAAACCTGGCCTAGAGAAAATATTCTCACAACTTTCTGACTATTGAAGTACCTGGATGTCATGTCAAAATGTCTCAAAAACACCTCAACAAATCAACAATCACTCTCTGAGACACTGAATGCTAATATCTTTAAGTTATCATTTGAGCTTTTGTGACCCACATCTGCAGTGTCCTTTGGGACACATCTGGCCCTAACTCACAGCACTGAGTCACAGTGAATCTGGATATGGCGACACACTGATGCTTTGTTAAATGTGTTGATATTTGAGTCTCATCTGGCTCACACAACACGTGACTGAGCTGTAAGTGCCAAGAACCCAGGCTAGGCCAACATTTGTCTGTTATCTGGGAAATATTGTCTGAATTGTCATGTAACCACACTGGTCACATGACCTCTGGTACCTGGATACATGAGAGGGTAGCTAGGTTTGAAGAGAAGCTAAACGTGTGCCAGCCTTGGGACTGAACGATGAACTGTTCTGTATCACGGACTGAATTGTATTTATAACTATAGGTGGCAACTCAGACGGTCCTGATTAAGCATTAATTATGGCTGATAAGACCTCTGTGTGTCCAAAACAGTGTGAGATTAGTATTAGATTCAGTTTAGTGACTTGATTGACTGGTTGTGGAGTGTGCGTGTGTGTGCGTGTGTGTGTGTGTGTGTGTGTGTGTGTGCGTGTGTGTGCGTGCGTGCGTGTGTGTGTGTGTGCGTGTGTGTGTGTGTGTGTGTGTGTGTGTGTGTGTGCGTGCGTGTGTGTGCGTGTGCGTGTGTGTGTTAACATTGCCTAGAGGCATTGTTCTGGCATTCATGGCCCAGCAGAATAGAGAATCTGCAACTCGACCAGAGAGCCGGCCCTCATTATCTCATCCTAATTACTGTCTAACTCACTGTTCTCTCACTCACGGTCTCATCTCTCCTTTGTATCGATTTGACAGATTTACAGTAGGAAAGGTAAGCAAGCAGGAGCATCAGTACCCATCAGTGCAGCAGATTAAATCACTACAGAGTTGCATGCTTCTGCCTGTTGACTGCAATAACAAGAAATCCCACAGATTAGCGTAACAAACCGAACATCAAATTACGACCAGTCCAGCTGCTGTATTTAGCACGACAGCAGAATCCCTTTTCATGTAATGCTGTAAGATAATGATTCGGATTCTGACACTGCTGCGGCTCCAGATAGCTTCAGTGCCGCACAGTCTGCAGGATGACTTTAACTCGAGTCCTAAGCTCTCAATAACTGATCCATTTTGTAAGTGCCAGCTTATCATAATCAGCTTTTGCACATTTCTGAGCTGATGGTTCAACATCTCCGAACCTCAAGTAAACAATTGTAGAAACGTCAGCCCCGCACAGTGTAACTTCTCTACTGTTTTGACAGTGTTTGTTGTAGCTTAAAATAAAAATAGGAGACTCACAATAGGCATACTTTTCTGTGGGCATATGCTGACAGTGACATTTCAGAGCCCTGTTATTTGTAAGAACAGTCACGGGGCACATCATGTTATAATTAGCTATCTGTTTTCCACTAGCTGGAATGAATTTCACCGTGTGAGAGAAAACAGCTCAAGAAATCAGTGAATGTCAAACACGACTAATAAGACACCGTGCCTCTGAAATAAGCAGATAAACAAACCACTTTTCTGCTTTCAACAATGAATATGTGTGTATTACATTTAAATGATTTAAAATTAAGGCTTTTCATTTTTTAAACTAGACGCTCTTAAGAACCACCTGTCTGACAGCTTCACTGGTGAGAATGGCACAACTGTCCATCGAATGTCATAATTTAATTCAAATGGGTAAACTTTCTTCTAGTTAAATGTTTCCAGTCAACTTTTTTGTATTCATTTTTTCTCATTGTGGCTTTTAGCTAATCAATATCATGCATTCAGTATCTCGAATATTAGAAAGCAGCCTGCTTCTTTTCCTAATTAGCCCGTGTAAGATGCTTCTGACATTGTCTCAGGTGCAGGAGTGGCTTGATATTAGGAATGTGACAGATGTAGCTTGTTTCCTGAAGATGCTGGTGTTGGGTGGTTCTTGAAGCACCAACACCTGCCTCACGCCACCTCTTGTCAAGTTCTCCTGAGTTTTTAAATGGACTTTTCTCAAAGATCCTCTCAAGACTGTTATTATTCCTGTTTCTTGTGCTTGTTTTCCAAACATAATGTTTCCTCGTGGTCAAATTTCCATTAATATGCTTTGATACAGAACTCTGTGAACAGCCAGAGTGGCCTTCTGTGGGTTATCCTCCTCGTGGAGGATGTCGACGGTCATCGTCTAGGCAACTGTCAGGTCAGCAGTCTTTCCCATGAGTGTCGCTGCCTGTGATGAACACAGTGAGATAAGAAGTATTTATACTGTCTGAATAGTAACTTAATCAAACTCAAATACTGGATTTCCACCTCACGCATTTCACTTTATATGTAATGAATTTGGAATATATAAAACAAACATTTTCACAGTATTCTAATTTTTTGATATACACTAGTATGTTATGAGTGAAAGGAACATTTGTATTTTGTCAGATTTATGAGTGGCTTGGGGTCAAGCAACCTTTTCTTCTAGACAACTTCTGGAAAACATGTACAGATATTTCCCACTCAGACCTGAGTGACTTGTTTGTAAACAGCAGAATTCATTATTTCCTATTTGAAAATAAGATTTTGTAGAAAATAAAATATCCACTCTTCATAAATGACTTGTGTGGAAAGGAAATGTGTGGTATCTGACCACGATAAACTAATTCACATGGGGTTGTGGGTGGATCCACATACTTCATTTGACGTGGATTTTTACACCGGATGCACCCACTGACCCAACCCTCCCGGGGCTTTGTGTCTCCTCTCAGTGTTGAGGCAGGGATCTTTAGCTTGTTAAGAGAATATATTAACCACTACAGTCTGTATGGAGCCATTTTTTATTTTACATCAAATTACATTTCTGTCGTTGCACGCTGGCCCATGATGGATATCTGTTCAGTCTCTTTGCTCTCTACTTTTACTTAATTAGGAACAGTTAAAATGACAATTTGCTGTCATTAGCCTTCAGTGGGGGATACCTTTTCTCTCCAGGGTTTAGTCTCTCAAGTTTACAAGCAAACTTTGTTGTTCCTAATTAGTCTGACTGTTATACTGATGAGTCACTGCAGCTATTTTGATTACTATTACAGTGTAAATACAAGTGTATTTAGTAACTTCCATTATGGCCAGGGCCTCGGTATTGTTCATGCCGTTCTGTTTAGTATGGCACACCAAACTATGATTAATTTAATCAGTTATACCTTTGCTTAGACTGCTGCACTATATCAAAGTGGATATTGTGTTTTCTTCCTCTTCTAATATATCTTCTGCTAATGCATGCTCGCTGCCACTTTAATCCCGAGCTCTCTCCTCCTGCAGATGTCAAGATCAAAGATCTGACTTTGCTCTGATATGTAGTCTCACCTTTTGATTTTTATTGTCTGGTGACTTTTGACTGTGAAGGCCGGTCAAAATAACTTGGATAAAACACGTATACAAGGATAACTTGAAGCCCTGCACCAATTAGATGAAATAAACAACCAGAACACAACAGGAGCCGGTACTTATTGCAATTTTTGTTCTCTGGCTTTGATCAAGTGCATTTGTGTCTGAAAACACTCATATACAAAAATACATGTTACTAAGGTATCCAAGGCAACATAACATTAACTGTAGCACAGATGTGTCGAGATGATAGAAACATCTAACCAGGTAGTTAGCATGCTTGACTGACCTTTAACAGTCCACATGGGAACTCTTTGATGCTGCTTGAGATCAGAAAGTAGCTGTAGTTTAATTGGCTTTAGTCACCAGCACAGTGGACAGGGCCACACATCAAAGTAGGATCAAGGGCCCTGGAACACTGTGCATGAAAGCTAGTACGCACAGACAAAGGAGACTGATACAATCGTCTGATATGGAATACAGTGGTTTGAGTGAAAGGACACACACTCTCTGGTTTGCAAAAAACACGCATTTCTCTTACACTTGATGACTAGAAACTGCATGTGGCATGGCTGGATTGGTTGGAGTGGCAGTAAAGGTTGAGGTGGGGAGTCTTAATCATCGGCTAAAGCCAAAGTGAAAGCTGCTGCTGTCAGGACCCCCTAGCTAGCTAAATCCCTGCAAACTGTTATCTTGCTATATGAAAAGCTAACGTCTTGTTACTATTGAATCTACTATTGATGGGCCTTACACAATGCTCAGTGATAGGAAACTCTGGGGTAAAATGCAATTCAGGGCGTAAATACATTTTCAAAAGCAGCTCCCTCTCTCTAATGCGGGGTGATTATTTGAGAATAGCGTTCTCCAGAGGCCTTTTATGGGGCTGAGCATAGTCGCTCTGGTTAGACACGGCAGCTATCAGCTTAAACACACCCGTGCTGCCACCTTTGAGATTAGCCCTCAGATTCCCATCTCTTCCATCATGCAGACTTGACATTTAGTTACAAGATAGAAAATTGTCTTCACAACACCTCAAAGGAAAACTTTAGTACCTGACAGGGGAGGGGGGGGATCCAATTTATGTGGCTGAGTCAATGAAAATATAATGTGGGATGTCAACATAATCCAACATCATTTTCTGCCTATCACCGTTGAAAGACATGAAAATGAAGACATCAGTTTGGATGGTCCTTTTAAAATATCCTAAGCTAACTGGCATGATTGAATATGAAGTGTATGCTTAGTTATTGAAAAATATCTAGCTTGATAGGAGAAGTAAATTAGAATGGAAACATGTTAAGTCCTTACACAATACAAAAGAAAAAAAAAAAGTTAAAGTAGCCAGGTTAAGTTCAACAAATAGTTTGATGTAATGCCAACAAGTTCCAAAATCTCCCTCCGTACTGCACATCTCATCTTGCTTTTCTTCCAGTTTGCAATAAAAAGAAAATAAAAAAAATTAAAACCAAGTTTTTTCCACCTCCCCCTGTAATATTAAGCCAGTTTGAATTGAGGTTAATGCATTTGACATCATTTTGCTTTGCAGGTAAGCATTATATGCATATCAGTTCAACTTTTACACAGCGCCAAATCACAACAACAGTCGCCTCAAGGTGCTTTATATTGTAAGGCAGACCCTACAATAATGCATACAGAGAAAAACCCAACAATCATATGACCCCCTATGAGCAAGCACTTTGGCGACAGTGGGAAGGAAAAACTCCCTTTTAACAGGAAGAAACCTCCGGCAGAAACAGGCTCAGGGAGGGGCGGGGCCATCTGCTGTGATTGGTTGGGGTGAGAGAAGGAAGACAGGATAAAGAAATGCTGTGGAAGAGAGACAGAGATTAATAACAGATATGATTCAATGCAGAGAGGTCTATTAACACATAGGGTGGGTAGAAGAAATACCCAGTGCATCATGGGAATCCCCCAGTAGCCTACACCTATTGCAGCAAATGAGAACGTGGACGTTTTGGTGAAAACTAATTGGACAGGCAATCAAGGGTAGAGTAACGCCGGTGTGTCATGAGTGAGTTTCTGGAACATTTGTTACTCCAAAGGAGAGTTTGGCCTGAAAGGAACTTGAATGTCAAACTTGAGGAAAAAGTCGAACCCCTTGACACCCTGCTTTTCCTCTCGAATCCTCATTGAGGGATTTCGGTGACCCTAATCCATGTTGTGCACAGTTATTCAACCCTGAGCCAGAAAGAAAGTGGGTGTGTGGGGGTGTGGGTGCTGAGAGGGGTAAGTTGCGTTCTGTCATTGTTGCCTGACTTCAAAGCTGCCAGCTCACCATGCTCTCTTCTGAAATCCCCCCAAAACCTGACAACATTAGAATACCATCAAACACTCTCTGGCTGCCTTTGAAATGCCACTGACACTGTTTGGCGCTGCAATTTGCAGGCTCTAAAGAGCGCGCCCATGTTATTGAAATAAATCTGAGGCTTGTAATGGGAATGGAAATGAAGACATCTTTCATGCTTTGGCTTAGAAGTGAGAGTTGAATATTGAGACAGAGCCTTGTTTCCCTCGAGAGTAGGTTGTTGACTTTGTAGCTCTCCATAGTTGTCCATTGTAGCCTTGTCGTTTCTGGCATTTTCTTTTTCCATTCCATTTTCTCTTCTTCTTCTCTCTACTCTTATCCTTCACTCTGGTACTCTCTTCTTCTTTCCTTCGTCCAGAGGGCGGAAAACGATTCTTTCCAAATGAAAGACTATAAAATGTCTACAAGAAAAGGTAAAAGCAACCAGACTAAACAGCCACAAAGGTTAAGTGTACTAATTGAGGTCTTTGATAGACTTCAGTCTATTGATTTTATAGTCACACAGGAACTTGTCTCTGTCCACTTGGTCATGGTGTGATGGAAAATAGCCGTATAGTAGAATGTAGGTAGATTTCAAAATGAATACATGATTTAGTCTTCCAGCAAATTATTTTAATTACATT
Organism: Oreochromis niloticus; assembly: GCF_001858045.2. Taxonomy (NCBI): domain Eukaryota; kingdom Metazoa; phylum Chordata; class Actinopteri; order Cichliformes; family Cichlidae; genus Oreochromis; species Oreochromis niloticus. The sequence goes on along the minus strand of NC_031972.2, from coordinate 62,779,834 downwards.
GAATTTCATGATATGGTGAAAACATGAAGAACTAGAGACCATCTGAGGATGACACACATGCGCGCGCACACACACACACACACACACACACACACACACACGCGCACACACACACACACGCACACGCATACGCACACACACACACGATGAAAACAATTCGAGCCTTACTGTTGCGGGTAATAAAAGTTTGAGCGCTTTCATCAGTGGAACAATACGTGTTAATTACAGCAGTGAGTTGCCATTGTACTTGAATTGAACAGCAGCCTTTCCCCTACTGCGGGCTAATCTGTATGCATTAGAACTATCACTTAGTCTAAATGCAGTGAGCCTCGTGCGTCGCAGTCAACACATCATTTCTAAAATTAAGGGGTAGATGCTGTTTCCAAGAAACTTAAGTGTGTGCCTGCATTTAGTCGAGTGTTTATCATATGACAACAATGCAACGTAACCTTGTATAAAATGAAGACGTGGAGGGAATATTTTAGTAGTAGTGTAAAGTTCTTACACTTTCCTTACAGAACCATATCATTTTAGCATACTATATATGGTTATATCGATGCATCAACAAAAAGGCTGAAAACAGATGAGTTCTCTTAAAATAATGAAAAATAACAATTGTTGTTTTCCTTAAAAAAGAGTCCAGTCCTGCTTGCTTTAGCAGTATCTGTATCGAGTGGTTGGATCTGTGACTATAGGACTTATGGACCAGTTCTGTGGGTACCAAACCAAAAAAAGCATCAACCAGATTCATTTGTTTTACCAAAGAAGTCTGTGAACTGGCCTTTACTGTTGTGGCCTGAGAGACTGCACGCTGATTTTTTTTTCTTTCTTGCTGAAAAATTGTTGTCCATTGCACTTAATGTAACAGCTCAGTGCTGCTGTGCCATCTAGTTCCATTGCTTCCTGCAAGACTTAAATTTGCTGTTGCAGAGGATGGTGGGTTTGCACTTACAACACAATTCTTCTCCAGCGCGGTGCAGAAAATAAAGCAGTGACTGTGATGTCAGTAAGAATCTGAAATTAGCAGCAGTCATGAATGCTTCTTTTCTGGTGAATCCTTGTCTTTTAAAATAATATATGCTGTATCCAGTAAATTACAGTTTAAATACCCTCACCTCTTTATTCAATTAAAAAAAAGAAATACTCGACCTAGTTAGAGGTTGTAGGAGACTGTGTTTAATTTAATACATTGTAATGGGTAAAGACTGATGACACATATTTGGAAAGACACAGTTTCGACCCAAATTTACCAATTCATCAACCAACGAAGAACAAAAAGCCACAATTAATGTTAATTAATTTTGTGAAGTGAGGTAGTGAATGATACCACTGAAACATCCATCCAGCAGTTAGATGATGGTTTCAATGATAGGCAGAAGCTGTTAAATGGTTTGAATTGTAAATCAATGTGGCTGAAGCCAATCGAACGAACAGTCTGGTGCTGGGTGGATGAAGAGCGAGAACAAAGGCTGGCAGAGGAATTATACCTGACTGCACAGTAGCTTTGCTGTAGCTGCAAACCTTTCTGAAACCCTGTTGAAACCTAACATGCACCTCTCTATGGCAGGACAGTCGCAGCCGCACAGGTATAAATGCCGGCAACACGCATAGGTTATGTCAAAGGGTCTGCATAGATTCCAGCTTGAAAAAGTTTTCAATTAAATGCTTCAGGGAGACTGGCCAGGTGCTCCCAGTTGAATTGATCGGTTCCACCCACCAGAAACAGACGGGGTCAACACGCAGCACAAAGAAAAGTAACACTGTAAAACAAATGACACGTGTTGAGACTGGCAGTCTGACACATCTAATCACTGTTGTTGCATATAAACTGATTTAGACAGCATTTAACATACAGATGTAAAGACAGAGAAAGTTGAATATTAGGTTTAACTGTACAGAGAAAGCTTGTAGCCTCTGCACTGAAGCTGAGCTTTATCTTCAAAGTTGCTTTGAGAAACACGATAAATACGGTCTCATCTGAAGCCGTTTCTTCCTCAGAGCGATGGCCTCTGAGTCCCCATTGTGAAGGGAACACAGCAGCGAGGCTTTTGGGTGTTTTGTGAAAGATTTCCTTCATGAATAACTATGAGTTCTTTATATGAGTTAAGATAAGCAGTGGATTGTCTGTCAGCATCCCAGAGAAGTCTTTTTAAGTCTTTTTCATGTACATTTATCTTTGTTTTAATAATGAATTAACTGGCTTTTGCAGACAACGTGTGAGTCCAGAACCACATGGGTTGATTAATAACACTAACCGTACGGAATATTCGGAATTGCATGATTCCAGTTCAACTCCACTCCTGATATCAAACAGAATTTTTAAAATTGAGATGATCAGACTTATATAAGCTACCATGTTTGCGTCCAATGTAAATTAACCTGTGTACAGTCATATGGCAAATGCTTTCCTAACAAACAACAGCATCCACACATGCAGACTTCCTGCCCCTCTTCCCTCACTTATCCTCCCTAACAGTTGGATTCATTACAGGAGGCTGAGGTAAAGAGAAGGTGAAGGATGAGGGAGGTGAGGATTGTCAGGGGTGATAGTGGGGGAGTACATGGGGGTCATGTTGCAACACCTAGGGGAGTGTGTGAGAGAGATAAAGTGAGGATGAACATGATCAGAGGGGATAAAGCTTGGTCGAGTCCTTGGCAGTATCTCCCTCAGTCAGAGAAGGCAAGCCCACATGTGCACGCCTTGCATGCACGTAACTCAGAGGTGACACTTCTCTTCTCTGTCTCGTGTCTTTTGTTTCTCAGCCCTGCAACTACGTGCCACCGTATTCTCGTTAATAAAACAAAGCGTCCCACGAAAGCAAGTCAGAAACATTAATAAGTCGACAACGCGTAGCATGCGGTGGGTCATAAATATTGCAGCTGGCTCGTATGAAAAGAGATCAGTGAGTTTATTGTAGCCTAGCTGACAGCCTTTCAGAACATCCCACTCTTTCTTCAGGGTAACTGTTTATCTTCAGGGCATATGTTTATATCTGAGAAATGCAATTGTTTTTTGTGCATTGTTTGACAGCTCCTGGAGCTCTTTACAATGCAGGGAATACCTCAGTGACTTGGATTTTTCTTATTCATGATGTTTGTAATTTGTTTGGATTGATGCAAAAATACATACGGTCTCTGTGTGTTCCTTCCAGTTGAGTTTGATGACTGTGCGGGGAATGAGGACGTGACATTTGGCGTGTCGGATCCCGGCTTCCACGTGGACGGGGATCTGAATCTGGTTCCTCTGCGAGATCTTCTGCACAGCGAGCCGGTCCTCTTCATCCGCGGCCTCAGCGCACATGCAGACGACCTAGCGCAGGTGGACATCATAGGAACGCCCGGTCGGTCAGCAGCGACACTCGGGGTGAGTAGAACTAGTGTGTTTGTATTTTCTATATCAGTTATTATATCTGAAAAGGTTATTCTTGATTAAACTTGGAAAAGGTTACTGAAAAGTAGCGGAAGCAGGCACTGTGATCAAATATCAAAGCTCCTGGGAAAATAAGGAGATTAACAAGGTGTTTCTTAAGAACATGTCTATTCTCTTTCTTGTCAGCCATTAAAGGTGATTGATTCACTTTCATGTATTTATAGTAGCCAGGAGCTGGTTGGCTTATTTTTAGCATAAACACTGGGAACAGAAATAAACAATTATCTTTCAGCACCAGTAAAGATCGTAATTATCACATCATAAATATATCTTGTTCTTTAGCAGTTGAGTTGTTAAGTACACAACTGCGATATCTCAACAACTGATATGTTTAAGTGGGTGTTGATGATGTGACATTTCTATGAAAAGCTTCTTATGGTCTGACTGATTTCACGACGCACTCAGACGAGTCAAACCAGCGTTTGAAAAACTGTCATGAGCCTTTATGCTTTGTCCCAAGTGCTGAAGACTGAAATGACCGACATGTTAGCAGCCGCCAAATGCCATTTAAATACAAATATGAAAGTAAATAGTTTGCGATGTGACACACTTTTTAAGTGCTTTTCCCACAAAGCAGTTACTGGATGTCGACTCATTCCGACTATATTTTGTGTGGAAACTCGATTATTAGCAGGGACTGCATTGTGGTGTTGGATGAGCTTATGTAATATAATCATGTTGGTCTATATGGAATAAACAAATGGTTGACCGGTGACCCTTTGGAGTTACTAGTAGGTGGATTTTGTTAACCTTGGGCAAATCTATGCAAGCTCTTTTACCTTTTGCAAGGCTTTTGCTGTGAGTGAAGGTAAGTAGCTTCTGGCTCTTGCAATAAATTATGCTCGTGCAATACGTTTATTAATGAAGACAGTTAATGACAATAACAGAATCAACCTGGGAAAGCAGCAGACGTCCTTTGTGTTACAATGCAGAACCTCAGTTTGTCACTATGAACACATTTTAGGAAAACAAAAACAAAATACTGTGAAGATGACAAAACAAGACAATTGCAGAGACTGTCTTGTTTTTATTTTGAAATACTTTGTGCTAAGGTCAAACTCGACAGGGATCTAAACCCAGGCAGTCAGACATTAGTGACCTTAATTGCAAATGTAAAAACATTCAAAACTAAATTCATCCTTCATTCATCATGAATTTGAATCACTTGTAAATGTGAGGCCTCCTCATGAAACCTTAATTATCAACAATTAGCATAATTGCAACCACAGCAAAGACATCACACACTGTCAGTGAGGAAAACACCCACATCCTTATTCTGTTTAAAGCGAATGCATGCTGCTTTTAGTAAGTATAAAGTGGAGCCTATCCCAGCTGTCTTAGGCTACGTCCACACTAATGCGTTTTCTCTCCGCTTTGGCCTCCCGACCGCACTGAGACGGCGCTTTCCCCAAGGAAAAACGCAGCGTTTTGAAAACGCTCTCGAAAACGCATACATTTCAAAATGGAGCTGTCCCGTCGCAGTGTGGACACACGAAAACGCAGACTTTCTAAAACGATGACGTATTTTAGTCATGTGATGCAGTCATGTGACCAAATAAACAAAGATAGCGGAGGGCATTATACAGCGGTTGTTTTGATTGTTCTCAATTTTGACGGCCCTAAAAAAGATGAATATCAGTTTGTGCATGCTCCTGATAGCTTTTCTTCAAATTCTTTAACCCTCACTCACTTTTGCGCACGCGCAGGACTGGAACGTAAGCGTTTTCATCCGTTTCAGTGTGGACGCACAACTCTGTGAAAACGACTGAAAACGCTAGTGTGGACGCGGAGCGTTTTCAGATGAAAACGCCGTTTTCAATCTATCCGGGCTAGTCTGGACGTAGCCTTAGGGCGAGAGGCAGGGTACACCCTGGACAGGTCGCCAGTCGGTTGCAGGGCTGACTCATAGACACAGACAACCATTCACACCTATGAGCATTTTAGAGTTAACCTCTAAAAAAACAATTAACCTAACCCCACTAACTGCATGTCTTTAGACTGTGGAAGGCGAGAACCCACACAAACACGGGGAGAACATGCAAACTCCACACAGAAAGACCCCGGCCTGAGGGTGGAATTGAACACTGGACGTTCCTGCTGTGAGGCAAGCTAACCACCATACCACCGTGCCGTTGTGCTGCCCTGTTGAACCAGAATATAAAAAATATGTAACATAAATCAGCTCTGAAAAGGACAGGCTAGAAATGATATTTTTTGATTTTACACGTGCTCCACACGCGTTCTGAGTCCGTTTGTTTAAGCTTTCATGAATATGCATGTGCGCATACATCTCTGTTCATGTTCTTCAATCATTATTTGTGCACAAGGTCACATCAAAATGGAGCGTAATGAAAACACTCTGCAAGGCAAAGCAAACAGCTGCGGTTTTGCACCAACTTTCAGTGCAAAGAATTCCACTGGCCAGTTTCCGTTATATTGGAATTTGGCCTGTAAGCCTGCACCCCGACGCCGAGCTTTGTTTCTCTGCAAATGTGTCCCTTTGTTTGTGTAATCGAGAGAAATTTGTTTTTGCTGAGAGCAAATTGACTGCCTTACAAAACTCTCTGCACCTGAATACACACTATTGTCCCTGATTCATATTTCTGCATAGACCCCAATTCTCCCCCCACCTTTGTCCAAATATGCAAAGTTGATTAGGGAAACTTTCCACAGACTGCAGGTATAGTTGGTGTTTTGCAGCCTTTCCAGAGATCATCTGTCTTTCTCCTGCAGTGCTCAGAGTCCTGCTGTTACCATTTCTCCAGCACTAGGCTTAATGAATATCCCCATCCCTTTTGGAATGATGTGGCTCTCATTTGTTTGTGTCTGCTGCCGTCGTTTATTTGGTTAGGTAGTCCACGGGTGTTACTTTGGCAAGTCATTGTGGGAGTAAGTTAATTAGTCCTTGGCAAGTTATTTGTGGAAAGTGAAGTTCCTGGTGACTAATACAGTATGACTGTGTGGTTCTGTGTGAGTGAATGCGCTCTTCTGTTTCTGGATCTCTTTTAAATTATTGTTTCAGGTTTTATCTATTTTATCAGAAACACAATCGTTGCATTCTTCATCCAAATACATCAAACAATGTGGATTTAGAGAAAAAACTATTATTCATTCATTACTGTTGCGAAATCAGTTTTACCCCAGTTCTTTTATTCGTCGAGGGATCCAGAGATGTTATTTTTACAAGTTATTTTTATAGTTATTTTTATATAGTTATAGTTATTTTTACAAAATCTTTATTCATCTTTATTCATCTTCATTTAAGCATGCACTTCTAGAAGGGAAGACGAGGCCGGTGTCCCTCTGAAACAATCTTCACCCCTTTGTTAGTTCCAGGCAGCTTTATAGGAGCGGCCGCATCATAAATCCCCCATGGTGTGCTGGAAACTCTGTATGTCTGTGTGTGTATGCACGAGCACGTGAGTGCCTGTGTGTGCACGTACCCGCGTGTCTATGTGAGTGCACGTGAATGACTGTGTGCATGTGGATGTGTGAGTGTAACAGTTAAAACACTGTGGGTGTGTGTCTCTTCCTAGGGGCCATAAATACCATCTCCCTTCCAGACCACAGTTATCAAGTTACATGTTGAGACCCCCACACAGGTATCCTCTGGGGAATTTCCACTCAGCATTAACTCCTCTTTGTCTTACTTTCACAGTTCAACTGGGGAGGGTCTCCTAAGATCTACTCCTAAGTTCATGACACAGTCAGGCCTTTATTTATATCCAGGGCAGTGTCAGTGTCTCTACCATAATTCTACATTCTATCTTAACACATTTCTAAACTCTAAAATAAGCTAAACATTTCTACATTACTCTATTATCCATGATTGTGATAACATCCTTGATGTAGCATCTCGATGTGCTGCAGCCACATGTCAGTTTACACTTTATTGGTCGTGGTGTAGTTAAACTGCGACTGTCCGTGATGGCACAGGTCATAAGGAACTTCTGGTTGTTGCGGGATAGATTGCAGGTCGGCTAAAATGGATCTTTTCGCTGCTTCTAAGGTTCGTTGTATAGACACTTCAGTTTGGCTGGAATGGGATCAAACAACAATTTGCAAAGTCCTCAGGCTTTATTCATCTCACATGCCAACACCATCACAGCTGTTTGGCTGAAAAAGAGTTAACACAGTTTCTTGCACAGCACTGATGATCATGCGTGTTTGCAAGCTGGTCAAGCAGACTGACGTTACTTTGAGCTTGTCAGTGTCTTTCTTCAGCAGGATTCAGCATTCAGAACTGTACAGAAATACACTTTATTAATAGCGACTGAGCTGCAGACTTGCATATGTGGTCACAGGGAGATGTTTAGACCACATACAGTGATGAAGGTTTAAAAGAGCTTAACCTGCCTTTCTGATACAAGGACAACTTAATCAGAAGCAGCAATCTTTGTACCCGAGATCTTTGAGCCAAGGTAGGTGAACACATCACCCGCTTCAAGAGCCTCTCCAGCTAGAGTAATGACATGGGCTGATCTATAAGCCAAGATATTCTGAGGCTATGTCTACTTGATTGATAAGGCTCTATAAGTGAAGCTATTCTGCATGGGCGGTTTAGACCTCCTATAAGCAGAGTTTGTTACTCAGAAGGGGACTGCAGTGATGCAGTGACTGAGCTAATCATCTAGTTGACTGTAATATTAAAGACATTAGGAGACAAGACAGCCTCGACTGACAGTCTGGATCTCACATGTGGACGTGGGATTTTGCATGTTGTTGTGGCTTTGCAGAATGGTCTTCAATGGGGACCCATCAGCTTTCCACATAGATTCCCAGTGTACGCTGTCAAAGATGGCTGTAAAATCACTGCAAGGAAGCTCCAGCTGGTACAAATTTTACCAAAGCCAACATATCCCCTCACTCTAAGATTCAAGCCTTCAGGAGTTGTCAGTATATGTCCGTGAAAGGTTGAAAAATGTTCCACACGAGAGGCATTCCAATGAAACTCGCAGGAACAGCATTTCACCGTTTGCATCTACATCGTACACTCATCACGGGGATGTCATGGTAATTTGGGGCTTTTCATTATTTCTTTGAACTGTACTTTTTGCAGGGTGGATGGATTGTACAGCGTACATGTTTAGTGACTTTAAAAATACAAGAACTTGATGCACAAGTTTAAAATTCATTTGGATTTCCTCTAATCCACATAGAGTCAAAAGTGTACTTACACTCCCACTAAAACTTGGTTAAATGTCCCAGAGCAAACTGAACCTCGACCAGACGCTTTGGTAGCCATCAACAAGCTTCTGGCTGAATATTTGTTTCCTCTTCTTGGCAGAATTAGTAGAGTTCATTTAAATTTGTTTCCTTGCATATACCCTGCTTTAAGCATAGTTCTCAGATTTTCAGAGCAAATCTAAAATAATTTCAAACTTGTGCACACAATTCTTATCTTTTAAAGTAATTAAAGATGCGTGATGTACAATCTTTCTTCCATGAAAAAGGAAACCAACAACAAAAACATTATAAGGCAAAATGTATGATATTCATGCCCATGCTGAGTGGCCTTTATCACAACTGTAGGCAGGTGTAGGTGGCAAAATGTGGTTTTAGACAACAATAGTACCAGATACTGCTAACACACTAGTTTTGCAACTGTTCAAGCTAGATTTCTAAAACTTTACATGTTTGATCAGAATGAAGATCTGAACAGCAGATGTGTTTGTTTAGGACTCGACACCTCCGCTGTGCTTTTCTGCATCCTGATATGGTGAACTGTGACAGATGTCACACCTGTTAGCACTGTCATCGTGAGCATTTAGCATGCTAGCATTAGCGTTTGTCTCACAGGACCTCTTTACCTAAATACAAACTCTGAGAGTAAAGAAAGTGTTGTAATTTTTAGACTCTGGGGTCACAGTGGTCTCAAAGTAAAAAAGATCTTTGTAAAGATTGCAATAGTATAATTTCACCACACAACACATTTCATCTAAGAGGAATTTAAACAAATGATATAGTGCATTATAACAGTTTTATGCTTTTGTTCACTTTTCTTTCATGTTTGCTGTAAAATTCTATTAAATTGCAGTCAGGAAGCTTGGCGTCTTCAGTTAAGTCCTTTATCGTTTCCTGGAAAATAGATACTTTAATGTCTGTGTTTATGTTAAGTAAAGTAAAGTTAACGATTAATTGCAGGCATAGTTGCAAAGTTCATGGATTAAGCAGTGGGTAGAGAGGAACAAAGATTCAAAAACGTGGCCAAGCAGAGGAAGGCGTCTCTGGTGAGATAGAGTGGTTAAAAGCTCTCATTATTTCAGTATCAATTAATCTGCTGAAGCTCCTCAAGCTCTGGGACTGGTATCATCAGAAAATCTATTGTTCCTTTCTCTGTCCATATCCTGTAGTCCCCCCACACTCCCCACCCGGTGCTTCCACGCCGTCTCAAGTGGCCCATCAAACACATGTTCTGAGCGGCAGCAGCTTCTAAAGAATCTGTAACTAAGTCGTGGCATATTTAAAAGCTTGTTTCAATGAGCTGGGGGTTTGAATTGTGAAACGACTGTTGACGACATTGTGCACTTGGATGCCGAGACGTTCTTAAATCGTCCTCGTGGTAGTCGAGCTGCCTTGATGCCTCTTTCCTGGTTTTCAGTTACTGCACCAAAGAAGGTGCCTTTTTGTCCATTTCCATTCTGAAATCTTTTTGTTTTGCTCCTGTTGAAGTTGGATTCTGTATTTGCCCAAACCTCCCTTTGTTTCCTGTCTAAAGCAGAGCGGAAACATTCCTAGGTGAATTTACTGGCATAACAAATGCCGTAGTGGCAGAAAATATTGGCTGGTGATAATTGATAAGTGCTAGAAGCAAAGGTGTAGAGAATCGGTTTTTAATTCCTCAGTGCGGCCGCTGGCTCGGTGTAGCGCAGACCCAGAGGGGAAGAAATAACTGATGAATGATTCCTATTATGAGCGAAACTTCTGAATTCAATGACTAATTTATTCCGCTCTTTTTTGCAGCCGATCAATATGTGAATTAATGGAAGAATGCATTTCAATTTAACAAATGCACGCTCCAAGATATGGACTATTTTTATGTGTATTATTCCTGTGTGTTTTCGTAATGCTGAGCAGAACAACAGTTATGCAGAACAACAGTTATGCGGACCATTTTCTTGCCTTCAGGGGGCATAAACAGGCACCATTCAAATGTAACAACTGATAACAGGCAAAATAATCCGAGTCCAAAAGCCTTTTTATTTTGCCTTTGTTATGTTTCATCCATTTTTCGTGCACCGAATGAAATGTAATACTGCATCCTGTGCAAAATCCTCATCAGGCAATGGCAAATAGATTTTCTCTAACCAAGCTTCCAGTGCTCTGTCTGGGAACGACTGTGATGTGACATCCTGCAACCGCAGCACAACGGCTCACATTATACAACACCAATAATCTTCTTCTCTCTGTTTCCGTCCCACTCACGCTCTCTCTGTCCAGCTCGTTCAGTAGCTGTCATTTGTTAATTCTGTTTACTGCCTTTGTCTGTTTTCTGACTCTTTTTGCATTAGTTCCTCTTCACCCTCCATCTCCGCTGAAGTGCTTTAATACGTCTGCTAACTTACAGATTTATATTTTGTTAGCTTCCATACGTAGGAGTAAATGCTGAAGAGGAAAACCTAACGTAGCATTCATTTACAAAAACAGCGAGACGGTCTCTCGTGTTCACATTTTTGATAAGACCTGCTGCCTAATGGTGTTTTGATTATCATAATTAAGCAAGCTAACTACGAAGCACACAATTTTTCAACTGGTGATCATTTTTCAGATAAACAAACCATTGAATCATTTTCAAGGCCACCCGTGAGGTTTATCTTCCAATTTAGTCCAGCTCCTCTTCCATCACGACGGTAGTAATTCACTATTCATTAAAAGGAAGCAAGAAAGACTCGAAATGAAAGAAAATAACACAGATATGTTGCATTGCTTTTGTCTCGAGCGATCAAAGGTTTTGAAAACACCTGAGAATGTTTTGTTTGAATTAATTTGTAATGTCTCTCACAGGAGTGAGACTTAATTAGGTGTATCTTAAAAAAAATCTTGTGCCTGGAGCTGCCTTTGGATGGCCCGTCTCCAATTAGAGATACAGCAGTTATAAAGGTCAGGCATATAAGTAGGTGATTGTACAAAATTTGGAATGAATTCTAAAGTTAGGTGACAGCTGAAGTAGAGTAGCTAAAATTGGATTAAGAAAATGATCCATAGGTCTCTTAGAAAAACTTAAAAGGTATTTTTCTCTCGTGATTGGCTGCGATGAGAGAAATGTCTGCTTTTGATAAAGTCCAGGAAAACATGGATCGTCACACTGACGACTTCTTCAGCTCAGAAAAGATTAACAAAGACATTGTTTTAGCAAACAGTTTAAAGAAAGGACACTAGTATAAAACTGTAATCAACAGCTATTATTTTTTTCTTGCTGTATAAAGAAAAATATAGAAAATTAAACATTTTTTTCCACATTGAAACGAGTTTATAAAGTATGCTGATTAGAATTTGATCTCACATACTCGGGCTATCAAGGGAAGCTGCAGTGAGCTAGTCAAAGTGAATCTATGATCGCTCAACATGTCGAAGCAGAAAGACAGCAGCAGGAAACGACACCAGGTGCTAATCCTGTCATGTAAGAACGGGAAGAGTAGGGCTGCAATTTGCACAGACTCATTAAAAATTCAGAACAGAAGACTGGAAAATGTTTCCTGACCAGGTGAGTCTTGGCTTCTGTTCCAACATTCGAGGATTCATCCTGCCTGGTGTCAACACTTCAGCCTGGGGTTGTTCTATAAGGCTGCGGGGAATATCACCAGAAGCAAAAACACCAAAATACGGTAAATATGGTAATATCTGAGGCAGCAGAACTTTTCTAGTTGCCACAGAAATGAACAACATCCTGAAGAATGTGCATCAGATCTCTGACGGATCCATTTTCCCATCAATTAAATATACATCTGATATCCTAATATTTAATCTGCTGAATATCTCAATTATGATATAATATTAAGTTTATCTTTAAGATACTGATATTGAGTTTTGAGATGTTGAATGTTGATGCACCAAAACTAGACACCCCACAGATATCAGCTATTACAAACATCATCACATGAACATCATCACATGACTGATTAGACATCTGGTTTCTTTTTTGATCCTCTTTTTTTCATGTTATGTCCAGAAAATCCTCCCCAGTTTTGATTTACATGCATCTCTTACCTGATCACCACTTTGTGCTGCAACCTTACAGATTAAAGTTCGAGGGCCAAAGTCAAATATGCAGAACTGAGTTACTAAACATTCAACATATGATTTTTTTTTTTTTTTTTGACCACAAAAAAACCCAAACCTTAAAAACCCATAAAAAGCTGTTGGTTATAAAATAATGTATACAAAATATCAGATAACAAAACTAATTGATTCTTAAAAATAAAGCAACTTCATTACCTGAACTTAATCATGGTTTCTTTGAGCTGCTTAGTATGAAGCATCATTGAAATACCTCTGCCTATCTCGCTATGGTTGTTAACCGTCCATTGATGACCACACTGTACCTGTTATGCGACTGCTGCTTTCTGCATGAAAGCTCAGATCTTCTCAAACTGGTTTATTGAACATTACAATCAGTTCACTGCACTCAAATGGCATCCACAGTTACCAGTTATCTCAGTCCAATAGAGCCACTTTGTGATGTGGCTGAGCAGGAGATTCATTCATCATAGATGTGCTGTTGATGAATCAGCAATGACTGGAACCTGCAATAATATGAGCTCTTGTCTGGCCTGTCAGCATGGAGCAAAATCTCTCAGGAATGTTTCCAGCAACTTGTTGAAGCTGAAGGCAGTATGGCGTCCAATCCAGTACTAGTAATGTGTGCCTAATAAAGTGGTGTATATGTTTAATACAACTTTCCAATTGTCTGATTTGTAACATTGCACAGCTCACCGATGAAGCGCTGCACATCAAATTACATAGTTGTACAGACTCACTGCAGGCATTAACCTCGAGATTCTTTAGCATAATGCTGCATTATTGATTTGGGGCTTTGCTTTGTTTATCCTTCAGGCTGTTGGGGTCCAGAATGAAGTGGTTCATGTGATGCTCCTAGCCCCTGGGCCGTGTTTTGCCCCTGTGTGCATTAGTGTGGTTAGCCTAAGCAAAGCAATACAGGTTCAGGTTAACATTACTTTGTTTGCACTCTAATGTAGATGTGGTTTCCAGTAGATGAGTCATTATTTAAATAAAAGTCACACAAGCACAGACGAGACAGGCATAGAACAAAATAATGAAGGAAAAATTCAGAAAAACCTTAAAAGCTATGTTTGGTAAATCACAGTAATAACTGCTTTTTGTACGAAATAATGGCTTTGTTGCTTTTTGTTGTCCTTAAGCAACAATGTTGCCAAACTGCAGCAGTGGTGATGTGTCCAGATTAAAAAACAAAAAAGACTTTGATCCTTTCATCCAGGATACGGGGTGAGAATAGGGATTCTTCGGAAGATGTATCTTAATATATACAGAGTCGTAGCGCCGGCAGCGTCGTTGACCTTTCTAGATTTAAAATAAAAATAACTGTCTCCATGCCGGAACACTTTTTTTCTAGCAGCGGTGGAAGCAGAAGGATTCTTCACAAGATACATGTAAACTGCCAAAGTTAAGCTCTGGCAGGGACTTTGATGTTTTTACTGAGGGAAATATTGCATTGGGTCTCATATTTGGATCGCAAATGTCTGAATCTTGAGTAGGTTTCACACTTTTCTGCCTTTAGCTTTAATTTCTCTGTAAAAGGAACCAAGTTTGGAAAGAATTTATTTGATGAAGTTACATGTGGATTTTTAATAGTACACACTCCATTCTAGTATCTGGAGATGAGCTTGTACACAAACATCATCTCTTTGGCGCACCGTTAATTAATTCTGCTAATTAAATACTGAAATAGGCATTGGTCGTTAGTGTCTTGCTGTATTTTGATTAAGCAAGAGGAAAAGTGTTTATGGTTTATTAGTTATACACTGGTAAAGTGTGACACATTGTGTTTTAAGGGACGCGTAATTGGGCCAGCATGCCAATTTATTATTTGCTGCATATGCACGCGTACCGCCGACACCAACATAAGTTAGCTGATCTGCGTATTAGGTGAACGGACTAATTGTCTGGCTTTCCTGCATACAGTATGCAAGAGCTTATTCCACATTGAAAAGTGTAGCTCTGCTTGCCTGTCACCAGTGGCTGATGGTGGCCTTGATATTATCCATTTCTCACCAGGTCTCCAACACATTGTCAGCAATGAGTAATGACACGTCTCAATATAGCACTGAGAGTGAAAATGGCAGAATGGACAAGGACATGACTTTCCTGCCACAGTAACTCTGGGCTCGGATGACAATGACAAAGGTTCTGTCTTTCTCTCCCTCACACACACACAGACACACACACACACACACGCACACATTTACTACAGTGCAGCACATGCAAAACGTGCACGTGAATACAAACTCACACTTTGTTGCCGAGGACTAATCAAGCATATTTTTTCTTGTCGTGACTCTTTCAGATCAGCACGCTGAAATGCCCTAATGATCATGTGAAAGGCAGATAGGGATGCAAATGTGTTAAGGCTGGATCAGCGTTGATGGTGCAGCAGTAATTTACGAACACATCACCACACTCTAAGAACACAATTTATCACACATGTATCAGGAAAGCAAAAGGAGAAAGTGAGAAGAAAAGCTATAGCGAAGTGAGAGAAAAGAATGAGTGAGATGGGCATAGTGGCAGGTCTAAAGGTGAGAGCGAAGAGAGTAGAGCTGCGAGTTTTCTTTCCCAGAATACCCCGTGGTGAGCCATTCCCAACTCGGTGAATGCGCCGTTCACCGTGCTCGCATTTCACCGTCCCGTTCCACCTGCAGAGCATTGATACGTTTTAAAGCACCATCGCTCCTTCTTCATAGCCACTGTATCTCAGCTCAGCGAAGGCGTGGATTTGACAGCATGATTTATCTTAGCCTTTACTCTTCTAACCTGCCACTAAAAATACCTCATGGTGTCTCTTTGCCTCGCAGCTCCTCTTACCCATCTTTACAAATATCACAGAGCTGTGCATGATGGGATTGATGCGCTCATCCCTAGGCTTCAAACTCCGGCCAGATTTCTACAGGCAGTGCTTAAAAGTCCATAAACTTGCTTGTGCACTGCTCACATAAATATACACACACACCACTGACTGACTGTAATCCTTCTGTGCAGTGTTCTATTTAACAGTTTTAGGTCAGGTTTTTGATTTCTCTCTTTGACATTTCAAAGGTCATCCCCCAGTGGATTTGATAAGAGTGGCCATTTCAGAGACCACTCGCTGTGTCTTTGGTTTGTTCTGGTTGGGTTGTGTTTGTGATTACTGTTTCACTGTGTGCTTTCTGAACTTTGTAGCTGGGGTGGTGGAGCAGCGTTGTGGTTAGTGATGTGAGTGTTTGGCAGATGAAGCCAAATCATTGTCTACGAGTGGCTCAGTTTTACCTCTTCTGTTTCCATCATGCTGACAGAGGTGAAAGCAACAGCATGGTCACTGTCAGCGGAGAAGCAGTGTAAACGTGCAGAGACCTCACCTCAGCGGTCAGGCACAGGATTATGACCGCTGACAGGTGATGTGAATAACACTGATTTATTTTCTCTTCATCGTGGGACCTGTTATGGGTGGGATACATTAGGGGGCAAATGAAGAGAAGAGAAGCTACACAACTTCAGATTTAGTGGAGTTTATCTGGTCTGCGGTCGTCCAAAGAAGGAACAATGGCAACCAGTGGCAGAGTCGTAGGTAGTCAAGGCACACTGATGCACATGGGAATCAAAGGCTGTCCTGTGTGGGCTGATCTGACAGATGAGCTACTGTAGCTCAAATCTTCCCCCCAAAAATGTGAAAAGTTCTGATAGAAAGGTCTCCGAATACACCGTCCATCACAGTTTGTCGCCTAACAGGGCTGCATAGCCAAACACCAGTCAGGGTGCCCATGTTGACTCCTGTCCAATGCCGAAAGCACGGACCGATGGAAGAAGGCGGCCTGGATTGATGAATTGCATTTTCTTTGACATCATGTGGATGGCCAGGTGCATGTGCATCGCTTCTAGGGAACACGACAAAGGATGCAAGCCAGCAAAGGCAGTGTGATGCTTTGGGCAATATTCTGCTCTGAAGCCTGGAGTCCTGCTATCCACGTAGATGTCACTTTGACATGTACCGCCTACTTAAGCATTGTTGCAGACCATCTACAACCTTTCATGGAAATGGTATTCACTATTGGCTGTGGTTCGTTTCAATAGGATAATGTACCATGCCACAAAGCAAAAACAGGAATGGTTTAAGAGCACAGCAAGAAGTTTGAAGGGTTGATTTGGCTTTAAAGGATCCATTGTTAACATCATGGTGCCACAGCACGACATCAGGGGTCAAACAGAGTAAAAGCCTTGATGTTCATGTTAGGATGCCTGGGTCGTTGATCCAGGGTTTTTGGGTTTATTATATTATTTATAATTTCTAGTCTTTGGGTTTTTGTTAGAGTCATGTCTTATGGTTTGTCTCTGTGTTCTATAGTTGCTGTCTCCCCTGTCGGCTGTATCCCCTTGTTAAGTTCGCGTCTCTGTGTTATGTTTCCTGTTTTACTTTGAAAGTCCGTGTTTCATGTTAGTGTATCTGGTTTTGCTTTCCTTGTCTCGTTAGTCCTGATTTGCCCCAGCTGTGTTTCCCTCCTGTTGCCCATTCCCTGATTGCTCCCTCTATGTATTTAAGCCCTGTGTTTTCATCAGTCCTTGTCGCGATCTACCGTTTACTATGCTGTGTGTTCTGTCTGCTTGCCTGAGTTTATTTGGAGTCTCAGTTTTGTTACCTTTTTTGAGTTCAGCATTAAAGCTGTTTTGAGTTCACCTTTTGCCTCCGAGCGTCTGCACTATGGGTCCACCATTCCTGCCTGCACACAGCCTACACCTAACAGTTCAGGGCTGTTCTGGCAGCAAATGGGTGACGAGCAATATGTTTTTTGGCAGGTGGTCATAATGTCATGCCTGATTTGCGTATATGCTGCCATATCTTTGTGAACTCATTATAGTACTTCAATGTTTTGGTCAGAAGTCTTGCTGCAGCATTTTGAACAATCTGTAGACGCTCCAGGGAGTTTTTGTTTAAACATGTAAACAGTGAATTACAGTAGTCCAGTCTTGATGAAATGAAAGCATGAATGACATTTTCCAGTTCAGTGCGAGATACAATGGGGCTTAGTTTGGAAATGTTTCTTAAGTGATAAAAACAGGACTGAACCAAAGATTTGACGTGAACATCCAAAGTGAGAGCCGGGTCGAAGATTACCCCGAGGTTCCTGATAGACAATTTCACAAATGTTGCAGGAGGACCAAGAGCATTCATTATCTTAGGTACGTGTCTGTCAGGAGGACATACAAGGACTTCAGTCTTTCCTTCGTTGAGTTGGAGGAAGTTGTCAGCCATCCAAACTTTAACGGATTCTTAGCACTCGTTCAAAATCTGCAGCTTAGAAACATCTTGGGGCTTGAAAGAAATGTATAACTGGATATTGTCAGCGTAGCAGTGATAGCAAATGTTTTTAAAGGGGCTCAAAATATGCTGGAGGGGAAGTAGTTATATTAAGAACAATAAAGGCCCCAGCACAGAGCCATGTGGCACACCATAGATCAGGACGTGGAAGATGACCTGTACTTAGAGACTGCCACAAAAAAGTAACGTTCATACAGATACGAAGAGAACCACTCTGAGGCTGATCCAGATACACCAACCCAGTATTTCAGCTTGTCAAGTAGGATGTGATGGTCAATGGTTTCAAAGGCCGATGTGAGATCCAGCATCATCAGAACAGAACATTTTCCTGCATCGTTTTGCATCAAAAAAATGTGTGAGCACCTCGGCTGGAGTCCAGGTGTTCAGGCAATCGGTAAACTGCCCTGCCGTGATATTTCATCACTGTGTGCTAGCAGCCTAGGTTACAGCTTCCTGGGGTCATTTCTAGCATTATTTTCATCAGAGCAGAAAGAACTGCATCAGAGATTTCAAAAGGAAAGAGAGAATTTTTCACTATATTACACAGCAAAAAGCATGTCTTTGTTTACAGCAGCAGGAGGGTGGAAGATAAAATTAGATTATGCTATTGTGTTCTCAAGAGCAAAAACAACATTTCAGATGGGCTCCTTCTGCTCGAACAGTTCAATTACTTTACCAAAACCTTGCCTTTGCTCATTTCTTCATTTTTACCATTTCTTGTCAACTTTGTTTTGAATTTGCTTTCTACTTTTCTCTCCCATCCTTATTTAACATACGGGCTGAATAAATATAAATAAAGAATTTAAGAGAGCAGCAGAGTTTTCTCAGAGACTATGCCCTTATCTATAAATGTGTAAGGCATATGGTGCTGACTGCCAGATGCAGATGTTCAGCCTGTTTGCATCATATATTATATATACAGCTCTCCTTTAAAAAAAGAAAAGAAAGAAATTTCTCTAAGAGTAGCTCGTATTAACAGTTTTATTGCATTCAGTGTACACTTAACGACTCGCTATGTATGTGTGTATGTTTATATGTTGTTGTGGGGTTTTAGGGTAATTAAAAATGTTGATAGACACTATGTAGCTATTTCAGTTATTGCCAGTTTCAACGATATGGTTTCTCTTCTGTTTTTTGTAGGATATCGTGGGCCAAAAGCTGCCGTACAGATCTAAGAGATCCCTGCTGGTTCCTAATATATCTATAAGTGAGAACGAGCGAGGTCCCTTTCCCAAGTTTATTGGCCAGGTAAGGAACACATGCTCCTATCATCCCAGATACAGCCATTGTTTAAAGTGCATTAAAAAGCAATATTAAAGCGTATTTTTCATAAAAATAAGTTAAAACTGAAATGGCTCTCTTTCCTGTCTTTTTTAACCACAGACTTATTTACAAAATATATAAAATATTGTTTTTATCTGCTTCCAAAAACACTAAGGCAGATTTTCTTATTAATTTACTTTCAAAATGTATGGAATAAGTTCACCTTTGACCTTTATAGTGTTGTTTTTTTTAGACTATATATTCATATTTTACAGTTCTTGCCAATATTCAAAGCATGTAGGAGTCATTTATCCTGCACACAGTCAAAAGCAGAGTAATTACCAGATTGAGCTGTTTTTAATTGCCCACTTATCTGCTTTATTTTGACAAGCTATGATGATTTTAAAAAATGCTAATCAGATTATTATTGTTACATTTTTGAGGGAGATTTGATGTGTGGAAATTAATTAAATTGTGTAAATACTTTCTTTAATTACTGTTTATAAAATATTAATTGCATTAAATGTCGGGGCCTGTTGTTAACATTTGGAGCACTAATGCCACACGCTTGTCTTCCTTCTGCACTGACATGGATGGGTTTTTTTTAATAAATATGGTTACTTGTAACCATATAAAGTGGAGACGTTTACCCACCAAAAAGCTGTTTTTGCTGCGTTTGAAAATATCCTTTCATAACAGATGCTTACTGGATGTCACAGTTTTATATTTAAAAGCTGTTGTTGTTCGAGAAATGACTTCGTAGTCAAAGAAGTCGAGTTAGTTTAAATGCCAGGTCTCTCTTGAAAATGAGAGTTTTTACCTGGATAAATAAAGGACTAATAAAAAAAAAAAAGATCGACGCAGGTGGAGCGTTTTATTTTGAGATCAAGTATGACACATGCCGCCATGTAGAGAGAAAGGTAAACCAGAGGTTCATTTTCATCTATAGTTTGGAGAAATGTGTCACGCTCTGATTTCATTTTAAATGCTGATTTTCAGTTTATTAAAGAACTAACAATAACATCCTGACATGGAGTGACTTTCATGTGTTTTGGGCCGGATCAAAATTCTTGACAAAATAATAAAAAATTAAGATTTTTTGTTTTTCAGATTAAAGCGTTAAACTATTTTGATATATGTATAAGTGTTGCAGCGTAACACGTATCTATAAACTATATATATTACAGTGTTAGTATATGTGTAATAATGTTTTATCACCTTAAAAAATGTAAAATGGCAATTTTAAAGTTAAAGTTGATGTATGATAAAAGACCTTTCAAACTCAGCACATCTCTAGCAAATAAATAGAACTAATGAATAGAAAAATAACAATACATTTTCATACAATCTGTTCTTGGTGATCAGTTGTTTTTCTTATCTGTAATTGTATTATTTTACATCCTTTTATCAGTTTAAGCCAAAACGATCTGCTTTGGACCCTTTTTGTAAAGAAAAACTCTGATACATACATAATCTTCAGTTATGGGTAGTGTGTGCAAACATTTGCAAACATCACTGAATTTAAACCATCATGTGCACATTTATTAAAACACAAATGTGAAATGTGTGTTACAGAAAAAAGTTTAAATTTGGACTTTTGGTAAATTCTCTCTGCAGCATGTTGCCTGATTCTTTCATCACAGAAAAAAAACTAAGTGTGTGTCCTGGTGACAAAGCAAAGGTGACGCAGCTGATTACTTGTATGGGAGATTAAAAACATTAATAACTTGCTCGACACTCCTCCAGTTTCTATTATTTCACTTTTTTCACATGAGAAGTGCAACATGTAAATCACTTCACCTGAACCCTGCGGAACAAACGATCAACCAAAAGTCAAACACTTTGACACCTGTGTAAGGTGTTTGTATTGATCTGTATTACAAAGCTTTGATTTATGAGCTTTGTTCTAAGGCTGGGCACTAAGAGATCATCCACAGCTCTCAATGCTCACTCAGACTAAAATAAAAAAGATATCCTTCCCTGAGCCTTGCACATAACAGATAATTGTGCCCTGGAGAGCATGACCACGGCACAAAGCCCGGCTCTACCTCTCATACTAATGCTGTACTCAGTATGGTCCCTGTAAAGCCTGGAGATGCAAGGTTGGACTGGACCAAGTGTGTCAGACCACCAGGTGATGCTTTTGAGGGACAGCTGTTGGCCGTGGGGTCGTGCAAATTTCTTGCCTTGTCAACAGCTGGAAGATAAGAATCAGCAGAATAGAGTAATCTGTATGGGGCACATTATTTCTGCAGTATGTTCTGGACCTGACTGGACAGAGCATTGACCAGTGATACAGGAGGAGCAGTTTACCCTGTGCAGTACTTACACATTCAAACAAGCAGCAGGAGCATTGTGCCTACATGACATTCATTATTTTTTCACTCTCTTCTTCCATTGGGATGCCTTAACCATCCTTCTAGTTTCCCAGTTCCTGCTTGTCATCACTATTTGTGCATTCCATACATTCATGCCTGTATCCCTTCATCCCTCAGCTCTGCATGAGAAGACAGGCTAATGTTGGCCATTTTACCTAATAGAAGCTCTGTGTTGGTGACTTGGCGTAATTGATTTTCCACACCAATAGCTTTTCTTCTTCTTATACAACATACCACTTCCATGTGGCAGCCATTCATTTTTCATACTTCCCTCTTCCCTCTGAGAGATAAACAGCAAGAAGCACTGAGAGGAATACAATTTGTCTTTTCAAGATGGCGCCGAGTATGGCAGCCTCGTCGCGAAATGCATATACTCTTATATATTGTACATATATTTATTACTTTCAGATTTAGCCATTCTTATATTTTGCTTGTTTTACGTTATTGTATCTTTGCACACAAGAATTTCACTCGCATGTACTGTACCAGTGTACCTGCACATGTGACGTGACAATAAAAGTGATTTGATTTGATTTTGAGTGTGTAGTGTGTGCATATGTGCACATGTGCAATGCGTGTGTGTACTTTGGGGGGGGGTCAGCTGTCAGCAGGGCTCACAGGGGAAGGCTAAGAACCTTGTTGTTTATGTCACAGCTCCTGCTAGCTGTGGAAGTGTTTTGATACAGAGGTCTCTCCCCTGCCCTCCCTCGGGAGCCCTTAAACAGCTCACACAGCAGCTGGAACATGCATTGAAACAGATATGCTTAAACGTTTCTCTTTGTAGATGCCACCTCAGTCTCGGCTGATAGGACCATTTTTTAGACTGTTGTATTTAGGAAGACAAATCAGTCAAATCAGCCCATGTGGTTCAAATGTTTCATCTTAAAGGGACCTTTTTATTTTTTTATTTTCATTTTTTGCCTTCTTGTCTGGGATTAAGTGTGAGTCATTCTGTCATGTGGGGATAGAAGGCTGATAAAATAACTTCAAGCTTCAGGGAGAAATGTTCCTCGACCTATAAATGTGTATATGGGCCTGGGAGCTAATATCCCTCCTCTGCACATGCCCAGACTCAACCGTACCTCTTCAACAGGTAAATTGTTTCTTTCAGACAGAAGGATTTATTTATTTATTTTTCAGCCATTGTGATTGCTGCAGTATTAGTTTTGGGGAGTTTGGTAAGTCCTCCTGTAAAAGACTGAAAATACAGTTTTTTATTGCACAAAAACTAACAAACAGAAAAAGTATTGTTGTGTTTTTGGAAAGTTGGGAATTTTACTGGCTTTCTGTCTCCTTTTTGGGCACTCGTTTGATCGTCCAGCCAACAGCTTGCTCCAGTTTTGAGCTGTTTTCCCTTTATCTAAGGGATGTTTCAAATTGCAATTCTGCTAAAGCAATAAATCTGGTTGGGAGCCAATCACAAGTGATGACCAAAGGAAAACAAACAGAAAATTGAACCCTGGGTAACACAGGATAGAATGTAATTGAGAACCAAGTAGCAAAGCTGTATTGGACCCAGCGTTTCAAGTTCATCTGTCTTTTTCTGTCACTGGAATCTGTTGCTGCTCCATGAAATAAAAAGTTACTGAGATGTTGCACAGCGACTCTGAAAGTTCAGTGATTCTCTTCACCAAGTGCCATGTCTGTGTCCAAGAACATGAGGTGTCTTAAATGTACAGTGCTCCAATATAAGATCTCTTTGAATCTCATGGAACAAAGTTCATCCCATATATAATATGAGTTATGATGGATTCTCCACCATATGGCATTCAAAGTCATGTTCTTATAGATGATTTTGAGGACATGTTTGTCAGCCCATCTATAAATGTTAAACAAAGGGACATATACTGTAGCTGGCTGTAGCTCAGGTGGCAGAGCAGGTCAGCCACTAATCAGAAGGTCGGTGGTTCGATCCCAAGCTGCATCCTGGCTGCATGCCAAATATCCTTGGGCAAGATACTAACCCCATGTTTGCCTACTGGTGGTGGTCAGAGGGCCCGGTGGCGCCTGTGTCCGGCAGCCTCGCCTCTGTCAGTGCGCCCCAGGGAAGCTGTGGCTACTATGTAGCTTGCTATCGCCAGTGTGTGAATGTGTGTGTGACTGGGTGAATAACTGAATGTAGTGTAAAGCGCTTTGGGGTCCTATGGACTAGAAAAGCGCTATACAAATGCAGGCCAGGCCATACTGTATCATTTATTTTCATTTGGACTTTATTCAGAGAAGAAAAAGAAACTAATTTGGAGCACTTTATATGAAGATCTATTTTTAATGGGAGTGATTGAAGGTATTGTAATATTGTACACTTGAAACACTGCATATATAAAGGCTAATATACATAAAACCCTTCTCTCATAACTTTTTTAATAATAAAACTCATTGCTGCAGCCAAAAGATTCCTTGCTTCTGTCTGAGTTACCAGTTCTGTCTAACATAAACTAAGAAGCAACTAACTAACCAACCAGCTGCTTGCTTCTAAGCTCCCTACACCAGCCTTCCCCAACCTTTTTTGCACCACAGACGGTTTAATGTCAGACAATATTTTCACGAACCGGCCTTTAAGGTGTGGCGGATAAATACAACAAAATTATTAGCTCCTGAATTGCACCAACAACACTGAGAGTAACATCCTCCTCTCTGCCCCTTAATGCTCTATGGTCGCTATGGTAACGCGTAAATATTTCTTTCAAAATAAGACACACAGCTACAACACGGGAAAAGACCCAGGGAAACCGAGTTAACGATAACAACCCTGAAAACCATAAATTTCACACCCGAGCCTCAACTCTCGCGGCCCGGCACCAAACGACTCACGGACCGGTACCGGTCCGTGGCCCGGGGGTTGGGGACCGCTGCCCTAGACTACCACGACCTGGATGACTGAGAACCTCCACAGATATATAACCAACCAACCCAGTGATGCGATGCTCTGTACTGACCTAAGATGCTCTAAACATGCTCTAAAACTGAACACGTGTTTCTTAAATCCAGCTTCGCAGACGGCGTTAAATCTATGGCTGTTTTTGAGAACAGCACTCCATCATCTTTATACATGTAGCATTTCACATCCACTTTAAAAGAGAGAAAACCTACAGCGAATTAAGCAGAAAATATGTTTCTAATTGGCTCCAGGTCTGCATACCAACTGCTTGGACAGGCTCAGAGAAAGCAGTCTGGGCAAGTTTTGTGGTCCTAATAGAAAGTCTTTACGTATTTCCAAAAAAGCCTTTATATCAAAGTGAGTGGTTAATCGTAAAATAAGTACAAATTTATAGTCAAGTAAGAAAACACATGGAAGAAGCTTCATTAAATACCCACCGAAGTCTCTGACATGTCAACACGGACTCTCAAACCCTTCAATCAGTAGAGCAATCTTAAGTTTTTGTGCTGTACTGAAGCTGTCAGTTATTCACCCTGTGTTTATCCTTCTTTACCTTTGGGTCCAGCTCGCAAATCAACTCAACGTGTCTGACTCGACATGACAGCACCAATAAAGTTCTGCTGGTGAGAGGAATGAGGCCCGGTTTGGTTGTAGCCTCAGCCTCAAACACAGTACAGCGAGTAGATGTGTCTGACACCTTTGTTTCATTGTTTCAGTGAGGAGTGCAACCTGATTTGCTCTGCCTGTCAGTCTGTATGCGTCTGTTGTCTTTTCACCCTCTATCTGGTGTCTGTCAGCTGTAGTGTTTTTTCCTTTAAACTTTTGCATCTTTTCTCCAACCACTGTATCCGTCTTTGTCTTCCTGTTATTACATAAAGAAGCTATAATATCAGAAAAGTAGGCTGCCTTCAGCCCCCTCGTCAGATCTAACTGATTTGCTTAATTGTCTAATGAAAATCACAAAGTTCTTGACTCTATCTTATACCGTCTGTCTTTCAGCATGACAATCATGCTTGTTTTGGTGTTCGCCGACAGCGAGTTAAAACTCGACTTCCAGACACGCAGAGCCCATGTGAAATCCATTTTGATGAGAGGGACTTAGAAAAATGAGGGGAAGCAATAAAAACCAGATTTGTCAGCTGTGAACTACGTGAGAGATGCTGTCCATGTGTGAGCCTAAGCAAGATTGAAAGATTGGTCATCCGTCTGCCTGAGAAAAACCGATGCAGGCAACCAAAGCCCATCGA
Organism: Oreochromis niloticus; assembly: GCF_001858045.2. Classification (NCBI taxonomy): domain Eukaryota; kingdom Metazoa; phylum Chordata; class Actinopteri; order Cichliformes; family Cichlidae; genus Oreochromis; species Oreochromis niloticus. The sequence continues at coordinate 62,754,093 of NC_031972.2, read as the reverse complement.
GAACGCTAGCATTTCCATTTATTTCTGTTTTTTAAAATAAAAATCCTCTAATTTTTTTTCTGTGCTCTCCATTTGTTGGTGTGTGAACTTGAATGTCACAAACCTGTTGCCATGGGGGAAAAAAATCACTTATAAAGGTAACAAGGGCACGCTAAACTGTAAACGAGAGTTTGTTTTCAAGAGCAGAATTTCCCATTACAGCAGTTCCAGCTGACCCTCTTAGCACAGTCTTGATGCTTAATAACACTCTTGTGTTCATACTTCTTTTTTTCCCCACATGGGTTCCTCTTGATTGTTGCTCCTCTCAGCTCATTGTGATTGGTTCAGATTGTATTGGCTGATGGGTAATGATTAGCAGAGCCCTCACTAACCAGTCAAAGCCTGTTAATTAGCCCAACTGTGTTTCCCATCGTCCAGCGTGGAGGACTGGCCCTGCTCTGTTTGTCCGCGTCTTCACTGGGCCTTTCTGTCTCGTCCCCCTCATTAGCAGGCTGGAGTGGCAGGACAATCAGGCAAAACGCTGTTCCGAGCTTTGCATGCTTGTACACATACACACACACACATACGTGCACACACACACACACTGGCGTGGTCCCAGGAGTCCTTTTATGGCTGGTGATTGTCATTCGCAGCTGGCTGTGTGACCTCTACAGGGATAACAGAAGCATCACTGAGGGATGCTACTGCATACTCTCCCTCTCTCTCACTCTCTCTCTCTCTCACACACACACACACACACACACACACACACACACACACACACACACACACACACACAGGAGTCAGAATACTCCCTCATTCTCCCTTAAAAAGTACAAGGACATGTGTAGTGTGTGTGTGTGTGTGGAAGGCTTTTGCATGTTACGACTCAGGCTGATCATGTTTACTTTAGATTAACTTTATATTAAATATGTATTTTTCATGAAGATATCTTTGTACATTCAGCCATGTCCTGTACATAGCCTATGATTCAGTATCCTGCAGAACCACATTTAGCAGCAATAAGTTTACATTATTTTCTGTTTGACATTAACGAGTGTCTCACATCGATGGGAAGAATTTTTGGCCCACTCTTCTTTATAAAATTATCCAGTTGAGGTTTGCTGGCATTTGTTTGTGCACAGCTCTCTTTAGGTCCCGCCACAGCATTTCAGTGAGACTGAGGTCTGGACCGTGGCAGGGCCAATGCAGCAACTTGATTTTTGCTGTGCTTTGGATCATTGTCTTGTTGTACGACCCAGTTTCGGCCGAGCTTTAGCCTGACTCTTTAGTCTCACTCTAATCAGATGATGTACAAAGGAGTTCATAGTCAAATCCGTGAGTGCAGCGTTCCCCTATGACTGTAAAACAAGCCCAAACCATCAGAATGTACTGGACAGTCAGAATGAGGTGTTTGTACTGACATGCTGTGTTTTTCTTACCAAGCAGGGTGCTGTGCATTATGGCCAGACATCTCCTTTTTCAACCAAAAAAACAGACATTGTTTCCATAATCTTATAAGTTTGCTCAAATGCAACTTTGCAAACTGTAGCTGTGCTGCAGTGTTCTTCTAGGAAACAAGAGGCTTTCTCCTGCTAAACAACTTTTGAAACCAGCCTTGTTCAGCTTTTTTTCTCGTTGTGTTCTGTAGTAAAGATTGACATCTAACGTGCTGATCAAGGCTTGTAATTCATTTATTTTTTATTTGCAGTTTATCTGAGCGTTGCACGGTCGGACTTTGGGGTAAATTTGTCGCAGCATCCACTTCTGGGTAGATTGTGGCATTATGTTAACGCACAGCTGAATGCTCCAGAGCTGCAAACTTTCCAAAGTTCTGTTTTTACAGAGGTGGTCACATTTGCTGATGATTAATTAATAAAGTGCATTTGATTAGCAGCAGCTTACTGCTACGTATAATTCCCATGGAAGCAGTAAGGCTGTACTCGGTATTTCAACTCCTGTGAAAACCTCATTTTTCACATCACTAATCACAGGTATACAGCTACACACACCTATACAGGGTTTTATTTCTCGTCCACCCGACATTTTACGTACGCTGGTTTTAACACACCAAAACCAAAACCAGTCATAAACATACACACTCTGCTGTTGATCTTATTGTTTTGGCGCTCATTTTTTTCAACAAGCTGCTGTTTGGTGTTGCAGAGCAGCGGCACACCTCTTGTCATCTTCCTGCAGTATCACAAGCCCCGCAGTCTTTCATGTATGCTTGGGTGGTAATGAGATCTGATAGAAAGAGGTGAGATTCTCTCATCAGTCCTCCCACACACACACACACACACACACACACACACACACACACACACAGGGAGACAGACTCAGTGGAGACAAAGCCACTGGGAGCACATTTCTTCGCCAGCACGCGTGTACATCACAGAGAGTATGTGTCGTTGTGCACAGTAAATTATCACGCTGGTGCCCCACAGAGACATCGTCTAATCAGTCTAAACTTCTCCTGACACTTCAGCTACTCTCCAGCTGAAGTTATTGTAGCTTTATCAGTGATCTCCCTCTCGCACAGTCCCTACTTCCGCCTCTCTCACTTATTCTCTCCTCATCCAGCCTCCCTCTACAACTCTTCTTGTTTTTCCCTTCACTCCCCCCCACGCCTATCAAAGTTTGATGCCAAGCCATCTGCGAATCCTACTAATGTTGCACCTCATTCTTTTTCACTTCTCTTCATCTGACCCAGTTTGTCACTCTCTGCAGGTGCTGGCTGCCACTGTGATTACAGACCAGAAATATCTCTGTCTTTAATGACAGCAGTGCCACCTGTTTGAGTGTGTGCAGCGCTGGGTTTTGTTTTCGCGTTCTGTCCTACGAAGACGACGAAAACAATCATAGTTTTGTTGTTTTGCGCCATTCTAATTTTTAATATTGCCATTTTTTAAAGAAAAAAAAAGAAAAACAAAAGCCAAGAGGAGATATTCTCAGCATGCGGTGCTTATTCATAAAAAGCTGCCTTCTGCTAAGCTTTTTTAAAAATGTGGATGTTTCTTTATGTTTTAAAAAGTAGAAGAAGCACAAGAGGAAATGGAAAAGGATGACTATATAAAGAAATATTGATGCTTAACAGAAGAGCTAGGATGGACATATTAGAGAGAGTACCCGGGGACCAAGGAGCCTAAGAGCGAGAGGGAGCAGAGAGAAAAGATGAAGCAGGACATGGAGATAAATGGCAGAGAGCTCTGGAGAGGCTATAAGCATTTCAGCTTCATCTGGCGCAGACTTGTAACGCTGTAGTCTCATGTCCCATGCTCTTTCAAGTGGGAGTAGAAAGGCCTTCATTTTAGCTGCTGTCCCATTGAAGTGTATTCTCATTAAAGGCAGCCTCGTGGCATTTCTCTTATCACAGGCACCATACAGGGTGACCGTTTAGATCCTTGACACAGCGACAGTGTTGAGGCCCAGAAGAGTGCTGACACGGGTGATGACCCTCGGCGTGCTTCTGTGGCATTTAGAAAGAACAGATTTATAGAAGTGATGGATTTCAAGATGTTTTGGTTTCCTTTGTTTTCTGAACATTTTTATGTGTTTTTACTTTATTTATTTTTGGTAAACTTAAAAAAAATACACAACATGAGGTGTGAGTTACACTGATCTATAAGACGAGACAAGAAATGAATCATTCAAATGAAATCTCTCTCACACACACACACACACACACACACACAAAAGCTGTGTCCCAAAACGTCGGCTGCATCCTTCGGAGGACCCGGCCTTCGCGGTCTACGTGGGCCGGGTCCTTCGAAGACCGAGAAGGCCGGAAGTGCGAGGCTGTGAAATGGGACGGTCTAGCCTTCAGATTTGCGTCACCGCTGTCTCGGTGGAGTTTAATAAACTCAGCCGTCTGCTCCTTGCTGTCTAAAATATAACAGGACACTGGCGTAAATTCTCGACCGCCTCACACTTTGATGTTTGACGTTTATTCAGCTGTGTGAAGATCCCGGAGGAACCCACCCGATGGATTAATAAAGTTTTATTTAATCTAATCTAATTTAATAACTTTGATCTCAGCCAAACCGATTTACTCTGGAACAAATAAAACACAGAAAAAAGCCAAACAATAACATTTTTAACTTATCTGAGCGACTTATGTTTAACATGAGTAGTGAAAGACAGCGGGGGTCTGAAAACGATGAATCCGGGAGTCCGCTGCTCTCGCCGGCTCGAGTGACCATTGAACACCCCGGCTAGCTATCGAGCTGGTGGGTAACAGACATCTCAGAAAATGTCAGCGCACTTTTGCAAATATGTGATGTCTTGATAAACCAAGCAGATATTTGAAGTTTACACAGCTACATTCTCGCCTGAAAATATGTTAAAAGTTTATTTTGTGACCCAGAAAGATTAATAAAGTAATTTTAAAACTTAGTAGCGGCCACCATTGCTTGAAACTGAAATTTGGCTGGACCGCGCTATGAATTCTGGGATATGGTGGGCCACGAAGGACACACCCAACCCATCCTTCAAATTCGGGGAAATGAAGGACGCATTTGTCGGCCGCATTTGAAGGAGTCGACGAATTGGGACAGCCTTCGTCGCCTGGCTGTGACGTAATCGGCCTTCAAATGCGGCCTCTGAAGGATGCAGCCGACGTTTTGGGACACAGCTACACTCCCCAACTTTAACATCTCATCTTTACTGTTTTCTAGTTGCTGTATACAAACTTGCCAAATATTCTCAATTCCTGAAAATCTCAAATCACTCATTAGTTTTGACCAATGAGGTCAGAAGCATCTAATTCTATATCCTTACCTTTTGGGGGTAATGATTTCTAGAGCTTTTAAAGTTGTCATGGTTTTGACAGCCTGGTTCTGGTACGTGTGGGGTCACAATGTTTTGAACAGAACATTTGTGAATATGCAGTGTAACCCCATAATTCATAAGAAATATGAAGATGTAACATACCGTATTTTCCACACTGAGGCGCACTTAAAATCCTTTAATTTTCTGAAAAATCGATAGTGCGCCTTATAATCCGGTGCCCCTTATGTATGAACTCTGATTGTGCTCACTGACCTCGAACCGATTTTATGTGGTACACGGTGCTCAAAAATCTGTCAAAAATGTTTTAGTACGACTTTGGTAAGCTATGAAGCCGCTTGATGGATTGTTGGAGCATTACAGCTACCGTAGTCAGGAGCCTCGCAGAGTAATCTATTCAATTCAATTCAATTTTATTTATATAGCGCCAAATCATAACAACAGTCGCCTCAAGGCGCTTTATATTGTGTAGTACAGCGGTCCCCAACCCCCGGGCCTTGGACCGGTACTGGTCCGTGAGTCGTTTGGTACCGGGCCGCGAGAGTTGAGGCTCAGGTGTGAAATGTATGTTTTTCAGGGTTTTTATCGGTTTTCAGCATAATTTTGTTATCGTTTTTATCGTTAACTCGGTTTTCCTGGGTCTTTTCAAGTGTGTTATGAATAAATCTTCTTTTTTTCCGGTACCGGTACTAGTTTTATTTTGTTGTATTTATCCGCGACACCTTAAAGGCCGGTCCGTGAAAATATTGTCGGGCATAAACCGGCCTGTGGCGCAAAAAAGGTTGGGGACCGCTGGTGTAGTAGATCCTACAATAATACATACAGAGAAAACCCAACAATCATATGACCCCCTATGAGCAAGCACTTTGGTGACAGTGGGAAGGAAAAACTCCCTTTTAACAGGAAGAAACCTCCGGCAGAACCAGGCTCAGGGAGGGGCGGGGCCATCTGCTGCGACCGGTTGGGGTGAGAGAAGGAAGACAGGATAAAGACATGCTGTGGAAGAGAGACAGAGATTAATAACAACTATGATTCGATGCAGAGAGGTCTATTAACACATAGTGAGTGAGAAAGGTGACTGGAAAGGAAACACCCAATGCATCATGGGAATCCCCGGCAGCCTACGTCTATTGCAGCATAACTAAAGGAGGATTCAGGGTCACCTGGTCCAGCCCTAACTATATGCTTTAGCAAAAAGGAAAGTTTGAAGCCTAATCTTGAAAGTAGAGATAGTGTCTGTCTCCTGAATCCAAACTGGAAGCTGGTTCCACAGAAGAGGGGCCTGAAAACTGAAGGCGCTGCCTCCCATTCTACTTTTAAATACTCTAGGAACAACAAGTAGGCCTGCAGTGTGAGAGCGAAGTGCTCTAATAGGGTGATATGGTACTACAAGGTCATTAAGATAAGATGGGGCCTGATTATTTAAGACCTTGTATGTGAGGAGCAGGATTTTGAATTCAATTCTGGATTTAACAGGAAGCCAATGAAGGGAAGCCAAAACAGGAGAAATCTGCTCTCTCTTTCTAGTCCCTGTCAGTACTCTTGCTGCAGCATTTTGGATCAGCTGAAGGCTTTTCAGGGAGTTTTTAGGACTTCCTGATAATAAAGAATTACAGTAGTCCAGCCTGGAAGTAATAAATGCATGAACTAGTTTTTCAGCGTCACTCTGAGACAGGATATTTCTAATTTTAGAGATGTTGCGCAAATGGAAGAAAGCAGTCTTACATAGTTGTTTAATATGTGCGTTGAAGGACATGTCCTGGTCAAAAATGACTCCAAGGTTCCTCACAGTGTTACTGGAGGCCAAGGTAATGCCATCCAGAGTAAGAATCTGCTTAGATACCATATTTCTAAGATTTTCAGGGCCGAGTACAATAACCTCAGTTTGATCTGAATTAAGAAGCAGAAAGTTAGCGGCCATCCAGGTCTTTATGTCTTTAAGACATTCCTGCAGTTTAACTAATTGGTGTGTGTTACCTGGCTTCATGGACAGATAGAGCTGGGTGTCATCTGCATAGCAGTGAAAATTTGTGCTATGTCTTCTAATGATGCTGCCTAAGGGAAGCATGTATAATGTAAACAGAATTGGTCCTAGCACTGAACCCTGTGGAACACCATAATTAACCTCAGTGTCTGAAGAGGACTCTCCATTTACATGTACAAATTGGAGTCTATTAGATAGATATGATACAAATCACTGCAGTGCAGTACCTGTAATACTTACAGCATGTTCTAATCGCTCTAATAGGATATTATGGTCAACAGTATCGAACGCTGCACTGAGGTCTAGCAGGACAAGCACAGAGATGAGTCCACTGTCAGAGGCCATAAGAAGATCATTTGTAACCTTCACTAAAGCTGTTTCTGTGCTGTGATGAGCTCTGAAACCTGACTGAAACTCTTCAAATAAGCCATTCCTCTGCAGATGATCTGTTAGCTGTTTGACAACTACTCTTTCAAGGATGTTTGATATGAAAGGAGGGTTGGAGATTGGCCTATAATTAGCTAAGACAGCTGGGTCTAGAGATGCTTTTTAAGTAAAGGTTTAACTACAGCCAGCTTGAAGGCCTGTGGTACATAGGCGATTATTAGAGATAGGTTGATCATATTTAAGATTGAAGGATTGAAGCATTAATTAATGGCAGGACTTCTTTGAGCAGTTTTGTAGGAATGGGGTCTAAAAGACACGTTGATGGTTTGGAGGAAGTAATTATTGAAGTTAACTCAGAAAGATCAATTGGAGAAAAAGAGTTTAACTTAACATTGATGGTACTAAAAGTAGCTGTAGATAATATTACATCTGTGGGATGATTATTGGTAATTTTTTCTCTAATGATTAAAATTTTATTTGTGAAGAAGTTCATGAAGTCATTACTAGTTAACGTTAAAGGGATGGTTGGCTCAGTAGAGCTCTGACTGTTTGTCAGCCTGGCTACAGTGCTGAAGAGAAACCTGGGGTTGTTCTTATTTCTTCAATCAGTGATGAATAGTAAGATGTTCTGGGTCCTAAACTCCGTCAGCATCAGGTCCCAAAGTCAAACAAACACGGCCATTATTGCAAACATTTTAAGAGATACTTATTATTCTTAACATCTCAACAGATACTCTGACCCATAACTATCGTAAAACGCTTCGACTGGTACCGAATGGGTTTCTGGTACGGATCGGGTAGTGACAACGGCATCACTGAGAGTTAAAAACTGTCTGAATTCTTTCATCTTTAATAAAATGATCAGCGTTGCTGCTTTACCAGGTGTAACAATTAAGTTTAACATCCAGGCATCCATGAAAACAGAATTTATTACATTTAACGGAGTTAGAAGTTAGCAGGAAGTTAGCTCGCTAGCTTCCACCTAAACATGATATAGCATGTTCTGACTGAGACATTTCTGAAACATTCAAACGTACAGCTCTGCTATCACTTCCAACATAAATGAAGACAGAAAACTAAACAGCAGTGACGTTTGTAGGGTTACTGAAGTTGGGCTAGCTGGTATATAATGATGTGCTACGTGATCGCTAGCGACACAGCTATGTTAGCATAGCATAAACACAGTGAAGCTGGAGGATGAACGCTAACTTTTTTCCACTCAATAAAAGTTAACGTGAGGGTTCCTGATGGTTAGGGACAAATGCGATCGCATGGCAGGATGCTGTAAACGGACCAAACTTCAGTCAGGAGAACAACTGAGATAATCCATCCACAATACGAGGTTATTCATTAATATACTGCAACAACACGGGAATAGAGCAGCTGTGATAGAATACAGCATTAATGAATCAATGGTGCGAAACTGGAGGAAGCAAGAAGAATGAGTTGAGTAAAGTTTGTGACTTAACTGACTGTTTTGTTTCGCTTAATGTGCCATATGGTCCGAAAAATATGCTAATTTATTCCTTTTTATTTTATTATATTTAGTCCTCATTTGATATATTGATGATGAAGGTGCTGTTTAGTTAAGTGTATAATCCAGATAATCTCTGACGTTTTGCCCTTTCAGGAGCTTTAATAGCTGTTGCTAAATTTGTTACTAAAATGCTTTGTTCTGTCTGTTTTTCTTGTTCTGCACCGGCCTGTTCCTGTTCCTGTTCCTGGGGTACCTGCTCATGTCACCGGCTATGACAGACTCATGTGAGTGCCTCTATCCAAAAAGCACCGGGGTCAGATCATTCCTGCCTCAGAAAACAGAACCGTGAGCCAACTAGATTGGCAGAATTCCTGAAAGCATCACTGCTTTGTTCACAGTGTTTAATTTAGCGTTTAGTTCAAAACCTTTTTCATGTGGCCTAAATAACAACAATAATAAAAGCAACAAAGCATAACATTTTCACTTAATTATTAAGAAAAACTGTTTTTTAATATGAATTATTGAACTCTTCCACTTTCTTTATCTCACTGGAATCTGATCGTGCATGTGCAAGCGGTCGCAGCAGGCCTCCAGTGCTCAGGGAAATTATATGAAATTTCTTGTTTCAGATGAGATGAATTTACCAACTGATGAAATTAAATCAAAGTCTTGTCTGATATAAAATTTTAATTGGTAGTTATCAGGGATTTGCATCACCACTGAAGCCTCTGTAAGCTTCTTTTACTGGAATGAATATCACAAAATAGGTAATAATAGTACTTTTTTCGAAGGAACTATGCTTTGAAAGAGGAAACTTGGAGAAGTAGTGTCTGGCTAATTATTTGCTTCAGAAAATAGTCTGAGTGATATTTAATGGGAAGAGCTTGTAACTGTGTGTGTGTGTCCATATGTCTGCAGCTGATTTCAATGGGGCAGCCAAGGGAACAAATATTCCGAATGACGGGCCCCGGTGCTGACCAGGATCCCAAAGGTCTCTTCACCATTGACATGAATTCAGGAACCGTGTCAGTCAGCCGCTCAGTGGACCGTGAGGCCTCCGACTCCTACCAGGTCAGCATGTGTTTGAGCCGTGTTCAGATCTGGTGGTTATCACTTTTTCATTGTTTCACTGATTCACAGATTCCTCGACACATTAGCTGTCACTTTCTTTATTTCTCTTTTGTTCTCAAGTTATTAATACGTTTCAATAGTTCAAATAAAGGTTTCTTTAGTGTCACACTGACACCTGGAAACATACAAAAATTTAAAAAAATATCAGAATAATTATTATTAGTGTTGGTGGTATTAGGATGGTCTTTGTATTCAGGCAGTTCGTGCCATCAGTCAGAAGTTGGAGGTTTCTTTTATGTTAAAAGAACGTTAGAGTCTGTTTGAGGTGCCCACTAGTGTTTCTGCCCTGGGGGGTTTCAGCCGAACAAAAGCCATTTCCCTTAGAAAGGAAAATAAGACACGGGCAGAGAAGCTCTGCCTTTTAAGTCAGCCAATTGATCTTATCCTGTTTTCTGAAATCAGGCATAAGTGAGAGTGTTCAACTGGGTGCAAGCTGGTGATAAGCTAACTGGATTTTTTGAAAACCCAGAAATAATTCATTCTGTAAATACCAACAGATGTGAGGGGGGAGCGAGCAGGACAATTAGAAACCCTGATGAATAATCACATGCAAGCTGACATTCACCATTTTTTTTTCTTTTGCACTGCTCAGTTACGCGTGTAGTGGACAGTAGAGTACAGTGGCTGCAATCTGATTACTGACAAGAGCATCCAGTGATTTAGCTTCCCTACAACTGTCTCCTTAAAAACATGTATATAAAATATCAGTTTCTGTATTTCGTGTATAAATGATTCCAAATAAATGATTGCAAGTATATATAGCAGATTTTCACACGAATAGTTTATTTGCTCTGAATCACACAGGAAAAACACCAAGTGAACCAAAATCCTTCGCTACAAACAACGCAAGAACGTCCAGTCCACTTATGTGTCTGCGGCTGATCAACAGTACAGGGAGAAGATGCTGTCATCCTGACTTTAGCAGAGCATGGCTAGTTGCTGGCTTGTACAGACTGTTTCACATCTGTAGCACCTTGCTGCATCCCAGAATCCAAAGTATCCGTGGCTACGAGAAGTTTTTTAGCTCAAACTTGTAAGATACAACTGCTAGTTGGTTCTACTCACGTTCACGGATAAACAAAATGTACCCGGGTTCATTTGGAATCTCACCAACACCACCTTCTCACAAGGGTCCGCACCCAAATAGTATGTGGACTGATTCTTATGTAGCACTCTGCTACTCTCACAGAGCACCCAAAGCTTTATGCAACATGTTTCTAACATTCAGACACATTAGTTCCCTCTTTGATGCACCACAAGGAGCGTGGGATATTTAGCATGCAGTTTAGCAACCAGGAATCAAACTACCAACGTTTTCTCCTGAGCCACCTAGGTGTGACTTCTGTGTTCACATCTGCACAAGCGAATCACACCAAGGAGGGAAAATGGACCGGAGTTTGATTTAAATCGTCCTAAGACTTTATGAGACTTGTGTTTTTGGAGTGTCCTAGCCGTCCAGATTTGACCCGTTTTCTCTGATACGTGTGCTTATCCATTCTTTTTGCTTTCAACACATTCATTTCAAGAACTGGCTGCTTGCTTGTTACTTACTATATTTTACTGCTTTGGCAAGTGCTGCTGTGACAAAATAATCAATGTTATTGTCTCTGCTTGTTAGCGGTGACATTGGTGCTGGCCGGGTTGAATTGTATTTTCAGTTTGGCTTCCGAAGATGATCCAAACAAAATAAACATGATGATATCAGTTTTTATATTTATATGAGATTACTTTTCTGTCTTGTTTGTTGTAATTATCGAACTCTTGCTTGTGCCCTGGGATAGACTGGGAATCTGCCCAGGTGTACGGCATCCCTCACCCTATGACAGCTAGGATAGCCTCCAGCCCTCCCTGAGAACTCTTCTTTTTTCTTGTAAATCCTCCACAACCCTGTCTTTCATTTTTTCCGATATTATATTCACACTTTACTTGAGCCTTGGCCAACATGCCACAAAGTCAACAAGTTGTAACAAGGTTTCCGTAGGCGACCCTGTGGAAGGAGAAGTTTGCATGCAGTGGTCTCTGTTTCCAGAATTTCCGAGGGACTCTCACCCAGTCTGCTTTTGGCACTGTGACAGGGGCGTCAGTCGGTTGCCAGCTTTGGCTCTGCACTGCTCCCTGTGGCTTCCATGCAGGTCTCTAAAGACACAAATCTGCTGCTGCCTGGGCCTTAGTTTCCCCTGTCTGTCCCTGCACACATCCCACAGGGACCTCCAGTTACCTTCACTGCAAGGGTTTTATGGTTAAAAAGCTCTTTGTCTGGGTGCAACTGTCAAGTGGACGACCCTGTATGTTTTATTTTTATTTGCATTTATTTATTCTGATGTGAGCAAAGTCGGCTTCTAAATGTGTCTGAATGTTTAAATAAGAGAAAAGTAGCACAACATCTGTCTTTGAAAGGGAATTTGAAGCCCACTTTCACCAGCTTAGACAAACTGACATTATTTTAAACATTAGTATTGTTTTTTGTGCTTGAATGAAAATCCATTGCAGTCACAGAGCACCTGAAGTCCAGAATCCATGGACATCTGTGTTTTCTCTCTGGCAACGTTGTGCCACCTTTCTTTGTTTGTGCGTCTTCAGGTTTTTCTTCAGTTGCCTGACCCAGAGTTTCTTTTGCACTGAGCTTTGAGTCCTTATCTCCTTTCATTGTGACACCCAGTCCAATCAGTTTCGTAGTGTTTGGCTGAATCTGAGAGTGTAGCCCTTTACACTCAGCAGTCACATCATCATTAAACACTAGTGGCCCGGTTCCACTGACAGACTTAGAGTTCATGCCTATTCCACAACATTTCCTCCACCATGTTTGACAGGTAATGATATGTTTCACATCATGAGCTGTTTTTCTCCTTCTCTATACTTTTCATTATTTAAGTCTTGGTTTCGTGTCTTTCAGATGTTTTCCTGTTCTTGAGTGTAACCAGTGGTTTGTGCCTGCATGTAAAGCATCTGTTATTGACAGTCGTGGTGATGCCTTGTTGTTGTAGACTGTGATGATGATGCAGCTTCCTCCTTGGGAATGTTTGAGACTCGATGTTATGAAGTTATTTTCATTAACCAGGGAACTTGTTCGACCATCAAGCCTTTCAGGTGTCCTGGTGTTGCTGAGGTACCCGCTCTATTTATGCATTTAGGAGCATACCAGATTGTTAGCTTTACCACTCCACATGGTTTTCTACTATAATTGAGCGCTGTGTATAAATATAAGTGTCAGTGAATGCAATACTTTTTTTTTTTTTAAATAGTAGTGGTGGTGTACAGAGGCAAAATTACCAGACGTGTGTCACTGTACAAAAACCCACAAAGCAGTAGCTTTAAAACAACCTCTCTTATCTTACAGTTTTTGATTTAATAGCTCAGTGAAATAAAGTTTTTGGGTCCAACAAAAGTTTGTAAACTCTGGGGAAGAAGACAGACACTGAGTTAGAAAAGAAGAAGCAGAGCAGCGAATAAATGTCCAGGGACATTTTCCATTAAAAAAAATTGTATTGTATTCAGTATGGAGAAATTGAGCTCAGCAGAGAGACACGTGATGGCACGGTGACTAATGTGAAGGACTCAGAAGAGACAGTAACAGAAAATATAGAAAATGGGAAGGCCTTACATTTTTATGAATATTAATGATAATTTTTTTTTAAAGTATCAAGATGTTGAGTCAGCACCACATTCAAAGACTGTTTAATAATTAGTGTCACTTTTTAATAGAGGAGCTGAAGTTATCTGTGGACAATATTTACACGCTATTAGAAAACCTGCTGCAATGAGGGAGATTTATTAAGGAGGAAACTGTGATCTTAACGTTATTAAGAAAGTGTTTTTCCAAAAGCAGCTGATTGATCCTTCAGTGATTTGGCTCTCTACATTTTCTTGCCTCACGTAGATGCTGCTTCTTCATGATTTTATAAAGCAGCTTTAAAGGTAAATCTTTGAGGTTATTTAATACAACAAAGGATACTGTACGTATTATTGATTAGTGTGTAATGATTTCTTCTAAAAAATTGATTCATTCTTCTAAATGCAAACTTAATCCATTAAAAATACACTGGTTGTTGTTAGCCTGCCATCTTGAAACCAGTGGCTGAGCTGGACATTGTTACTCTGCATAACTGTGTGTATGTATTTGGCTATAGTAACACTTACAAGTTACTTGTAATGTAAAGATCACTAATAGCTCTTTCAAATGACATACGTGATTTGCCCATGCATATTTTGCTCATCATCTTTCTCATCGTGTCTTTTTCCTCCTCCTCTGCACTGCTCTCTAAGCTAACATTACACCAGATAATGAGCCTTAAACATCTTCAAAATCAAACTTTTCCTCTGACGAGCAGTTTGAAGTCCAACAAAGTTAGATCTGCTTCAAAGAACGCCGTTCACCAACGCCAGCAAACAACAGCGCTCACAAATGGAAAGGTGCAGGATTCCCTCAGCTCACCTCATTATCACTTCACTGACTCCATCGACTCCATCCAGCTCCTTGCACAAAGCTGAGGTAAACGGCGGACTGACAGCCTGCAGGCATTAAAGGGGCCAGAGTTGTGTGTCTTGTTTAATTGTTTATACAATTGAATTGGGAGGTGTAAGAAAACAGAGATCATGTGACTGTAATCTATAATCTACAAACATGTAGGGTTGAGACTTAACGTGCTGTACCATCATCAAGTCATGGCTTTGGTTTATAGACCTCTGTAGACACCTCTGGTTTCAGGCTTCCACACCTAGAAATCCCAACAGTAGCATTTTGTTGTGTTGTGTTATTTTTTATTTATTTACTTTTGTTTTGGTCAGAAATTGTTACATTTGGGAGAGAAATTTAAGTGCTGGAGTGTGCACACCTATCTTTAGTTATCGGCAAAACAAAATAAAACAAAATGACAAAAAGCAACTATTAAGAAATCCCATTCCTGCGCAGTTCATTAAAAGGAGGAAACAAAGAGACTTTGTTTTTGTTTGTTTTAAATACTCGGTGATGGATTTTTCTCACTTTTACAGATAGTTTTAAGTTTTCTTTCTAGAACTGCAGTTGTTGGCGCTTCATTCGGTTCCAGAGGTTTCTGCTTGGTTACATAGATCCTCCACAGAATTTATAGACCCTTAGAGTCAGAGAGCACTTTAATAAACTCAGCATACCCACAGTGCAGATTAAGGACGGCTTTAACCTCACCAAATACATTAGGTGCGGTTAAAGCCATCCTAACAGTATGTACCTGACTGCTGACCCAAAATGAATATTTTCCAACCTACCAAACGCTACCTTTGCATTCACAGTGTCATAATAAATGGTCAAAAATCTAATTAGAAACTTCCGTCAGTGGTTTAATATCTTTGTGACAATAAAAACCTCATCCAGTCTAATATGTCATTATTTCTAATTCTTGATTGAAAAAGCCTCTAATATAAATTCTGCCTTGCATTGTATCTGGGTCATCACTAATGATTGTTATTTCCAGCTTGATAATTGTTATACCTGAAGGCAAGACACTGAGTCAGGCTGGGCATCAGCATACGCACCTGAGCACACAGGCCTCACATTTCCTCTTCCTGTTGTTTTTCCCAGCCAGGCCTACATCATAACTTGCTTTCATTTATTTTGTTATAACGAGGAGATTTTAAAACAAGTACATTTGTTAAAAAAACAAACAAACAAACAAACAAACAAAAAAAAACGGTACAAGTGTCTCCTATTAAATTCAGTCTGGTTTTATTATCACTTGTCCAGTGCTGTATGAAGACTTCTGTAGTCCCCACTGGCTGTCACAGTCTCTCCTAGTCACATTCATTAAGGGTGTCGCCTTTCCCATTGTAGCTAATGGCTTCATGGGAATGAAACATGAAATATTCAGCGGTAGATTAAAATCACGATTTTTCCAAATACATTTTATAGGCAAAGTAAAGCGAACAAATGGAAAACCATTTCATATGTTAAATGAATCTATATATTATATCTGCTGTTTTTAATATGTTGGAATTGATGTTGCTTCACATGATTCACGTGACTAATTTTATTTGAAAGGGGTTGCTTGCATAGAGTTACAACTATGGGACTAACACTTTAGCTTTCAGTGCTTTGGATTAGTATACAAGCATATTTCTTATTATGCATACCCAAACAGAACGACGGGGAGAAATATGATGGCCATATTAAACACCTGAACTAGTTCTGAACTGAAAGTGTCAGTTATAAGTTACTTTTAATTTAGAAACCCCAAATAGCCCTTTCAAACTATATATACACACATACAGCACTGTGCAATAGTTTTAGGCAGGTGAGGGGAAAATGCTGTAAACAAAGAATGCTTTCATAAATGAAAGTGTTAATCATTTATTATCATCAATCAACAAAATGCAGAGAATGAACTAAAGAGAAATCTAAATCACATCAATATTTGGTGTGACCACTCTTTGCCTTCTTCTAGACAGTTTTTGAAGGAGCTCAGCTGGTAGGTTGTTCCAAACATCTCGGAGAACTAAGCACAGATCTTCTGTGGATGTCGGCTTCCTCACATCCTTCTGTCTGTGGTCCCAGACACACTCGATGATGTTGAGATCAGGGCTCTGTGGGGGCCGTAGCATCACTTCCAGGACTTCTTGTTCTTCTTTATGCTGAAGATAGTTCTTATTGACTTTGGCTGTGTGTTTGGGGTCGTTGTCCTGCTGCAGAATACATCTGGGGCCAACAAACAATCATTTATATTTCTGAAAGCTTTGTTTGTTTACAGCATTTTTTCACACCTGCCTAAAACTTTTGCACAGTACTGTATATGTTGTGCTTCCACCAAGTGGCAAAAAAAATCTATCATTTCAAAGGTAAATTGGCCGTTTTGATTGTTTGTTTGTTAGTTTTTGAAGTGATATTTAGGCTAAAGCTGTTCTCCATCAATAGACGTGATGAAGCGGCATTCAGCTACGTCTGGAAGCCCTTAATGTAAGTGGTTGATTTTCTCTCCTCAGAGTAAATCTCCTCATATACATGACTTTTTTATCTCAATCTCATGTCTCTGCAGCTTATTGCTGTTCAATACATGCCCTCTGGTAAACTATCCGGTATATATGAGGTGTGAACTGTTATTTAACCATCATTGTTAGCAATATAAGAAATACAATCAATGTTTTGTTGTACAGACAACCAAGGTTGTATTGAACCCACCTTATGCTTCAGCTTCCTTCTCCCATTCTCCTTTCTATTTGGCTGTATAATGATCATTGATTACTTTGGGAAAAAATGCTGTACCCACCCACAAGGTCACAGTATATCAAAAAAGTATTGCCACAGGCTTTAAGAAAAATAAAATCGATAAAGTTGACTGGCACGGTGTCTAAATGCAGTGGTCAGTGTTTTGGATGCTTTATCTTGGGAATTTATGGATGCAGCCACTGTTGCAAGCAAAAGTCCAAACTAAGCAAAACTTGATAAAGACGTTTAAGGAAAGTAGAGTCTAACTTCAGCATAACGACGGCAAGAGGTCAGCGCAAAGCAAATGGAAACTGGGAATTCTAAGTAGGCTGTTACAGCAGGCGCACAGCTGAGCAAGGCAAGCAAACAAACCCCTGACAAAGTAAAATATTTGCTGTGAAAGAACAAACAGACGCAGTGATCAGCTGGGCCACATGTTCACAAGGATTTAATGTCAAACATTATTTTCTTATTAAGCTCAATTAGGGTGAAAATGAATGTTAATGAGATGGAAAACGGAGCGGATGGGAGAGAGGGGTACGGGGAGGAGTGCGAGGCTTATCGCTGCAATTATGACAAGCTTGGGTCGGGTTGATAGCGGCGAGTAAGAACTCTAATTGGCTTAGAACAGAGGAAGGAGAGAACGTGAAGAGATAAATAACAGTCTTGTTTACACCGGTAGAAGGATGACCCACAGTAATACAGGTCATTGCAACAATAAGTGTGCCGAGTCTTTTATACGTGCTTACCTTGGAGAAGCTGAAATTTAAAGTACAAAAATAAAGTAGTGCTGCACACATTTTATTTATGTAAAAGTTTAGTGGCGTTCGCTGCACAAAGTCAGTTCTAATTGTTTAAAAAAGTACATCAGTAAATGTTTTTTTAATAACAAATAAAAAAATGCTAATAACTTGTTGGATTTCTTGTTAGCCTGCTTTAGGATGTTTGCCTCAGAACTCCAGGTGTTGCAACCTGTGTCGTGATGTAGAAAGGGGTATGCCCCTCTGACAGCAGATATAATGCACCACATTTTGCTCCTTATATTGTGTCTGTCAAGGCAGAGAACACGGTGACAAAGGAGGGGCTTACTGAGAAGAAGCTGTATGGATCCATCTCAACTCTAGAATGGCTGAGATTTCAGGTGACAGCTAATTTGAAATTTAGATTTAGAAATATCTCAGCTTTCAAGAGCTCTACAAAGCTGTCCTCTCAAAACAGTTTTTGGAATTGTCAACAGGTATAAATCAAGCTAAGTGTTTCCCCCCATATTTACTCATAATTTCATAGATAAGATGTCTATGAATCATAAAATTCTTTGGCAGATCAGTTTTATGCAAATGACTTATAGTCGCCTTACGCTGTGACTCACTTTACTGTAAATCACTGTTAACTTTTTGTCTTGCTTTTCTGTCAGGATGCTGGGTCAGCAACCCAGCATTTTCAGTGTATTTTGTATTTTTGATTTCTTATGTTATATTGAAATATGTGAAGTTCTGCTATTATTATTAGTTTGTCTTGGTTGAGTTTTAGTCTAGTTTATGTTTCTTCTGTCTCCTGAGTCTTTTCCTGTCCTCCATGTTCTGCTTTCAGTCACGCCAGTGCTTCAGTCTCTCCTTGTATTTAAGTCCTCTATCTTCCTCTGTTTGTCTGGCTACATATTTCTATGAGTGTCAGTTTCTTCATGTCTCAGGTTTTTTCCTCAAGTTCAGGTTCAGGTTCTGTTTACGTCATGTCAGTTTTCATGTTTTAGTTTTTCCCAGTTTAGGTTTCAGGTTAGTTGTTCTCCAGTTTGCCATCAGCCTAATAAACAGCTCGCTTTTGTTACACCTTAGTTTTCTCTCTCCTGTGTCTGCTTTTGGGTCCACACATTTTCTTCGTTTAGTGTCCCTTTACTCTGCAAAATATTCTAAACTGCGCGTACAGTGTTGATAGATGGATCAAAGGTGAAATCATATAAATTTTTCAGATTTTACATTTAGGTCAATTTCAATAAAGAGAGCTCGTTAGAAGGAACCAAACATGATTTATTGATATACAGAATTTAATAAATCCAGTGGCCCTTCACAGCAGAACAGAATCACTGTGGCGATAGGAACTAGGGAAGGACCCCCGGCGTCTAGACGCTGGTAGTGGAGATAAAGATGGAGGCTTGGATGAAGCCTGAGTAACATGGGAGACACAGAGATGGGGAGGAGGTGGGTTGCATGAAGGAATCTGCAAGGGAGAAGGATAGGTGAACAGTGAGATTTCAAGTACACAGAGTGGAGGCTGATTGGCCTGAAGAAGACTAAACAAGTGATGTCTCAGTGGGTTTGACGCCGTGGAAAAGTGGAAGTGATGTTGAGCTTAGATTAGCCACCAAACACGTGGAAGCAGACAGTTGTGTGGCTACAGAGCTTCCTCATTGAACTTGCACATAAGCTTCATTAGTATTTGAGCATTAAATTGAGCTTTTTGTATTTTTGCCTCTAAATCAAACAAGCACACAGTTTTGATTAAAGATGACTAAGATTACTGCATTAAATATTTACAAAATTTAGTAATTTTTATATTTAGTCTATACCTACATTTAATAGTTTTAGATGCTCCAATATAATTGACGGCCAAGCAGTTACATTTCCTTGTAATTCCACAATAACTTAAGCAGACAGCATGGGGTTGAGTCCAAGTTTTGAAATTGCTTTTAGTACGTTTTCCCTTTAGACTGTCGGTATGAGAGCCATGTCCATGCAAGCGGAGAAGGCCACCGTTAGGCTTAAAAAGCAAAACAAACCAATTAAACCAACTAAATCAAATTTATTTCCTTGATCAAGAAAAAAATATATCTAGTCAAGTCAAGAACACTCTCAAAGACACGGGCATGTCAGCGTCATAGTCTAGAAACGAGAGAAACCTTCATCAGTTGAAGTACAGAGGATTACATCAAGGTGCAAACTGAAATGTTGCAAAAGCACATAATCCACAAAAGAAGCTGAATAAAACAGAACCAGGGAAAAAAATACAATAGTTGAAGTAAACGGCTAATAACAAACATGTATCTACATTATTACATGAAGTAAAACACACATTGTTTTCTCCCAACAACACCGGAGAACCATCTGCTGCTTTTAAGTGTGTCTCACTGTCAGGTTTGCTGTTTGTGGCTGGTAGAAAGGAGCCCAAATGCAGACTCGCAGAGGCAAAGGTGAACTCAAACATCTCGGCCTTATTGCTGGAAGCTCGGAAATACAAAACTAAACTGGAAATATACATTAAAGTAAAGAAGCTAGATAAACAAACGAAACACAGCGAGGGATGAGGGAGAACACAACGAACAGAGAAAAACACAGACAGTAAATGCAAGAGGTTAACGAGGGAATGAAGATCAGGAGGGGAACACAGCTGGCACTAATCACACAGACGAGACACGGGAGAAGCAAAACAGAACGCACACCGACAGGAGACTACCAAAATAAAACAGGAAGTAACGGGAGCATACGCTGAGACGCAGACAGGCACAGACGGGAAAACATAACTGAGCCAACGAGACACAAAACACAGGGAAGGCACCGGAACACAACTAAGAACTAAACACCAGCAGTACTACGTATAACCACCAGGTATCCTAACACTCACTGCACGTTTTGGTTTCTGTCACTTCTTTAGCTTTTTCATCATATTAATGTCTCAGTGAAAACTGTTCCATTGTATTATGTGAATTTTTTTTTTCGTTTCTTTTCCATTGTGCAAGAGTTTTTTCTACTTCCTTTGTGTGTCATGTAACTCCTGTTGTATCCTATTTCTGTTGTACTTTTTCAACTTAGATTACATTGTGTGTCCTTTTGCACCATTTTGTTTATTTGCTGGTGTTTCCTCATGGGTCACTGTAAAGAATCGATTTTGACAGAAAACCTCTAAAAGAACGTCCAATTCAAAAGTCATAGTTCAAAACAGAGGAGTCCACAGTGCCTTCATTAACATAGATGATAAATAATACAAGGTGTTCAGCATTCAAAGCATTTACCCTGTTTAGTAAATCTATCCCAGATTCTATAAAACTCAATACATCTTACTTTCTTATATTTAACTTCCAGCATTTAACTGTTATATTTAACTATTCCTCATTTGTGTTTCTGTGACCAACACGTACTCCAGCTGACTCAAGGTAAAAACCTATTTATCATAATAGTTTGTTGTTGCTGCAAAAAAAAAAAAATAATAACCAAAATAAATTATACAGAAAATAAAATGCACTTTGATCAATTACTAAGTAGAAATGTTATATAAATCTATGTTGTTTGTTCAAGACAGTAATTCAGCAACAAGCAGATTATTGCTTTTTTACAGCTGTGTGATGTTCAAAGTTCAGCAGTGTTTAACAGCCTGTTGTTGAAAATTCAAAACATTTTAGCAGGCTATGGCATGAAAATTGAGTTCTAATTAACATTTACATAATACGCAGCACTTTGTAAGTTTTGTTTTCATGAATGACCAGACAGTCCATTGCTATGAATAATACAACAGCATTTTCTCCTCTCCTTTGATGAAGGACGGCTTCAGAGCATCCTATCCTATAAAATACAAGAAGCTCCTTTCCTAAGCATCAGGAGAATTCATACAGCTTTTATTATGGCCTGACGTGGATACTTCCAGATCCCGTCACTAAGTTATGAACCTTCCTAAGCAAAATAAACATATTGAAAGATATTCAATGGCTTCAGAAACCAAAGGGAACCAAACCCCAAATCTTTCAGAAACAGGCGGATAATAGGTGCGAAAATGTCCTGAGACTCAGCGAGGGTGTGTCTTGGTGCTACATTACATCATCTTAAATTGGTCATGTGATTTGGACAGGCCAGGATGTCTGTCAAGACAGTTAAGTCACTTCCTTTTTTTGTTAGCTTTCTGTCTGCTGTGTGTTGTATTTAGTTTTGCTTCCTTTGTCTCATTGTCTTGATTTGTTTCAGCTGTTCCTCATTCCCCATGTTTCCTCTTTCCATGGTTTGCTCTTTTGTATATTTACCCTTGGTCTTATGTTTGTTCTTTGTCTGATTGTGTATAATCTTCCCATCTGTGTTGTCTGTTTACTCTGGTCCAAATCCGTTGATTAGTTAGCAGACTTGTAGCTTTTTCCTGTTCTCTGGTTTACTTTCACACAGAGAAAAATCCAAATCAATTCCAAACAAACCAGAATGCATCACTACAAACCATGTGAGCATGTTCAGTCTGCTGATTGGTCAGATGCATCTGGGGCATGACTAAAAAAGGAAATACAGGAAGAAGGTGCTGTGATCTGGACAACTGAAGAACACAGATCATTTACACTCATTTCACAGCTGGTTGCTGGTCCATGCAGAACTTTGCACAGCCATAGTACCTTCTCACACTAAGAATACAAAGCATTCGTGTCTATGGGACATTGTTTAGCTCAAACTTGGAACATACATCTGGTAGTTGGTTTGGATTGAGGTTAGATTACATTCACACCATAAAAAGAGTTTAAACCCAAGTTTCATTGTATTGACATTACAAACGGTGTGCTTGAATTTTAATCCAAAGATGTTTCAAACAATATCTACTAGCGATGGGAGGTCCAGCTCTCTTCAAAGACTCTGTTCTTTTGGCTCAGCTTCCTTAGAAAAGACATCTCTTATGGCTTTTAATTTAGTATCACTCACTACTTTCAATTTTCGCCTAATTAGGTGTGTTGGTAAGCATTTTTTTAACTAGTTTTTCCATAAAAGCCCTTACTACGTCTACTACAGGGGAGAACATGTATAGATTTTAAGGCCGGCACAAACGTTTCAAATGTTTTGTCCTCCACAGTAGGAAATGGCTCGCCATTGGCTGTCATCTTAGCCATTTCATCATCAACACCTTTGTGTTTGGCTGCAGTCATTTCTTCTGTAATGTGCTTAGTTTGGTTTGAGTTACAGAAGGCTGCGGTATACCTGCAGTTTTCAGCAAGTCAGTTGATGCTGCAGCAGAAGTACTTTGCTCAAAACAGGACACTTGTCCAGGGTCAGTGGATGGCAGCTGGAGCAGAGAGGGCACGCTCTCCTCCAGCTGCACGGATGGATCAGCGGTTCTTAGATGTCTCTGCGGGGTTGTTGTTGCTCTAACTCATATTTTCATTTCACAAATTCTGCACTCAGCTTTACAGTTACCAGTATAATTGGAAACAGCCAGATGCTGTGGGTTTTTTTCTGTTTTTGCCCATTTCTTCACTTTTTATTACAACTCCCTGTCTCTATGTCACTCTGTGTACGTGGCCTGTGCCAGTACTGTCATTGTGTTTGGGGCATCAGCCCCTATTTCTTATGTGAGATAATGGTATGATCCTAGTCTGCCTTTGCATGTGATTGGTCACATGGTGGCCTGTGAAAATAATGGCTTCTCTGCGGCTGAAGATCGGGCTTTGTCCAACAACAGTTGACTTTTCTTGTTTACTATAAAGAATCGGCTGTTCATTCACAAACAACACATTACTAATATTCACTGATAGAAGTGATAGTAATGAGTACCATCTGCTGCAAGGGATGCCATGCAACATTCTCGATGACGCTGTCATTAGCACCACATTCTGCCTAAAATATTTAAGTAACAGAATCATTGATACTATTTTTGCACTTTAGCCTCAACAGTTACTCAGTCACATGACCCATGCCAGGAAGCCAAATATTTCACCACTAGCATGGAACTTAGCATTGCGATACATGCGTGTGCAGTTTGGGGGGTGGGGATAAATGATCTCT
Source organism: Oreochromis niloticus (assembly GCF_001858045.2). NCBI lineage: Eukaryota > Metazoa > Chordata > Actinopteri > Cichliformes > Cichlidae > Oreochromis > Oreochromis niloticus. The sequence goes on along the minus strand of NC_031972.2, from coordinate 62,730,442 downwards.
TGGCACCTTGTCGTTTTCTCCTCAGTCCGTAAAGTTCCTCACATGTGTTTTCCCACTGCTTGTAATTCCACTGTTCCTCCGGTTTTCCACACATTCACTAATCCCGTCTTCAGACATGAAACGCATACAGCACAAAGATGCTACTTAAAGCATTTTTCATTGAGAGATATTAACATTCAGTGTGAGCAATAAATTGCTTAAGGCTTTTCATTTTTTGCAGACATTCATAATTCCCGCAATTTGCTAATTTGGTGACTTTGCAGGATTTGATCCCCATACCTCTCACCACAAAGTGCTGATCACATGAATGTCTACATGGTTTTGTTGTTTAATCAAATTTTACAGTCACTGGTTCCCTCTCTATCTGTTCTTTTGGCTTATACCTGCTCACTGGGACTGTTTTCTTCTGCTAAGGTGTCAGAATGAGAGCGAGAGAGAATTTTTGATTAATTCAGCATGTTGCTGAGGTGAGCGATCTATGACTAGGTGAAAGCTCAAACATTTGACCCTGACCTTGTGTGTGTTGATGCATGTTTTCTGTACTCCTACATATGAATGCTGCTCTCTGTGGACATTTCTGTCTGTGTTATATGCATTTTGGATATTTTTGCTCATTTTTTATGTATATCTTCAACGATCCTCATGGTCTTTCACACATATTAGATACCACACAGAGCCTAAGGGCCTCTCTCTCTCTCTCTCTCTCTCTCTCTCTCTCTCTTTCTCTCTCTCTCAAGCTCCCAGGCCGCTATGTGAAGGGGCATATATACATACATATATATATACATACATACATACATACATATAGCCGTGGTAATCGGAGCACTAGGTGCGGTGACTCCCAAGCTAGGCGAGTGGCTCCAGCAGATCCCGGAAACAACATCGGAGATCTCTGTCCAGAAGAGCGCAGTCCTGGGAACAGCTAAGATACTGCGCAGGACCCTCAAGCTCCCAGGCCTCTGGTAGAGGACCCGAGCTTGAAGGATAAACCGCCCGCAGGGGCGAGATGGGTGATTTTTTTTTTTTTTTTTTTTTTTTTTTTTTTTATTATATATATATATATATATATGTGTGTGTATATGCCCCTTCACATAGCTTGTCCTCGGACTGTGTCTCTGCAGCTCTTTCTCAGTTCATAAAGAAATACATACTGAGTACTTCACGTTCTCCTCTATAAAATGCACATACATACAGACCTATACACTGCTGTTTCATATAGCAATCTAATGCCTTTCTCATTTACAGTAAGTGTAAGTTTATGAGCCTGTGGTTTGAGACAGGTGAAGCTTGTTGTCCAAATCCCACTCCTGTTTTCTGCTTGGCTGGACTGTAATTTCCTGGGCTTTGGAGAGCAGGATACGCTGCCCTGCACACAGGAAAACAGGCCTGATGTGCACTTAGTCCCTGTATGTGGGCAAGCGATAAAGGACACACATACACTGCTAACACCACTCCAACCATCTCAGAGCAAACAAACCTCTAGCTGCCATAATAGCGCTTACCTTTAAGAAATATAACCCCGGTGCTTTCAGGCAACAGGCTCACACACCGTTGCACTTTGCTGATAATGCCCGTGGTCTATAAGTTGTTTTTACACATACATGTTTGTCTCGTTAGCTTCGTTTCCAAGATGTTCCTCCCATTTCACAGATAGAAGAGGAAACGGTCCATTTTGAAGGGTTTTTTTAAATAATTAGTTTTCAAGATGTAGCTTCAAATGGGAGCAAACTTTAAATAAGCTGAAAAAAAGAAGAAAGATGGGGGGAAAAAGAACCTTCTTTGATGCACTTTTTTCTTTACAGACCACTCGAGAAAGACGCTCTTCAAAGTTTTCAATATTTTTTTCTTGTTTCCAAGCCTTCCCCCGGGTCGGGATCATTCAACACTGAGGATTCTGTCACTATCCCGCTGTCCACCCAGAAATCCCCGTAAACCCCTGCAGACATGCTGCTGTGCCCCTTCTCCCAGATAACCTGATTAAACATCGAGTGGCCTGTTGCTGAGCCTCAGGCATTACCTCTGCTAATTCAGCCTGTCTGTCGCCTGCTGAGCCACATGACACAACCCCTAATGCACTCTACTTTAGTAACAGGGCAGCTTCGCTTTCATCTGTAGATACTTTAGACAGAAACACTCTGTATTATTGACTCAAATTGCTGACACTATATATTCCATTTTTTTTTTTTTTAATGCAAATTGACTTATTAGGGTCACAAAGCTATTTAAATCTGTCCTGAGGGAGAGAGAAAAGTGAATACAGAAGTCAGTGCTAAGAATTATAGGGCATCTAAAATTAAAATACTTTGCTCACTTCATGACAGCCAAATGTTATTAAATCCCATCATTAATATTAGTTAGAATCAGCTGGGTGACCCTGAACCCTCCTTTAGTTGTACTGCAGTAGGCCAAGGATGCTGCACTGAGAGGTTCTTCTTCACTCACTGTCTGGTACTGTAACTAAGTGATAATGCTTTGCAGTGCATCATGAAATTGGGGGAGATGAAATAAAACTTGCGTGATGTTGATTACTGAACCAGTGTCAGTCAGATGATCTCACACAGTGATAAAGCTGTAATACTGTAACATATGATTTCCTCCTGGTCTTTACATCGTTACAGTCAGTGTCAGGAGGTCAGGTGGCACTGGAAGTCACTGAACCTGTTTTTGTTATTTTCAGATTTTTTTTTTTTTTAGTCAGTTTGATTTCCACTGGGTCTTTGGTTAAATTTAGGTGAAAAAATGTGAGAATCTCACCATTTCACATTCTTTACTGTGTACTAAAGAAGCATATTTTGCATATTTTTCATATGCAGGGAATTGCTTGCATAAAATTGTTGAAAGGACATAAATGAGGTGGCAATATCAACCTGACAGTGTTTATTTGAGCCGTGGGCAGAACGATCTGGCCATATAAATATTTATATAAGAAGAAAAAAAAGTAGTTTCTGGAACTTTTAATTTTCATGATTAATTGCACACATCTTTGTGTAGTACATATCAGGTCTGACTGCACGTGACCCAAATCTCTTCTATTAGGATTTTATAAAACCTTATAAAAACAGTGATAGACATAGTAGAAGAGAGGTAAGCCTAGTTTTCCACCGGCTCTTCAAACAGTACCTTGAGTGCCAGACAAAAGGAGATTGAATTATACCTTATACGAGGGGGGTGTTTTGTACCACTATACACCAGGGAGAGCCTTTGTGACTCTTTCAGTGCCTTTCAGAAGCAGGATTATTTTTTATCTTGCCAGACGGCAAGCTGAATGAAAGATCATTTCTATCATTTTGTATCTTCTCTATACTTTTAACTCCCCTACTCTTTTTCACCTTCCATCTTTCATTCAATTTTTCTCCCTCCAAAGACCATCTATTTATATCTTCTTTTCCATTCCAAGGGCCTCTTTTCTTTTGATGTAATGATGAACATTTCAGATCAGTGACTTTGGGATTAGAGAGTGCAAAAAGAAATCCACCTAACACAATCTAATATTCCAAAAGAAGTTGTGATTGCTAGAGACCACTTTAACATTTTTAGGTCATTCAGCAGAAGAACCGATCAGCTTATTGAGGCGTCTGTCGTCCGTTCAAGAATCACAAGAATCGTTCCTTCTTCTACAGTATTGGACATAATTTATTTAAACACAATAATCATTCAGTGGGTCTTTATGCACATTGTGCTCAAGGTCAAAGTCAAGGTCACATTTGTTGTTTTACATGTGAATTGGTTTGCAGCGTGAGCCAGACGAGCTGCTACATCACTGATATTTATGACCATTCTCATACGCATCATTTAATGGACTCCTAACCTGGATTTAGTTGTTGCCTGGTCTCTGCCACATCTTTACGTTTGATTTGTTACAGATTTGTTTTTTGGTGATGGGGATAAAGATACGTATATCCAACATGTTCTCATCCCAAAACGTTGCTGTGTCACGCTTTCAGGCACCCAACCCATCTGTATGTTACGCGTTCGGAGGCATGAGAGCGGGTTGGAATGAATCTATAAATGTAAGGTTAGAGTTAAAGTTAGGGTTCCAGAGCGTTTCATACGGACGTGGAGGGGTACCTTTCGCGTCACTATGACACACCTCAGGCCGTGACAAATTGTTGGTATGGTACAGTATGAGAATGCTGTCGTATATCAGTCACATCAAGACTTTTAAAGCATTTTTCTATTCGAGTGTGACACTGCATCTCATCCCACTAGATTGTGATAAACTTAAGGCTATTAGGAACTGTATAAATATGTAATCCTGTTATGACAGGAAAAGACAGGTGTATTTTTTTAAATATCAAAAATTTATTGTGTACCAGTTGATATTTAGATAATAAAATACTCCATATCTTTGTCAGCAGCTCTGTAAAGCAATACTATACAAGGCTTCAAGTACTGCCCTTCTAGAAATGCTGCTGACATTGGTGCGCTTTGGAGCAGCTGCCCTGATGCACCATTCAAAGCAATGCTGCCTGTAGATAATGACTCTTTTATAATGTAACTTCTTTGAAATTCACCAGAAGATTCAGAAGTTCGACAGGCAGGAAATTGTTTTGTGAGCCATTTGAGTTGAAAAATGTCAGTGTGTGATGAGAGTGGGCCAATTTGCTGAAGAATGTATGAAGTTTATTGCTATTGTGATCTATTGCGACATATTTTTCTCTTAACTGAAAGTGTAGCGTTGATACTGGAGCAACAGGTTAGCTTGAACTTATGGGAAGAAGAGAAAATACAAACCAAAAAGACGAATAACAATAAAGAAGAAGCTAGATGGATAGAGATATGTACCAAAAACTGGTTCACAAATAAATACTCCTCCCTTAAATATAGGCCTCCACATCTCTTGAACATAATTCAAAGTGATGCTATATTATTTGAAAACTGGCTGTGCTGTGAAACAGGTTTAATAGGATAGCAAACTGAGCTTAAAGTCAGTTTTCTGTATCTCAGACGTAGCTCTCCTTTAAGCTAAATTCAGTGTATTTCACAGATAAATCAACACGGTGACTTATGCTAAACACATAACCTGTTTGGGACCAGCTTATGTTTACAGTCTGTTTTTTTTATTTACACTATATTTTAAATGTGAAATGTATTCTTTGCTGTTGGAACAAGTTTTCTTCATACAACCTTGAATGTTTATCAAGTTTAAAGCTTGAGAACTGTAATGTGGACATTCAGTTAGAAATAAACAGCAATATTAAATAAATACCTTAAATTAAAATGTGTATTTTATCACCCTGCGCACTAAATCTCAAGATTAATCTCTTCTCTTAGTTTGTGTACCTGGACGACAGCACCCACCAACCATCAAGCCCCAGCTGTGTTTTCCCCTCGTAGGCCAGGCGTGTGTTATTGCAGTGCTTGATATCATTCACTAATAAATTCTGCAAGGTTCAGTGATCAGAACACGCCTGTTTGCTGTGTTGAAAACTGAACATGGAGGAAAGTCTGGGGATGGGAAAGTTCTCCCACCTGGGGTCTGTCTGTGTCAGGGCACGACCGGGGTGGAGTGAAGCCCACTGATGAAGGCTGAGCCACAGGACTGCTTGGGAGGCGCTGGGTACTATTCATCTTCAAGCTACCGCAGAGCAGTTTCACTGGGATCTTAAGAAAATGGCAGGCAAGGCAGAGACCCTTTGAATTCACCTCCTCAGCAAAGGGAGGGCTACTTGAATGGCTCAGGAGGAGATGAATTCCGAGTGAATGTGAAATGAGGCAATGGCAGTGGAAGTCAGCAGAGGCACTTCCATATGCATGACTCGGTGCCTTTCAGCACTTTCCTTTTCACTCTTCCTATTCTTGTCTGTGTTTAAGGTTGTGATGAAACTACCTCAGCTCATCTACCCTCTCCTGTGCTTCCCCCACAATAAACCATGTGTCAAATTGGCTGGGGCTTTAGTTCACACCTCAGCCTATACGACTACCCTGTTATCATCCTAGCTTCTTATGCGGTCACAAAGACGACCTCAGTATTTACAGACACTGACATAAAAGAGAAGGAATATTTGATATTTGCATGTACACAAGCCAGAGAATTCCAGAATTCAATGCATATTTAAATATTCCAGTTACAGATGTATGTTTGGGATACTGTTGTGTCAGCAAAAGCCTCTGAGAGTGAACACTCTCCATTCAAGAGATATTCCCTAATTTGATGTTTTAACGACTGGAATGATGAAAGAGTCCAATCTAACACATCAATCCCTCTAGTTTCAAACAAGCTGAGTTCTGGTTACTCAGTATCGCACTCATCCGTGTTGAATAATGGCTTTCCATGCTCAAAAGGATGGCGCTACATTTCAAACCCTTACATGGATTAGAAAATTCCTTTAATATCCCTTTAATTTAGGATAAACAAACGCCTGTGATGAATAGTTTGATGACGAACACTCGAGTAACAAATAAATGTAACCTTTATTTAGACATTTAGTTGGTCTCCAAACAAATGCCATTGTTTCTGTGTGCTAATTATCTCAGCCCTGCATCATGTTCGACTTGTTCTGACACAAACTTGATACAGTCACGAGCGCAGAGGCAATCATCACAAAGTTATTATCAGTACCCTTACTGACTGACTAGTCTGCCATCAGGAGCCATCTCTGCTAATTCGCCCTGACCAGTAAATGAAATGACTTATCTCATCTTGCACACATGTTAATTTTCAATATTGGGCTGAAAGAGGACAAAGAAGCGTCTAGTTTTTGAGCAGAAGGAAGAGTTGATCTGTGTGAGGGATGTAATGGCTCTAACAAGTCTGTTGTTGCTGAATGAAGCATCCAAATACTTAGTAAGTATATATTGTGCAGTCTCCTGTTCAGTTTTAACCACTACCTTTATTTGATTTTTTACTGTTATTGTTTGGAATTCCCAGTTCCCTGGAGGGAGGAGTGACTGATGATGGCGGTGTGTACAGTATATCTCGTATGTGCAATTTGCTGGAAGCCGGTTGGGTCTCAAAAGTATTACAGTATTTCAAAGATTCCCACATGTCAAGCAAAATGATAAATACATTTTCTCTACAGTCTTTCTTAACACAGTCTCAAAGAGGAAGAAGAAGGCAGCACAGGAGTGGATCCGCAAGCATCCAGACATTAAGGACTTTGAGCACTGAGGATTTTTTTTCATGCAATTGTAAGAAAATAGCTTTTAGAGGTGACCCAGCAGTAGTGTTAGCACTGCCAAAATGAGTGTAAAGAAAATGCTACACATGCCACTGTTACTCAATCCTGCAAGATAGGAAAGGTTTGTTTTGCTTTTTGTTTTTTTGGTTCAATGCATCAAAACACGGAGCTGCTGTTATTTTTTCTCTCTGACCCAGTTCCATAGCATATACAACCTGCACTACATCATATTCATAGTGTACAGTTTCTGTATTTAGTAACATTTTTGGTTAATGCTAACAGAGAACTTAGTCAAAATATATATGGGTGGATGGATGGATGGATGGTTTCATGGCAGCACAGGAACTGAGCACAAGATCCATAGAGGCTGGGGTCTATCACACCAGACAAGACCCCAGGTGCAGGCTGTGTAAAGATGCCCCTGAGACAATCCAGCACATAACAGCAGGGTGCAAGATGCTGGCAGGCAGGGCATACATGGAACGCCATAACCAAGTGGCCGGCATAGTGTACAGGAACATCTGTGCTGAATACGGCCTGGAAGTCCCGAGGTCAAAATGGGAGACGCCCCCAAGGGTGATGGAGAATGACCGAGCTAAGATCCTGTGGGACTTCCAGATCCAGAGGGGCAAAATGGTGGTGGCTAACCAACCGGACATAGAGGTGGTAGACAAACAGAAGAAGACGGCCGTAGTGATCGATGTAGCGGTTCCGAATGACAGCAATATCAGGAAGAAGGAACACGAGAAGCTGGAGAAATACCAAGGGCTCAGAGAAGAGCTCAATAAGACGTGGAGGGTGAAGCTAACTGTTGGGTCTGTGTTTCCACAAGCCCCGCTAGTTTAGAGACTTATTCATCATGAAGAAAACAAGACAGTCAGCGATCGATCGATTTACTTGCAAGGGAGGCCTCGTCGGTATCTCAGGAACGCACTTCGAATCCTACCACAAAATGACCCCAAATCTGGCCTCCGCTTGCTGCCTTTTATTGGGAAAACAGTTCACACAATACACATCACAGCAAAAGCACCTCCCACCATAAAACCCCCAAATGGTTCTAAGACAAGGCACTGTGTGTGTGTGTGTGTGTGTGTGTGTGTGTGTGTGTGTGTGTGTGTGTGTGTGTGTGTGTGACCTGCTCACCAAAAGGGTCATAAAAGCAGGAAGCTTACAACACAAGAAACAGATCTTTCAGATAGGATGTATCTGCAATAAAACCTCCCCCAGCACAGAGTGGCTGGAGAGGTGCTCAGGATCAAGGGAATGTCTTGATCCTATAGACTGAAATAAGACCTTACAAATTTAAGAAACCCAATGACAACATTCAACAATTACACTTAACAGTAACAGTGGTCCCAGTGACTCCCAAGCTGATCGGGTGGCTCCAGTAGATCCCAGGAACAACATCCGAGATCTCTGTCTAGGAGCAGATAAGATGCTGCTCAGGACCCTCAAGCTCCCAGGCCTCTGTTAGAGGACCCGAGCTTGAAGGATAGACCGCCCGCAGGGGCGAGGGGGGAATATTGATGTATAACTGACTTAGTGTCTGTCTGCATATACACTCACTAACATTCTGTTTCATGTTAAATGTTTTGAGGAACATTTAGTATCATTTAAGAAATTACAGTACAGCTGGATTTGCCTTTTCCTCCATTTCCCAATTTTACTCATCTTAAAAAAGAAGTTTTTCAATATTTTCTTTGATTTCCTGTGAAGCTGTATCTCCACATTGCGCCTGTCATTATGCAGTTTTCTAGTCTGTGGTCATAAAAAAGTACAGTTTGCTGTAGGAGAGTTAAGATATTTGCACATTGCATAAGCAGTAGCTTCTGCATGGATCAAATAAAGTTGTGTAAATCAGCAGTTGTAGGCTGGCTTTGTTTGAAAGACATCCTTTTTTATGTGGCAGTATGTGTTTGATTATCTTTTCCCTCCTTCTGTTAAACAGGTTGTTGCTGTGCTGTTGGTGTGATAATACATTCAAATGATCTAACTCTGCATAGACACCTCACAGCTTATGTTCTCATTAGAGCTCAGACATGCTGAGATGAAATCCTACACTGTGCACATGTATTAATGTGTGTATCTAAGTGTCTGTGTGAGTAACTGAAGTCGTGGAGCTACAGTTTGCTCGCTGGCATACAGAGGTAACTCATTTGCCGTGTACGTCCCGAAATTCTTAACTTAGCCAAATAGTTTGGCTCTAAGTACGTGTGGATATGGATAGGGTGAAGTCACATGTGTGGAGATCATCATGCAAAAGCGCTGAATCTCATCTAATGATGAAGCTAGAGGGAGAAATAGTCCCTCTCAAGGAGAGCCCCCCATGGTACATTCTCACAGCAGAAGGAAGATAAGATGATCTATGAAACTATTAGGCCCCTTACACCTAAAACACTTAGTTCAGCTGCATGTGCGCATTTATGGCCATTAAAATATATGCTCTAGGCATTATGGTGATAGAGAGCTAGAAGGACAAAGGAGGAGGAAGTCGGTGGAATAAGATAGCGAGAGAGTAGTGGGATGACCCTTGATAGAGAGGTTGTGTGATGCCATGTATTGCTGATAGGAAGAAGAAAGGCTGATAATGTGATGCTGGAGATAGAGGAGAAACTCTTTGACTCACTTTCTCTCCAGCCCAGCATCACTAATACAGGAAGTGAACAGATCTCTTTAGCCTCTTTAGAGATTTAGATTGAAATGAGATAATTATACATAGTACCTTTAAAGAATAAAAACTGCGGACCTCATGGGTACAGGCTCATCTGCCGACATGATTTAAAAAGACAGCATGCTTAGATTATATCACAACTAATCCTAAAAGGAAATATCATTATATGTTCAGTCGCAGGCTCCCCGAAGTGCAGTTTGGGATGCAGGCTGTAGACATATTAGTTTTACTAGTCAATTCATTGTATTCAAATGTGCCACATATGCAGTTAGTGGATAAACAAAAGGCCCACATTGTTTCCCAGCCATTAATTTGTCTAACTGCAGTAAACGAAAGTGAACACTGCTGAGAAAACCTTTCATAAGAGGAAAAATAGAGACAGCAGTTGCCTACTAAGGTTTTTCTGGCAGGGTGTGGTTGGTGGGTCGGCTGCAGAGGAGGGGTGGAGCAGTGGGTTCGGGGTCTGGTTTCAGGGGAAGGTTGAACATCACAGCTTGTGAACATCATCTAATCACGCCTTCCCTATTTCAGTAGTTGTCGGGGCCAGAAAGAGGACAAGTCGGATCAGCTGACGGAACAACGACCTTCAACAGTAGTCCTGAAGTCTGGCTGGCATGTCGAAGCCCCAACCCAGGCAGCCGGCTCAGGCACTGGCTGAGATTCTGGTGATGCAACAGGAGAAGGAGGCAGTGCATCTGTAAACAACTGGAAGCGCTGCAGGACCAGACTGAGTGGCAGACGGAGGTGTTGGAAAACCTCATCGCTTGGTCTGGTTCTTCCGAGGGACCAGACCAAGTGATGTTGATGATTCTTGACCCCCAGGGTTTGTTAGAGGTCTTTGCAGCCAGGGCAAAGCCTTGCCGGTGGCTGGAGGACGAGTGGGTCCTCTGTTTGTTGCCGTTGCTGTTGGGAGAGACCTACAATGCCACGGCGAAGACCTACTTTGGGGTTGTCATTGGCAAGGGGGGCAAGGGGCGGTTGCAGCAGTAGGACCGACCCTTCACCTCTGAAGGGCAGCTGCAGCCAGGTGGTTGCAGGTTCGGCAGCTGAACAACATGGCCCTGGAACAGTTTGTGGAGGGGCTCACCGGCTGGTGGACTTCGGGCTACATTCAGACCCTGGTCCACCAAACCCTTGTTCATCCAGGTGCATATTTCTAGGCAGAGTGGTTGGAGGTTAGGTGCCTATATGGGGATTTTCACAAATATCCCCTTGTACCAGTGGAAATTAAGCATCAGAGAAAATGCATAAACTGAAGGCCAGGGTTAGCCTGGGGTGGACATGAATTGGCCTGGGTTCAGTAGATTAATGAACCCAGTGTGTGGGGGCGTGTTCACGATTGGTAGGGACATCCAGAGTTTGTGCTGCATTCAGCGTTGATGCAGGGTGGTCTGAAACTGGCTCTGTGGAGGAGGGAATGGTGGGGCCTTTACTGGAGGTGCTGTCAGTCCCAGTAACTCACTCCACAGATTTTCCGCTAGAACAGACTCGTGATGACACGCTACGCTCAACCTTTGACTAAGTGATTGAAATAGATGGTCAAACGGTGTGCCCTGAAGCAGCACAGACGTTCCCACATTTTGAATTGATTAGGGACAGTTTGTACAGAGTGAGTTGCGACACTCACAAGCACGAAAAACCCACCCAGTTGTTGGTGCGGATTAAGTATGATAAAACTGTGGTGCTGAGCCTGGTTAAGGAAAGAGATGAGTTGGGGCCAGAGTAGTGGTTCTTGTGGTAAAGAAAGATGTGTCGACTACCGAAAGGTGAATGAGGGGTCACAGTTGGACGAATACCCGATGCCCCACTTCGACGAGGGCCTGTGCCGCCTAAGACAGGAGGGGAAAATAAAAGCACAAAGAACACAGCATAAAACTGAGTTGTGCCAGTCCTCTACATTTTTATTAATAATTTATTAATTATGTTTTTTTTCATGGTCATCACACTAAGCCATCCAAATTAATCTGACGCTGGTACTTTTAGTGTTTTTACATGTAGCCGATTAAGTGGAAAGATTCCAGTGTAGGTCAAATCTGCTAGCAATTCATATGCTCTGTACATAATGTGTTTTGACATCAGTGCAGCTACTCATCCAAGTCAAATACTTCTTGTCAGTAAAAACAATTAAGTGCAAGAAAGACTTGTGTGAAACTGAGTTGACTTTCTCCGTACATGAAACTGAAAATATCCAAACAAGGATGTAACTTCTGTATAGTGAACATAGATGGTCATGTTTCACCTCAGTACATGTTTAGCAGAGTACATTTCATCTAAAGACTTAAATGGAAAAAAAAAAAACTATATAAATTGATGCTTTCAGTAACTTGTGTAGCATGGTACTGTTGATCCTAACACTGTAATCTCTGATGGATCGCTTTGGGATTTGTGGAAAGACTCAAGCTCCCCAGAGCTGATGATTTTAATTATTCTCTTCTTTAAAAGCCATCAACGTGTATTTGACATCCACCTTTGATAAAATACCACCAAAGTCAATGATATGCCCTAAAGCTTCACCTGCATTTGGATTTAGTGTTAATTAATGTTAGCATGCTATCACCTGCTAAAAACTGCCATGCTAGCATTGTAATTCTGTTTCTTAGCATTTAGCTTGAAACACTGCTACACTTAAATGCAGCCTGAGAAAGACATCGTGTCACTCATCATCACCTCAACTTATATGGTATAACTCACAAATACACACAAAATTGTAACATAGAAAAATACCTTATGGTAAACTGAACATCACTACTGCAGATGCAAGTCTATTAACAAAATGTTTTAGCAGACGGATAAAAAAAATTTGTCTGACAACATAGAGCTGGGTTATTTCACTCCGGATTAGCAAGTATTGTTGAATGGATACTGTCATATTTTTACTGTGTTCTGCTATAAGGGATCCCTGTGTGAACTGAGGGAATCACAAGAAGTACTGCAGCTTAAGGAAAACTGCAAACATTAATATTTAATGTAGGCCAATACAAGATCCCTGGCTGAGGTAAAGGAGGTAGACTAAAGGAGTACAGGATAAGCCTCATATGTTATCAGTGTTTGTCTTATATAGGTATTTTTGTGAGTGCTCAAAGAATACAACATATATAGTCATAGAAAAAAGTGGCCACAGTGGACTGCAAGTCATTAAGTGAAATAAGTATTTGATCCCCAAATAAAGCAACACTTGGTATTCATGGAGAAACCTTTGTCACAGGATGTTTCTTGAAGTTGGTCACCAGGTTTGCACTCATCTAAGGAGGAAACGTGTCTCACTGCTCCTGACAGAAACTCTCTAAATCCTAAATCCAGTGTTCTGGCTGAAAGAAGGAGGTTCTCATCCTCAGTTTTATGGTTCATGGCTGAATCCATTGGCCCCTCAGTAGGCAAACAGCCCCGAAGTAATGTTTCCACCTCTGTGATTGATTGTGAGGATGATGGTATTTGTGGGGGGCTCAACTGTGGTTTCCTCTGGGTTGTAGGGGATCAGATGCTTATTTTACTCAATGAAATGGAAATCAATGGATAATGTTTTTTTTATTTATTTATCTATTTATTATGGTCATTTTCAGCTACCAAGCATCACTGTTACGTATAGACGAATATAAAACACATTTTTACTAACAAATGGCTTTTTATTTAAAGAGCGGTGAGACAACAGCACATCATTTGAGCTTACCTGCAGTTTTATGAAGAACGCTCTAAATAAAAGTTAATCGACAACTGGAAAACAAACTGTTTAACTCCTTTCTGTTCTTTCACACAGCTGGAGGTATCGACCACAGACTACAGTGGAAACCTTATCGAGGGACCACAAGTATTCAGGATTAAAGTCATTGACCAAAATGACAACCGGCCCATCTTCAAAGAACCACGGTACACAGGAGAGGTGCTGGAGGGATCCCCTACAGGTAGGAGACTAGTGAGGGACTCTGGACAGAACTGGGGTCTTAATGGGTTTAACTAGACAATAATATTACACATAGTGTGGCTGTTACACTTGAGATGTTCTATGATCTACAGCAAGAAAAGGTTGTGTTGATGATATTTATACTTCTGTCCTGAGCTGTGTGCTTTGTGGCAGAGTCAGTATCAGATTGCTAACCTTAATCATAAAATCACATAAAGACCAATATCATCAGTGAAAGCAGCGAACTTTGTCAGGTGGTTTCACATCATCACTTCTGTGCTACTGTGTGTATGAATTCAAGTATTGGTGTTTTCATATTTATACACATCGCAATACAGATATGATAACAGAGTTTTTTTTTACAACATTTACATCGTTTGGCAGCACTTTTTGGGTAATGGTATCCTTGGAAACAGAGACAGACAAATAAAAGACATTTAAGTAAAAGAAATCTTGTTGGTTGTGTAGGCACTCTGCAGTGTATTATTATTATTATTATTATTATGCCCAGAAATACTGTGAGTGTTAAACAGCGAATTCAAATATTGTGACTTTATTCTCTACTTTATTGGGATTTTCATTATGTGCCAAAATTAAGATAATTATTCAGGTCATTTGGTAAATTATTTTTGTTATATTTTTGCAGTTACTTGAAATGTGATCTTGTCACATCTTTTATAGACTTTGCAGCTGTTGCAGTAAATTCTCTGCCCATCTCTGCTGCCCATCTCATGGTCAAGCGTTTCAAAATAAATCATTTTGAGGCATGGCTGGCAGAGGCTTTATGAAAACTCTTCACCTTTGGCTTCTGGTGTAAATGTTGATATTCTCTTAGATGTATTTGTCACTTTGTCACCATCGCTTCCTTTCCCGTTCTCTGAGCTGCTGTCACTGCTATAACTGTTGTTTTTTTAATGTGACACTTTGCACTTCGAGACCAGAATATAAATAAATGCAGCTCAAACGTACACGATTTTGAAAAGTCCTATTTTGCTCACATTCTGCCACCTGTATAGAAATGCAGGATGTCTATGCATAAAGCTGAAACTTCAGATTCAAAAGATTGTTGTTGTTTTTTCACGGGTTATATATAAAATGATTCATAGGCAATAATTTGCGGAGGTGGTAACATTTTGCACAAAACGTCTTTTAGTGCGTTCAGCCAAGTTTTGCTTGGGCGTTAAATGGTTTATTGTAGTGAACACATTTCAATTTATGTCACATAAAAGTGGGTTGCTTAAATGGTGACAGAGCTGTTTCAAACTTTCACAAATGGATGCACTGCTTTCTGAAGACAAACAGGAGCGACTATTGTTTCTTTTGCTTGTGTCAGTTCATACCAGCAAAGTCACAATGTGTTTTCAGCTGTCATAGTTGCGCTATCCATGGTGCTGATGATGAAATTAACAAACACCACAAGCTTCAGCTCGTGTGTCCCTGTTGGGCAGGTACACACCTACAGACCCTCTGGGAGAAATACAGTCAATGTAAAATATAAAGTTATATGATTAGAAGAACAAAGGACAAATGGTAAAATAAATACATGATGCTTCTCACTGTGTTTGTTCTGACGTTGTGAACACAAAAAGCAAACTCCTAAACACCTTAATCACCAGCAGAGCTTCCCTGATAAGATGGATGAGTCAACAGGCACAGGAGAGAGACACACACACACACACACACACACACACACACACACACACACACACACACAGACGGCTTCCCATAGAGACGTTTTGAGCTATTGACAACTTCATGCTGACTTGTGTTATGAATTGCTAATACAGACGATGCTTATGCAATGGTATACATTTGCTAAGCAACAGCATGTCATTACTGGCTATACAGAACGAGATAATAGGCTGACAAACTGGACAGTTAAATCCTGTTAGAATAATGCAGTCACAACAAAAGCGCATTTTGATGTCAGAAATCATGTCAAAAGTCTCACTGTTGAGCTCTGATGTCAAGAAAATACCAAATAATTGGATGGCTTGGCTGGAAGGCTGAGAATGTCTCGGAGCTGTGTCTGTTGCTTGTGGCTTTTTTCAGTAATTACAGTGATGCATGTGTCTGTGTGAGACGTTTACATGTCACTGTATGTTCTCTCCCCCCTCTGTACAAACTCAGGTGCATCAAACACAATAATTAGATTCCAGAGTGCTTTAATTCACAGCTGTTCATCACCAATAATTCAACACGTAGCTAGAAAGAGAGGATTCATGAGGTTCACGTGGTCACCGGTATTGGTAGCATAACAGCACCAGTGGCTGTAGTGACTTCAGACCTGCTCACAACATATAGGCAGAGTTTGATTATTGTACGGACACATCTCATGTGTCCAGAGGGACACACACTGAGCACTTGTGAACATTGTGAAGATTTGCAGGTAATATCCTGCTACGTATTTTAAAATTCACCAGAAATGTCCAGTACTAAAAAAAAATACAGACTTTTGAAAATGGGCTCTTGTTGATACACCCTGTACTGTATATGCCTGAGCCAGTAGCAGCACCAGCAGCAGCACCAGTAGTCTATGAGAATTAAATAGGAAATATGACAGGCAGGGAAATCTTAATTGGTTTGCCCCACTGGGTGCAAGAGCTCCTGTAACCCTGGAACCATCACATCGTACTAGCTTTTAGAGATGAGTTGGTTTAGCAGACAGGTTTACTTTGACTTTTCTATCTCAGTGCCAAGAAAAATCATTTAAAAATGTTTACTGGGTCAGCTCTGACATCATCTGTTAGAAACCATCTTGCAGCTCCGCTTCATCAAATTTAAAATGCAATTAAATTATTGCGTATTCTTTAAAAAAAAGTGCCTGTCTGAATAAACCAAAGTAGATAAACTGATTTTATTTCCAGTGTGGTGTGATCTGACAGCTCCTTTGTGCTGTAGTTGCCATGGATGCCAGACTTAATTGAGCTCAGTGATAAGATGAAGGATGCGGTTCTGAAGACTGTACGTTTTTTAAAGACATGCCTGCAAATCTGTCTACTGAACAGTCTACTTATTCAACATGTCAGCTCAGCCTTATTGATGTGTTTATGATAAATCAGTCATTCAGTTCATACATTCAGCCGGTTGATCCCTTTGTATGTCTCGTGGTCATTAACTGCAGATTGTGAGAAGATTGAAGCAAACACAAAAGAATATGTGTTAATGATTATTGCACTGCTTTAAGTGCACTGAGGTGCAAACGCTTCTCTCTGGCTTTTTCTTTCTTTCTTGTCATTTTAGTGGAAAAATGGTCGAGCACCATAAAAGGGGGCAACAGGCCACCAATAAAAATGTCTTTTCTGTGGCTGTTTTTCTTATCGGACAAAGAAGAAAATGCAGTGAGAATAGTGAACATTATATCCAACAGTGAAGTTACTGGACATAAACTCAAACAATAAAGAATCCAATGAAGGACGTTAATAAGCTCTGTAAGATTCAAGGAGGACATCTGTCTGTGGTTTCATCTTAGAAAAATTAAATTCCCATAAACGCTGCCATGAAAAAGTATTTGCACTCTTCCAGATTTCTTAGTTTTTTACATATTAAAATGTACAATTACATGTTTTAGATCATAAAACAGGTTTTCATATTAGACAAAGACAAATTAAATACAAAATATAGTTTTAAGTGATTTCATTTATAAACGGGAAAAAGCTAAAAAAGGACCTAGCCCCCATGTTAAATCATGGATTGACTGTGATTAATCACAAGTTTTTTAAGACGACTGTAATTTCACTAGCCACACCAAGGCTTTGTTACTGCTAAATAAGAAAATCACTCATACAGAACCTGTGTGACAAAGGGAAGAAGGCTAATATATCTAAAAAAACCAAAACAATACTTTTTGGAGAAACAAGGTGATTCCAAAGATTCCTAAAGAGCTATTAGCTCTCTGCAAGTTGAGTGGAGAACAAAAGAAGACCTGGTAAGCTTAAAAACGATCTAATGTACAGGAGATGAATAGTGCCCGAACGTCATGTCCTTAAGAATGAGGAAAATATCCAACAACAACCAAACACTGGACCTGAGAGATACAGCTGGCTCTTTTTTATCCATCTTCAGTTTGCAAAGCCTCATCAGGAACAGTTCCAGTGGATGGGCGGCTTTCAAGAAGACCGTCTTAAAGATGGGAAACAGGACCAGAAGACTCAAGTGTCACAGTCAGTGGATGCAGACTGTGTGAAGTGGAGAACAGAGGAGCCAAATGCAGACAAAGCGTGGAAACAAACTTAATGTTAAGTGAAAGCGAGCCTTTTATTATGGCTGATGGAGAAATAATTCAATTCAATTCAGTTCAATTCAGTTTTATTTATATAGCGCCAAATCACAACAAAAGTCGCCTCAAGGCACTTCATAGGTACAGAGAAAAACCCAACAATCATATGACCCCCTATGAGCAAGCACTTTGGCGACAGTGGGAAGGAAAAACTCCCTTTTAACAGGAAGAAACCTCCGGCAGAACCAGGCTCAGGGAGGGGCGGGGCCATCTGCTGCGACCGGTTGGGGTGAGAGAAGGAAGACAGGATAAAGACATGCTGTGGAAGAGAGACAGAGATTAATAACAGATATGATTCGATGCAGAGAGGTCTATTAACACATAGTGAGTGAGAAAGGTGACTGGAAAGGAAACACTCAATGCATCATGGGAATCCCCGGCAGCCTACGTCTATTGCAGCATAACTAAGGGAGGATTCAGGGTCACCTGGTCCAGCCCTAACTATATGCTTTAGCAAAAAGGAAAGTTTGAAGCCTAATCTTGAAAGTAGAGACAGTGTCTGTCTCCCGAATCCAAACTGGAAGCTGGTTCCACAGAAGAGGGGCCTGAAAACTGAAGGTTCTGCCTCCCATTCTACTTTTAAATACTCTAGGAACAACAAGTAGGCCTGCAGTGTGAGAGCGAAGTGCTCTAATAGGGTGATATGGTACTACAAGGTCATTAAGATAAGATGAGGCCTGATTATTTAAGACCTTGTATGTGAGGAGCAGGATTTTGAATTCAATTCTGGATTTAACAGGAAGCCAATGAAGGGAAGCCAAAACAGGAGAAATCTGCTCTCTCTTTCTAGTCCCTGTCAGGACTCTTGCTGCAGCATTTTGGATTAGCTGAAGGCTTTTCAGTGAGTTTTTAGGACATCCTGATAATAATGAATTACAGTAGTCCAGCCTGGAAGTAATAAATGCATGAACTAGTTTTTCAGCATCACTCTGAGACAGGATATTTCTAATTTTAGAGATGTTGCACAAATGGAAGAAAGCAGTCTTACATATTTGTTTAATATGTGCGTTGAAGGACATGTCCTGGTCAAAAATGACTCCAAGGTTCCTCACAGTATTACTGGAGGCCAAGGTAATGCCATCCAGAGTAAGAATCTGGTTAGATACCATATTTCTAAGATTTTCAGGGCCGAGTACAATAACCTCAGTTTGATCTGAATTAAGAAGCAGAAAGTTAGCGGCCATCCAGGTCTTTAAGTCTTTAAGACATTCCTGCAGTTTAACTAATTGGTGTGTGTTACCTGGCTTCATGGATAGATAGAGCTGCGTGTCATCTGCATAGCAGTGAAAATTTATGCTATGTCTTCTAATGATGCTGCCTAAGGGAAGCATGTATAATGTAAACAGAATTGGTCCTAGCACTGAACCCTGTGGAACACCATAATTGACCTTAGTGGGTGAAGAGGACTCTCCATTTACATGTACAAATGGACTACTTGCACTACGGCATGTGACGTATTTCCGTTTCCAAATACTACCGCTTGGGCGTTTCCGGTATGTTTGTTTATCTATCGGTAGCTACGCTAATGTCACTTCAGAATGAGTATAAAAAGGAAAGTATTTAAAACAGAACATTTTCAAAAACAGGAGAAGAAATACTCCGAGCATTGCTGTGTCCCACTTTGTTCGGCTTCAGCCAAATTTAACGGCATACTAAGTTTTCATGGCTTTCCGACCCATTCCGACTTGAGAAGACAATGGCTGGTAAACATACGCCGGGATCATTTCATGATTACCTCTCACACCAGGGTCTGCAGCAGACACTTTTCCAGTGATCAACTCATAGAGCCAACAACCCTTGATGGTCGAAGGTGGCTTATTAAAGGTGCTGTACCAACACTTTTTGAGTGGAATGGCTATAAAGTTGAACCACCGCGGCGTAGTGTTTGGGAGAGAACGGAGCGACGCCCTGAACTAGTTCCTCCTGACGATCAAGAAGAGCACAGTCTTACAAGAGATCATGACTACTGCTCAGTCCCTGAGCCGTCTGCATTGGACATATCTGCATCAGCTGCAGAAGACCTGTCCAAAGACGTGGAGACTCTGAGGAAGGAAATACAGGAGTTACGTGTCCAGCGAGAATTTGGGTTACAGCGCTTTGCTGGCTCTGACACTGACATCCGATTCTACACCAGGTACACCTAAGCTCTATTCAAGCTAACTGTTTAAAATATACCAAAGTCACCATCAGTTAAATTTCGAAAGTGTTTCCAGTCTTAATGAAAACAAAATAGATATTTACTTTTTTTCTGCTGATTGTATGTTTCATGTAGATGCTTTAGTATTTAAACGATATCCTAATGCTACAGGTAAAATACAACACCAAATAGACTCTTAATCAGACTGTTATACAGCATACCATTAGCATATTTGTCACAGTTTACATTATTTTTATGTCAGTGTGTAATGTTAACTAATGATTGACATGATGTATGTCTCTCTCGTGAATAGATTTCCAAGCTATGATCATTTGATGGCATTTTGGTTTTTGATTGAGCCTTGCATCTACAAAATGATCCGGGTTTCAAGAGCCAAGTCAGCTGCCAATAGGAACGAAGAAGTGCTGACACCTGCACGCACATCAACGGTAGGTTATGGGTTTGTTGGTAGTTAGAACTAGAGGTGTAATGTTAATGTATTTATGTACAATAACATTACATTATGTACAATAGCATACATACACAGGTGTATATATGCTAAAGGACTCAGCATCCTTTACATACATACACCTGTGTACTGCAGCACCTCATTGTTTACCCCATGGTACAGTATGGTATGCATAACCATTACAAAACATTTAGCCAAGAAAAGCATAATTTTACTAGTTCATAGCTTAAGGAGTAACATTTTCCCTTTTGTTTTCACCTTCCAGAGGCAGCTGCTACAGCCAATTAACGAGTTCTTTCTTGTCCTGGTTTTCCTGTCAGTTGGTTTGAAGGAGAGGGACCTGGCACACTGATTTAACATACACCAGTCCACAGTGAGCCGCATTATCGCAACATGGACAAATTTTCTTGCCACTGCACTGGGGTCTCAATGCATCTGGCTTACACGTGAAGAAGTGCAAGCTTACCTCCCTGAGGAATTCAAAGATTTCTCAGACACCCAGATGATCCTTGACTGTACAGAGCTGAGGTGTCAGACACCATCCTCACCACTTCTCCAAAGTGAAATGTACTCTTCGTACAAATCCCACTGCATGATGAAAGCCCTGGTTGGCATAGCTCCACATGGTCCAATGACATTCATCTCTAATCTGTATGCTGGTTCGGGTAGTGACAAGGAACTATTTAAACAATCAGGCATTGCTGAGAAGTTGACTGAAGACATGGCAGTGATGGTAGATAAGGGCTTCCTAATCACCGATTGTTGTTAATGCAAAGTGTACTGCCCGCCTTTTCTATCTAAGCAGAAGCAGATGCCAGCATACCAGGTTAAGGAGACGCAGGCCATAGCCAGACTCAGGGTACATGTGGAGCGAGTCATTAGGAGGATAAAACAGAACAAACTTTTTGATAGCATTATTGCCATGTCACATGTTTACAATATCAACCAACTGTTTGCAGTAGCATGCATGCTGTCAAATTACCAGAACACAGCATTAGTTAAAAAATGGGTTAAGTGAGACAAGATGGACTTTTCCCCAGACACCAGTGCCAGTACAACTTATAGAAAATGACCTGCAGCTGAGGCCACTACAGTTGCATTTCTTCCTTGACAAAACTTGATTACAGAACTGGTACTTGAGTGCTGATAGTTGAGTTCCAGTTATTGATAATTCTAATTCATTGCAAATGTTGAATGTTAATAATACTGTTTAATTATACTACATTACTATTCATATTCAACAAAATTGTTTATCAAAATTATAAAGTAAATCACTAAATTGTTTTAAAATCATAAGTGACATTGTGCTTTAGTAACATCCAAAATACCATTTGTCATTTTCTTCCCTCAGTTGTGTTATTGTCTAAATGTATGTCAGTATGCTAGGCATGGAGTTTTAAATACTTACCATGTAAATAAGTTCTGCACAAATTCAATGTTTTAATGTGTGTTTTTAAAAAACGAAATTGATGCCATTGCTTAAATAACAGTTTACTGATTTCACATAAAAGTAACTTGTAACAACAAAAAAATTCATGAAATACTTTGCAAATAAAACATCAGTTATTTTGTTCCAGCCAGCCTGAAGGATCTGTTTTCCTTTTTGCTATGTTTTCACTGTTCATTTTTCCAAACACAGGTATCTTGGCATATATATGTAAAAAAAGAAGTAGTCAGCCTTTTCTCTGATTGCATTGTGCACATCTGTATCCATGTATATTCTTTGCACTAGGTAGTCCTCTTGTGCCCACACGACAAAGTCACACCACTGCATCCCACTGATGAGCAGTTGTCCTTGCACTTGCCAGTAATATGCGTGGCTCTTTTTTAGTTTAGGGGTACCACATTCCATCTGCACATATTTGCAGTCAATAAAGTTTTGTGCAAGCCAGGGGGCAATGGGGTGAATGACCAGGCCACAGGGTGAGTAGTTAACATTCATTAGCCTACTATACTCTGCTGCTATTGCAGGCTCCATCTCAGTTCCTCTCCTCATGTCTGCTGTCTGCCTTGTTCCCTTCAATATACGCTCTGCTAGTGACTCTGCCGAGCTCTGGCCTCTGACGTGACGTCACTCTGGGCCTGCGGAGCTGATGCCACTCAGACGAAGAGCTTTGCTCACGTGTAGCTTCCTCTATTTTGTGAGCCATTTCCAGAGTTACAGACAAGCTTTTCAGATGCAGAAGCTCTTCTTCTGAGCACACAAACACACAATCTGATGGCAAGATGTCATACCCCTCCAGAGGCAAGTGCGGTGTTGGTGGTGCATCACGGTGTAGTGTGATGTACCGGGTTGTCAAAACCGGCTGCTGATATGACAGAACACTGCCCTCTTGCACCAGCCCAAAAGCACTTTCCACAAGGGGCTTATCAGGTCTCATGTTCATTGTGGTCACAAGTGGCCTGTCCTCAATATTAAATTTTGCATATGCCTCCGTTATTCTGAACAAGCAGGGATCTGGTAACAGAGCCACCATGCCTCTGTAGAAACCACTCCTAAAGAAAACATCAATGACAATAATGTAAGGAAGAAGGTTATTATACTGAACGACAACTAAACTAAAAACTAAAAGGTGTAAAACAGTGGTGCATAAGTTAGAGACTGGGATGTATATGTACATGACTGAGTTAGCCGTCTTCAGAAAGTGTAATGTTGTATGTAAATTACATGTATGTATGAACAAATAGCAACATGCATTTGTAACACAGGAAACCAAATTTTACAAATCTAATTACCGTACTCCAGTCTGGGCCATCCTATTTGGTACCGGCTTAGTGAAGATCATAGAGTTGATAGGTCCTGGCTTCACACCCTAACAGAAGACACATTTACTATGGATGGTGTTGCTGTTCATATGTAAACATGGTCTAATTCAAAAACTTTAACCTTATTTAAATTACCACTGTCCGTGGCTTGTGCCATTGCTGTTCAGATTCTGTGCAGCTATGCACAGGGGGACAACCGGCACTCTGAGTTGTGAGTAGTGTGCTGTTTGGAAGAGCAGTGCCACTGTGTGATTGCACATAACAGCGCCTGCCACACAGGAGCACTGGCTATGTGTCAGTACCACCGGTGATGAATCCAGAAGCTTAATCTACGAAGAAAGAACGAAAATTAAAAATGTAACATCATCTTCATGGAAGAGCCGAACAGGAACATAGTTCAGTGTTATGGTTACTGACCCCTACAGGCCTACCCTCCTGAATGCTTAGTGTTTCCTTCTCTCCCTATTAAAACAATTTAACAATCCTTGATAACTGTAATAACTTAGATTGTGTATATTTGCAGTATTAACTTGGTGTCAAATGTTTCTGATCACCCAAACATAAGTTGATTAAACTATCTGACTAGTCAAATTAGGAGTGATAACGCAGGGGGACAAGGAAAACATTCAAGTTGATGAGCCTTTAGGAATGAACTTAACTAATGCTTAAATGAACTGAACCCCACTGAACGGGGATTAACAACTTTACACAGCTTCCTGCCTACACTTAGTCTGTGTGGTGCCTCACTCTTCCTCATTGACCTGTAGCACAGGGCTCTCACACCGACCTCCCCTGACAACCTGTGTTTTTTGGACACTGAATAAAGATACAAGTACCATTAGCATTATTTCTGTATTACTCATGTCACCACGAAGTTCATGAAGTCATTACTAGTTAACGTTAAAGGGATTGTTGGCTCAGTAGAGCTCTGACTGTTTGTCAGCCTGGCTACAGTGCTGAAGAGAAACCTGGGGTTGTTCTTATTTTCTTCAATCAGTGATGAATAGTAAGATGTTCTGGCTTTGCGGAGGGCTTTCTTATAAAGCAGCAAACTATTTCTCCAGGCTAAATGATGATCCTCTAAATTTGTGACACGCCATTTCCTCTCCAGCTTACGAGTTATCTGCTTTAGGCTACGTGTTTGAGAATTACAAGAAGAGAAATACAAAGCGATACACAAGGAGAATAAACAATAACCTAAACTGGGAAAGCTAAATATAAACATGAAAATTGGCTTGGCTACATAGATACCTGGAACATGGAGACATGGCGCAAAAGACAACAGACAACCTGACACTAAACAAAGGAAGACACAGGACTTAAAGACACAGCAGGGTAATGAGGGAGGTGGAAACACAGCTGACACAAATGAACATGATGCCACGGGGGAAGCAAAACTAAACACAATGAACATGCAAACACGAGACTGTCAAAATAAAACAGGAAACATAATGAGATGAAGACTGTGACAACACAAGCTTGACAATATGACATGGAAAACGCAGACAGGAAACACGTGACAGACTGAGGAGACGGAACGATACACAAGGGGCGTTTCTCAATATGCGTACTTGTGCGTACTTGCGTTCTCGTGTACTCGTGATACGTCATCAGTCGGAGACCAAGTACTGTTCCAATTCGAAGTACGCATCAAGCCGAGAACGCGAAAAAGTCCCGGATGTGTTCTCGCTCCGCCCGTTTTATCGAGCATGCATCGGTGTGGACTTGGGACAGCTATATATCCCAGAATGCATTTCGTCCAAAACTCAACAGCGGACTCCCGGGACATCGTTTTCAACCCCCCCCCGCTCGCGGACTTCTCACTACTCAGGTTAAAGAAACTCCAGCAGCTGTCTATAGTATTGAGTGTCCACTAAAATAGGAATAAAAGCGTTCTAACATCTCACCTGCTTGTTTTTATTAAGGTATGTACACTATTTTTATTAATAGAGGTTTCACTACTGAGGTTAAAAATGATATATAAGTCACTTAGATCACTTCTAAATGTTAATGTTTGGTTTATTTCAGTGTTTTATTTGTTCCTGAGTAAACCGGTTTGGCTGTGATTACAGTTAAGCTTCATAACATGTTACTCACAGTTAAATTAGGAGGGGACGGCAGTAAAAACTCCGGACCTGTGACATCATCACGTAGGCAGGTGTTCCAATTGTACATATCGCGACTCCGTGCTCACGTTCTCGGCGGGTACGTACTCCCGTGCGTTCTCGGCGAGTACGTACTCGCGTACTTGAGAATTGAGAAACGGCCAAGGAGAGGAACATGGAAACAGATAAGGGGAACACAGACACAACAAAAATCATAGGGCGTTTCTCAATATGGGTACTTGTGCGTACTTGCGTTCTCGTGTACTCGTGATACGTCATCAGTCAGAGACCAAGTACTGTTCCAATTCGAAGTACGCTTCAAGCCGAGAACGCGAAAAAGTCCCGGATGTGTTCTCGCTCCGCCCGTTTTATCGAGCATGCATCGGTGGTGATTTGTGTGGACTTGGTACAGCTAAATATCCCAGAATGCATTTCGTCCAAAACTCAAACGCGGCAATGGCGGACGAGCGGGGCTAAAAACTTTTAAATATTACTCTTTCTGGGTCACAAAATAAACTTTTAAGTTATTTTCAAGCGAGAGTGTAGCTGTGTAAACTTCAAATATCTGCTCGATTTATCAAGATATCATATATTTCCAAACGCGCTCCGACGTTTTCGGAGACGTCTGTGACCCGCCAGCTCCATAGCAGACAGCGAGGTCGAGGATTATTAGAGCCGGCGAGAACAGCGGACTCCCGGCACATCGTTTTCATCCCACGCCCCCTGCCCGCGGTTTTTCTCTACTCAGGTTAAAGAAACCCCAGCAGCTGTCTATAGTATTGAGTGTCCACTAAAATAAAAATAAAAGCGTTCTAACATCTCACCTGCTTGTTTTTATTAAGGTATGTACACGTATGTACATGTACACTATTTTTATTAATAGAGGTTTCACTACTGAGGTTAAAAATGATATATAAGTCACTTAGATCACTTCTAAATGTTAATGTTTGGTTTATTTCAGTGTTTTATTTGTTCCTGAGTAAACCGGTTTGGCTGTGATTAAAGTTAAGCTTCATAACATGTTACTCACAGTTAAATTAGGAGGGGACGGCAGTAAAACCTCCGGACCTGTGACATCATCACGTACGCTGGTGTTCCAATTGTACAAATCGCGAGTCCGTGCTCGCGTTCTCGAGAATTGAGAAACGGCCATACACAGAGGACAAAAGACATGCACAGGAAACAGAAAACGACGCATAAACAAAGGACCACCCTGACACGAAGCCTGCCAAACTAAGAACTTGACTGAAAATCAGTGGCAAAAGGTGCTTTTCGTTCTAATAATTGTTAGCATGTACACCGATTGTCCAACATCATCTGGAAAGCTTTGGATTGGAAAAAGCTTAATTTTTCAGCATAGCAATTTCCGATGCAGTAAAGGCATACCTGTACAGACAGCACACAGCAGAGCACTATGGGCATTGCTCTGCCTAAAGCTCAGACATTAACGTTACCGGAGCAGTGTAGGATCATCTTGACGGAGAATGGAATAAAGGGCCTCTAGTAAGGTGCTTTGGAACGTCCTTCAAGAAACCTGGAGAAGTATTCCTGAAGAATACTTAAATAAACTACAAGTAAGCTTGCCTAAGAGACTTTAGGCAGTGTTCAAGAAAAAAGGTGGTCATGCCAAATATTGACCTTCAAGCCCTTTTTTTTTTTTCAGCGATAATATTTGCTATCTTTCCTACATTACAAACAAAGCCTCAGCCCTGCAGGCATGTGTGAGTGAATAATGAAAGCTACATTTGTGTTATGTTGCAGTGCATGCATGAGGTTATGTGAATAAGAGTGCATGTGCTCCTACACGGTGTGTGTGCTGCAGAGTAGTGGCTGGGCAGCAGGGGAAGCTGTAGGGGAGAATGTCACAGCGCTCTGACATTTCTGTGCAAACCGATAACAAAGACAGCCAATGCCTGGGTCTGCTGGCAAGCCCTCTCCTAACTCTGTGTTTACTCCTCTACTCACCAGTCTTTGTTTTTATTCTACATTATCTCTTTCATTTTCTCTACATTCTCTTGAGCTGTGTGCACAGTAACACACTTAAACAGTTTTGCTGTCTCTTGCTTTTCAAATCTGTTTCAATTAGCTTACTTTCTTTCTTCTTTTTGAGGTTTTCTGATTTTGTTTTGGTTTTCGCATTTTGATTTACTCTTCATTTCATTCTTGTTAACCCAGATTCCCCCTATCTGAATATCTGAATATCTGAGCTGGTGTAGAAAAAAAAGAAAAAAAATGTCACACCAAGTGGTTACCACTCCAACAGTCTTGCTCCCGGCCAGCTAGACCTGACATTTTGCAGTTTGTCTCCCTTGAATTTTCCATCTGACAGAGCTGCACTGTCTAACGAATGCAAATCTTTTCCCCAAAACAACAATTACTTTGAAATGAAAGCCTTAGAAATTTCCAGAACAGCGAGGCACTGTTAATTGTAAAGAATGTCACCCTCACAGGAGTAGTAGCACATTCATACATGACTGCTTTTGGTGCCAAATTAATATGCAGATTTTACCCAAGTCAGTTCTAACAGCATCAAGGCTGCGAATGAGCGAGTTAGTAGTTGCGTGATAATGGTGTTATTTGTTGTGGCGATTTGCACACCCACGCTAAGTTTATACTTCACTTTATCAAAATCATATGCAAGCTTCAGTGTGGATGCTTGCCAGAACAACAAACAACTTTGGCTGACTTTATCACGGCGCTGGTCTGGGGTCAGCATTTACTCAGCTTTAACATCACTCTGGGTTCTTGGCTAGCTTAGCGTTAGCATGCTGTCTGTGCAGGTGGCTTGCCAAGAGCCAAAGTTGTGTTAACAGTATAATGCAGTCGTTTCTGTTCTGGAGTGGTCTTCAGTTTACCATGGCGGTCGCAGTCTTTTGTGCAATAAAAATAAAAGTAATGTCCATATCCACGCTGTAGACTGAAATCAGATGATCGTAGCGAGAGGGCAAGAACCGATAAGCGGGATCGATAGGGAGGGAGACTAACGAGAACCGATTCTCTAAAAGAACCGGTTCTCAATTCCCAACATTGACCATCTCTGTGAACCCAGTGCTGCTAAATTTGATGTAAAATGTTATTTTTAATTTTGCCTGATTTGTGGGTGTTAGTGATAGTTTCTGCACTGTATACAGAATAGATACTATATTTATTTAGGATGTAAGTAAATTACTTGAGTAACATAAATGATCAGACTCCGGGTAAAATGACAGCCATGATGTGAACCCAGTATGATACAGTGTATGTTACAACTGGGATCTTAAATCACGGTCCATCAGTACGTGTACAGTGAGCCTTAAATGTCTCTTTTGAAATTACAGATTAAACATGTTTGTTTTCGTGATTTTCACCGGACATCACAACATTACATATTCAATGTAACCATCAAACCCAACATTTAGGATTAGGCTTTGGTTGTCTTTTAAATAATAATAATAATAATAATAATAATAATAATAACAGATTTGCAAATCTCATAAAAGTTTAAACAGTGAAACTTTATAAAATATACTCATTTTGAATTTTGATGCAGCAAAGGGGCAAAAAAAGGCTGAAAATGTCAGCAGCAGTGAAAAGAAACAGCCAAGTAAAAAAAAAAACTTTTGCAACTAATTAGGTTAGTTAGCAACAGGTCAGTAACATGATTGGATACAAAAAAACATTTTAGACAGAGTTTCTCAGAGGTTCAGCTACAAAAAAGTGTGGAACAACTTCAGAATAATGTTGCTCAGTGTAAAATTCCACAGTGCATCATATCATCTGTGGAAACTCTGCAGAACTATGATGGCATACAATATTTACATTTTACACAGCATCTCAATGTTATTTGAATTAGTCAGGTAATAATAATAATAATTAATAATGATGATGATGATGATAGCATTTTAACAAACGGCTCAAACAAAGGAAAGAAGATTCACGGCATGATCAGTCACAGCATGAAATTTGTACAAAGTCTGTGCTAAATGGACACATACAAAATAAAAGATGCATTTCATGAGCAGGAGAGAATATAAATGACTAATATTAATTGCATTCTGTCAGAAGAAATCTCTGTGTATAAACTAGTCTTAGCAGTAAAAAACTATGTTTACCGTCACATGTGTCCGTCTCAGAGTGCACTCATCCAGTAGCTTTAGGAGTCACTTGTGAATTATGGGCATCAA
Source organism: Oreochromis niloticus (assembly GCF_001858045.2). Taxonomy (NCBI): domain Eukaryota; kingdom Metazoa; phylum Chordata; class Actinopteri; order Cichliformes; family Cichlidae; genus Oreochromis; species Oreochromis niloticus. The sequence goes on along the minus strand of NC_031972.2, from coordinate 62,700,833 downwards.
CGAAATAAATGATGAAGTTATATCTGCTGTTACACTGTAAAATGTAATATTGTGTTTAATTAAAAATATTAAATAGGCTGAACTCAATTTTTATCAATTTGTTATTAGAACTCAATTTAAATAAGTTACCAGTACTTTTTATGCAAAAACGCTGATAAACTCCATTTATTTGATTTGTCTTAACTTAGAAAAACTAAGTAAGCTGGAAGTTTTGCTTCTCAGTGCGGAAGGATGAAAGATGTGTTTTGAAAATGCCACGTCACTACCGTCCTCCTCCCTCTCGGATCAGTCCGCATGTTCACGGTGCATTTTTTATGGAATATGTTGAGCAAACCTGGAGAAGCGTCAGCTCAAGATATTATTGTTGTCATTGCTGTGGATCTTTACCTGATACACTGACTTGGTGAGTAAATGTTTACTCTTATTCAAACTGATTTTGTGGCTTCTCTTAGTTTAGCACCAGGTTTAAAATCTTGCTAGCTAGTTAGTGTTAGCCTAGCGTTGCTGCTGCCGCTGGGCTCATGTTACTTAAAAATTAACACCACAGCCTTAAAAACCTTACATAAAACTATGTGGTGAAATTTTCTGTTGATTGTTTGAAATAAATAAGTGAGATAAGAGCCCAGACAAAATTCTTCGGGAGGTGCAGCCGTTAGGGGTGGGGTAGGTGTGGGGGTGGATAACAGAGCTCTCCGAAAACGTGGAAGCACTTTTGAAAATATGTGATATTTTGATAAATTAAGTAGATATTTGAGCATTACACAGCTACATTGTCGCCTGAAAATATCTTAAAAGGTTATTTTGTGACCCAGAAAGGGTAGTCTGGGGAAAAGGAGGATCGTATTTGTCGGCCACGGTTGTCGGAGCCTGTGCGTACTTGTAAGCGCGGCAATGGCGGAGGAGCGCCGCTGAAGAACTTATTACTTTTTCTGGGTCACAAAATAAACTTTTAAGATATTTTCAGGCGAGATTGTAGCTGTGTAAATTTCAAATATCTGCTCGATTTATCAAGACATCACATATTTGCAAAAATGCTCCGATGTTTTCGGAGACGTCTATTTTTTTTTTTTTTTTCATGCTTTGTGGCAGCTTTAGAACATCTGTGGCATCTATTAATGTCAAATCTAGCCTTTATTTAACAACATAAGCAAACTCTATGTTACAATGATTGCACAGCCATTAAGGATCAAATCAGTTTCTGAAAAATGTTCTGTTTTTTCTCCCTCTGCTTGCTTCTTACTGTCTTTGAGGCTCGGGACCAGCACTCCTGCTGTTGGACAGAAAGACATCAGTAAGTATTTTGGTTTTCCAGTATATTAGCAACTGTCAGTGATATTTATATTAATCAGGCTGAACTTTAATCATACTTTAGATCAGCCTGTTTTACTTATTGTTTTATTTGTGCTTTGGTTTGGGGAAGTTGTTTCTTTACTGATCTTTTCCTGTCTTCTGTTATTAGACTTGAGATGTGACTGCACTATGCTGTTGCTGGTGACCACAGTTAATTCTAGAAGACATGCTGTGTAAGTAAACAAACAACAACAGTTTGGTCTGCATTTCTTGAAAGATCACATCCCCCAAACTTAGTTTAGAGGGTCTACACTGTATATAGTGAAGTCTGCAAGTTTTCTAACAGCAAAATTTGTTTTGTGCCCAAATCATTTTGCAGATCATTAGAATGAAAGTTATTGGCCATGTTTGCATAGCCCTTTTTAAAATGATGCTTTCATGACATTATTGTGTGTTGGGTGGTGGTCAGGGCTATGCAGACTGACAATTGGGACATTGAATGTCACCTCTCCGGTGGGGAGGGAGCCTGAGATTGTCTAAATTGGAGTCTGTTTTATACCAAATGCAGAAAAAAATGTTTTAAGAAAGCAATTAAGTTCATGTTCCAAAAAATATGATTGTTTGCTTGCAGGACAACAGGAGAGATGAGTCCTCCGTCACAGATGGTGTGAAGATGGTCGCCTGCAGGTTCAAGCTCATTGCATCTCCAACCCACATCCACTGCCACTGTACTTAAGGGAAGTTAAAGACTTTCTTCTGCACCTACATTTGGATCACCTCGATCCATGACAGTCATTCAGGCAGTAATGCCTGGACTGGAAACAAGCCATCCTTAAAATATTACAATATTCCAGCTCATGTGTTGGAATGGAAAACAAATGTGTTGTTTAAATTAGAGACTGCACTTGTGACAGAACAACAAATATTTTATTTTGATTATATAAGTAATGTAAGTACAAAACAAACTTTGGTAGACCTAAACTTATTTTCAGAATAATTACATCTGAGACTTTGTTTCATTGTAAGATTATAACAGTGATGGCAATATAATTGTTTGTTGTTCAGCAGAACAGTGTCCAGTATGTTGGCTGTTGTACTTTGTTGTGTTTGAAAATAAAAGTTGGGCTGATTTTAACATCATTACAAAAAGTGTTGTTAATTATTTTTAATCATATTCAGGTTACCACAAATTGTTTTTTCATTTAGTTGAACTTAACATGTTTGTCAGTAGGTAAACAATTAGTATTGTACAGTCAGAAATATCAAGTTATTCTTAATACTGCAGACTTGCAATGTATAAGTTGTCCTAACAGTCATCTTAAGTAAGCTTTACTTAGTTTTTTTGAGGCAACGAGTTTCCATAATTTTTTTGAGTTCTGGGAACTAACACGGCTGTACAGTGTACTCAAAATGAGTAAGTTGCCCTAACTTGGTCATCTTAAGTAAACTTGATCCAATTTTTTTGAGTTCTGGGAACAAATGAGCTTGTACAGAGTACTCAAAATAAATAAGTTGTCTTAACTTAGTGGTTTTTAGCTAAGCTTTACTCAATTTTTTTGAGGCAACGAGTTTCCATAATTTTTTTGAGTTCTGGGAACTAATTAGATTTTACAGTGTAGTGGATTCACGGACAGAAAAACGAATTTTAGACATGGAATTTAATGTTGCTGGAAAATTGCTGTGATGTTCTTTTGGTAATTTGTGTTTATCTTTGGTCTGCCAACATCATGGAGACAAGCTATATCTAACATCTAGGTGATACATCTTGTGTAATTGGACATGATGGGGTATAAATGGAGATATTACTCATAGCTGAATCTCTGTGTTCCAGACTAATTTGTGTTTATATCACAAGTAATTAAGGCCCGATCTCCTGCTGTGAAGGGAGTGGGGGCTGATTCCGGTCTGCTGTTCTGCTGTACTCTCATCCCTTACACACAAAGAGACACGCAGATGCAGCAGAGCTTTAGCCAAAGGATGAGCAACTTAGATTGAATCTCCTGTCACTTCACATGTAATTGCATGTGACTATATAGTAAATCTACAAATCCATCAGATCTTTTTCACAGCAGACATTTTGACTTGAGATTAGATTAAAAAACATACAGTACACAAGCAGAACTGATAACATAATTGATGGCTCTGTTCCATTTAGGTGTCCCATCATCCACTGTTCCTTCTGGCTCACTGCCATGGCTTACAGGGACACTTAAATGGAACAGAGCCATCATTATTATAATATTAGTTGCACATGTGCTTTTCCATCTTGGACCAGTTAAAATATTGCCTGTAAAAAGGGCTTTGGTATAAATTGTTTATATTATATTACCATATAATATGGGATTGCCCATATTTAGTTGTTCTGGTAAATTAAATATCTTTTATATCAAGAGAGTAAAACTGTCATTTTGCCTAAGATAGACACACTCATGGAAAAGTAAGTAAATATAAAAATGTGTGACTTCTACACCTCATCCCTCTCTCCGGCACACTCGATCACTCCACAGACGCTTACTCAGTTCACCCAAGGGATCCTTTTATTATGAACCTATGATGCAGAGCACAGTCTAGGTGCACAGGATGTGGTGACTGTGTTTGTTGTCTCTCACAGCTGTAGGAGACGCCTGTCAGCACGGCACTGCTGGAAACGGAGATCAGAAAAATATATCATCAGTGGGTGTCTGAAGGGATACATTGATCACAGTAGGCGAAATCAGCACCTGTGTTTTAATAAATTCACAGTAATTTCAGACTGAAGGCGGAGACCAGTCTATACAGAAAAACTAAATAATATAGAGCATGTTTCCGGTGATCAGTACCTAAGTTAAGCTTTAAATGAAATAATATCATATAGATAGTACCTAATAATAATAATAATAATAATAACAACATCAGTATACTCACAGCAATAATGCTGGCCATCTGAGTCATCTGCATCTCATTTACTATGTTCATCATTTTTGATTTAGAACAGCGGTGCCCAACCCCCGGGCCTCGGACCGGTACCGGTCCGTGAGTCGTTTGGTACCGGGCCGCGAGAGTTGAGGCTCAGGTATGAAATGTTTCAGGGTTTTTATCGGTTTTCAGTGTTATTTTGTTATCGTTTTTATCGTTAACTCGGTTTTCCTGGGTCTTTTCACGTGTGTTATGAATAAATCTTCTTTTTTTCAGTACCGGTACTAGTTTTATTTTGTTGTATTTATCCGCGACACCTTAAAGGCCGGTCCGTGAAAATATTGTCGGGCATAAACCGGTCCGTGAGGCAAAAAAGGTTGGGGACCGCTGATTTAGAACACCAGCATTTTAAACACAAACCACAGCTTTTGAATGAAACACCGTTTGCAAGTCTTTCATCAGACAGTACCAGATAGATGAGTCATTAATCTGGTGCAGGGCTTCAAAAACATTATAATAAACATAATAGTTGTGGATATTTGGGTGGATGTGGCTCAGTAGGTCAAGCAGTTCAGCTGCTAATTATAAAGTTGGTGATAAATGACACAGAACAAAGCTCTGAGTCACTGAATGTGGCTTTTAGTCGACTGAGAGTAAAAATTTTATCATTTGCAGATGGCCCCGCCCCTCCCTGAGCCTGGTTCTGCCGGAGGTTTCTTCCTGTTAAAAGGGAGGTTTTCCTTCCCACTGTCGCCAAAGTGCTTGCTCATAGATGGTCCTATGATTGGTGGGTTCATCTCTGTATGTGTTATTGTGGGGTCTACCTTACAATATAAAGCGCCTTGAGACGACTGTTGTGGTTTGGCGCTGTGTAAATAAAAATTGTATAAATAATATTAGAACATCAACTGGCTATTTAACAATCAAGTTTATTAAAGTGGGTATAATGTGATTAGTCCCTCCCAGAATTATTGACCTGTTCCACACAGACGTTACTGTATTCAGTACATGATGAAGGTCAGACAAGCGAGACAGTGTGCTGGAGTTCCACTTAATCGTTGCTTTAATTGGCTTTCATAAGACGAAGTCCAAAAAAAGTAAAACCAATGCAGTTTGTCTCCCCAGTCAACTTTGTTATTCTTTGTATTTTTAGCAGCAGGAGCCAACCCTGCACGTCCAACAAGCTCTCCTTTTCAACTGTGACAAATGTGAAGTGTAACGAACTGTGCTAGCTCGGTGTCTTAGCCATGCGATCCTCTCCGTTTCTTCAGTAGCTCATTTGATGTCTCGTCTGTCTGCATCATTCCCCGTCTCCTCTGTGCGCTCCTCCTCTTTATCCTTCCTACTATCTACTTTTTTATGTGAATAATAAATCAGAAACATTTGTTATCTAACAGTTTATTTTATAAGTCTACACTTAACCAGTTTTCTTAAACAGCCAATTAGTAAAAACACAGAATTGCATCCCATGGTGACTAATATGTGAGAGACCTCTAGGTGTGCCTTCAAACTAATCTTATTTATGATTTATTAAGCTTTAATTATATCTAAAGGTGAGCCACTGGGCAAGGCTAAGTAGCTAGATGAAGAGCCTACTTCTTCCTCAACCTGAGCTCTTGGTGAGGCAGTGGCACTCGTGATCTGACTCATCTGCTGCTACAGCAAAAGGAGAACTTTCTCTGTAGCTCAGACTTTCTTATATATACATCCTTGACTGAAGTCTTCCCTGCTGCGCTCGCTTTCAGAAACATAGTTCTTGTAATAACGTTTTGAAATAAATGAAACAAAAATGATCACAGGTTGATAAAATGAAATCCACTCATATTTATTCTGAAGCCTTGTTGTGCAGTGTTTTAAAGTAATGAATACAAAAGGTCAAACCATAAGCACATTCATAACCATTGCGAAAAAGCAACATCAAACTCAAAAACACTCTGTATCACGACCTGATCTGCTTTGTGTTGAATTCTTATCTGGAATCACATCGCCACTCATCTTTATCTGTACCCTGCACAGAGCACTGTCGATGCCCGGTCATTAAAACCATCTCTGACCTCTGCTTCATCCTGTTGTTGATCTCGTCTGCTGGGTTTGCTCAAACTCTTTTCTTTCCTCGTCATGACTGTTTTGTACGATGTTGGGCAGTAACCTCGTGGTGCCAACATACCTAAGAAAAACTTCAACAAAATAAAATAAATATAAAGAATTAATGGCTAGTGAGTGGATGTACCTTTGCTAAGTTTGAGGAAACCTAGTGGAGTAGCTGAGTTAGAAGGTTAGTTGGTGCCAGCAGGAGCCGGCGGGCGCAGAGAAAACAGGAAAGCGATTGATTCAGGAGAGAAAGTGATGCAGCTGAGAGATTACACCAAAACTGGCAGGTAATTTGTAGCACGATGGTGCCCATTTGTCCCATTATGGTCTCTGTCTCTACCTTTCTTATTCTCTCTCTACCTTTGTTAGCTGGAGCGCAATCTGTCCACCACCCTACCAGGTGACCCGCTGTCCCACAATACCTCATTATCAGCTTGTCACACAGACAAAGCCTGGCAAATTAATGTCCAAGGTATCTACAGAGCCTGTTGCCCAATTAACTCTTGGGTATTGTTCTGTTAGGATAAATTAGTTTTTTCTTTTTTTCTCCTTTGCATTTATGGACGTGCATGCACATGATGCCATTCGGCCCAGTGAAGTAATAAAACCCGACTGGTCAACTTTTAGCTTTCTTTTATGACTTTACTCGGAGTGTAATCACAAAGACTTTCAAACGATGACGTAATATGCCAGAAACAAATTCAATTCAAATTAAATATAGTGTCATAAATAATAGTTTTTTACTTAATAGTTAAAATGACTTGATTAGACTGGAGTGCAGACTTTCTGCTTTAATTTAACAAGTATAGCATTCGCTGATTGAGAATTACAGCTGCTTTTATACATGATTGTTAGAATATTTAATATAAAGATTCCTTTTAGCACTGATGAGCCATACCATGAAGATATTAGAAAGAGTTGAGAAGCTCGGCTGAGAAGAGAGGTTATGGTTGGTGTGCAGCAGTACGGCTTCATGCTAAGAATGAGCCTTCCAGATGGGATGTTTGCTTTGAGAGTGTTAATAGAGAAGTATTTAAAAGTGTGTCTTTGTAGATCTAGAGAAAGAGTATGATAGGGTGGAAGTGTGGTGCTGCAGGATGAAATCAGGAGTGGCAGAGAAGTATATGAGGCTGATGCAGAACATGACAGCGAGACTGTGGTGAGGTATGCAGTAGGACTCACAGACGGGTTCAGGTGGGTGTGGGATTACCTCAGGGATTGGCTATGAGCTCCTTCTTGTTTGCAGCAGTGATGGACGGGCTGACGAATGAGGTCAGGTGAGAGTCTCTGTGGGCTATGATGTTTGTAGGCTACATTGTGATCTGTGGTGAGAATAGTGAACAGGTGGAAGAGACTTTGCAGAGGTGGAGGTATCCTCTGGGGAGCAGAGGAATGAAAGTCAGTAGAAACAAGACAGAATGCACGAGATGTAGACAGGTGTAACGATTAAGCTGCAAGGAGTAGAGATAGTGAAAGAAAGTGAGCATAAATGCCCGTGGTCGACCATCCAAAGCAACAAACAGTGCGCAAGAGAGGTGAATAAAAGAGGTCACGAAGCGTGGGTGGAAATGAGTGTCAGAAAGACGGCAGCAGAGTTTATAAGATGGTATGTGTTGGATGTATGATTGGAGACATGGCTATGAAGTGTATGGTGTGATGTGTGAAGGTGCAGAGCTGAAGATGCTCTGGTTTTCATTGGATGTGAGAAGAATGGACAGGATTAAAGATGAGTATATCAGTAAGACAGCTCAGGTCGACGGAGGGGGGACTAAGTTAGAGAGGCTGAGATTGTAGATACGTTGGACTAAGGATGCTGAATATGGATCAGCCTGTCAGGACGAAAAGAGGAAGACCACCAAGGAGATGGATGTGTGGCTGTGTTGAAAGAAGACATTCAGAGGACTGGTGAGGATAGGGTGAGATGTACACAGATGATCCACAGTAACCCACTTTAATGACTAAAGGGGGTTACCCCTAAAGGTGCTCACAACAGTGACTGCTTGAATTTAGTACCCACGAACATCAACAAATGCTTTGTTTCCTCCCTTTAGATGCTCTGCGAGGCCAGTACAGCTGCCTGCAGTTGGTGCTGAAAAGCAGACTGTACTTGAATGGAGCAAAATGAAAATGGTGTCTGAAATTCCTAAACAGCTGATGCAAAACTTTTGTTTTTATAAAACCTCTTGAATTAAAGCTGAATTAAAGCTCTGCACTTTCATTACATCTTGATAGTATAAGGAGGGAAAAATGCAAATATTATGCTGTAAAAATAAAACGTATGGACCTCACTGTGTAAACGCGCCAGTGCAATAGCTTATGGTCTCTGGATAGAAATGCAAGGGCCACACTAGCGAGAAACTATTCAGTCATTTATATGCATCTGTTCTCTTTTCAACAGTAAGGCTTCATTGATTTTCCTGAGCCTTCTTAACTGAGCTATCTTCTTTTGAATTACCAAAGGCAGTGATATGCATTACACCACAGAGAGGAAAAAAACTGTATTCTAAACGGCCTTTATTTTCAGTAGTGATGTGATCTGAATATATGTGAATAGGGCTTTATTTGAATACATTTCTGCAGTTTGGAGTAAATTATTTTGCTCCCTCGCGGGCTGTACGTTGTTCCCGGCATCATTCCAAAGCTAAATAGCATCAACTTTCTCCCACCCAGCATTCTTTCTCTCTTTTCCAACTCTTCAGTTTCTGTATTCACCTCATAATGCATCTATGTTTATTCTTAATTTTCAAAAGAGTGACTTCCCTAAAAGCAGAGGGACTAAAAACAGAATACCCCAAACCTGTATGAAAGCGTTTAGAGGACTGGGAATTGAAGGTGTGACAATACCTAAACTCTTGGCCTCCCCGGTGGCCATTCCACTACTGCTAATCTATTAAAGCATTTCCTCTCTCCTTTGCCCTGCACAAAGTCCCACATCAACTCAGGCTTGATTATCTGTCCTTCTTTTCGGTTCAGCAGGGACCTGCTCTTCTTACCAACACGCAATTTCACAACTCAGAGTTCGACTAGACTAACCTATCTCTCCCCATCACCCTCCCTGACAAGAAAACACAGACATTGCTCCTTTCAAATTCCTCATTTTACTCCAGTTTCTCCAATTTACATTATCTCTCACCATTGCTTCACAAGCTCGATCACAGCCATTATAATGCTTCTATTTTGGAAATCGGCTTCTCAAAAGTGAACTCTGTTTTTAAAATATTTTTAAAAAATGTTTACAGAGACTGCCTACTGTTATCACCTTTATCTGGATTGAAATAACCCAGTGACTTGATCTTGTGACTTTTGGGCACCGATTCACATCGTACTGTAACGTCTTGATGCATTCTCAATCATCCAGGGAAGTAAATCTCCAAAAGTTGAATCTGTTCATCTGGACGTAGCGTTTTGTGGGAGAAACGTTTCGTCACTCATCCAAGTGACTTCTTCAGTCTCTGAGACTGAAGAAGTCACTGTGTAATTACATTGTCTTCAATGTTCCAGTGAATAGGTTTAAGCTACAAACCTATCACTAAGCACTGAGGTGCTTTAACTAAAAGGTTTAACATTGAGACGAAATATGTTTGGAAGAGTCTCCTCAGCCTGTCAATCGTCCACGATGCAGTCGCATCCTTACTTTCAATAACCTCTCTGCCTCACTGTGTTTGAGTTTAACTGTACAAGCCGACTGAATCCATCTTTACTTTTCTCTCTCATCTTTGTGTCTTGTTTTTTCTTTTTGCACCGAGAAGCAACAGGAAAGCTAAAGGCAAAAAAAGCCTCTTTGATTGAGTATTGATCTGGGATTGTCAGACAAGCAGAGATGACAAAGTCCACACATGAGAACAAGCCTGTGATCTGCTGTGCATTTTCTGCTGTAATAAACTCTGCAGTCCAGGTGATGTATCCATCAGGCGGGACTTCCATGGTCCTGTCATCTGTCCTGTGTGGCGAGCTGTGATCATGTGGTCGCAGTAGCAGCTGTAATAGAATTGTCAAACTCTCAGTATTATAGCACACTATACATTAAGCAAAGGGATTTTTAACCCTGAATGAAGTCACTGAGGACATGAACCAGCATATATAGGACACAGTGAAGATGCTCGTGGTAACTGTTTGTTGCTCTATTAATGAGGTCTGAAAAGAGTTTATTATGTAAAGGGACGTCTAGATTGAGGAATGCTTCTCGTCTTATCTTCATTTATTTTTGTTTTATTCCCGACAGCTTGAAAAATGGTTTAGTGATAAAAATAAGTGAAACATATACGACTTGATATAAATAGACTGCTGTCAAAAACACATTTCCCTGAAGCTTTATGAAAATTGCTTTTTCTGAATTCATTTATTTAGACGTGTACTGGTTTGTGTAGACCCACGAGGAAAGACGGATCCTGTATTTATGTTCTAGAGACCCAACAGAGAACCTTCTAATTGCCTCCATGAATGCTTTTATGGTTCTGAGCAATAGAGGTAATTTTGGTAACCGAATCAATTCCTGGATAAGTTGGACAGTAATTGGTTGAAAAAGCAACTGCAGTTTTGCTCAGAACGTTTTATTTATTTATAGTCATTGACATTTAAGATCATAGTTTCTTCTTGCTTTTTGTACCATTTTTCTTTTAGCAGTGACTGATGTGAAATGCAAAATCCAATAATGTTATCCTGGCTTCGGATATTTTAACTGCCAAATGCAAAATGCACACCTTGCTAGTGTGTGCATTACATGGCAGACACCTACTGTACTGGGAACTACTGGGAACTACTGGGAACTACTGGGAACTACTGGCACTCTGATATATCTGCCTGTCTGTGTGCAGATTTTGTAAAGATGATACCTTCACAGCCATCACAGCATCTGACCTGGGTGTAGCCAAGAGGAAAAGAGTTTAAAGATGCAATGCAATCATATTCCATCATCTCTTATTGTAATATCAAATAATTACTCTGGGCATAGATTCTCTGCATAAATGGTAAATGGCCTGTATTTATATAGTGCTTTTCTGGTCCCTAAGGACCCCAAAGTGCTTTACATATCCAGTCATCCACCCATTCACACACTGGTGATGGCAGCTACATTGTAGCCACAGCCACCCTGGGGCGCACTGACAGAGGCGAGGCTGCCGGACACTGGCGCCACCGGGCCCTCTGACCACCACCAGTAGGCAACGGGTGAAGTGTCTTGCCCAAGGACACAACGACCGCGACTGTCCGAGCCGGGGCTCGAACCGGTAACCTTCCGATTACAAGGCGAACTCCCAACTCTTGAGCCACAATCGCCCCTTGCATACTTGCACAATGACTGAAACAAAATGTTAAAACTGTACAATCAAATGTGCAGTTCACACAGATATGTTTACTTATTCTTTACATGTTGATGGCATCAGGGTGGGCATGGCCACGATAACAAATCAAATATTCTAGAAACAACAACAACAACAAAATAAGCGACTTATCTATAATCACAAAAAAAAACTGTCGTAACTCTAGCTGTCTTACTTGCCCCAACATGAACCAGAGAAAATATTTTTCCAAAGGAAAAAAAGCTTCCTGCCCCTCCAGCTACAAAATTGCTACTCCAGATTCAAAAACACTTCACACAGCAGAGTGTAGTCGGCAGTCAGGAAGCAAAAGCAAAGCTATAAAAAGTTGTAATCAGATTATTTTATCTACAATTTTGGAGTTATTTTGTATGATAACCCATAATAGTAAATAATTGTGCTTCAAACTCTAAAAATTCTTTCATTGATTTGACAGTTTTTGCCTTCTTTATTTGCACCAAATTAAAAAAGAAAAAACATCTGACCTGTAATTCAAAGTATTTATGGTTCAGCTCTGCTTCTAGGCTCATTTTTGGCCCTGACCAAATTAACTATATTTTGCAAAAGAACGAGATCCTTCATTAGATCAAAGACTTGTTCAAGTAAATCCACTCTGAGCCGCTGCTCACGCTAGAATTATGGCTCTGCCTCCAGCAGAACATTGCACACTGGCATCAGAAACAAGAGTAGCAGAAGTCACATTATTATTCCAGTAAAGAGAAACTTCTTTTAAGATCTAATTAGAGGGCAGTGCGTGCCACTTTAAAAACTCTGTGCAGAGACAGAATCAGTTGTATTTACAGTGTAATAAGGCTGATTTAGCAGTAACCATGACATCAGAAGATTAAAACCTCAAGCTTTAATACACGATAGAAAACAAAATTCATCCCAAACACAGAATTTACTAAACGAGAATACAAGACACCAGCCAAAGTAGTGCAAAACTAGGTTGTGTGATTTTAAGGTGTTTCATGATAAATAAATGCACAAAAAAGCAAATTTAACGACGAAAGCAACTTTGATATTTCTAGCATCGACTCGAGGATTTATATAGGATGCTTGTGAGATGGTTGTGGGTGTGTTTCATGTATTTTTAAACGTGTTTTCCTAAATGTTGACACATCCAATCTGAAGCTGATGTTGATATTTTTTAAATTAAATTTGTAACAATTTTAATTGGTAACAAATACAAAATAAAAGCATTCTCATGAGCATTTAACTGTCAGTAATGTAGTCACAAGTAAATATCAAAGTATCATTTGTTGTTAAATAAATAATTTTTTTCTTTTGCTGTCTCCTTTAGGACATCTTATTATTATTATTGTTGTATATCTATAGTTATTTGATGTGTGTGCCAGTATATTAGTTCACAGCCGTATGTGTACAGTAGAGTGATAAGAAGCATCCTTATTGAGCACCACTGTAGCTCACCCGGCTGTGCTGGCAACTCATCTACAGAAGGCTAGAATCTCTGTTGCCGGGCAGAAAAGACTGGGCCTGAATCCAACCTGGGTTCAAATCCAGTCAAGACCAGTCCCCCTACTCTCTGTGCCTTCCTGCTCTGCACTGTCCTGTCACATAAAGGCTAAAATGCCAAAAATAAATGTACAAAAAACAGAAACCTTCTTATCTCTATTAGTTTGACGTTCTTGTCCCATTAATCTGACTGTCCGTCTCAAAGCAGCACTCAGGTGCCTTATTACTTTCATCTCCAGCCAGAGAGACGATGACCTCAAACTTGTTTTGAAATTCTTGTGATTGTAAAATCCAGGATCATATCTATTCTATAGCATACGTGCTTTAGATGTGCACATTTTGTACTAGGGCTCTGTGGGAGGCGTGCCATCTGCTGCTGAAATTGTTTATACTGAATGTATTTGGCACCGCAGGAGCTGAGATGGTTCTGCTTTAGTTTTTGACGGAGCCAGATATTTGGTTTGCCGCTGCTGATATGTTTTTGGGTGACATTTAATCTTTGCAGTCTTATCAATCTTAACGAGATTTCTGTCCTCCATCACAGAGCGTGTGCGCTTCAGTGTCAGTGGGCGTGTCTGCAGTGGCTGTGATTAAGTGGAAAATGAGTCACCATCAAACTATTTTTTTCCTACATCCTAGAGAAGACGCAAACTCTGCTGATCATGGACGGCTGACTGGACGAGGAAACTTGCAAAATTGACTCACTAAACGTCCTTTATTCAAAAGAGTGCGCTAAAATATTAATAGCACCCATAGAAAATGGCATGTAATGGTTTACAGCTAACTGTGAGGGGCTGTACAAGCCAAAATTCATTCTTTCACTCTCACACACATACATTCTTCTTTCACACACATATACTTTCACTCTCACATAGTTTTATTTTAATTTTTATATTTAGATATTTTTATTCTCATGTTTACACATATTTAACACACACATTGCAATATTGTGCTCTCTTATACATGTATTTTAATGTACATATTTACAAATTCTCACTCTAACATACATGCATTTTCATTTATGCATTCCTACATTTTGCTCTCATTTACGTATGTACGCGCGGGTCACTTTCAAGTGTCTGACAGCATTGAGGGGGGAGAAGAAACTCGAGTTCTTCAGCGAGCTATCGGGGTGTTAAGAAATATTTTATCATCTCCTGAAACGGTCACATCGTTGTCTTCGTCACTTGATCGAGATGGGACGGGCTCATCTGCACCCAGTGTTACCCACAGCACGGTGGAAAGTGAGATGAGGGAAGTTTTTAGACCAGCTAACACCCGGGTAGCTTCAACGAGCCAAGTAGCTACACGGAGTCCGACCGGAGTGGGGCAGTCTTTTATGGCGTTATTTTTGTGCCACTATTCTGAGCACACGTAAAAAAAAGTTTGCACGTGCAAGTGTTGCATTTTGAGGAGAAATTTATTTTGAGCAAAGAAAAGCTGAATTTGGGTGAACAAAATTCATTGCTGCGTGCAAAAAATGTATTTCAGTGTTTGCTATTATCCACACACACACACACACACACACACACAATAGCAGCCCCTCTCGATCAGTTTTTGCATTTGCGCTCGCGCTTTCAACATTTCTGCCCGTGCGCGCTCAACTCTTTATGTACGCCGTTATATTTGTGTCACAAAACCAGCCAATCACAGACTTGCATGCAAAAATATCTGATTGGCTGTTCTGGTCTCCAATCAGCTCGAAATGACGAAATGCAATATCCCAGAATCCATTTCGTCCAAAACTCAAACGAGGCAGTGGCGGAGGATCACAGAGTGGCGGAGTTTGAAATATTACTCTTTCTGGGTCACAAAATAAACTTTTAAGATATTTTCATGTGAGAATGTTGCTGTGTAAACTTCAAATATCTGCTTAATTCATCAAGACATCATATTTCCATAAGTGCTCTAACATTTTCGGAGATGAATCAAGCAGTCAAGTGACGAAGACAACGATGTGACCGTTTCAGGAGATGATAAAATATTTCTTAACACCCCGATAGCTCGCTGAAGAACTCGAGTTTCTTCTCCCCCCTCAATGCTGTCAGACGCTTGAGGTCGTGTCCAAATTCATGGGCTGCATCCTCCTGAGGACCCGGCCTTCGCGGTCTACGTGGGCCGGGTCCTCAGAAGGTCGGGTAGGCCGGAAGTAAACGGCTGTGAAATTGGACGGTCTAGCCTTCTGATTAACGTCACCGCTGTCTCGGTGGAGTTTAATAAACTCGGCCGCCTGCTCCTTGCTATCTAAAATATAACAGGACACTGGCGTAAACTCTCGACCATCTCACACTTCTGTTTAATCGGTTTTCTGTTTGACGTTTATTCAGCTGTGTGAAAACCACCCGGGGGATTAATAAAGTTTTATTTTATCTAATCTAATCTAATATCTTTAATCTCAGCCAAACCGATTTACTCACGAACAAACAAAACACTGAAAAAGCCCAACAATATCCTTTTTAGGTTGTCTAAGTGACTTATATATTACGTTTAACCTGAGTAGCGAAAGTCCGCGGTGATCTGAAAATGATGTGCCGGGAGTTGTGCCGTTCTCGGCGGCTTCAGTGACCCTCGAGCTCTCGGCTCGCTATCAAGCTGGTGGGTAACAGACGTCTCCGAAAACGTCGAAGCACTTTTGCAAATATGCAATACCTTGATAAACCGAGCAGATATTTGAAGTTTACACAGCTACATTCTCGCCTGAAAATATGTTAAGTTTATTTTGTGACCCAGAAAGATTAATAAAAGTAATTTTAAAACTTAGTAGCGGCCGCCATTGCCGGAAACTGGAGTTTGGCTGGGCCGCGCTATGAATTCTGGGATATGGTGGGCCACGAAGGACACACCCGACCCATCCTTCAAATTCGGGGAAAAGGAGGACGCATTTGTCGGCTGCATTCGGAGGAGTCTACGAATTTGGACAGCCTTCGTCGCGTCGCTGTGACGTAATCGGTCTACAAATGCGGCCTCAGGAGGATGCAGCCCATGAATTTGGACAAGTGACCCGCGCGTGCTTCTCAGCCAATCACAGCGGTACAGACACCCAGCCTTCCGTTTCCACTATACTCTTTCATTCACATACATTATTCTCTTGCATACATATATTTTCTTCAGACATGTATGCATTCTCTTCTTACATACATACGTAAATGAGAGCAAAATGTAGGAATGCATAAATGAAAATGCATGTATGTTAGAGTGAGAATTTGTAAATATGTACATTAAAATACATGTATAAGAGAGCACAATATTGCAATGTGTGTGTTAAATATGTGTAAACATGAGAATAAAAATATCTAAATATGAAAATTAAAATAAAACTATGTGAGAGTGAAAGTATATGTGTGTGAAAGAAGAATGTATGTGTGTGAGAGTGAAAGAATGAATTTTGGCTTGTACAGCAACTCATAGCTAACTATAAAAGTCTTTCTATGATTATTTTTGAAGAGTTGTGCTATTATTAATTATAAAATACAAAGATTATTGGAGACATGTTTATAACTATCCCAACACAGTTTATCGACTATCATGTAGACAGAAACCTGCAGCGTGAAACTCGCCAGAACTTCAAGAATACGACACAAAATGTGGAATTTGTGAGAAAAAATATGAATTATTAAAAACATGAAAAAGCCACAGATTCATCTTGTTTGTGCTGTGTCTTTGGTGTCCACTGGAAACGCCAACTATACATCAAACCTACTTTAAGCAGAGAGATAACAATTTGCTTTATTTATTCATTGAATTTTTTTATATTTGATTTTTGATTTTTAAGTTACATGACATAAATATTTATTTTGCATAGTGACATAGATGTAACCATCAGAAGGTGGGTATAAAGGGATGCATATGGCAGGTTGGGTCCGTGCTGTTGATGCGCACTCGTGGCTCTGCTGTCTGAGTCCCTCAGCAGAGATCAGAATTCATCAGACGAGGCAACATTTTCTTTTCTTCTTCAGGCTTCAGCCGTCCGGCTTTGGTGAATCTGCACAGAGCAGCTTTTAGCCTTCAGCCTGAGATTTCAGGTCTTGACTGACAGAAGTGAAACCTGATGTTTTTTCTCCTGATGTTTTCAACAGAAAACTTCGTCAAAGTTCAAACTATGGTACATATGGTACACCTTATTGTTATCATTATTATTATTATTATTAATAATATTTTATCTAATATTTTATTATCTATCTAGATTTATCACATAGCCCAAAATCCAGCACCAGGTTCAGGGAGGGGCAGCCGTCTGCAGCTCTTCTTCTGTTCATGTTCGTCAGTCCAAACTGTTTATAGCAGTAAGCTCTGTCTTTGCTTTACGTAATGTTGAATTATTAATTGAGCAGCAGAGGTTCAATTAATTCCCAGCATGAAAGTAGATCGTTACAATCCTCTAACACTGATTATTGGTAAATAGTTTTGTGTTATTGTCCGCTGTCACACTATATTCATTCAACTCAGACTTTGTGAACACAAAAGTGTAGACTACACATAAAAAGGTGCGACCCGTCAGTTTACGTGTCTGCTGGTTGTTGTCGGTGTCTCTTACATTCCTGAAACATACTGCTGGAGTTAAGACCAAACCAAATGCTGACTCACTGGAAACTTTGGTTTCTGCAAGTATCAGAGTGCTGTGCTCTGAACGCTGGTTATGCACGAGTCTCTCACCTTTCCAAATGGCGTGCTTCGTGACGGGTGTTGCTGTTGTTTACTGCCATGGGTGAAGGCCGTGGGGTGGCTGTAGTTCAGGAGGTAGAGCAGGGCATCTGCTAATTGTGAGGTTGGTGATTTGATCCCTGGCTGCTCCGGTCTGCATGCTAAAGTATCCCTGGGCAAGATACTGAACCCCAAGTTGCTCTATAATGTGAATGTGTGTGAATGTTAGAAAGCACTTACTGTAGGCAGAAAGAAAGTGCTTGCAAAAATGGGTGGAGGAATTGGAGTCACATCCATCCTACTAGCTACCTAACCTAGTTTATATTAAATTAAATACATTAACAGAACAATGTTTGGTATGGTTTGGTGTGATATATGAATGCGAGAAACATAACTTATGTTCCTCATGTCACGACATGTTAAACTGCTGATCTCAGTCTAATACTATATGCAAACTAACTGCCAATGACAGTTAGCAGTTAGCACTTGGCAGACATCAATAGAATTATTGTAAAAAGTAATAAATATTGGGTGTGTAAATTATTCTTGAACCTTATAGTTGAAATCTGGGGTAGGCATGCTTTTCACAATAAAAAGCAACCTATAATCCCGAGGTCTGAGAGAAAACAGCTGCACCTCCTCAGAGTCTGTGACTTTCGGCGATTTCAGCTCTTGTCAGTCCCCATCAGGTGAGTAAAATAGTAAAATGTGAAGAATACATATCAGATGTAAGCAATAGGTTAAATGGGGCTTTGTTCTGCAAGAACAGGGTTTGCCTGCTGCATGAAGCCAGAAGTCAGCAGATTGCCAGCTGAACTGCATGAAGCAGGTGCATGCATCCTTAGTGGGAGGGGCTTCGTTCAGCAAGCAGAGAGAGGTTGGAGCTCCACATTTTGGCTTTTTTCCCCTTGTTGCTTTGCTGTGATGTCTGCCTGCGCTTTGTTTTAAGCTGGTAATGTGCTCGCTGCCCTGAGAAAACTAAATATATATATGTAGGTTAAATGGCCTCACAGGACCATATGTTAATGCCCCGTTTTCTCTCAAACACAGCTGGAGACTTGCCCCTATATTAAACCTGTACTTTAGTGTTGCCTGTGGTTGCATCAGAAGCCAAACGGGGGAGTTGCAGGGGAGCGGCCTCGGTCTCCACATTTCACAAAACAGGTTATTGTGTTTTGTAGAGCTGCCAGCTTTTATGGAACGGCCACTATTTTACAGCTGGCTTTTGGAGATGAAATTTTTCGATATGGATCTGTACTATCAAAATGGGTTCTTATCTCTGCCACTGGAGATCTTTCAGCCTCAGTCTTTTATAAAGGTCGTTTAGATTTCCTGCTGAAGAAAAATGCTAAATCTTAATATAAATGGAAAAAAAGCAAAAAGGTAAAAAAACATGTGTACATAAACGCTGATAAAGCCTCCAGTGCCATATATTTTTTCTCCTTTTCATAAGTGAGAGAGCTAGGGAGAATAAAAGGAAGGAAAAAAAACATGTTAACCATGCCTTACGCTATCCTTTAAAGAAGTTAGTGTTGTGACCGCTGGTGATAACATGGGAGGACACATACAGGAACAGTGGAGCAAGGTTCTTTTAGTCTAGTATGTCTTTGTCACAGTCTGGCTGAGGCAGACAGTGGACCCAAGTGCAGACGCGCAAAATAACAAAACTTAATATTAACTGAAAAACTAGCTGTTTATTAAAGGCTGGACTTAGAAATACAAAACATAAGGCAGAACTAAATCATAATCTAGACTGCTAAACATAACAAAACCCGGGAACATGGAGATAGACGTAGAAGCCTGGCATGATTTCATAATCTTGGAAGCAAGACATGGAAACAAGGTAAGGTAACAGTCGCTCGGACAAGGAATGAATGAACACACACAGACTAAAATCACACAGGAGGTGATGGGGGAAGTGGAAACACATGGGAGAAACAGCTGACACAAATGAACATAACGACGTCACAGTGGAAGAGTAAAACTAAACGCAATGAACACTGAAACACAAGACCTCTTCAAAATAAAACAGGAAACATGAGACGGAGACAACACAAACTTTACAACCTGAAATCACAGACAAGAAATACATGAGACTAACCAGAAGACGTAAGTGAAACATAACCAGATTAAATTTGAGGCAACGAAATAATGAACCTAGAATTTAATATTATCTTCAAAATACAACAAAAGAGGTCAAAAACCAAATGAAAGCGCTGGGCCACAGACCCAGCCTCTGACAGTCCTGCTCGATGCAGCACATCAGACTCTTACCTAGCAATGCTAATGCATCTCTGCAGATATCACAGAAAGGTTTCCTGCGAAGAACTTTGCAGTTTTAAGGAGATGCAGGTAGTTGAAGTAAACAAAAAAAAAGAGGCTTTGTGTAATGTGTTTATGGGGAAAACACAAAAAACAAATAAAAACCACAACAATTAGGCATTTTTACCCTGCATGCTTTAGAATAAAAAGCCTGTTATTGCTTTTTGTATATGATTACTTCACAGTTGTCTTTTTTGTCCTCTACCACTTTATCCTTTTCTCATGTGGAGAACAATTTCTGTTCTGTCCAGATGTCCAGTCAAACACAATGACTTCCACTCTTGGTTTCACTCGTGGATTACAGTAGAAAATGTGAGCAATCCCATTTGCTGGAGCAAATACCCCTCAATCTCTGTGGGCTTTCTGACTGTGCAGCATCTATCAGCCATCAATATCAGCCCAAGCCTCTCTGGCTCATCCGTCCATCCCTGCAACTCTTCAATAGTGGGCTATTTAACTGCAGGCAGCAGTCCTCTATTGCCTCTGCAATAAAATATCATTGGATGATGTTTTGGTTCACATGGCTCAAGTGTAGACAGTAAAAATGCTGTAATGCTGTCCATTACATTGTCAGTGCTATCTTATCTCTGCCCGGAGTTATCCACAGTGTTCCCATCCCAGCGTGTTCCAGGCAGACCGCGGTCGGTCAGCCAGGTCCTGTTCAGAGCATTGTGTCCTATTGTTTTCTTACTTTTCCTTTCACGTGCTGGATGCCATTCAAGCATCCAGAAAAACTTCTAAGTAGGTTTAGAAAAAAGAATGTTTTGGGTCAAAATATATTCTTCCAAAACCCAGAATTTAAATGTGATGTGAGGATCTCCTTAAGAAACAGCCCTGCATGCACTGAACTGTCTCAGTCATACCTTAATCCAGCGTGTCGCTGCTCTGATGCCAAAGGAAACCTCACCTGAGCCTGCGAGACTCTGACAAACAGGCGTCACTTGACAGCCTGGAAATGATGACGAGCTCACCAAACTGACCCTACTATCTCATGGCTCAGCATGATTAAATTTATAGGATGACGCTATGTTTGGTTTAACCCAGCAGTGCAAGCTCAGACGTTTGCACTTCACCCACAGGTGTGGAGCTCGACGTGGAAACGTGCCGTTGCTCTTAATTTACCTCATAGTTCAACATGCAAAACATTCTGCTGTGCTTTTCCTCAAAGCATTTAAAGAGAAATGTTATCTGCTTTGTTGTGTCACCCTAAACCAGACTAACTATTCTTTTGTGGCTACTTAACCAGAACAAACCTGCTGATTTTGTCTGTCAGAAGCACGAGGAGCATTAAAAAAATGGCCTTGGAGTTCATAAAGAAAATATTTGTAATATTGAAGAGATTGAATTTCCTTCTTCAACACATGAAAACTATTACTTGTGTTACAGTCATCAATTCATTGTGTTGTTGATGAGCCTCGATTTTCAACCTTTATTGATCAGATTTAAAATTTATATCAAATCCAGCTTTTATGGGAGTGCTGCTCTAAATACACTGTTTTAAGTTGAATCAGTCGTGTCCCGCAGGCTTGAAATGACTCATTTTTATTAAATTACTCTTTTGTGTGTATGATGCACCACGCTGTAGTCGAGAGAAAAACTTCAATTTAAAGGAATCGGAGCATCCATCAAAGCGATATAGTTTGTCTTTGGTGAGTTAAAGGTCAGAGTGAAACATTTGTGCCCTTCCTAATGCCCTGAAGACATTTTTGATCTTCTGTCAGTGTTTCATCTGCCAGTTCGTATGTGTTCACAAACCCTCCGAAAACAAAACTGTGAACTCTGTCATACTTTTTTTTAATGCGTTTATTGCTCTTTAAGATATTTAGCTTTCTTACAGTTATTGCTCAGTGAACGCTGCCAGCCAGAAAAAACACAAAACACCATCTACGAAGTATTCTTACTATCCATTTGTATGTAACAAGTACCACTGGTAGAGCGATTTTAATATGTTTTTAATACTTGGGTTTGATTGTGGTGCAGGTTAAAGAATAAACATACTACAGTTGTGTTTTAATTCATATTTTTATAGTATATAGTACTACCGGAAAACTGCTTTATGGCTGATGTATTTCTAATTAATATCCCTCAGTATCTCTGCATTCATCTTAAATCTCAGTACAAGACCTGAAATTACATGTAAGACAAATGACATTACATTACATTGATTATTACACTGGGTACATAGGTGGTATGTGCTATTATGTGGTATATAATAAAAGACTCAGCAAAGCAGGAAGAAGAATGTGTAGAAAAGACTTATTAAATTCTCAGAGATTAATGACAACCTTAATGTGTTTTGTGTGTACGTTTTTGTCTTTAAATGTAAGAAAGAAAGAAGACGTAGCTGAAATGTGGCACTTTCTCTACCACCTTTGCACCTAATTGTGAATTGGATGAAATCAATAGACTTTGTTTCTGGCTCTACCAAACATGTTTGTGACAAGAGTGTAAAAGGCATTTTCTTTCTAACAGCCAAGTATATCATCCTGTGTCACTACAATGCTGTTCTCCGGCATCCTGCACTGTTGCAAGCTGAGTGAACGCCATGTACGGTCATGATCATAATCCTCAGTCAAGGACAAACAAATGGCAGCAGAGCACCGGCAATCTGTAACTCTCATCCTGGAATGACTGTTGTAAGTAGTGGAAAGAATGAGGATGACAAATGGATCCAAGAGCACACAACACAGAGGAAAATACTTCACACAAAGGGCATCATCAAGTTTTGATTGTTTTGAGGTCACTGATTGTGTTGCTGCAGGGTGTAACTCAAGAACAGGAAGAGAAAGCAGTTTTCAAACAGCCATTTAATTCATGAATTTGCCCTTCTTTCGCTATGCTGTGGTTTTTTTAAGACTTCTGGTAATATGCTGATCATTTAGGAGTGAAAAATGTTCTCTTTAAAACCTCAGGACAGGAAGTAAAGTTCATGCTTTTAGTGAGAAACAGGAAATTGGGAATAGCATATCAGAACGGTTTCTTTTCACCAACTTTGTAGAAGGGCACCAGGGGACCATGATTCAATGAGTCATGCTTTCCCCTGCACCCACTGATTAGATTAGACACTAAGGAGCAGATTCACTAAGCTAGACAAATAAGTAATATGTCGTCAGAGCAAAAGTGAGCCAATGGAAGTGAAACGTTTTACAAGTTATCTGCTAACAGTATGCTAAGTTATCAGCAACTATGCAGCCAATTCATTTTATTCATGACTAGCAATCCAAGAGGAGCACTGACTGGATCACAAAGGATGAGGTAGTGTCAGGAAGCAAGTAATAATACAGTGCAAGCGCCGATTTTACACTTTCTCTCTGAAAACTGTGTGGCGGTTTAGTGAGAGGCAGCTGAAGGGCGATCAATAGGTTTTCAAAATAAGGATGAAGTCTTCTGTGTGTGTCCCTGTGGGTCGAGGCTCAGTCGAAGTGCAGGATTCATCCGGTGGAGGTCTGCATTGTTAGTCCCGGCCTAGGGGAGGTTAAGAGGCTGCTGTCATTCAATCATCCAATCTGGGCTTCAGCAGCTTGTTTGAATCAGCCAATCAGTGGTCTAGCCTGTTTCACCAGCCAATACACAGACACACCCAGCCTGGAGGGAGGAGATAAAAGACACCCACACCAGTGGGAGGAGCCACACATCAAAACATGTGATCGCAAACCACAACATTTCATTGAATCATAACAGCGTATTGTAAACTATTCCACCGTGTAAATCTGAAATCTGTGTCTAACAGTTGACCACAAAATATGACCAAGCACAAAATCCCGAGCTGTCCGTGCATGAAAGTAAAATTACTGTGTCGCATGACGAAATGTGTGCATCGGCCCGCAAGGCTGCAGGTCCTTACTAAAGTCATTATTGCATAATGTAATATTCAGAAACTAGTGTAATGCACTAAGATAATTTAATTAACGCTAAATATGTGAAAAACTTTTCGATCTGTTATGTAAAAGCTCTTAGTACAAAATAGAAGTTTAAACAAAGAAGAAGAAAAAAAGAAATTACACAAATGTTGCTCTTTGGCAGTAAAATGTAATCATAATCTGAGTTACTGTTTCTGTATCGTTTTGGCTCACTCTTCTTTGCAACATTGTTTCAGTTCATTGAGATTTGAAGCCATTCATTTCTGCACAGCTATTTAAGCTTGTTGAGATCTACATTTTCAGTGGGCCACTGCATTTAAAACATTCCTTTCGCATCACTCTAGGGGCCATCGCAGAGTGGCGCCGCACATACCGAGCACAAATATTGGCCACCAGGTATGGAAAGAAGTGTTTAACTTCCCAATGACCCAAATGTCCCTCGCTGTGAAGTTGTCAATACCTGGCTTCCACTCACCTATTCTTTACCGTGAAGGTTTGGGCCAGCTTGTGGAGTCCAACGTGTTGTGAGTCGTGGTTCCTCACCCAACAGACAGTCCAATATTTGGTTGACGAGGCATGAAAGTAACCATATTCCAAATAAACTAAAAAGGGGTGGTGAAGCCTTGAGTAGCCTCTTCTTCTTCTTCTTCTTCTTCTTCTTCTTCTTCTTCTTCTTCTTCACACCTGCCCCTATCATTTCATTGAGGACAGTTTAGTACACCTGGAGGCCCTTCAGACCCGCACATCCCAGTGGCCAAATCCTCATGTGGGCAGTACCGTGATTATTTCCTTTTTTAGCCATTCTGCTGTAGATTTGCTGCTGTGCTTGGAACCAGCGATACTTTGGTATACAGAGGAGCTCATGGTTAACACAATGACTCCAAGTTACCATCACTCCTCCACCCCCATGCTTGACAGCTGGTATCAGGTATTTGTGCTAGAGCTGGGCGATAAAATGATAAAGATATCCATCCATCCATCCGCCTCAGCTTATCCTTTTCAGAGTCGTGGGGGGCGCTGGAGCCTACTCCTGCTGTCATAGGGCAAAAGGACAGGTCGCCAGTCTGTCGTAGGGTTAACACATAGACAAAGACAACCATTCACGCTCACAATCACTCCTGCATTCACACCTATGGGCAATTTGGATTAATCAATTAATCTATCCCCACTACCTGCATGTCTTTGGACTGTGGGAGGAAGCCGCAGTACCTGGGGAGTACCCACGCAAACACGGGGAGAACATGCAAACTCCACACAGAACGACCCCGGCCTGATGGTGGAATTGAACTCAGGACCTTCTTGCTGTGCGGCAACAGTGCTAACCACCGTGCTGCAATGGTAAAGATAATTACTGCAAAATAACTTTTCCTCATTAGAAATATAATGATCAATATAAAGTTGGTGGAAATACTTTCATCCATAGTTCTACAGACAATGCAAATGGCCAGTGACAGTGAGATTAGTGCCACAATGAGCCAATCATGATTTAGCAAGAGTTAGAGCCAAATGTGGACTATTGAGGCCAGTGTTACAAGATAATATGACAGCAGAAGAGGTTAATGAATACTCAAGCAACAGCAATACCAAACATGACAGCCCACTGGACACAACCTAAGGTTCGAAGATGAGGTCGTTGTTTAAACAAGCACCAGAGGAATTCTGTAATGTCGAGATATTTTGGCTGTTGTGTACACCGTGTCTCCTTACTAAATCCCAACAGTAGATTCTTTTAATGCCAAAGAAGTGTTAATAAATAAGAGCATAAATAACCCAATGGTGTTTTGTTATGGACCATAAAAAAACCCTACTTGCTGCTTTTGGTTGTTAATTAGTGTAAAATTGTGCCCGTCCACAACAGTAGCCTTGCTTGCTGTAAAAGGATGAGATGGGAGTGACCTGTCTTAATGCCACCACTAATGCTTCAAGCCACGGTCAAAGGACATGTTGTGCACAAATGAGTCACGCCAGAGTCTGACAAAACAGTATTGACACCCTGCAAATGAGAATGGACTGAAAGGAAAAGAGGAAATTTCAAGTTTCACAAATAGTAATGACATTAAATCGGTCAATAAGTAGAGATTTCTTGGTTTCCCCCTCAGAGTTTATTTCTTTTTTCTCCAATTTTCTTTCATTAAAAAAAATTGCCAAGGTAAAGTGCACGTCAGACCTACTTAAAGGCTTAAGTCGGGATAAATTCAGCAAACCACCATCCAATCACAACCTTTTTATACCTTTACCTCTGACCCAGTCTGAGGACTAATTCAAAGCATCCCTCTCTCTCCTGCTTGTCCCTCTGCTCTGTTGTACAGTAGCTAGCTGCTCTACACTGATAGCCGTCTTTTTCCTGTGCGCGATCAGATGAATGCTCACTAATAGGTTTTCAGTTTTATTCACTGAGCCCCTGGTTCAGAATTAAAGGGGATTTTCCGGCAGTAATTAATTGAAGTGTCCTTTTAAAGGGGAAGTATCTTTTGTCTTGATATAGTGACTGAAGTCATTAGCTGGAACCTCAGTGGAGCAGATTGAGGATCTGTGAATCACATATTCCCTCCAGATTAATTTGGGCATTTTCGAGACCGTATTGGAGGCTATCACCCCCGAAGTCAAAAGACTACACAGTAAATTATTGTTAACATTATACTGCGTGTTGTAATTTATCTATAGGCACAGCTGCCCATTATACATAATAAAAAAGCAACTTTGTCAGCAATTTTCCCTGTTATTATATCATATGAATACATTGTAGCCACTCTGATATTTGATTAGAACTCTGGTCTAATGAATGAAAAAATAAAATAAGATCCTGACCTCAAAAACAAATGATCCAGTTAGTGCTGGAACCATCAGCTGGTTGACAGGAACCATTTCAGTCATGAACAAAACATGCAGGGAATTATAGTTTTGCTATTTGCTGATGTTTTTGTTTTGTCTTGGTTTCATTTCAGCCACTTGCAACATATTTGTTGTTGTTGTTGTTGTTGTTGTTGTTGTTGTTGTTTGGTTTGCGATTAAACAAAATTCACATGAGAGATTTAAACATAGTTTCACTTTTCCAGACAGACAATGTATTTGTAAACTGATTTCTTCCTGTAGATAATTTTTTTGTGTTTATTACTATCATAATAAACACAAACACTAGAAGAGTGAAGGTGTTTATTCTTACCAACTAATTAAAGTCTGATAAAGTCCGACTGTACAGGCAAGTCCTTAATTTGAACAAAGATACACGAAGCATACAGTTATTTATTGAATGACAACCTTTCACAGACTTGCTTTATAGTCTCAACCAGACTGTACTCGCTTGGGTTAAATGGGTTGAAGGCCACGCTGTGATTCATATAATTTTCCTACTCATGAAACCATTCAGGGGCTCCAACACCCAGAAGAATCTATCTGTTATGGTTCTACATCATTTACTCAGGTATTTTCTTCAATTTGTACGCTGCCTGATGATTGGTCCGCTGATGATAGCACCAAGAATAAGTAAAAGACGAATGTTGTGGCTTAGCATGTGTGAGGGTGAAAATGAAACACAGTACCATATCAAATTTAGCTAAGCTCCATGAAATAATACCCACTTTCTGCAGGTCTGCCATTGTCTAGCTCTTTTGTGTAATCTGTCTCTTAATAGTTGGCATACTTCCTGCATAAAATCCTGTGTGAAAGGTTACGATCTTTCATTCTAATAGCTCTCCGGGGTCTTGCATTTTAATAAGTTGCCTTGAGCCTTCGGTTCATATTCCTTAGTCTAGTTAAGATGGAGGCCTCACCTTATGATTCAACCTTGGCTAAGAACCTCATCCTTAAAAGAAGGGAGGGTGGATAAGAAGCGCTGGCTGCTGCTTCTTTTTTAAGCGCACACGATGAAACTGGTAATGGGAATGTTTAGCTTTGCATTAGGCAGTGCCAGTAAGTGTTGAATAAACAGCTGTACAAGATTTAATGATGAAAAATAATCTTTTTCCACCAGGTGATCATGAATCAGTCTCCCCATACTCTCTACAGAGACCTGTGCACAGTCTCTAGAGATGCCCCTTGTAGATCTCGCCTGTACGGGCACGCTGAGTAGCAGCAGACGTGATCAGCTGAACACACAATTATTAATTAAGCCTAAGAAAAGGAGAGCGATATTCTGTCATTTCCTTGCCTCCTCAGATTAATGACTCGTTTTTAAAACCGTATTCTTTGGCAGAACATTAAAAGCATGAAACATTTGGACAGGTCTGGTGTCATCACAGCCACGGGGTAATTAGATTTTCTTTAATGATGATTGGGATCATGTGGTGTTTCTGCTAAAATCCTCCATTAATCAATGGACGTAGGTTGTGACTACGTTAGTGTTGCAAACCTGCGTTATACACAGCTGAATCAACAGCTTTGATGCATTCTTAAAATATCACATTTCGTTAACCCTCAACCGTCCGTGGCTCACGTGGCTCAGAGACCACATTTGTTTTTCTTGATCAGTGTTTAGCTTCCTTTGCTCTTCCCTTCAAGCCTCCATCCTGCTTCTAACCAGTTTTGTCCTCCTTTTTCTACCATTTGCTTTCCTTCTCTATAACTCTCTTTTCTCATTTACATATTTATGTCTTTGTGTTGCTTCAAAAAAATAGTTATTTATCCTTTTTTCTTTTTCTCTCCATTACTATGAGGTTCTTGACCACACGGTCTGACATTTTTAATTCTTTCCCTCTCCTTTCTCTCCCATTTAGTTGACTTTTCTCTCCGCTTGCTTCCTCTCTGCTCTGTTTGGGGTCATGAAAGAAGATGGTTCAGCTGGTCATTATGCTCTGCGGAGTGTCTTCCAGCCTCAGGGCCTGACATTTGACTCCTTCATGGGACCTGTAGCATTCATTATGCTGGCAGGAGACGAGGGGACGGGCAAAATATATGCAAATGGAAGAGGAGTGTAGTGAGCTACACTTTCTTCTAAATGAGAAAGCTCTCATTAAACTCCCCCCAAAATACTTTATATCTACAAGTTGTGGATGGGACAAAATCATTTGATTATCTTAAGAAAGGAAAACAAACAAGTTCCCTAAATCAAGTTGTATATTTGTTATTACCCCTATAAGATGTCTGAATATTGTTCTGTATTTTTATGAGGTTTTTTGGTTTCTTTTTTCCTGAATTCAAAGACCCTGCGACTCAGGTGGTGTGACTGACACAAAACTGCCAAAAGCGTTATCTCTGAAAACAGTGTGTGCTGCTAAAATGGATAAATGTGATTGTTTAGCTTCAAGAAATAGAATTTGAGTGACTTGAGGCATCACTGGAGGCAAGGTTAAGACACAAAATGCAAATTATATTAGTTTTGGCTTTGACATTTTATTCAGCCCGAGTGAAAAGAAGTCACTAAAGAAAAGAACTGTGTGGAGTAACAGCAACAATCATTATTCACTGTTAAATAAATGTAAAGAGATTTAAATAACAGCAGTTGTTCAATAATTTAAAAACAATAAATAATAACAAATAATAATAATATTGTAGTTTTTAATGTAAAATAGTAAAACACACAGAATGTGAAATACCAAACAAATAAATAAACCAAGTGAAGCAATAAAGCTGTAATTATTATTAAAACATTTTAAGAAAAAATGTAAACCACTGTAAGTAACTGCTTCCTTACCTTCGGCGAGTCGTACTGGATCGAGGAGCCGCTGATGGCAGCTTAGAATTAAGCCTCAGCTTTATAACTCTTATAAATTCTGATGAAATCTTTCTGATAGGTTGGAATAAGTGGGACATTTTACTTGAGCAGAATCAAAGAGCCAGTGCTAACATAATATCAGCACAAATTAAGGTATTTTTGTCATTTATCACAGGTTGCTGCGACCCATCTTCAGGTCATAACATGGAAGATGCATTAACTTCCCCAAAAGTCAAACAGCCACAAGAAGTAGCAAGAAGTACTGTTTGTTTTGGGTCCACAGCAGATTAACAGTCACAGATCTGAAACCTCAGAGTGAGCCTATAGACCAAAGAAAACAAAACTAAGCTCCAAAGTGCACACAAATGACTTTATGAAACAAAAATCTGACCTCTGTTGTTTAACCAAAAGACAGCAGAAAACAACAATCGCTGGTGCGGCTGGTTGGGCCTTCGGGGAAGCGAATGATCCTCCTTCGATGAAGAGCTGCAAAGGTTTTTCCTTTGCTCCTGAATCACAGACTAACTGTGTCCTCCTGTCACAGCCAGCATGTCCTGAGCAACTCGAGGCCTGGAGTTGGCCAAGCCTGGCCTAGACCATGACTGATTTATGGTAACATGCTGGGATGCATCTAAGTTTACTTAACCAGAAAACTTTATGAAGAAGTAAAATGATTTCTGTGTCATGAAAACAAATACTTTATTAATAACTGTTTCTACAGTATGTAATTTTTTAAAAAGTCATACTTAAATTAAAAACTGATGATAAGTGGGTTTTATAAATGACACTATTGCAGCTTAATGCCAAGTGTCTGTTGCATTCTGCTTTTCTCTCAATCATTTGTATTTCTTTGTGAATGATTTAATACACTTCATTTACTTTTTCAATTATTGAGTTAAGATTAGATATCATTACCAAGCGTTGATTGTCATTGTGTAGACTGAGCTTGTTTGGAAGGATATTCTGTTCATTAGTTTAGAGTTATTTAGTCCTATTAGCCTCTGTGTCCCCCCGGTATGACTGCGGGGGGGTGGATAAATGACCGGGCCTGCCTGTCAATCACTCTGACCTGTATGTAAGCACTGGCAAACACATTTTATGGTACCGTCCTTTCCAGATGATGCAGAATATTTGTGTTTTGTTCTTCTTTTCTGAGTGCTCGTATCCCCAATGAATTGTTTATAATTTGGCTTTAACCAGTGATCCAGTTGTAGCCTGAGCCGATACTGGCTGAAAAGATGGGATGGAGAAATTGCATTGTAAAAGAGGCAGGAGAGGGCAGCTGGACTGTATTTCACTCCATTTACTCGGCTGTCAGCTTGGGGCTCATTATCTCATATTTAGTTTACGTGCAGCACAGCTCCACAACAGCTTTCCACATCTCCGGCTTCAGCTGCTGCTCTTATTGCTCCAGAATTCATTTACTTAGAGAAGTTTTTGACCAACTGAATTGTCAAACTTTTGGAAAACAACAGTCGCTTCATTTCCCAGCTATAAATATTGATTCCTATCAACATTTATGTCGCAAATGAGAAAAATATTAAAACCGAAATCAAGTTACAAATAGATCTCCACACAATGGGAAACGTTGTCCTGTACACGCAGAGCCGTAAAGAAGCTTAAATTGCATTCCGTACGGGGAGGTCGGGATTTGAAAACCAGGAATTGGTCGGCAGAGGAAAAACAGCTGTTTTAGTGTTTGGACCATGTTTGAACCACAGAAAGCTTTTACTGACTCGATGGCATTAGATTTCATTTTCTGACTTTTCATTAAGGATTTTATAGCAATTATTTTCTTTTCTGGGGTCTTTATTAAGATTAAAGCAAGAACACAGGAAATTTAAAAGGTAATTTATAACTTTACAGAAAATGGGAAATCGGTGCAGTGATTTATGCAAAATCGAGTTTGTAACAAGCTCCAAAGTCAGTATTTGTTATGATCTTCTTGATTTTTTTAACACTGTGAAGATCGCTGACATGATGAAAAACAAACTCCTTGTCAATCAGACATTTTGCAGATGGTGTTGCATAGTGTATCAAAATATGACAGTATGATTCTGCATTTATAATTCCATCAATTTTGACAAGATCCACAAAAGCACTGGCTGAAATACAGCTCCAAACTATGAAAGAGGGCTGTGGAGTGCCTGCAGACACAGGGGAGGGCAGGGCAAGCTGAAAAGAAAAAATACTGTTAACACAGCAGTGAGTGGAACAGAAGCACCGAGCTGAAAACTCAACAACTACCACTCAGACTGAAGAATTAATGATCGATAGCACCGAGGAGTCCAAGAAACACAACGTGCTGGGTCGAAAAAACCCGGGACTGTTATAATAGGTCAGTGTTAAGTGACAAACAAACAAACATTACTCTGAAAATGCGCAGATACAAGGACTGAAAATGAGTGAAAACGAACCCGATGTCAAAAGAAAAACAATGAAAATGCTATTGCTCAAGACCACCTTAAAAACTGAGAAGGTCTTGTTCCCTCCCTCGTGCTTTAGTGAAGCAAAAAGCTAAATTAGGATAATTAAGGAGCTGTTTTTGCATCAATTTGTTATTGTTAGGGTTCGGGGTCTGGTTTTGATGATCTATATTCTTTGATTTAGTGTTTCTATTATTTAGTTTTGGTCTTTTTAGCTTCCTTAACTATATTTATTATTCCTGGTGTTTATTTGGCCCTGTGTGTTTCCTCCTCAGTGCTTCCTGCATTGTCTTCATGTTTGTCTAGTTGCCTGTTTTCCCCAGTCATGTCTGTGTGTGTGTTCCTGTTACTTCCTGTTTTACTTTGGTAGTCTCCTGTCTGTGTACGCCATGTTCTGTTTGCTTCTCTTACTTTGAAGGTACCTCGTCTCATGTGTTCAGCTTTGCGTCCTCCCCCAGAGTAGCTCCAGCTGTGTTCCCACGTGTTTCCTTGTGCATTTAAGCCTTTTGTTTTCTCCCTCGCTGTGCGTCTTACCTGCTTGTCTAGCCGTTTCATTTAATGTATATTTCCAGCATAGTTTTGGATTCCAGCTTCCAGCAATAAAGCTGAGTTTTCTGAGTTTATCTCTTCCTCCGTGCGTCTGCATTCAGGCTCCTTTTCTGCCAGTCGCACACAGCAAACATGACAGTTATCTGTGTGGTAGATTTGGCACGTGAGAAATATGTTTAGTAAGTGTCCATCTCTGAGAGGAGGCTACAACAGCTACAGTGAAGAAAGATGGCAGTGTGCCACGTAGGCAACCAGGCAAGTAAGTAAGCAGGTGAAGTCCAGTGGAATAAATGAGCTGGGAAATAGGTGGCGCAGCGCTAATGGTGCATTATAAGAACGTGTTGTACAAATCAGCTTAATGAGGAAGCAAAATGTAACAAATGTGTGTTTAAAGAAGAACAGCAGGAAACACAACAGCATTGTACCAAACCAGCTTTATTTATAAAGCACTTTAACGTAAAACCAGGGTTCACAAAGTGCTGTACATATACAAATAGCATAAACAAAATAAAATAAAACGTGTGCACTGAATTTTTCACAGGAGACACACAAACCGCAGTAACGCGAATCAGTAATCAGTTTTACACCTTATTATTTATTACACGATCTTCATCAACAGCAAAGTCTTCACTCACTAATATGGTTATTGTATTGAATGAAAGTCAGATTATTGCACCACATGCATTGTAAGTGTGTTATGAACTGAACAAAAATAAGATATTTGCTATTCAAATGGCAGGTTTAAAAAAGGCACCATGAGGCGCAAAAAGAGTAGATATGTAGATATAATGAAGAAGATTACTGAAGAGTTCAAGCAGACAGATCTGCTGTCACCTGTTTCACCAGTGTACTTGAACCTCTTTCAAAACTGTTGACTTAATATAGAAATAAGTGAACAAGAACATAAAAATGTAAGCCTTTTTCTCCTGAAACCAAATGTACATCCAAAGTGACGTTTTGCTCTCACCGAAGACATTTTGACTTAGTTAAACTAAACTGTGAAACTAAAGCTGGCGGCTTTAGCAAACAGCAGTGAGAGCTGTGGTCCAGAAATAGAGAAGACTTGTAACAGTGAGGACTGTTCCCAGGAGTGGGTGGCCGACCAAAAACACTCTAAGAGCGCATCAACGACTCATCCAGGCGGTCACAAAAGAATCCAGAGCAAGCACCAAAGGCCTCACGTATCTCAGCCAAGGTCAGTGTTCATGATCAACAATAACAGAGACACTAGTGGAAAAATGACATCTGTGGGAGAGTTCCAAGGTGAAAACCTGAGTGGGAATGGGAATTGGGAATTCTGTGCACCGATGAAGTTTAACTTTTCAGAAGGCTTCAGTCCCGTTACATCTGACTTAAAACTAACAGAGAATTTCATAAAAAACCAAAACCCATCATTTTAGAAGCAAGACGTTCTCGACCCAACGCGTAACATGACGAATGTGACAAATCGTCATATGTTATGCGCCGGGAATGATAATGCTCTGATTAGAATCCAAACAGGGTGAAGGTAGTGTGACAGTCCAGGTCTGCAGGAGACCTGAAGGAGAATATTCAGTCATCACGTCGTCTGCTGCATTATGCAGCGGGACACCTCTGAATGCCACAAAATCAGTATGACAAAAATGCAAAACAACTAAGAGATCAGGATGGGGGCAAATAGTTATAAGTGTATCTACAGTGCTGTTCACAGGACTGTAGATACAGATGTGAGTTAAAGTAATGTTAAAAAAAGAGGAGGGTCTAGACTGACAGTTCAAATGCAGAAGATCAGTCCAGTGCAGAAAAACACAGTCAGTGAGGGACAAAGCAAAAAACAAAATAACAAGACAATAAAAAGCTAGAATGTTATGAACAGAGACAAGGAGGCAAATAATGAGGAGTACGGCAAAAGTGTGTGTGTATATCTATATTTGTTTGACAAAGGAGTAGGCGGGGCTGGCATGAAGAGCGCCAGGAACGTTACCTGCAGACATGAGGGCAGGTGTAGGCTTTAAAATGAAGCAGTCAGATTCATCATGTGACCCACAAAACAGATGTGACCACTGCGAATGATGTTAATATTATGCCTTCAACATCGTTACTGTCATGGTGGCACTTTTAAACACTTTTAATTTACTAAATTTACTAAAAATCATTTTAGTGTTTGTTTTTTTTTCAAATTAAGGAGTTAGCTAAGAATATAACTGATTTCAATAATGTGACGGTGCCTATAAAGTATTTCTAACAAACATCCATCACAGAGTGAATAAAGTTTTCACATCCAGCTTTAAAATCGTGCTTTGTGCCCTCATGCACTCTTATCTGTGCTGCCATCTCTTCACTGCGTTCTCCTTCTGAATATGTGGCTCTAATTCTTTAAATTGATTTTGGATAACACAATTTATCTTTGAACTCGTTGATCTCATTCAGCCTGAGAATAGAAAGGGTCAGCTCTTGGTCTTTTTCAGTCACTTGACTGTGATTAATCTAAATCCAATTTCTGGTTTTCTCCACTGGACATATTAAACAACTAAAAAATAATTATTCCTATCGCTTGTGTTCATGCAAATGCCGTGTAATACACAGCTCACACTCGTACCACACAGTAGACATACTAAAATCACATTTATTCTCCTGTCTCGTCTTGTCTATGTTCTCTTGCTTCATCTTAGCTTTTGACACTCAGTCAGTTCCCTGGTGGCGAGCACAGATCTGGCGGCCCCTGCTGATTTCCCTTGGTGTTTGAGAAAGATATAGGAGCTAGCTGTACGCAACGGCACGTTGTCTCACGAGCCCGTGTGATGAAATCAATCCACAACATGTGTATCTGGTTTCACTTCGTTTCGTGTATTGTTAATCTTTTACCTCAAAGCCCCGCTGTTTCTTTTTCTCTGATTTTGTGGACTGGGCCAATCATTACTCAGAAACTTGATAGAAATGCATCACACAGTGTTTACGCTCACTCTGCAGTCTCCATCTTAATTCTATGATTTCTTTCTACATGCAGTCTGAGCTGCTGTCATCCGCAGCAGATGGGTTCAAGTGATAGCGGTAATGGCAGCCCTGTGCATTCACATCCATGTAGCTATCCAATGCAGTTAGGATTGATTGAGCTCGGCTCCTGCCAGAGGATAAAGCTGATAAGAGAGGCCAATGACTCTTCACAGACACTACCCACATGGCATCCTCGTATGATTTAACAGGCATCAGTGTTGGAGGTAAACGTAGTCCCATTGTCCTATTACAGAATACTAGATGTTTATCACCAGCTGATTGATGCTAATGGCTGTGTTGTATCCTGGACTGATGAATGCGTACTGGTTACATGATGCTCATTTGTGAGAGGAATTATGGTATCTGATGAAGACAGTAATCACTGAGAAGGTCAGCTTGACTCTGACATCACATAAAACAGGGAGTACGATTGTGCTGCGTTCAAGAGACCTTCAGGAGAATGAGAACATAATTCACCGATATCTGCTCAAGATAACCAATTTAGTCGACGTTTACAACGCTCTAATTCGCTTCCGGTTGGCGTGGCTGTGTGCAAAACCGTGCATGCTCATGTTGGCCATCACGTGTGTTTGTGTGCGCGCTCATTCTAAACGGTGAAGTGGAACAGAGTGCAGGTAATGAGGGAGATGGGACGGTGTAATTATACTGCAGAGGGAGGATTAGCGGTTTACTTAACCATTAGCAGGTTCACCTTGAAGTGCAAATGCCAGATGGATAAAAGTCACACCTCTTTGCCCTTCATTACCTTCAACTGGACTAAAGACATTTGCTCCTAAGCCACTTTTACTTAGTGTAGACTTTGCATATTTTCCATTAGCTCTTTTGTGTCTTATTTGAGTAGTTTGGCTAATGCACTGTGGCAAAGTACTGTGGGGTATTAAGAAGAGGCATGAAACGAGATCGATGCTCATGAGCCATGCAGCGCGATGCTGTTATTTAGCACTTATGGGAATGTTTTATTAAATATGTGGGTCAAATAAGAATCAGAAGGGATTTATTGCCAAGAAACACACACAACCCCCCCCTCCCGAGTTTTTCAATATCAAAAAAGAAAGGCACCTGCTTCATCAATTTCTGTTTTCATTTACCTCAGAAAACCAAAACATAATTATGTCATCCTCCAGACTGATTGAGTCAATTAAGAATTATAGTGTAATATTACTAAATGTTACAGTCCCATTATTTAAATGAATACTTTCACATCACTTTTAGAAAAAATAAAAATAAACAAAAAGGTGGTATTGAATTCAAACCAACGACAACAACAACACAGCGGAATGGATTGAGTGGAGTTAATAGACACGTCTGCCTGCACTGGAGAAATGGAAAACACCATTCAGACACACAACCGTGTATGCTCTATATTTGATTGAGTTTGTGTGTATGTGTGCATGCATGGATGCATAAATCTATGCTGTTGCTCGTGCACATGTGTGGATGGAGTGCGTGTCCCCCTGAATTGGTGCGAGTGTATCTCATCACCGAAAGGAGACAGAGATTGAAGGCTGAGGGTGTGTCAAGGATTGCCTCCTATTTTAGCTCAGCTGTGGAGGGCAGGATTTCCATTTTTCTTCCCATTACCAAATAAAGTACACCCTGCTGTTAGAGCTGACACGAGGAAGAAAACACATTAATAGCAAAGGGTAACTTTTTAAGCAGCTGTCACAGCAGGAGCAGCTTGAAATATTGCTTTTCAACCATCTACTCCAACGATTAATATAATTTTGGGATTCCTAACGATATAAAATATCGAATTCAGCTGATAACAGACATCATGCAGGTGATGTTATGTTAATTGTAGATTAGGCGAGTTACATTCAGTTTTACTAGCACAACAACATCCCAGAATACTGTCATGGTCTTAGAGTTTTCAGTTTTTGGATCTTAAAATTCTGCTTATTTAAATATTTTCTTTTTTTTTTCATGTATTTATTTCGTTAATTTTTATGTCAGAGTTTATTCGTTTCCTCCATGTTTTCTTTTTGTCTTTTTAAGTTTACTTTCCCCCTTTTTCCTGTATAGTTACTGCTCTTTTTTTTTACCTTGCTATTTAATTGTCTTCTGTGATTTGTATTCACTTTTAGTTCCTCCCATGTAATTACACTGATAGTGTTTCGTTTCCTCCCAGCTCTGTCTGTTCCCCGTGTGAGGGTAAAGTCCGTTCATTCCTTAGTTTAGTGTCTGTTAACCTTCCATCAGTGTTTCTTGCAGGTTTCTGGATCCTGCATGCTTGGTGCTCTGGTGGGCTTTGCTTTATAGGCTTTAACCAGCCAAAATAAGAACTTGCCTACATGACAAATACATTTCACAGTTGGAAAAAGAAGAATTGTAAATACTAAAATAAAAATTTAGTAGACTTCCTGTGACTCCTGTAGTTTAACATAGTGCCAAATGTTTACCTGAGACTGATTTCAGGGTATTTTAATCAAATGTGTTTCTCTTGTTGTTCTTATTTGGTCATTTCTTAGTGAGTAAAGACAAATGTTCAGTTCTGACTCAGCCTGGCCCTTTAATCTCTTCCTCAGGAACCACAGTGATGACAATGACAGCGTTTGACGCCGACGACCCGAACACAGACAACGCTGTTCTGCGCTACAACATCGTCAAACAGTCTCCAGACAAACCTTCACCGAACATGTTCTACATTGATGCAGAAAGAGGAGACATTGTCACAGTTATAGCTCCCACGTTACTTGACAGAGAGGTGGGTTAACTTGGCAAATCTGTTTCTGTGTTTGTGGTGTGGCCCTCTGCACGAGGCTTAAACGTTTCACTGGAGTTTATGAAATGAAGCATCCATTCATTCCTAACATGTCGCCGGTGCTGCTGGCAGACTCAAGAAACCGCGTAGAGTCGGCGTCTGTGTATGTGTGTCGTGTAAGCCGCTTCGGTGTCTGTGTGTGCCTTTGTGTGAGGGAGCACCGGTGCGTTCCAGCTAGCAGGCGCAGTAGCTAGACGAGCGCCTTTCCATTTCCCCGTAAAACCAGAGCGAGACAACGGGATGATTGCTTTTCCAGCAGGGTGACGAATGCCAGAACATCGATTGGCTCCGCTG
This sequence comes from Oreochromis niloticus, assembly GCF_001858045.2. Taxonomy (NCBI): domain Eukaryota; kingdom Metazoa; phylum Chordata; class Actinopteri; order Cichliformes; family Cichlidae; genus Oreochromis; species Oreochromis niloticus. The sequence continues at coordinate 62,662,269 of NC_031972.2, read as the reverse complement.
GTGGAAGAGGAATATTAGCTGTTGTCAGACACTTAGCGAATAGTTTAATTGAGGTGATACACACTCATCCGTCGACTCTGGTGGTGTCCAACATCCCGAAAGCTAAAAACCTCCCATCCGGAACTGTTGGAACCGTGGTGACTAACTGCCCTGATGAGCCAGTCCCTGAGCTACAGTAAACTGTTTAATAGAAGCCTAATTAATTAAAAGTAGGATGAAATGAGATGTAATCGATGCAGTGTGCAGCGTTGCTGCTTTTGTGAGGTGAATAAGAAATCATCCAAGAGATACACAGCTGGTGGTTTTTCCTGGTGTAATAGGAGGATGAAAGTGAGACTTCCAGGATATTTCAAAAGATAATGCTCCAGTAGAGTGTAGAAAAAACAGTAACAATAGCACTACTTCTCTAATGTCTGCAGCCAAGATTTATTACACCACTAACAGGCTAATGTTCAAAAAAGCAGCTGAATGCCTTTGAAGAAGGCAGAATTTTCCACCTTTTCTCTTCATTTTTAAACTCCTGAAATTCATAGCATGTACTTTAAAATAACCAGTAACGAAACTCAAACTAACTCGCGTCCATATGTGAAGCTGAAATCCAGTTGGAAATACAATTATTTCAGCTTTAAGGTTTAACACCTTGGTGGTCACTGACACTGCATTTGTCCATGTGCAGAGAGATTATGTAATGCACATGCATGTGTTTGATTTGCACTTATTTTGATCAACACATGTTAAAGAACTTGGACTTGGAAGAAGGGACTCTAAGAAGATGTCGTGTAAAAGAGAGCATAGCATTCGAGTGTTTTTATGTTTGAAGCAATGAGTCAGTTTTATCCTGAAGGATCGTCAGAGTCCTTGAAAACAATTAAATGGGCTCAAAGAAAAAGAAGTGAAACAAGTTTATTTCCATAATAAACAAATCATGACAAATCCATGTATGTAGGAGCTCTTTGTGGTATTAATAGTCACATGAAAAGCCTAAAGCAACATATATGATTGGGCTTTTCATAAGTGTTCTCAGGGTTTTAGCAGACATGTAAACTTTTGTGGATACAAAGAAAAGAAAAGCAGCCAGAAAGAGGGCAGATGGAAGAGCAGAAGGGATACCTTAAAACTGTCCACATCGAGGTTTGACGAAATTTAGACCCAGCCACTTTAGCACGTTGTCATGACTCTGACTCCAGCATGATGCTGTTCAGTTCTATCTGCCAATATAGTTTTTAAATACAGTATGTCCTTTGTTTGTCTGCAATATTTTGCTTTGCAACAAAGGCAAAACACCAAATGGATAGAAGAAACAAAAATTTCCCTATGTTCCTCGAATTCCTCAAACATAATTCAGGTGGCGCTATAAGTGTATTTGGATAGACACCTCACCTGCCCCAGGGAAGCAGAAAGCAATCCAGAGAAAATTGGAAAATCAATTTTGTCACATTGAAATCAGTTTGATTTTCCCTCTAGTGCTTTCTCTGAGGCGTAAAATCCTGTCTTGATATGCACATTTATTCCAGCACTCTCTGTTTTTCTCCTCACTTTATTGTAGACATGTCTCCCCTTGCCGTCTAATATATTCTGACACGCGAGGTTGTTGGATCAATGGCAGGCTGTAATTTCTGACGGCTGGTAATGCTGCAGGAATGAGGCCATTTTCTTAAGTTTGAAAAGATCAACGAGTTTTTGTATATTTCACTGGATTTACATGGAAATCACTGTTAATGAGTCTGCATTGCAAAAATGTCCCTCTTTACCTGCTGTCCTCTGAAGCAGGGCCGTGCAGAGTGCAGCTACCAGATTCAAGCACTATCTGTACGGTACACATCGACACTGCACGTCACTGGATGCTAATCAATATAGGGTTCCACCTTCCTTAGTCTCCATGAAGGCGAGCATGTGTACGAGACTGTTGATGTGTTTTCTTCCTCTGTGTGATTAAGCATGCACATCTATGAGTGTAAGAATAGCTCAGATAAGCTTAAATTAATAAATTATCTGTTCAGAGAAAACAAAACACCTTGTGAGATACTGGCGCTTCATGCTGCGCACATCTTCCTGCTGATCCTTCATCCTGCACAAAAATAATCTCACTATCTCATTTATCAGTCTAACCATAGTTTCATCAGTCAGCTGTGCTTTCATGCACTGCCTCCCGTTGTCACAGCCATACTGCAGCACATTACTTTTAAAGGCTTGTGAACTGAAGGAGCAGAAATTTAAATCAGAAAAAAGCAAAGAAAATTGCAAAGGTGGAGGACGGCAGGCAGGGGTGCACTGAAATCTCCCTTTGTCTTCAAAATCACATCTGAATTTTAATCATGTACTGCTTTGGTTCTTTTTGCTGTAAAGGACTGGATATAGAGTCTGACCTACCAATTTTCTGTCTTAGAGCTGTAAGTCACAGCATATATTATACTTAAAAGATAAACTTGAATATAAAATAAAATGCTTCTAGTTACTGGACAAAGCTTTTTAAATAAATAAAATCATGACGAAAATGATTTTCAATATATTTCCATCCATCAATCTGGGGCATCTTTAGCATAAGGCTCAGGGCAGCGGCCAAGGCAGAGAAGCCCAGACTTCCCTCTCCCAGGAGAGCCCAGAGTTATAATCTCTCCAGCATGTCCTGGGTCTGCCCTGGGGCCTCCCCCCCAGTGACAGGTTCCCAGAACATCTAACGGATGTTCTCCTTTCGGTCACTACCCAGAGCTCGTGACCACAGATGAGGGTAAGGACATAGGTTGGCCATTAAATTGAGAGCTTCGCTTTTACGCTCAGCCTGTTTCACCAGTACAGCGTCCACATCAGTACAGCTGCAGCACGAAGCCGTCTGTCGATGTCACACTCGCCTCTCCCCTCAGTCAACAAGCCCCTGAGATACTCCTCCACTTGGGGGCAGCAACTCATCCCTGATCCTGACTGGGCACTCCACCCTTTTTCGGTTGAGGACCATGGCCTTGGAGGTGATGATTTCATTCCCTCCGCTTCACGCTCAGACTCCAGTGTGAGATGGAGACCATGGCCTGATGAAGCCAACAGAACCACATCATCTGTGAAAGACGAGACGAGATTCTGAGACCTCCCTAATGGTACCCATGTACCACCCATGTTTGCATGCGTTCTCTCTGGGTACTCGGGCTTCCTCCCACAGTCCAAAAACATGCAGTTCATGGCATCAGGTTAACTGATGAATCTAAATTACCCATAAGTGTGAATGTGAGTGCGAATGGTTGTCTGTCTCTGTGTGTTAGCCCTGTGTCAAACTGGGAACCTGTCCAGGGTGTACCCCGCCTCTCACCCTGTGGTAGCTGGGATAGGCTCCAGCCCCCCACGACCTTGACAAAGACAAGCAGAAGAGAATGGATGGACAGTATATTTCACTTTAGCTCATGTGTTATGCTAGATAAGCTGTTTGCAATCATGTTGGATTTGGTATTTGTTACAATTTTGGAGAGATATTTCTCTGAGGCTGATCAGCTGCTCATCCATCATTTTTGTGGCGACCAACTAATCGATTGATGCATTTCTGGTTTAGTCTTATTTATATTATTGTTTTGAGTTACGCTGAATAGCATTTGAACAGTCTAAGGCACAGGTGTCGAACTCCAGGCCTCGAGGGCTGGTGTCCTGCAGGTTTTAGAGTTGTCCTTGATCCAACACAGCTGATTTAATGGCTAAAATACCTCCTCAACATGTCTTGAAGTTCTCCAGAGGTCTGGTAATGAACTAATCATTTGATTCAGGTGTGTTGACCCAGGGTGAGATCTAAAACCTGCAGGACACCGGCCCTCGAGGCCTGGAGTTCGAGACCCCTGGTCTAAGGAGAGATGTGTGTATACGGTTTTCTATTCTAGGTATGCCTTCTTACAGACACCGGGAAGAGACGTTCTCAGAAGTAATGAAATAAGAAAACTGAGAAGGGTTCCCAGTGTCGTTGGCTTGAATATATTTGTTACAGGACAGTTACAGAATGATCACGTTTACACACACACCAGTCATTCTAATCTCTTTTAGTCCATGGAGTGTCCGTGTGCTGGCTGGTTGTAACCGGAGAGGACAGACTGCTAATGGCAGCATGACTTTCTGACTCCCTAATGCTCTCCGGCCAATCTGGGAGCTGTCACTGCTCAGGATAGCCAATCGATAGAGTTGACCGACCCCTTCGCCCCTCTCATGTCTTACACAGGTGAATTACATGGAGGGAAGAGGATGTCTGGTTGTGTGTGTGTGTGTGTGTGTGTGTATTTGCCACTGAATTGTGATGTTTGCATTGATATAATTGAAACTTTGCTTCTTGACGTGACGGTTGCTAAAGTTTTCTAGAGAGATGTGTTATGAGTGTTTGGTGAATCAGCCAAATTAAGGCACATCTTAAGAATTAGCAGTTTTTTAAGGTAAATTTCAATTTTAAAAGTACTTTTGAAAACCTTTTTGACTGCTCTGAAAATGAAAAGAAAATTGATTAGCATTGAGTCTACAACCTCTTGTACCGTCTACGTCAGGGTGGGATCTCCAGGCCTCGAGGGCCGGCAGGTTTTAGATGTGTCCTTGATCCATCACAGCTGATTTAAATGGCTAAATGACCTCCTCAACATGACTTGAAGTTCTCCAGAGACCCGAACTTGACCCAGGGTGAGATCTAACACCTGCAGGAAACCTTGAGGCCTGGAGTTCTCCACCCCTGGCCTACGTTAAATTTGGTCTCTGTTAGGGATGCGCATTGGTAAGATTTTCACGATTCCGATTCCATTTTCGATTCTGTTTAACGATTCGATTCTTTATCGATTCTCTTATCGATTCTTTTTTTTAAAAAAGGAGAACACTAAGGTCGATTAACTTAGAACTTTGAACAAGATAGAAATTTAGGAGTAACATGGCCTTACAAACCCAACATGAGATCTTAAGAGATCCACAGCCTACGGCTCTTCAATGGGGTGTCACAGGGTCCCCAGGAAAAAAAATTGTAAATGTAAAATAATAAAATAAATATTCTTCTGTAGCAATAACAAAGTATAACATGGGGAGTTTGGTCAAATATCAGGGTATGTCATTAACAAATCTAAATCATCCGTTTTATTACTAAATGAAGAAGAAAGGAAAAACCCACCCATAGTAACATCTCATTTTAAGACAGTAAAGGACTTTATGTATTTAGGAATAATGATTTCGTCCAAATTAAGTGAGATCGTGGAAAATAACTATGAAAGACTTTCTAAAGAAATAACAGAGATAGTGGAGGGATGCATATCTCTACCAGTTTCTTTAATTGGTCGGATTAACATATACAAAATGAGTATACTGCCAAAGGTGCTTTATGTGTATCAGAACATCCCCCTGCCGCCTCCTGCTGATTGGTTTAGCAGGATCAAAAAGCTTGTTCTCGGTTTCTTATGGAAAAATGGGAGACCGAGGGTAAGATTATCATTGCTGCATCTACCATACAACGAGGGTGGTGTCATGTGTCCAAATATTGAGTGGTATTACTGGGCATGTCAAATCAGGTCTATAAGATACTATTTTGACTTAAATAACGCCCCACAGTGGTCAGAGATGGAAAGTATTAATTTACATCCACCTTCACCTTTATATTTTTTCTCAGACACAGCAATAAACTAGCAAAAAATCCAGTGGTAAAGAACATGGTCAAAGTGTTGTATGATGTAAAAAGATATATGAAGGAACCTGTAGTATTGTCACAGTTTACACCGATGTGGGGAAACCAGGATTTCAGACCAGGAAGAGAGGATAAAGTTTTTAAACAATGGTCAATTAGAGGACTCCAAAAAATCCAAGATTTGTATGCAACAGATTCTCAAGATATGATGTCCTTCGATATGCTTAGACATAAATATAATATAGATAGAAAGCAATTTTTCAAATATCTTCAAATTAGAAGTTACATTCGAGCGAATCAAAATAATACCTGCACCAAACCACCAAAATCAGAATTGGAAGACACAATTAGCAAAAGCAGTTCAAAAAAAAGGGGCAATATCAGAAATATATAAATTAATTAGGTCCAAAACATCTGAAAGGTTGAAAGCCTGGAAAAATGATTTGAAAAAGGACATATCCATGGAACAATGGGAATTGGTTTGCACAAAAGCTCATAAACAAACAATTAATTCTAGACTAAGGTTGTTGCAATACAAATGGTTAATGAGAATATATATTACTCCAGAAAAATTAAATAAGTACAACTCTAATATTCCAGACACTTGTAATAAATGTAATGAAGATAAAGGTAATTTTTGGCATTGTATTTGGGATTGCAGGAAGATAGGATCCTTTTGGGTTGCAGTAACACAAACTATGAAACAAATATTATCCAAAGAGGTTGTTTTGGATCCTGGCTTCCTTATTTTGGGATTGTACCCAGAAAACATGAGGTACACAAAAAGTGACAGAATGTTTATTGATATGGGTTTGTTACAAGCAAAAAGATTAATTGCACTAAAATGGAAAAAAACAAGGGAACCGAGTATCACACAGTGGATAAAACAAATGATGGTGGCTTTGCCATTGGAGCGGATAACATGTATACTGAAAAGGAAATTGGATGTTTTTGAGAAGGTATAGAGACCTTTTGTGAACTTTGTAGAAGGATTTGTATTAACTGAGGAGGACGAGGACTGAGGACAATGACATTTGATTTGGGATAATGACAAATTTAGGCCTTTAATGGAGCGATGAATCTGACGACTTTTTTGTTTTCTTTTTGCTGTCTGAGAGGAGTGTATGTTCATGTAGTATTTAGAGTGTTGGACTGTTTGTAAGTCACTAAAATGTAAAAATAATAAAGATATTGTTGGGAAAAAAAACAAAGTATAACATAAATTATTCTGTAGCAATTACACAAGAATATCCAGTAATGTCCCTGCCTACAATTAAACACATTCACTTACTGAAAATCGGGGGCATCTGCTGTGGCAAATGGGTGCAAGCCTTTGACCACAAACTTAGTCACTGCTCGGTGACATTCGTCTATCCTGGCCTGAAAGGAGACGCTACCGGTAGACTGCAGCGAGAACTGCCAGCCAGACTCTGTCTGTCTCATCATGGTCACCTAAATGCACAGTAATGGCAGGTTTTGTAATAAGGCAGATCGCGCTAACATAATATGCACTGTTAGTTGATTATTTACCTGCCGCATTAACGGGAGAGGACGTGCAAACGTTACCGCTGCTGCTGGGTTGAGATTCACGAGTCCGGAGCGGAATTAAAAACACGACATTCATTTAAGGTCATCGCGTGTTTTGTGAGCAAATGCTTTTGCATATTCGTAGTGTTTCCTCCTTTAAATGAAATATCTGCTTTGCAAGTATTGCAAGTTGCCCTGTTGTCATCCGTTCTCGTAAAGTATAACCAAACTTTTGAGCGTTTGAGCCGCTTAGGCGCCCTGCCAGGTAAATGATGCTCCGCAACGTGGTGACATCTTTCGGGGCAACTGGAATCGATAAGGGAATCGTTTGCAAAAATGGCAAACGATTCCAAGGAATTGAAACAGTGGGAACCGGTTCTCAACAAGAACCGGGTTTCGATATCCATCCCTAGTCTCTGTTGACGTGACGGTTTATAATCTTCGTTGAGGCGCACGCATCGTCTGTCAACAAACCCTCTTTGCTTGTGTGCTGGGCATTGTAAGCACTGAGATTAGGACCTGTGCTGTAAATGTGTTTACATGTCATTATTCACTCTGTTATGCTTAACTAGTGCAGATCTAGAGTGAAGGTAAATGGATGCACACACTTATCCCTGATCAGTGCAGAAAGCAATGGTGGCTGTAAGTAAAGCGACCCGGTGTTTGTTTAGCGCGACCTTGGCAACACGCTTCCTGACAGCATTCGGCTGATAAGAAAGCGAATCCCGTCTAATGGCTTATTTGGCTCTGTGGCTGGAGTGGCTACATGCCGCTGTGTTGGGATGAATGAAACCTGAAACTCTGGCAGGTTCCACTTTAAGGGGAAACTGCATTCGTTTTCTCCATCGTCACTGTTGTGATCCCCTGCACTGCCCCCACCCCGTCGCTGCCTTCCCCCGATGCTGTCATGTTCATCACATTGTTTTCTTGGTTATTTTCATTTTGTGTTATTTTCTCTCTTTGTCTCGCCGCCTTACTGTCTATCTCCGGTTTTTTTTTTCCCATCAGCCTTGCCTCCCCTTCTCTGTCAACACTTCACTGTGGACATCCAATTACTCGCAGGTCATAGCATAGTGATTCCATTCAGAGCAGCACCATTCAGCGCAGGCCTCAAACAGCCATTCAAATTACATCCTTGGCCGCCTTCAGAGTTGCTGCTCTGCAAAATGTTGTTTTCAAACATTTCTGGGGCCACCACCTAATCTGATCTCCCGAACATAATTGAATGTCAGTCGTCACATAAAGATGGTTGCCTCTCTTCAATTAGCATCTCGTTTCCTCGTGTCACAGCAACGAGACAAAGCAGACAGAGAAATATTTACTCCTCCCAGGTAGGGGCCGGAGAGAGTTATTATATTATGTCATTTATATGCAAATAATACAGCACAGGGAACACATTGATAAGATTTCATTACAGCAGATTTGATGTACACTTCAGTTTATAAACTCCCTTTCATTCTCCTATTACGATCTGCAGATTGGTAAGGTATGAGTAGATGAGCCGGACAAAGACAGATGCAGGACGGTATGGACTCACGTGTAGGTTCTCAGAGCGCGCGGAAATCCAAGCTCTCCACGTCAACAGGTTCAGCTCTTTTCAGCTGGCATGAAAGACACGCCATCAGGAAGTTCTGGCTCAGTATGCGCTAGGAGATGCAACTTAATGGAGAAATGAGAATGGAGGAGAGCTAACGTGATCATGAGTGGCAGAATGGAGAACAAATTTAGAAGCGGCAGAGTGATTTTATTCATAGCAGCAACAATGAATACAAGGCACTTTGTATTCACTGCTTACTGAAATGTTTTTCAGGGCTGTCTCTAACCACAAACTTTGAGAGTTTTGTGGAAGTAATTTAGAGTTCTTATAAAACTGGCCTCAGTATAAAGACCTGAATGAACTACAGCCAGTCCGGACCACAGGTAACGTGACATATATTCAGAGGTCTTGTATTTCCTCGTTAAATCCCTGTTGAATACCTTCTGAAGCAAATTTCGATGAATTTAGAAAAGTTGGAGGTGTCTGAGATAAGGGGGTGGCAGCTTTTTACTCCCTGATAGTTTTGTTAGTGATTAATATGCTGATCTTTGAGACTGATTAATGCTCCTAATGTAATCAAGGTAAAGTTGTGTTAGCGTGTCTGTATAGACGCCTTGGTCTCCTTCAATATCTGAAATGAATTGAGATTGGGACTACGTTAATAATCTGGAAGCAAAATGGCAGTACACAGCAGATTTCTTAGGCTACGTTCACACTGCAGGTCTTAATGCTCAATTCCGATTTTTTGATCAAATCCAATTTTTTTGTCTGCTTGTTCACACTACAAATAAAATGCGACAGCAAACGCGCTCCAGTGTGAACGCTCAAAGCGGCCCGCATGCGCAAAAGAAGACGTCACACACAACGCGCTCTGTTTACACCCAGAGCAAACAGTATTGTTTGACTGATGGCCCTTAATATAAAGACTTCGGACTTTACGTTTCCCAATTTTTGCTTTAAGTTATTTTGTTATTTACATAATAATGTAAATAACCTAATGACAGGGGATTTCTTTAAATCACCCTGCCGCTCTTTCTTTAGCCAAGACTCCTGAGTTTAGAAAACACAAACACTGCAGTTCTTTCACTCGCGAGGGCAGCCATGAACACAGGATCTGCGTCTATTGACTGTCCGCGTCCTTTATTTATACAAGATGTTCCTGTGTGTGTGTGTGTGTGTGTGTACAAAGGTAACAACGTCATTAAGAGCAGCGGGTTTTTCCCCTTCTCTTCATTTGCATGTTCTCGTAAAAGAGCTGAGCTTGGTCTTCTCTACATCTAAATGTTCAGAACGACAGGATGCGGTTAGTATCTGCATAAGTTCATCACACAAGTTACTAGGCAAAAGGTTATTTAAACATGTGCTTAATCACAAATAATGAAAGGATACATTTCATGTAGCTGATCACATATATACAATTTTCTCTTGACACCTAATAATGATCCTTATTGCTGTTTTAGAGGAGCGGTGCTTCAAAGGATAGTTGCAGATTTCTGTCAGAATCTGCAGATTATACAGTACAAATAAAATGTTCACGTTGTCTTCCCAACAGTTTCACTAACATCTACACTGTGTTAAGGTTCAAAAGTTGGAGAAAAGGAGTACGGAGGGCTCACCAGCAAATAACAACTCTGGTCCAGAAGATGTGATCAAAGCAAAGATTTATTGATTACACGCGTGGAGTCCGAAGCTGGGCAAAGTCAGCAATCGAACTGAACTTACAACAATTAGACAAAGGTTTTATATGGGTACAACAACAAAGCCCCCTCTTTTGCAAAAATAGACAAAGTACAGCTTACATCACTTAAACCACAAAATGTTCCGTGAACTTTAACATAGTTTAAAGAACATTACGTCTCATCTCCATCCCGGTGTCGCCCCACGTACGCCTCCTTATCTCCCCGTAGATCAGGTGCACTTCCTGTAAGCATCTGACAATATGCCGGCACAATTTGCAATTGCAGCAAAAACACATCTTCACTTCTTACCTACCAAAATAGATCTATTATGGTGTGTATGTGTGTGTGTGTATGTGGGTGCCTGCTGTGTAGGCTATGTATGTGTCATGACCTCGTCTGCACCCCAGCTCACCTCACACCTCTCTTCTTAGCCAGACATAAGGCCTGTGCTCATGCACAGCTGAACTATGTGTGACTTCTAAATGTCACACTCAAATGATGATACTCAAACCATGAAGGAAACTTACTCAAACTGAACATAAATGAAACTTAAGACTTACTCAAAAGGATATAAGTGATAAATGATACAAACTTAACTCTTAGCTCTAAAGAATATAAGGATATAAGGATATAACTCCAGGCATATGTCATGTAAGCAGGTGTGTTGCAATTCCTTTCAGAGCTCCTGTCCTCCTCACCGTGTATTGGCTGATCCTTAACGCCTGCCAAGAGTTTCTGACCTTCACGTGACCAGGAGCCACAGCTCTTTAATAAGCTCAAATGCAATCATGTGTAAAAGATTAAAATCATTTTCATAACAAAAGTTCTCTCTTCTCAGATCTACCAATATGTTTGCTCGTCTCTACTACAGTTCAATCATTGAAAATTACACTGATCAGCATACTATGTGGAAATTACAGATTACATCATGGCAAAAGCATTTTTCAGACCCCTCAACTGGATGGCCAGGAAGCGTTCGCGATGTCCTCTCCGCCGCTGATAATCGGCGTCTGTCTTGTGTCAGCGACGTAAAAGACGGATTTAATGCGACATGACCGTTCAAACAGCAGTCGCTTTCTAAAACATCGGATATGTATCGGATTCAGTACCACATACGAAAGTGACCCAGATCGGATTTGAAAATATTCGTGCCGTTCACACTGTCAGACCGTGATCGGATACGGGTCGCATAGGGGCGAAAAAATCGGATTTGATGCGCTTTCGCCTGCAGTGTGAACGTAGCCTAATTTGTTTGTTAATATCACGTCTGTGAGTTGTACAATTTTGAAGGGAGCGCAGAGACATCTTCACCCATCAACAAACGGATGAGGAAACGATCTCAGCAAACACATCATTCTTCACAGTAAAGGTCATATAACAATAAGCAGGACACCGTTTGGATTGGAGGGGAAGCTTAATATCTGGCACATGGCTGCAGCGTCTGCTCCCCTAACTTCAGTTTTAGTTCCTGGTATGTACTGTGTAAGGTGCAGTTTACCTTTGGATGTGTTCATGCATCCATTTATATTAGATAAACTGATAGTGTTCAGGCTCACTGTAACCACGTTACTTTTTAAATGTCCATTTATGTATTTATTTACTCACCTGTTTTTACTATAATATAGTTTTACACCTGGTTTCAGTCCCTACATTTGGATTGAAATGGTTTAAAGCAGCGGTGCCCAACCCCCGGGCCTCGGACCGGTACCGGTCCGTGAGTCGTTTGGTACCGGGCCGCGAGAGTTGAGGCTCAGGTGTGAAATGTATGGTTTTCAGGGTTTTTATCGGTTTTCAGCATTATTTTGTTATCGTTTTTATCATTAACTCTGTTTTCCTGGGTCTTTTCACGTGTGTTATGAATAAATCTTCTTTTTTTCGGTACCGGTACTGGTTTTATTTTGTTGTATTTATCCGCGACACCTTAAAGGCCGGTCCGTGAAAATATTGTCGGGCATAAACCGGTCCGTGAGGCAAAAAAGGTTGGGGACCGCTGATTTAAAGAAGGTCAGTTTTGCCTGTGACGCAGCAAGAAGTCAAAACCAATTACAGTCACACTTGCTCACGCATACGTGATGGCTTTTAACTGAGAAACGAAGCCTAGAGAAGAAAGTGAAACACATGAGTACATTACCAAGAGATCCCATTATAAAGAATGTTACTGCAGTGTCTCCCATGGCCAGTAGCCAGACTTTTGGCAGCTGTAATCAATACAGTGTAGTTGGTGTGAACCCAACCACCTCACTCTCTCTTGTTCTTGCCTGAAATGAACAAGGTGAACACCGTTCACGGGCATTGATGAAATACAGCGCTCTTACTTTCCGACTTCATCTCAGTCCTTCCTCCTCCTCTTCCTGCCTTCCACTCCTCTATCATGCCTCTGTCCAGTTGCATTAGTGAGGAAATGAGATTCCCCCTAATTAATTAGATCTCCGAGTGCTAAAGATGGAGATTACACCCCAATGAAGGTTAGAGGTGTCAATCACAGTTTTTTTTTCTCAAGCTGAGCGTTCCTCGAGATAAATTGAGCCCCCAGGGCATTGTGGGTAAAAAAAAAAATAAAATGTGTTGTTAATCTTTGTTTTTTTCTCTCTCTCTTGATTTAATTGAGTCTTACAGACACTACTCAATGAAAGTCTGGGACCAGACAGAAAACAACTTGGGAAATTATATTTCCCCTGACAAGCAGAGAAGAGAGGCACAGTTTGAAAAGATGAGAGAGAGAAAATGAAAATAAAAAGGATGAAGGTGAAAAATTGGATCATTAAGATACTAAGAGGGCGGAACAATGGAGACTAATAGGACAGGACAACCAGAGAGAGAATAAGGCCGGCAATCCAAATTATTCCAAATTAGGATAATTTTTGTGCATGCAGTGAGACAGCCATCACTGTAGGTTATTGATATTTCCTAATCAATTTATTATTATTATTTTTTGTTGTGTTTTCTCTGTGGCAATAAATAAAAAAAACCAGCTAAACATGTTTGTGATTTTTTTCTTTTATGCTAAAATAAAGGCAATCTAGATAATACGGTCAAACAGTGTAACCAGTTCTGACTTTGTTCTTGGGTAACAGAGAAAACACGACGTTACTGGATTTTCTTCCAAATACTGTCTGTGGTTTGCAGGAGAGCAATGCCTCACTGCTGCATACGTTCAGTCATCTGGTTGCCATCCCGGCTATAATAACTCTTTAAATATCTATAATTTATGCTCATAAGGCCACGAGGGTGGAGACACTGCAGCAACATTCAGTTCAAATTCTGAAACATCCGAAGACGGTCGATGAAGAAAAAGTGAAGTCGTTGTTATAAAGGGGGATCTGATGGAACCCGGCAGGACGCCCAGTTTTAAAGGAAAAAAAAGTATTTGCCACCTTTCTTATTTCTTGTTATTTGACACTTTTTTCACAATTAAATTTTTCAGCTTGTCAAACAAATCCTGATATTTGACAAATCTAACCTAAGTAAATCTAAAATTCTGTTTTTAAATGATGATTTCATTTATTATTGGAAAAATGATCTAAACCTACCTGGGCCTTGTTGAAAGAGTAATTCAGTGATAACTGAGACCTGGTTGTGCCACCGTTGGCAAAAGAGTTGCAATGAGAGTTTATCGATGACTCATCCATGTAGTCACAAAATAACTCAGATTATCTAAAGACTGCAGGCCTCACTTATCTAAGTTCCGTTTAATGTTTGTGATTCAGCAATAAGAAAATGACATCCATGGGAGAGTTCGAAGGTTGAAACCGCTGCTGACAAAGAAGAGCACAAAGGCTCATCTGCCAAAAGACCTCTTTAATGAGTTTTAAGACTTTTGGGAAAATATTTTGTGGAATCACAAGACAAAACTTTTTGGAAGGTTTGAGTCCCTTTACATCTGCCCTAAAACTAACACAGCATTTTTATAAAAAAGAAAATCATACCAACAGTCAAACATGGTGGTGATAGTGTGATAGGCTGGGGCTGCTTTACTCCTTCAGGACAACTTGCTGTAATTGATGGAAACATGAAATCTGTGATATACCAGAAAATCCTGACGGAGAGTGTTTCGCCATCAGTACATGCTCTGAAGCTCAAGCACACTGAGGTTAGGACAACGACTCAAAACACATCAGCAAGTCCATCAAAACGAAGGGTTTTGGTGTGGCCCAGTAACCGTCCGGACCTAAATCCTATTGATACGCTTTAGCATGGCCAGAAACAAGCCTCTCACGTTTGAAACCCCCCAGTGTGGCTGAATTAAAGCAATTCTGCAAAGAAGTGTGGCCAAAATTCCTCCATTGCAATTGGAAAGACTCGTTACCAGTTATCACGTATCCGTTTTATGGGGCAATTACTTTTCCACATAGGGCCGCGTAGGTTTAGGTCTTGTCCACTAATCTTTGTCAGTTCCTTTTTTTAACTTCCACTCCCTCAATTAATTTGTACTTTTTAAGTGCTTTTCTTGAGATTGATACAGATCGGTACTACATTTACAGTAGCAATAATCTGGAAGACAAAATTGCGGCACACAAATATCAGGGTGTGTGCTGCAGCAGGCAGGATGTAGGACCCAAACGGACGACTGGGAGACTGAATAATTAACCAAAGGTGGCAGCTTTATTGCTGGAGAACATTTGAACATGAAATACAAGAAAACTAAACTAGAAACTAGAAACATGAGGCTCAAACTAGAACAAAAAAAACAGGAAACGGAGAACCAGAACGTTACTAGAAGCACAGAGGAAAAACAGCACGGTGAGGGTACGATGTGACAAAAGGCAAAGGAAAACACAGGGACTAAATGCACAGGTGAGACAACGAGATGATGGGGAACAGCTGGGACAGATCAGACCTAACGAGACAAAGGAAGCAAAGCAGAATACACTAACATGAGACTGTCAAAGTAAAACAGGAAGCAAAGGCAAAGAGACATGTCTGACTGGATATGCAACACAGGGTAGACACAGTGACCGAAACTATGAGCTGGAAGTACAAATATAATACAAACAGAAAACCAAAGCCATGTGTATCCTTGTCCTGCAGTGTCTTTAGTGTTGTTTTTGGCTAATATGCGGCACTAAGATCTTGCTATAGTGTGCAGGTATCGACTGCCTGAATGAAGAATGCTAGTGAAATCCCTAATTATGTTAAATACTGTAGCAGGTGTAAAAAGTTATGTGTGTCTAGAATAACAAAATGTATCTGGCCTCACTACCCGTTAGGGTCACGACTGCGACTGTGTGAGATTTAAAAATGCATAATTTCTCTTAAACAAACAAAACTAAAGTGACAGCGGGCTCTAGATATTAGCAGAGCACAAATATTGGCTCGTTCAAATTACTATGCACACAGAATAAAAAAAAGAAAGACACAAGACCTTTTTAAAATTCCAAAGTAATCTACGAGCGTGGAGTGGATTCTGACTTTTCCTGTGTCCTAAGGAGGTACTGAAAGGGCAGCGGAGAAAAGGAAGTAGGAAAGGACAGCAGGGCGCGACCTGTGAAGGGACAGATGAAGGAGACTGACAAGAAGAGTGAGGCATGCAGGTGAAAGGCTGAATAATTAGGATGAGTCGACTGCTTGCTTGGAGGAAAACGTCTGTGCTAAGTGGAAGCGAGGGCTTCTCTAATGTCAGAGAGGTCCCGGCGATGCTACGCTGTCATTATGCTTAGAGAGGGCATCGGCACTCTTACCGCCCTCTTGATGGCTCTTCCTCTACCTTCCGACTTTCTCTTTTTGTCTGTGCTTCCTGTGTCATTTCATCCTTCGTCTGCCTCCCCTCATTCCTCTGATTCACCCCTTATTTTTTCCATCCTCATTGACCTCAGGATAAAGAGTATTTGTCAACAGCTCTTACTCTTCATTGAACCTCCACCCTACAATGGCACTTCAGGCTCGAATTAATTTTACCCTGTCTCTGTGAGAAAGCGCATTGATTGGAAAAGTTTGTTGTTGTGTCCTGAGTACTTTTTTATTGTCCTCTTTCCCATGCTGGTTTCTCCTGCTGATGAAACTGGGCTTGGTTCATTGCCTCTGTTAAAGCTGAAAAAATACAGTCGGGCACATCTCTCTTTAGGTCTCAATCGAAGCAGCCACAGTGTAAAGATCATTCAAACTGCAGCCCTTTGTTTCACAGAGACATAGATCAGCATGTAAATCTATGCTGTTGCACGATCTGCAATATGGATTTGTATTGTAAAAGAGACAATAAGCAGAGGAAGTTGTCATTAGCACAAATGGTGCCATATGTGCCGAGGTCATACGGTAATTCTCCTTGTGGAGCACAGCAGTGGGATTCTGTAAACTGTCTAATTTCGTTAAGCCCAATATCTACCGAATGTCAAACAAGGGGTTCAACTTCTGCCTTGCCATTTCCCAGTTAATCTAGTTTAATCTTTTTGTAGCCTGCTTGAATCAGAGCTTAACTGAATGTATGCACAGTATCATCCTCCTCCTACCTTTGTTGTCTCGCTCTCAAAATAAAGGATAAAGGTTTAAATAAGGATCAATGTATTGTATTGAACCAATACTGGCAGCGGTGTTGTATATATGAAAATAATGCTTGAATTTAACCCACTGTCATTCTGTGACGTTTCGAACACAGTCAAGCTTTTTTCTGATTCGATAGATCAAAGAGTTCGGAGCCTATAATTGGCTGTTATCCTCTTCAAGACAGTCTCCTTGTGCAGCCATACTCTGCTCCCAGTGCTCCTGCTGTGTTTCCAAGTCAAAACTCACAATGTTAGCAAAGATCAAATCCTGTATCAAACTGACCCAACCTCCCTGTCAAGAATCACCACAGGGCATGAAAGCTTTGTCTGTGATCCTGACACTGAACACAAGTCTTGGGAGAGACCTGCACTCTCCAAATCCAACGATCAGGAGAGGAATGGAAAAATGGAAAATACAGTCAAACAACAAGAAAAAGTGCACGAAACAACACGAATGATGCACTGTTGCATGTGAGGAAGAACGTTCTGCTTCAGCTGAAATTTAGCACGTAGCATCCTGAAAGGGTTCAGGATTTTTGTTAGTTTGTTTACACCAATGCCATCGTCATCAACACTACTCTTTCTTTTCCCCAAAACTAAATTCCAGTTGATGTGATGCCTTTTTGACCCAGTGGGTGCAGTTTGCTTTGCAAAGAGTGTGGGGAGGGGCACTACTGTACTTTGAAGTTGATAAAAGCCAAATCATACAGAATTTCTTGCCCTTTCTGAGACTCTAGACTCTGTTCAGCTTCCCTTTGCACTTTGCTAACCAGATACTGGCTTCCCCTCTACATACAGTACTGATTTTTTATTTAAGTCCATCTCACATCAGTAGTATATTTTCCAGTGTATTTTTACGACGCACTGCTAGGCCTGCTCTACCGCCTGTAGCTCAGGCGGTAGAGCAGGTCATCTACTGATCGGAAGGCTGATGGTTCGATTCCTGGCTTCCCCCTAGTGCCAAATATCCTTAGGCAAGATACTAACCCCATGTTGCTCTCCGATGTGAATGTGAATGTTAGAGGCACTAACAGCTTAGAAAAAAGTGCTAGTGTGAATGTGTGAATGAATTAGTTGCATAAAGCGCTTTGAGTGCTCAGAGTAGAAAAGCGCTATATAAGAACCAGTCCAATTACTATTTCTTAATGATTTTGCTGGCATTGGTTGTATATTGTGATCCAGTACTGCACAGTGTAAATCATTTCCATTTTATTTTATATGTTTTAGTGACTTTAGTGTAAACTGTTTTCACTGTGGCCTCAGAAAGACACATTCTGAATACTGTGAATATAATGGCATCTTTTCAAAGGGCAAGAGAGGCCAGAGGCACAGAGAGAAAGACCTCCAAGTCTCTCTGAAAGCTCAAGATACAGTACCCCACGGCTGGGCAGGCATGTGGCGCCTCACAGCAGCCACGCTTTGACACAGTCACCACACAAACTATGTTTAATGTTTGTTCAGTGGAATGGAGTGCAAAAAAGTTTGCATGGATGCTGTAGCCTAACTGTCAGGGAGTTGGTCTAGGTTCAGGCACTGGCCTGTATAGAAAGATGTGTGCCTGATAAGTCCTGTGGCCTCTGGGCCACAAAGATAAGCCGTGCAGAAAAATAACGAGGCAAGTCACTCACAAACTCTATATACAAATTCACGGTCAGCCAAAACACAGGCTGGCACACACACCTAGATCATACAGTGACCTTTATAAATGCCCATACTCACCTTTGTGCTGAAATCTGGTTTCCTGCGTTATCACTGAAATTGAAAAAGAAATGAAACAAGTGAATGCTCAGAAACTAAAAGAATTAGTGTGACACCATAGAAGTGACCAAAGTGGGATACGTTCACAACAGCCCATGCACAGTGTATGTATCCCATGTACTGTACTTTTACTACAGTATGGTAAGTGGTTTTGCCCAAAACAAGTAATAAAAACCAGTTTTAACAATGATGAGCACATTTAGAGCCAGTTACATGCATCGATGCACAGAGAGAACACTCCTGTGAGGCTCCTGTGCTATCTGTTTTTCTCTCCACCTTCTTCAGCTCCATTTAGTCCGTCCACCTGCTGAATGTTATGTGAATGCATAGGTTTTTATAACCACTCATATGATGACAGGCGAAGTTAAAACCTTTAGGTTAACAGGTGGCCAGGTAGGCGACAGGTTTCTGGATGTTTCACACTTCTGCCTGAGAATACCTGAGGATGTTCAGGGCCGCTCAGTTTCTTTCTTTCTGATTAAGGTCTAGTCCCCGCAAGAACTGGTCAAATAAAGTTCATACACCTTTGCCAAAGATTTGGGTTTGAGACACTTTGGTGGCAAAGTGACAGCTGTTAGCTGGGACTGTCAGCTCAATATCATGTCATTAAGTCAAAGATCTCCAAAAAACCCTAATTTTAAAAATGTTTCGACTGTGACCTCAGTGGTGCACCCTAACTGCACCAAGCAGGCCTACTGTAAAAATGAACATCTAACAATTGATATTTTTAAACTTCTTAAAAATTGCAAATTACTTTCTCAAAAAGAAAAACAGGCTTATCCATAGCTATAATGCTGATTCCTGTCTGGGAAATGACCTATCAAGTGCGAGAATTTATTTGCCATCTTTACTAGAATTGTAAACTATGACAACCTATGTCCTTACGAAAGGAAAATATATATTTTGTCAGAAATGATTGATATCATTAGTCCTGACTGAAGGGTACTAGTATCAAAGCTATTACAAAGACAAAACCTTAATTTCCCCTTGAATTACTACCAACATTTTTCAACAGCTGCCCTATGATTTGTATCAGTCTGTGTACCGCTTACAGAGGAGAGATGCTATGTGACAAAACTTCTATTGGATGGCTCTTAGTCATCAGTATCATACGTATGAAAGAAGCAATCAAATTCAAAGTATTGCAGTCTGTCAAAATGATCAGGTAAGAGCTGAAATAATCTCATGGTTTTTATGGACAGACAGTTTCTGGGTGTGTTGAAGTCTTTTATGCTGAAGTGGGAGGATCAAATATTGCAGTATTGCAGTTTGATTTTGGTGTCAAGGATTAGGGAGATTTGAACAGATCCCATTCAAAAGCTTACACACTTTTTTTGTGGATAACGCTGACTTAGACTTTGATATAAATCCCTCCAAAAAAAAAGGACAACATTTCTGTTTGAACTACACAATATGCATGTAGCTGCTCTGTGAAAAATTGTCATCCAGTATTGAGATGCCAGTGTATTCTGAAGTACTGAGTGAAGAGGCGTAGGCTCAGCCAGAGGTAGAGATGCCCCACTTCAAAGATCTGACTCGACTGAGAGTTCTGTAGTAGATGCACTAAGACATTCAGATACTTAGTTTCAGAAAAGTTGTATAATAGCAACGAAGAAATCGCAGACAGAATCGTGCCGCACAAATGAGGAGTATAATCTAAAGCTGTAGATGTCCTCCTCTACAGGAATCATTTGTTTAAAATCTACAGAGACACAGATTGTTCATTATAAATGTACTCATTACAAAAAACGCAATCAATTGGGGTCATTGCGCACAAAATTGTAATTGCTCCTTACACAAGTGTCACCACGCCAAACGATTTGGTGGCCATTTTGGCCGATAGTCAAATTACTGTAAGCTTGCAACAGAAATTGATGTTGGCCTTGGTCACACTAATTAAGGAGCAGAACAGACACACAGTGCTCAACGAACCACGACTCATGAGAAGGTTTTCATTTCATATTTTGCCTCCACTGTGGGTGGAATTACTGTCCACTGTTTAGATTTAAATGTCACCGACGGGAAAGTTGGGTCCTTCTGAGGCTTTTTTGTCACCATAAGATAAGATAAGATAAGATAAGATGGCCTTTATTAGTCCCACAGGTGGGAAATTTGTTTTGTTACAGCAAAAGTGCAAAGTTATGTAGCAGAAATTAGAAAACACTGGAATGCAATAAAATACAATAAAATAAAATAAAATACTATATACAATAGAATAAAATAGAATAGAATAATATATACAATAGAATAAAATAGAAATACAAATACTATATACAACTGAGTAGGAAAATACAAAAACACAACTTCGTCAGAAGAAGAATTGCACGTATAGCAGTCTTATTGCACATGTGTGGGTTTGTGTGTTTGATCAGCTGCAAAAGTCTTTATTGTAGAGTCTGACAGCAGTGGGGAGGAAAGACCTGCGAAATCTCTCCGTC
Organism: Oreochromis niloticus; assembly: GCF_001858045.2. Lineage (NCBI taxonomy): Eukaryota > Metazoa > Chordata > Actinopteri > Cichliformes > Cichlidae > Oreochromis > Oreochromis niloticus. The sequence goes on along the minus strand of NC_031972.2, from coordinate 62,641,240 downwards.
CCACACCGTGGGTGCCGCTTTACAGCAGTTCCTAAGAAGTGTCCAGTTTATTTTCCATGAAGCAGAGTGACAGAGACCAGCAATATTTTGTATGTTTTATCATATTACAATATGACCTCACAAAAAGTTTGTTTGGGCACATGTTAAAGTGTCACATGATCATCTGAGATAGGCTGCTCGTCAAACATTTGTCATCGTCTCCTCATCAAATGCTAAAACCTCAGGTTGGATTTACTCATGGAATTAAAAGCACTATAATCACACATTAATACAAACATGCACAAATAAAAGGTTTGCAACTTTAACTTGCTAATGTCATGAGCAACATGCTCAGCATTTATCTTCGTGATGTCATGAAACCAGGATTTTTCTGTCTGCGTGAATCTTAGTTAATGCCATGAAATCATGGATCTGGATATCTGTACAACTGCAATCTAAGCCTGCAGTGTTGATGGTAATTTTTATTACCATCAACACTGCTCAAAAACAAATGTAACTCTAGTTCTTTAACTCTCAAAAAACTTTGTGAGATCTTCAAGAATTGACTCTGACTTATTCTCGATCATAATCACAGCACTCCACTCGAAGGGTTAAAATCCTGAGGCTGAAGCTATTTTAGGGCAGTCTGATTCTGAATATTGATGAGTCAGATTGCCAGTGGTTGGGGAGAATCAATCCAGTTGAGGAATGGAAGTGTCGGAGCTGCTGTGGCTGTGGCCAAGTTGTTGTGCTGCTTCTTAGAAGGCAGACGTGAGAAGCCTTCCTAAATACATATCTGGCTGTATCTGTATTCCCCGCCTGCACCCAGAGTTGAGCAGATTTACATGTTGGTGAATCCAAGCAGGTGAGTGTGAAATAAAGCATATCAGGTCAACAGCTTGTTGAAGACAGCGCTGTGCTTAAAGCGATCACTATCATGGAAATGGACTACCACCTTGTGTTCTGATATAAGTCTGAAACCAATGCAGCAATCTTATGTGAGTGTGTATGTTAAAAATATGTGTGCAAGGTACTCAGCTACAGTCTGTGCTGTAAGCAAAATCATAAACCCATGTGCTGCTGTCACATGAATCATTGTGTGGATCCTGGAAGCATCCACACTATTGAGTTCCTGTTTCTCTTTATTCTTTATACTTTATTCTTCAAGTTGCTCCGTTCTTTGTCTGTTAACTACTTCCACAATTTTTGTGCAATTTTCACCATTCAAATTTCACAATATTCTGCTATTTCTGCTCATTCCTGCTACATCTTTTTGTACTTTTAACTATTATACTTCTTAAAATATTAAGCGTTTTATGCAATATTTTTGCCCATTGAAATGAATGGAACACATTATCAATGTGGTCACTTATTTCTGCTTGCTGGGCTGAGCTGTGTTTTAGCTCAGTGAGATGAGCAGCCGTTCTCAGACTGGGAGGCCCGGGTTCAAATCGCGCTTATGGCAACATTTTTTTCAGTTAACAGTTAAACTTTTTTTTACTCTTTTCAACGCAAATTTTATGTTCTTCACCCCTTTTCAGCAGAAATCTCAGCTTTTTCAGCTGTTTCCAGCAGATATTCTGCTGATTCATCTCTTTTCAGCACAAGGTTCTGCTTCTTTACTCTTTTCAGCAGAATTTTAAGCCTTTTCACCACTTATCAGCACAGATCTCAGCATCTTCTGCTCATTTCACCAGAATTGTCAGTCTCTCCATCTCTTTTTGTCTTGAGAGCCAGTTTGGCTCAGTGAGATGAGTAACTGCCTCGAGACCAGGAGGCCCAGGTTCGAATTCTGCTCGTGGCAACAATTCTTTTCAGTACAAATTTCAGCTTCTTTACCCCTTTTCAGTAGAATTTTTTGCTTTTCACAACTTTTCAGCAAAGATTTCTGCTTCTGCACCTTTTTTATAGCAGAATTTTTAATTTGTTCACTGCCATACAATTTTTGCAACTTTTCATTTTTTTCAGCTATTTTCAGCAGACAGCTTCAGCGTTACAGCATCCACACAGCATTTTCGCAGGAAATGCAAATTTTTCTAGTTCTTTTTGCCTTTAGCAGATAGGATTTTATACATCCTTTATTGTGCCTAACATGACATGCCTTTGTGTGTGTGTGCATGTATGTGCACATGTTTAGACATCTTTGTGAGGACAGATAATTGGCATGCTACTATACTTGTGGGGACCAACAGTCACTTGTGGGGACCAAATGCCCGTCCTCATGAGTTTGAAGGCATTTTTGAGGCTCAATATGTGGTTTTAGAGTCAGGGTTACAGTTATGTTATGGTTAGGGTAAAGGTCAAGGTTAGGCATTCATTTTTGATGGTCAGGCTTAGGGTAGGCGGCTAGGGGAAGCAATATGTCAGTTAGATGTCCTCACTAAGATATGAAAACGAACGTGTGTGTGTGTGCAAAAAAGTATCTACTTGTTTCATAAAACTCTGGTGAGACGTTCCATGCAGCTCTATCAAAATGATTTGTATTCTATTACATTCTATTTGAAATCACTAGTCTACCGATCATTTACTTGTTTTATGACCAGGAAGCTTAATGACTGCTCAGCAGGAGTCAGGTGGCTGTCTGTGTGTTAATTTCTGCACAGAATTAATGATTTTGACTGTTTTAAATGACTGTTTCTTCCCACGTATTGTTTCCAGTTCAGCAACACAGAACTTAAAGTTCAGTTACAATCTTTTTTCTTATGTAATCTCAGTATAAATCTGCATCTTCATGCCACGTACAGAACTGGCAGCTGAAACTCACCGGGATCTGATTGCAAATATTTGTTCTTCGAGTCTGTTTTTTGAAGCATGCAGATACAACTGTGGACGTTTGTTGACAGCTCAAAGTACTAACCAGCTCCACTTAACTGAAATAATAACAACTTCTGTCTCTGTTTAATTCATTAGCATGGCTTCTTGTGTTTTCACTGACTTGTCCCTTGAATTTGCATGTATTTAGGTGAGGAAATAGAGTGGAATGAGATGCCTGCATTACTATGCATGAGTCTCATTAAAGATGCACTCATCAACTCTACATTTTATTTGGATTCCCTTTGCAGCAGTACAAATCACTGGTAATCAACTGTGGTGACATTTTCCAGCAATTATAAGCAAGCTGTCCTTGTTTCAGCAGGCGCTGGGAGACGGATCTCTCCATTTGCCCCACAGTGCCAATGTGACAACAGTTTTGTCCCATGAGAGATAAGGACATTTAATCTGAGAAGAGGAAGAAAGGCATGAAGAATGTTTTCGATGTGGAATGAGCCGTTTATTTTCCAAATAAATTGTTTAAAAACAAAAAGACATTTTGCTATCATATTCACATGAAATTTCCTGGAAAAAAAGGCATAATACCATATTATTATTATAGATCAAGAGTTCAGTAGGTGGAATTGATTCATAAACAGGCAAATTGAAGGGTTCCTAGTAGAGATGGACCGATCCGATATTACGTATCGGTATCGGTCCGATACTGACCTAAATTACTGGATCGGATATCGGCGAAAAATAAAAAATGTAATCCAATCCATTAAGTATCAAAAAAACCACCTCACAAAACTTGCAACACGGCGTAACTCGGCTCATAACCGTAGCACGTCGGAGCAGTGTGCGTCACGTGATAGAGCGGCTGTGTGTATTTGTAGCCTCGCTACCAAACCAGCATTTCATCTCCGAGGAAGTTATCCCAGAGAGAAGTAAAGCAAGTGTGTAAGTTCATCTCTGAATGTTTGTAAAGCGTTCCCATGTTAAGCTTAACAACCGATATATGGAGCGACTGCCTCTCTCTCTCTCTCTCTCCTGCTGCTACTTCAATTGTGAAACTGCTTAACGATCAGCTGATTGGCTTTTCTGTCGTGAGTCCGTCTCTCTTCTTTGTTTTTGGCCCACTTTGCACCAGAAAGAGGAAACCAGCGGCGGAACAACAGCAGCACCTTTAAGCTTGATAAGCTGTTGTTAGAATTTATTTAATATTACTTTCTACACCAGGATCCTTTTCTACGTAGCTGATGGCTGGTAACTGTGCAGGGGCGGATCTAGCAAAGTTTAGCCAGGGGGGCTGATAGGGCATGAACAGGGAAAAGGGGGCACAAAGACATACTTTTCTTTCTTATTCTCATTTAAAATATGTAGCTTTTAATAAATAATTATCTGAATCTTACACCCAAAGTTTTAATCTGATGTAAAATGTATAGAAGTCCATTACTGTATATAGTAACTGTTAAGTCTAATATACCCTAGTAAGCTATAGTACTTTTTCCTTTGGGAAGGTACCGTCTGTGCAGTCTGCAATTCTGTTGAAGAAAGATGTTGAATCTATTTAATTATTCTTGAAAAATAATTTGTTTCTGTGCATTTTTTTTTCACCCTGCATCAAATTAAAGTTGATTACATCGATTAAGCATCATGAGGTGGAGGGTGGGGGTGGTTCCCTATTTTTTTTTTTTTTTTGCTGGGAGTTTGCAACCCTATTAGTTAGGTTGCTTAATATTTCTGCTAAGTACTCTTTAAAATACCAGAATAGGGAGGATGGAGCAGGTTTAAGTTTATTAGATTGATCAGTGTTGCTGAACTATAAAATATTTTGGGTGCAGTGTATTTTTTTTTTTTTTTTTTATTTATTTTTTTTTTTTACATACAGGTATAACAGAATAGCTTTAGTGTTGTTGTTTATTTAAACTTGAGTATGAACTTATACAAAATGCAGCAAGATATTAAAAAAAACAGTTTTATTGATTAAAAAACACAATATCGGATTCATATCGGTATCGGCAGATTTCCAAATTTATGATATCGGTATCGGTATCGGACATAAAAAAGTGGTATCGTGCCATCTCTAGTTCCTAGTAGGGCTGTTCGATATAACGATATATATCGGATGACGATATAAAAACGTCTATCGTTTCATTTTACGCTATCGTTTGTTTCGTGGTGTCGCAAAATAAACTGTTTACGGCAATATTTTTTCATTATTTTGATGGTCACTGTAGTGGCTATATTAATTTCCTAAAGTTTTCTCTTTCTCTTATATTTAATATAACCACACTACAGACGGACAAGCGCTTGTTTTTATGCGTTGTCGTTAGCAACAACGACGGTAAAACCACCTCGTGTCCGCTTGTTTATTTTCCACATAAACCTTTCACAATAAAGCTCAAGATCCTGTTGAGACTTTTCAAAATAAACTGAATCATGTGAAAGATGCAGAGTATTTACGGATGAGAAGCAAAAAAGAGCCGTCAGGTGCTAAAAAATAAACCTTAGACTCAAACGTTAGAACAGGCTTTTCCCCGCAGCACGCTGTGTAATAAATACTCACAAAGAAAACGGCGGCCGTTACAACTTGTCTAAAAATGTATAGTTTCATGCATCAGTTAAAACACTGGACTCCAGGTACGCGACGCCCAGCTGGAAACACTTCACGCAAGTTGAGCTGCTTGACATTCACAGAATTTACAGAAAATGTTACATTTTTGTGATTTATATCGTTATCGGACGATAGATGTCTTAATATCGGGATATGAGATTTTGGTCATATCGCACAGCCCTAGTTCCTAGTCTAATTTCCAAAGCGCGGGAACAGATCGATTTGGTGCCTGGTGCAGGGCAATAAGTTGGCAGCGTAAAAATTAGGGTTAGTTTGGGGTATTTTTAGTTATTTTGTCTGTGTCTAACTATGACGTATGAAATGATTCAGACAACTAGAAAATCACACAGCCTGATGTCCTGATCGCTCCTTTACAGATCTTTGGAGCCGATCGAGTTTTAACCAAAGGACCAGTTCAGTCCCCCCAAAAGTGCAAAGTGCAAAAGTCTGGAGAGACCCTAGCACTGACTGTGTGTATTAATAAATTCAACTTTGGATGTGCATTATGGTGTTGAAGTCCTCTGAAGGGAAGGACATGTTTGCACGTCAGAGGTGACACATTTACCAAAGCCTTTACTTTTTACTTTAACTACACTTGGACTCTCAGGGTATTTGCATCCACGTTTTTTCGAGTGTTCGAAGAGAGCTCGTCTCTGAATGTTTTAACTGGCCTGTATCACTCAAGAATACAGATTTAGAATTTGATAACTAGTGACTGCATGTCCTCAGCCTTTGAGAAAGCGTCATACAGCCCTGTCAAAAACCCAAAAGGTGCACTACACCGGCCACTTAATCAGCACTGTATCATTATAACATCTTTTTTCAACTTTAGTAAAACAAATAGCAACTCGAGCAAATTTTCATCAAACTGAGCCAGTCTGGACAAAGTGCAGTTGTTTGTGCATACTACAAAACCTGGTTAGAAAATAAACTGTTTTAATGGTAAAACTGTTACACTCTTCTATGCTGCCAGTTGTATTTCTTTTCCACTTTGAACCCTCCTTGGAGAGATGTGGCAAAACAGACTTCAGTCAGCACACAGATTTAAGTGCTCAGTGTGTGGTCGTGCCACCGAATTCCTTATTCCCTAATAAAGGAGTGCTTCAGCAGAAAGGCAAAGACAAAAACAAACAGTAAGATGACACAATCCACATTAAAAGCCATCTTTTTTGATGCAAGTCCAATATATTTGGCTCTGGTGTTAAATCTATTATTTCTGGCAGTTAGCTAGTGGCTCCACCTACTAGTCATAGTCACCTTTGGTCAGCACCATCGCTGCTGTCTTGTTGTGCTGCATTGAGCAGCTTTCCAGAAACACCTTTGCAGTTTTAAGGCCATGGGCTGTAATGGCCTTTGGTCTGGCACTTTTTTTATGTCGGCCTTGATGGTTAAGATGGCTGTGCAACTGTGTAATGTTGGGTTTGTGAAGCAAACAAGCAAGCAAAGGTCAGCAGGGAAACAGATATGCTGGTTCTCAGTATGCTGTGACTGGAGTCAACTGAAACTCTGAGCTATTCATTATTTAACTACACCGGCTGCAGGAATCTGCAACGATGCGGATCCGTTAGCAACAAAAATGTCAAAAGATAAAAAAATAAAAGAAGTAATTTCAGTTCAAAGTGGAAACGCAAATGTTTACTACTGAATATCTGTTATGTATTGACCACTGAATTAATTACTTTGAACACAGCAGCTTTATTTTTGAATTTGACCTGATCAGCTTCTGATTTCACTATAATTGGCTATAAATGTACAAACTTTCAGTTGCAGCACAACCTGCTGCAGTCCCAGACACAAAGGGAAAGATCACTGCTTTTGTTAACATAAACATTGTAAACAGGCATAAACAGCAGGCATTATGATTAAGATTGGTCACAGCTGTTGGATGGTGTAGATGTGTAACCTTGTTCACTGCAGAAATCTTGATTGCCAAGAAACACACGAGTGTATTAATGCAGGCTGCATCACTGGATATATATAGTTTGTGTTTGTTTTTTGTCCCCACAGGGTTTCATTTGCAAAGTTAGCAAATGACTGCTACAGACTCTCTCCCCAAAGTGTAATGTCACGATGGTAGTAATGGCAGAGTGATAAAAAAAAAGAACATACCCACATTTAAAGGGTTTAAGCAAACATCTGTTGTCATTCCCTGTTGTGCACTACAGAAAACTCCACATCAGTAGCTGCTACTTGATGTGGAATTGATGTGTGGTACCAGTGATCTGTGTCCTCCTCTTCCTCGCTGAAACAGAGACACTTGGCTAGTTTTGTTTTGTTGAATGTTTATAGAGTTCAATGAAGTCAAATGCAACCAATGGAAATTAACCATGGTGGAAATTTGTGTAGGTAGACACGATCCCTGGCTACTGAGGCTGGCGATTGGGTCATGGAAGTGACCCAAAGAACGAAATCGCAGATACAAGCGACAGAAATGAGTTTTCTCCAGAGGGTGAATAATTTAGCAATATCACCACTGATCAGATTTTGTCCACACTTTACTATCTGCTATTTTTACAAGATAATCAACATCTGTGAGTCATCATCATGTTTCATAGTCGCCTGCTCTCTCGCCATATCATATACTCTCCTTATTAAATTTATATGAAATTCATGCAAACCAATCAAGTGAGTCCAGCGAATGATTAATTGATCCTAATTGGTAGGAGACGAGGAGTATTTGGAACTGGCTCCCTGGCGGGATGGCCCTGCCACCTCTACTCTCCAATGAATGGCACCCCGTTTGATCTAAACTAATCTAATTAACACTTAAACAGGAACACCTGGGTTCTATATTGAAGGATGCACACACACACACGCAGACACACAAATGCGCACGCATGCTTCCCAGATGGGTCTTTGATATTTCCGATGGTGGCAGGCATCATGGTTATGTTTACACTTAACACAAGCACACTGTCACTCACATTTACACTTATGTGCACGCACACACACACACACACAGTGCATGATCCACTCTGAGTGCAGGACTGTGGCAATGAGAGACTATTTCTGTTCCTAATATACATCTAAGTGCTTACTAAATGACGTGATTAGACTGCGGTCTGATGGTGCACCTGATTAGATTAGCCCCGGTTTGTGCTTTCTGCTCTAACTCACCACAGCCTTAAACCCAACCTTGACCCCAATTAGCCCCAGACTCATCAGAGAGAGCTGAGGGACACTGGTGCTGCAACAGCTTATCATCTTGCTACTAATTGGCCTGATGAAGCAGGATAAATATGGTTAATGCTGAAATGCAAGAACAAATCAATACGTACACCTTAAAAGCCAAAAAACAGAAAGGCGAGAGTATCAAAGAGGTGCTGAGAGAGAAGCTGTGTGAATTTTGCAGTTATTTTGATGCATTCAAAATGGAGAATATAAGAAAAAAATACAAAGGTAAAATCTCTGTTAGTCGTCATTGCAAATATGCAATGACCACTGAGCCACCTGGTTTCACTCGCACCCAGAGATGGGCAGTAACGCGTTACTGTAATCTGATTACTTTTTTCAAGTAACGAGTAATGTAAGGGATTACTATTGCAAAAACGGTAATCTAATTACCGTTACTTTCCCGTAGGAACGCTGCGTTACTAAAACCGTGATTTTTTTCGAGAATGTCTCATGACAGTGACGTAAACGAGTGTGACGTTAGTGACAACAGCTGTCTGCAGATCAACAATGGATAATATATCGAGTGCGGGAGTATGAGCGTGCAGCGTTTAAAGCGTGGAAGTACTGACCTTATTTTGAGTTTGATTCCATAAAAAGTGACAAAAACATTAGTGTCCGCTGTTCACTGTGTGGGAAGAAAACTTCTTTTTACAGCGAAAAACCCCTAAACTTCCAAGCAAGCAGCGAGTGCCCTACGACTGTAATGGGAACTTCACAGAGAAACTCGCGGATTCTTCCACTGACCGCTGCGGCACACCTGCACCAGGGTAAACCTCCGCCTACCCCAGTCCTGCTTTACAGGTGAAAATAGAGCAACAGGACCGCTAGTCTTTGATTTTATTTATTTTCTGCTGTGTTTTACTTTCATCTATTTGAAAGAGTGAGTGTAAACACAAAAAAATATTTTATTTTATGTGCTGGAATGTGCAGAAAATAGGTTTAAATGTTAAACAAATTTCTTCCAGTCAGAGAATGTTGCATATAATTAAGTTTTTGCTTGATGCATAAAGTTAAAAGATTTAAAGTTTTAAAAAGAGACGTTTCCATTTGATTACATTTTGTATGATGGATTATGCAGAAAAAGTAGAATTGGGCTGAAAGATCTATCGCTTTATCACCTATTCAGGTTGTAAATTGTGTTTTTAAAAAGTAACTAAGTAACTAAGTAATTAATTACTTTTGAAAATAAGTAATCAGTAAAGTAACGGGATTACTTTTGGGGGGAAGTAATCAGTAATTAGTAACTGATTACTTTTTTCAAGTAACTTGACCAACACTGCTCGCACCATTTTATCCTTTGTTCTTAAAAAAGAATCAGTTTATTTGCAGATCTGTGTCTCTTTAGAGATTTAATTTTATTAAACAATTTATTGCTGTTCCATCTGTCCATCGACCTATACATCCATCCATATGTTCTCGATACCCACTTCGTCAGTGTCATAGTCTTGAGGGATGGGAGATCAGTGCAGCCTGTGTTTTGCCTATGGAAGTAAAATATCGACAGATTGACAGTATACTGCAGGACATCTGTTATATGGAGGCTACTAATGAGATCCTGCCCATAGTTGTATCTTGTATGTAGACTCGGTGTGTCAGCATTTTAAAAGTTGGCAGTTTCAGAAACTGTACTTTCAGGAAAGAAATGGCATTTTTCGAACAATCTCAGCATAATCCAAATACTGTCATTTGCAAAAGCATGGATGCTGGCAGCAAACAAGAATGCACACTTTACATCAGCTGCTGAGAGAACAGAAGTTTGTTGTACAGCCATTGACGTCTTCTTCTTTCAGCTCTTACCTTTAAGGGTGACCACAGCGGATCGCCTGCCTCCGCCTCTGTCAGACCTTCCGGCTGCTTGTTGTTCTACAGTCACAGCAAAGCAGACCTTTACGTTGAGTTAGATTAGTTTGATGTGCACTTTGACCTGTGCAGGTCAATAAGGCTGAAACCCGGTGGCTGCTCAGTTATGAGGAGAATGCCAGCCTCCTGAAACCTGCTTCTTTTTTCAACTTATTGAATATTATGCAGGAGCAAACTAACTCCGATAAAGCAGTGATTGGTATGGCATGACACTGCAAATGGCCTGTACCGTGCAAACTGAGTGATAGCTATATGTGAGACATTTTATGTTGTATAAATCCCTCATAATAGTGAACAAATGTCTCAATCAAGGTGCCAGTATCTTTTTACAAAGAAAAATATTTTAAATAAACAGAATGCAATGATTTGTAAATCTTATAAATTTCTGGACATAGAGGGCATTTCAAATGTTTAAAATTAGGTATTTTTCTATTTCACCAAAGATATTTGCTCATTTTGAGCAACAACACATCTAAAAAACGTTGGGACGGGGCAACAAAAGGCTGGAAAAGTAAGTGGTACTAAAAGGAAACAGCTGGAGGAACATTTTGCAACTAATTATGTTAATTGGCAACAGATCAGTAACATAATTGGCTATTAAAAAGAGCATCTTAGTTTCTCTGAAGTAAAGATAGGCAGAAGTTCACCAGTCTGCAAAAAACTGCTTTTCAGAATTTAAATATCTTATATATTTGAATTTCAGACTTTGAATATCTTACATCATCTACAATACACAACATTATCAAAAGACTCAGAGAATCTGAAGACAAGGTGGCATTTTGTGACTTTGGTAACATCACTGAGTGGGCTCAGAAACACTTCCAGAAATCGCTCTCTGATTTGTCCGTGCTGTCCACAAAAGGAGGTAAAAGAAATATCATGCAAAGAAGATGTGACTTAGAAAAGGCCACCTTCTTCTCTGGGCCAAGCCTCATTTAAAATGGCCTGAGGCAAAGTAAAAAGTGTTTTGTGGTCAGATGAATCAAAATTTTAAATTCTTTTTGGAAAATATGCACAGCGCATCCTCCGGACTAAAGAGAAGAGGGACCCTGGCACCTTGTTATCAGTGCTCGGTTCAAAAGCCTGATTGTACAGAGTCTGTGCATTTGACAGCTTGTACATGTGGTAAGGCTCCATCTCAGTTTAAACATTTGATATGTTTTCTTTGTTCTTTTATGAATGAATTATAGATTTATGAGCCTGTATACATTTATAAACATCATGTTTGGTTACCAGTTGTTTGTGAGGCATCTGTTCCCAAATGCAGTCTTGTGCTCATCTTCTCTTCCTGTTTGCTTCAGAGCTGAGTTGTTCTGTTGGTGTTTTTACACAGTTTGAAGCATTAGAACAAATGCACTTTGACTATTTCACTATTATTTTTCCTTTTTTTGTTTGGTTGTGTTTTGTGCCATTTGTGGTAACATAATTAGAAAATGGTTTTCTTATGACCATTTAGGTATTTTACACAGTAAACATTGTGTAACATTGTGCAACACAACGTACCACCGAACCACACGAGCGATTGCTGAAGTCGCCTCAAACCTTTGAGCATTAGGGTAACTGCATATACACCTGTATGTACCTTTAAGAATTCATGATGTTTTCATTGCAAAAAGTAAAGCTAACAGCGTATCTGCAGACCCAAAAGAAAAGAGGGATAATCTGACAAAAGATTTTTGCAAGTGCCGCCACAAAAGCTTAGTTTGGAAGAAAATTCAAAAAGGGACAGATGAAATTCAAGGATAGTAAAAAGGAGGAGACAAATACAGAACTCTCAACAGTCCTTAGAGCATCGAGCATGGGGGGAAAATTGAAGCTTGTTTCACTCGAATGCATGTTGAATTGCTCTGTTTTGTCGAGTTTCTTTCTAGTTGAATTATTTGAACTTAGATCATTTTTGTGTCAGTAGAAAAGAGCTGACATGATGGTGGGCAGATACTTGTAAGTCCATATGTCCAAAGTAGTATTAATTATGGACATAGATCAGACAGACAGTGTAATCCTGTCATAGTGTCTAATTTTTATTCTTGTGTGTGATGCTGCATGTTTTTGGCCTCGTGCAACCTTGATCAGCCACTGGAGGGAAAAAACCAAAGAGCTCGGCTTTGATTTAATGAAATCATGATGCAGCTGTGTCTCAGCTCTTTCAGTAAACACTTCCTGAAAGACTTTTAATCAAATGTGCTTCTACCAAAAGCTACAGAAGCTTCTCGATGTTTAAAAAGAAACTTCAGCTCACTAATCTAAAGTACAGTACATGTATAAACTACATAGCACACTGAAAGCCAAAGTTCAAAGTCTGTTTATTTTGAATGCCAAACATTCTCATCAAATTATTCAATCTCAGTTTGTCAAGGGCAGCACTTCTCCGCCTTTGTATCGTAATGTACCGAATTCTCCGGTAAACTTCAAGAAACATATTTTCTCCACCATCATTTTATTATGTTGATACAGTAACATAGAAACACATTAGGCCCTGATTCTGACATTACGGAGTCCCACGAGGGACACTGGAGGACAAAAGTTGAAGATGTCCTTTTGAGAGATCAAAAGTTAAACTTTTTAGGTTCATGTACTTCCAGGTCAGTGCTGAGACCTTTGAAACAACCACGTCTGGACTGGTGATCTGGCATACTCGGCATTTTCCCAGTGGGCAATTGAATGACAGCAGCTGACAGCAGCTCATTGGTTCGGTTTCATTACTGACACTGTGTTGCTCAACCCTACCTTTGCTGTGTGCTCACTGACCTTATAGTTTGGAAGAAGTGACGAAAAGGTGACGCTGAATCCACTCAAATTCACTTAATCCTCCCATTATATGATGACACGGGTGCCGAGTGGGTATTCTGAGCTGCTTGAGGAGGTTATTTTGAATAGCGGGCATCACTATTTGGCCAACAAAGTGAGTAAAACCTGCAGATTTTTTTCATTTGATGAGAAACAGTATTTGCTTTTTGTGTTATCCTCATAAAACAAAATACAGGATTATCATGTTGTTTTGTTTTTTATGACCCGCACTGAGCCAAACAGAGACATCTCACTGGTAAACAGCAACGAGCCAACAACGACTACAGCAGAGGTTTTTATATTCTCACGTTGGGGAATGTAAAACCCATTTCACATACACATTGTTTCATGACACACTGCTCACAGAGAAAGTATATTTTTGCTTCACTAACAAATCCTTCCTTTTGTAATTAACACGATATAATTGTGGAGGGGCCGTAAGCCTATCTATTTGTGTTACTACTCTCATAAATAGACTTTGGCCTCTTTCTGATAAATCTCACAGAATGTAAGTAGCTACAGGAGATAAGAAACAAGAAGATGGTTTTTGGTGCCTTACTGGTGACTTACCAAAGTCTGAAAGGCATTTAAGATGATTAACTTGCATTTTTATGCCTTGGGCTTGCTTCCTGAAAGAAAATTAGGAGTTGCAATTCTGTCAGATCAATGAAATTATGTTTTAGTCATTTTGGGCATTTGCCCATTTACATATTTAATCTTCCAAACATAACTTTTATGAACAAAATCTTTTCTTTTAGTATTCTTCAGTCCCTTTGGGTGAATGAGAACATACTGAAGTGAACTTACACATATTCACTGCAGCTGTTTGTTGATATGCACAACATGTACTCAGCCCTGAAATTGTTGTTTTAGGAGGAGATCATTTGACCTTTGTTTCATTTATTCTTCCCTGTCCTTTTAGTCTGGTCTAACAGTCAAGCTACAGCGTAACCCACCACGTCTTCTTACTTTTTTATGCGTTTTATGCGTGATGTGTATTGCACTGCTATCGCCCGGCTTCATTTAACTGCTGTTGCAGGCTGAGGTCTATTTTATGCTTGCATATTTACACAAGGTTTAATATTTTTACAGTGCAGGTGCTTGGAAACTAGATCTTATAGCAACGTGTGTCTAAATAAAGAAAATGAAATGATGGTATAGTGGATAAGATATATTCAGGTCGTAGATGAGTCAGACATATTCACCTCTGGACTGTTTCCTGTGCAGCTGTTAGATCATTCAGTAACTCTCACTCTGTCCATTTGCACTTGGAGCTCTGAAAAATGTGCCCGATCACCTCTGGTGGAACAAATCTGTGATCCTAAAACTTTTTGATGGTGGGAAGAAGTCAGCAGATTTGGAAATTGGTGCAGAAGAGTAAGAAATAATGAGACATATTATTGATGGCACTGCATCTTCTCGGTATCAGATCACCTGCTGCCACCACATCGTCCAGGATTATTATTGTTATTTACTGAAAAGCTGTTGAGCAACTTTAACCAAAGAAGTTGTCATAGGATTTGTCAGTTACTATCGGAGCTTTGTCAGAGAGAGAACCAACACGTTCTCAGGCCTGTGGCTGAAAAGCTCGGTCAGTCATTTCTCATGGATTCGTCTTTTTTGACAGAGTTGTCCCAAATGGGAACAACCGAGGAGGAAAAAAAGTTTTTATAGCAGCCGTTAGTCACTCCTTTACTTCAGTGCTTTATGAGTTACCCATTTATTATTTTATCTATTTCTCATGGCCAATGAAATGTCCTCTGGTTTGTCTGCAGTGCATAACTGATCGATGGTGCCTACGTATTCTAAGTCAAGTAAAATATTTGGTTAAGTGATGCATCTGTATAATCTGTGTGCTAAAAACAGGCTACTTTCCCCATCTTTATATAGATACAGGCTGCAGTGCCGATGCAGAGAAAGATGTAGCACGTGGGCAACGACTTCAGATCATTAAACCCTTTGAGAAAATGTTTTGGGGCTTCACGTGTTCCTAAGAGAGAGAAGAAGATTTTTTTCATTGTCACAGAGAGCATGGATCTCTGGGCATTTCACATTCAACACCTTTGTACATCATGACCATTTTGTCCTGCCTATGTATGACTTATTCCATCTATATAGAATTTTCTTAGTTTCATTTCAACATGCTTAAAGTCAGTTGGAGCCATCAATGGATGGATTACTGCACTGGCTAAGCGTACAGTGTGTACAGGCTGCTTCCTTTAAATTAAAAGACTATTGAAGATGTGGTGCGATTATACAAATATTTTTCATGCCATAATAATGACCATAAGTCAACTGCAAACTCAGAAGGTCAGCAAACAGTATACTCAAGTGTGAACTATCAGCAGACGTGGAAGTACTGTAGCCTCCTGGGAACGATGTGATCGCTAATGCTGTTAGCCAAGATTCAATGCTAGCAATACCAGACTGGTTGCAGAGGATAGTTGATATAATTGTGGTCTTGTGTGAATATACTTTGTGTAGAAGATGCACATGAAGTACATGATGGATGCATGGATCTATTATTTCTAATAGAGTTCTTATCCTGAAGTTTAACCCCTATTTATCACCTAATAACACACATGAGCTAAATGTTCTCTCTCTGGCCTTTACATGAACAAGCCCACGTAACTATTTTGATCAAACACACAAGAAGCTGCAAAATCTGTTTATAATAATAACAAGAAAAGAAAAAAAGATTTATCAGAGAGTTATCAGTTTGCCACACTGCCACCAACACCTACACGATTCTGAAGAGGCTGATGAAAGAAACAGAAAGAAACACTTGTGCAGGTTCAAGTGGCCCAGATAAGAGCCTCAAGTGTCTTCCATCATACTGTAATTAACTGTTGTCAAAGTGATTAATCATGTGTCTACAGGGGTGGAGTGCAGGAGGTTGCCAGCATTTGTTGAGTTGATCTTGAGGCAGATAGACAATGTGTTTGCACTCCAGTTACTGCTAAAAGTTATAACTGCATCAAACATGCGGAAATACGTCTACGAGACTGAGATGGCAGCATTGTAACCTGCTGTATGTAAGACAACGTGCACGCTTTGATTTGAGCGACAGGAATTAAGAAAAAGTACAAGAGTGATTTTCAAGCTTTTTGCTTTAAAGTTGTACAAATAAAATAAAATATATATTCTAATCTTGCTTATTATTATCTCTGTGAGGTTGTGCACAAATATCAGTATGGATAGTCATATCCTGAGGTAGTAAGGATGATAGATGATACAGCACAATCATAAAGGTATGCATTTCTTTGTTGTTGTTATTTACTATAGGTGCAGAAAAAGCCTGCCAAGTGCAACTAGCAGAAAATAAAAGTTCTTCAGAAAAAGATCAGACATGTTCTGTAGACCTTAAAAAGGCACAGTTTGATAATTATATAATTATGCCGTCTTTTCAATATCAAGGACAAAAGAAATGTTGGAGTTTGCCCCCCGCACCTTTCTTAAAATTTGCTCTCCACCACAAAAAATGTGAAGCACAATGAAATAAAGGTGGGAGGAATCATGTTGCTCCAGTAGAAATTCTGTCACTAGTGGAGTTTTATATAACTCACGTTAACTTTTTTTTCTAAGCCTTTTTATGCCTGTCATCATTTCACTAAGCATTTGAAAAGAGGCCTGAAGAATAGCCAGTGGTTTGGTGCTGTGAGTGAGCACTACCGAAGGGCCAGAGGAGAACAAAGAGCCCACTGCCAATTTGATTATAATATCACACCTTTTCAGAGAGTTAATGTGGTGTCTCAGATGTCAGACTGCTCTCTTTCTCTCTCTCTGCTCTCATCCTTTCCTCACGTATCCCCATCATTTCTCCGTCTGTCTCTCTACCGCTCTGTTCTTCTCATCCTTTCTTTTCTGCCTGCTTTGTGGCCTGCCTTCAGAGGCTTTGATAAAAAAATCCTTTCAAGGTAGAATGCGAAGGCCTGAAATGTCATTCCCAGATCAGATGTCGCTGAAACGAGGCCCGTCATATCATTCGGTGCGCTCGACTTCATTAGTTCTTTGTTCGGTTTTACGTCAGCTTTCGCCACCGCAATCGCTCAATGAAATCACCTGTGGATTCCTAGTTTTTCTCCCACTTATGTTTTACAAAAAAATTATACTGTACATAGAGAAGAAGACGGTGGCATTCTTCAAATGAATACAGGAATTTCTCTCATTCTGGCGTCCATTCTTCTAAAAGTTCAAGAGTTCAGCAGAGGTCTCGTTTCTAAATAAAACTTAGCAGTTCTGCCTTTCAGTCAAACTGAACTAAAAATAAGACAAACCTGCTCATTAAACACTGAATTCTCTATTTAAGGACTCGTAGAAATGTATACAGGCATTACTGGTTTACAGGATATGATCTTCACTTCCGGCGCCCCCCGTGTGTGGCGGCCTGTTACAGCAGCTCCACTCATTCTGAGCTTCTTTCTTATCTCCTCTTTATTTTCTCGTAGTTTTTTGTAACTAAAGCTTTACCAATTACAATCTGCAATCATGGGCTACCGTTTTTTACTAGTCTTGGTTGTTTTTCTCTGTTTTTAACCAATTTTCCACGTGTGGGACTAATAAAGGTTATCTTATCTTATGATCCCATGATTTTATGTTGCACTGCCAGGAGTGCAGTTTCCTACACATGAAGGGTAGACATAACGTTATTGTTTCACCTGTAGGTATGTTCATTGCCATGTTATATTTATATATGTTTTATTTGCTACAGCTAATATTAGCATGGATTAGTTAGAAAGGGGGAATCGAGACTACAGGACTGCATGACAGAGACACAGACACCTGATAATTAGTGTTACGTAATGCACAAATAATATAAAACAATCACAAAACGTGAGGAAATTTGCGTTTGGTTCATTACTTGTAACAAGACGATAGAATAGAATAGACTTTTATTAATCCCTTGGGGAGGTCCACTCAGGGAAATGATGGTTCTAGTAACCATTTCTCCTTAAATACAAATGAGGAAAAACATACCAAGCAGATTCAGGTAGAATAGAATATTAAGAATAAAATATAAAAGTTAAAAATGAGAAAAATAGAAGCAGTCATGTCCAAAAGAAGAGGAATCTAACGGTGATTGAATGGTTTTTCTAAGTTGAACGGTGTTGAAGGAGATAGATGCCGAAAAACGTACGGAAGCTGATATAATAATAATAAAGATTTGAATAACAATACTGTAAATGCTTTTCAACATTTGCACTAAATATGAGCTATTTGTGGGTTGAGCAGCAGAGTTGAGCATGTGGGTTTCACCCGTGAAAATTTTGCCAAATTGCTTATTCTGCTGCGGTTCTGGTTTTGAGCTTCTGGTAGCACAGGTGCTGACAATCAGGTGGCTGATTGGTATCTTATTAGCAGCACCTGTGAGCAGCGGTCATTTGGTGTCTGCTCTAAGCATATAATCCCTGAGTGATCCAGATAAGGCCTGTGCCAAAGGGCAACTTCAAGCTGGTTCTCTGCTAAGCCATTGCAGCATTATTTGGAGTGAGCCGTAGTGCCAGAAACAAATGGATGTGCCCAAGTTTCATATAACAACATTACAACATTACAACAAAGAAATATTCAACCAAACACAAACGCCCTTATTTTTTATTAAGTTTGTTATAACATAACTCAGCGAAACCCCATCGCTTTTTACACTGGCAGTTAGTGCAATTAACCACACCGCGACTCGACTTTGCAAAGTGAAATAGCCGGGGGAAAAGTAACTTTTTTGATGGACTATGGCAGCATTGCTGCTCAGAAGTTTAATTGAGTGTTTCCAGACGGATTAACAAGAGGCTGAAAAATTAAGAAGCTAACTGAGAGGAGTATCTCAATCAGCATGCTGCCAGTGGAAGTTTTCTGACACCTGGAGGGAAAATTCCCTTTCGCTGTAACTCTCGCCCAGAGTGAATGTGAACATCTTTTCTTGGCCAGATACTGCCAGGGAGTTTATAATTGAGTTGAGACTCAGGAAATACTCATTAAGACGTTGTCAGTCGCCAGAGGAGGCCACGCTGAATGTGTTTAGACACCACTGAGACTGCAGGTATCCCAGAGCCTTGCTCTTCTCCAGCTGGAGGGCAAAAGTATACGTCTGTGCTCAGGTGTGCATGCGTGTGTGTGTTCTGAAGACAGCATGTGTGTGTTCACATGTGGTTGTGTGCAAGGGTTTAATAAACTCACAGGTTCACGGAGCACCATCTGCCTGCTCGGCGTTTGATCGAACAGGAGCTGGTTGTGAGGGGCGGAGCTGTCACCCACCATGTATGACAAACTATTGATAGAAACACCTGTTTACTGTCTTTCCTTTGCACCCACAGTCTACCACACAGCAACTTCTTGAATGAATGGAGTTGATGTCTGGAGTCTGTACTGGTTCTCGGCTGGTCATCTGCATATAAACCCACAGAGCAGTCTCATTCCCAACGCGTAACATACCGACCATCTGTCACGGCCCGAGGTGAGACGATTTGTCACATAGCATCGGTATGTTACGTGTTGGGATGAGAACATGTTGAAACCCAATATAAAAGCAGCTTTTTAGGTTAATTTAGCATTTAAATGTTTATTTTTAATGTTTTAGAGTAAAGTCCGTGGTCATCCCAGCCTTTAAATGTTCAACACTGAACATTGTTTTTAAAATCAATATAAGTTTGAAAACGTATATTTCACTCTGTCTGATGTAAGGAAATGTGGGAAATATGGAACTGATAAGGATTAATAAACATCACAAAAATACATGTGGAAATTATCTTTATGGGAAAAATTAGCATAAGGCAGAAATAACCATTTAAATTATCCAGTGATATAATCTAAGAGTGGAATCGGCTTAAAATTAAATAGTAGTTTATCTTTATAATAAGTGTAGTGTGTGTATATAATAATTTGAAGAAAGAATAGAAATAATAATAGAACATAATTTAATGAGGCACATGTACAATATATGATGTACAAAATTTAAAGCAAAAGCTCTATATGTATAAAAAAGTACTGATTGTTGCAACATACTAAAACATAAAAAGTTAAGATGGTGTGAAAGCTGTTAATATAAAGATATAATAAAAATATAGTTGATGACTGTAAAAGCAGAATTTTCTTGAAAAATGTAACATGTGAATAAATGTGAATAAGTAGTAGCTGCCACCTTTCACCTGCTGCACGCTGCAAATTCATTTGTTTAGTTTAGAATTGGCAGAAATGAATTTTGACCTTGTTATGCTGAAATCTACTTCTAAGAAGGGGTACTATGATCGTTGATCATAAAATGCATCCCTCCTCTTTCAACAGGGTCATTTAAGTCAGGCCTTTTTGATGATATCTGTGTGTGTGTCAGATTTGCTATTTAGCTCAGTCTGCAGTTCCTTATGCTAAATTCTGGTTGATGCGATAATTAAAATGAGCCTGAAGGTGTGTAGCCATTGATCGCTCCCTGCCTGTCTCAGATTAAATTGATTAGAGCAATATCTCCAATAAACAGGCAAAGGTACACATACATACGTGTGTGTGTGTGTGTGTGTGTGTGTGTGTGTGCAGGCTGGGTAATATCAGGTCACAGGCCTTTGTCCATAAACAATAACTTGATCACTAACAAGGTCAAGTCTCCAAGCATTTAAAGTTCGGGGGCATGATCAGGTACATAGGTGGTTAAAGGATATTCAGATTCTTAATGCAACTGGAGAGAATGTGTCGGACAGTTTATTAGGTACAACAGTACTGGTTTGGACCCCCTTGTGCATTCAGAACTGCTACATGTCAACAGTCCCCTCCTGGGATCAGGTAACTGTGGAGGAAACTTGAGTACAGTGAACTTATTGTCATGTTGAAGAAGCCAGTATGAGACCATGTGAGCTTTGTGACAGGGTTCATTATGCTGCTGGAAGCATCCATCAGAGGATGGGAGCACTGCAGCCCATCTGCCTCCAATATGTTATGCTTTCAGAGATGCTCTTCTGCAAACCTTAGTTGGTTGTAATAGCAGGTTATGTGAGTTACTTGTGCCTTTCTATCACCTCAAACCAGCCATTCTGCTCTGACATCTGACACAAGGCATTTAAACCCAGAGAGCTGCCACTCGCTGGATTTTTGTCTCTTTTTCTGACCGTTCTCTGTAAACCTTAGAGGTGGCTGTGTGGGGAAAACTCCCAGCAGATCAGCAGTTTCTGAAATGGCCAGAGCAGCCCACCTGGCACCAACGGCAATGCCACATCCAACTTAAATCACCTTTGGGATTCTCAGTTTGAACTTTAACAGGTTGAACTGAACGTGTCGAAAACTGAAAAGCCTTTTTTCTCTATATGACCCAAAACAGAAACATTTTTCAAATAAAAAATAGCAAATATTGGGACAGTTACATAATTTGCGTCTGAGTATGTTCCGGGGTGTCCGTCCATCCGTTTTTGCACCGGGGGAGAGTGAGAAGTCTGAGGTGACTCCACAGTGCAGGATCGCTCCACCAGTGTTTTCAGACAGATGGATGAAGTTTATTAAGCATGTGACAGTTAACACCTCCAATGGAGCAAAAACACTGCAGCGAATAAATAAATGTTGGCTTTACCAGCCCCTTCTCCCTGCTATTTATACACTGGAGTTAACATTTCTATTAGACATGAATTATTTCAATGAATTATTGCTGCTGCTCTGATCATTATGAACGTCACCCCCCCTCGCTCTATCTATAAGCTATATTTCTCCAACTGTTGTATAGATTGAAGATGCTGGCAGGTCACAAATGGATTAAATGTCTTATTTTGGCTGTTTATTTTCAGGAGGTCTGCTTTATAACCACGGCCACAGCCATCTCTCTAGCTTGTGAAGGACTTAATTTGAGTTTTAAGGCTGAATTAAAGTGCACTCAGTTTGGGGTTTAATCATCGACTCATTCTTTAAACTACAACATCTAATCAACAAAAATAGCCAGAAACATTGGAGTGGAGATTCTAAAAGCAAGGCAATACTTCAAACACAGTGTGAAGTATAATTTCACTAATGAGAGGGACAAAAATAGTCTTTTCACGCAAAGCCTGAAAATGTTGAAGTCCGGCGGCTGCATAGTGGAGGATGTGCGAAAAAACATAATGTGTGCTCTTGACCTTTGATTAGAGATGCGACGAGTGTTTACTGGAGCTTTTAACACTGGTGTTTGAGCAGGAAGGTGCATATAAAGGACCTTACAGTGATGTTAAAATTGTTAGCTTTTCTCTGAGAGAAACAATGTAGTGACTTAAATGGTTCCTCGTTAACCTCGTGGTGTTATTACTCATAGTTTCTTGAATATTCAGGTAGAGGTATAGATTGTCAACAATATTCTTATATCTTCTGCATACTTCTGAACATTTTTCTGTGTATCACTGTGTGCTTATTTTCCAGACCCTGCCAACCACAACATACGAGTTAGAGATCGTGGCCAAGGACATGGCAGGAAGTGAGGTGGGCCTAACAGGAACAGCCACTGCTACCATCACCATAACAGATAAGAACGACCATGCCCCAGAGTTCACACATCCGCTGGTGAGAAACTTCCCTTTTTTGCTCTCTGCTTTTTCTTAATGCTCGCTGGGTTTTGTGTGTTTGCTGTGTGAGGTCACTTGTCACCTGTGTGCAGTTTCCCCAACAGAATAGTCGAAGATTATCGTGGCTAATAAAGGAACTGCATCTTTATGGCATCCCAGTGGCATCTCTCTCTGTTATGGAGGCGCGTGTGACAATAATAACTGTAACACCTCAAACATAAACATTCAAACAACACCTCAGATTTTTCAAAGTGAAGTAATAGATTACTGTAGCATAAAGTGTTTGTTCTCTGGGGGATTAACTGTACAACAGTCAGAATAATCCACATTTTCAAATAATACTAGTTTTTGCCTATTTTAGTGTGAAAACAGAGTTTGCTTTCCTTTTCAGGTATTTGTGATCTGAAACGTGGGCAGGAAACATCCTGCTGACAATTCCTCAGAAAGGCAAAATAGTTAGAATGTCGACAGTAAGGTTGTTGTAATACCACAATTAAAAAATCAACACTTACCCAGGAAAATACTGATGCTTGATACTGTTTTGAGCGCCAATAAGCTAAACGTAAAATAAATATATTATTATGTCTTTATAAGCGTATTGGTACAGTCCTCCACAGTAGTCCCAGTTCCTCATGTGAACCCTTGGGACATGTATAAACACATCCTAGACCTAGTTGAACCTGATACTCTGAGGCCAGAATGATCAAGTTAAACCAGCTGCATCATACATCGTCTTATTTTCTGATATTTTCAATTTTGCATTCGGTAAAATCGTGCTTCTTCTTTGCTGTTTTTCCGTGTTTTGTGCCCTGTGGCAGAGACGCTATTTTTACAACAAGCCTGAACTCTTGGTAATGTAGTAATCATAGTCTTTAAGGCAATGGTTTATGCAGAGTTGCCCTTTGCAGTGACTTGACAGATGGACTTTGTTTATGGAGACATACACTGGTGCTACACTCAGTTGCTTCTACACATACTTCATGTACATGTGTTTGTTCACCTAGCTCATGAACTTGTCTGAGTCAGTGTGACCTTTCGTTTTCTCATATGAAGATATTTCATCCTTCTCTTCAAAAGGTAAAGTTCAAGAAAAACCCCGAACAGATGGCAGAAGGTGTGGGTGTGTGATGCCGGTGCAGAGGCTGCATAAGGAAACCTCTGAGCAGGAGCGGTAGCAGTCCTTCTTTTTAAGAATGAACCAGGTTGTTGATTTGAATATTTCTAAAGTTAAAAATCAAAACCAGATTGTCTGACTGATGAAACACATAAAATAACCATAAAATCGTTTAACAGTCAGAGAGAGAGTGCCCTGTAGTACGCCCTCCACATGAATTTGTTACGAGTTGCCCCCTTGGTTGTTTTGCTGTCTGCCTTCATCCCTCCTGTTCACCTCTGGAGCTGGAAAAACACGGAGAAAGAATGAGGTCCACTAGATAAAGACCCACCTTCCACCTTAAGGTGCAGTTCCAACCCTGAGTTGTGTGTTTTTTAATAGAAATGCCCACAGCTGTTGTCAGGTTTTGAGACACATAAAACTTTGCCCTAACCAAACTCCCCCGCAGCCCTCCCATGATACATCGAAGTGTCAGGGGAGCTTGTAAGGAGCGCAGCTCAGACGTGAAATGTTACAGCTCAGAGGGCTCGGCAGGGCCACGCAGAGTGCACCGTGTCCGTGTCCCAGTTAATGTTCTCATTCCTCACTGGGAAGAGATATGTTTAATGCCACAGAGAAATTGAGCTTTTATAAAACAAGTGTTTGAAGACGTTAAGCTCCCTGTATAAATCCTTTACCCTGCTCTCTCCCTGACCGCTTCTCAACCTGCCCATGAATCATCTACCACTCCTCGAATGAACGCCGTCATATTGTGAGCGTGCACTGGTGCTAAGCCTGTGTCAGCAGCTGCTCTCGAGCTTTCACCACATAAATTATTCAGCTAAATATTCAAGGCTTTTCATAGAACTTTGTGCAGGCCCTCCTTAAGAAGAATCTCGAGTTGTCTGTTTCTCGTGACACCCCCCCCCCGTAGACCATGTGTAAGCTTTAAAAGCTCCTTTTCCAGCTTATGAGAAGAACTCACACGGCGAAAGATGGAGAACAGGATGAAAAGATGAGTGAAAAAAGAGAGAATTTACTCATAGACATCAGTAGAGGCAAGAAAAGCAGAAAAAATCACATTTTCAGGAGACGTTATGCTGTTATTATTCATTAAATGCACTATTGCTGGATTTTTTTTGAGTTGACATTTTGTATGAATTCAGCAAACATAATCCCTACGCAGGGAGCCTCTGTTTTTTCTCAGACTTACCTACCACAGCTCTGTGCAGAGAGACAACCATCATGCTTTAGAAAGTTTAGCTTCAGACCAGCACTCGTCTACTTGGATCAACCAGCAGGGAATCTGTTTTCCTTTTCCTTTGTCATTTGTGAAAAAGGCAGGTGAAAAAGAGTTTTCACTGGGTTCTGTGCAGGCCTACGAAAAGCTAAGTACATCCATAGGAATGAATAAGATGAGCCCCAGCCAAGTGTTGCTAATTAAATACGTTTTAACTGAGCAATTATCACAGGAGTGAATGTCACAGCAAAGCCAGCCCTTTTTCAGGCTGTGCAGTGCTCAGAGAGCTTCAGAGCTCAGTTAGCATGTTAAATGTTAACGTTTTCCCTGTAAAACAAGTGTGGCTTGTTTGGAAGGATATCCAGTAGAAACCACACAACTTTGGACATGCAAGACCAAAAGGGGAATATTTGTCCACAAGCACCACGCTATGTTTGGCAAAACACAAAGAGAACACATCAGCACTCAGACATCTAATACCAACTGTCGAGTGGTGGACGGGTGATGATTTGGGCTTGTTTTTGTAGCAACAGGATCTGGCCACCTTGCAGTCATTCACTCTACCATGGAAATCAAAGTATTCTAGAGCCAAATGTGAGGCCATCTGTCTGACAGCTAAAGCTTCAAGTCCAGACCTCTAACCAACACTAATGCTGTGGCTAAACCTTAGGAGAGCTTCCCATAAACAAATAGCCACAAGTTTGATAAAATAAAGCTACGCTGAAAAGACGAGCGGGATCAAATAGCTTCACAATGATGTGAGAGAGCGATAAACTCACATAGAAAACAATCACTTCAAGCTATTGCTATTAGTTGTGTAGTTACTTTTTCACAATACTTGTTCTGTTTCACTTCACATAAACAAACAATGGAAATGAGCAAATATACGGTGGCCCTGAGAGGCCAAACGGACTGCAACTTAAGAAAACACCAGCAATAAGAAAAACGCTGCAAAAGCACACAAAACACAACGAAAGTAGGAAAAAAAAAAACAAAAGCAGAAAAAACAGATTTCCACAGGGGAAGTGTTTCTGGGGAGACAATAGCCTGACGGACCAGTTGCAGGAACCAAAACATGCTAGATAAGTGTGTTTTAATCTCATGATTCATATAATACTGATGACAGATTTTTAGGCTAATAGTTAGAGTAACACACTTACCTCTCCTCTTTTCTTTCCTCACAAAACCGATAGATCCTTCACGTCTTTTAAGTGTCTCCCAGCACAATTCTTAGCATATTATAGACCCTGTGCACGAGAAAATGCTAACTTCCTGGTTTGAGTCCAGATGTGGGGTTGTACATTTCCGGTAGCTTTACTTTGCAATCAATCGCTACTGCGAAGATATACTCCACAATCATGTCCAAAACTCAAAAACGGAAAGATCGCGTTAAGTTACAAAGAGCAGAAGGTGGGAACACTCACCACTGTTGGGTCATAAAAAATCTAATGATCAATTTTGACGTTTAAAGAGTTTAGATCGATCGGTTGTTTACATCACTCAACACAAGCAGAACTGCATTACTGCATGCAGAAGACACATCGTCCACATTCAGAAGCACATCTCTGTACAGTGACAGGTCTTATGATTTACACAGGCAAATGTTCAGTATTCAAACTACAGGTGAACAATAGTCAAACCAGGTGTTTCCCCATTATGTTGATATCAGCTAGTCAAGTACACACCTCCACAGCATGTTAACAAACGGTGAAAAAAAGCCACACAAAAACTGAATGATTGCTGGTGAGGGTTTCTCTACATTAGCATTTACGAATGGGTATGTTGTGACTTACCTTCAAAATTACAGTGGTCCCTCGCTATAACGTGGTTCACCTTTCACCTCGCTGTTTCGCAGATTTTTTAGTGCAAGTTTGCATGCTTATTTTTACATCACATTGTCCTGCGTCCTGATTGCTGCAGACGATCTCCTCCGACTTCTCTCCTGTACAGTACAGAATCGCTGCATCGATCGCTAGCAGTGTGGCTCTGAAGTGCAGTACTGGATGTCCACGATGTCCACGAAACGTTTTGCACCGTCAAAAAATAAAATTGGCTACTCGATTTCGCCCATCGCTGGTTATTTTTAGAACATAACACCTGCGATAAACGAGGGACACCTGAGAAAGATAACATTTGAATCCCTTTTCTCTTTTGCTCTGAGGCGTGGGGGAAAAATATCGATAAGTCGATGAACATCATTTACAGATATATTGGGTAAATGCCCAAGACATCTATAGAAATGTAAATTGCCGCTTGATTAATTCATTTGCTTAACTTGTTTTGGACCGTAAACAAGGCGCGAATAGGACACCGGAAACAAAGCTCCCCACAGGAGTTTCCGCACTGGAAGTAGCATATGCTAACGTGCACATAGTCTATTGCTGGTGTTTTCTTAAGTTGCAGTCCGTTTGGCCTCTCAGGGCCACTGTACAAATATTACTTTAATGCTTTGAAATGGTATAGTGATCAGTTACTGTGTTTCTCATGCTGTCATTAGCTGTTGATGCTACGGGCACGTGCATCACAGCTGTAAAAATAAAACTAAAATACCTGTAAGTACTTCTGCTACCTTGGCTATGACAGCCATTCAGGACATAGTCCTTATTAAAATATCTGCTGTCACATTTGAGGCCAAATCAAAATGTAAATGAAAGATTAAATGCATTTAAATAGCACGATACTGCAGCTACTGTTGATAAATATCCTTTTTCAGTGGATACATAATAACAACTATATTAAAACGTAGCTCAGAAAAGATTTTCATGTTATTTTAACACCTGCAACACCTACAGCTAACGTCTTCTAGTGCCGGAGATAATTGGAACAATCTTTCAAAAGTGGATAAAAGCACTAAAATGTGTGAATTTGTCCCTCTGGAGTCATGAATTTGAAAAAAACCCCAACTTTTAGATACTTGAATTTTCTTTTTTTTATTTTCCAACTTATGAAAAAATGTATTTTACTCCAAAATCTAATCAGTGGATCAAAATTGGAGATTTTTCTCTTGAGTTGTTTCTGACTTTGTGGAAGTCAGACTTACTACTTAAGAGCGTCTTTATAGCTTCTTTTACTTGTTTTTAATGGAAAACACCAGATAATTGCAAAGTCCATTTATTATTTAGGAATACTGAGAGGGACTTTAAAGTTATTTCCATGTTTTGCCACATATAGAAACTGAGAACAGGTCCAAGTCACAGCACATAGCAGTGTGGCTGCTCAGTGCTGTGCAGGCTGAGGCATTATCCTTTTTATCACTTTGATAACACTTTGATAACTGTGATTCATATCACTGTATTTGAGCTTCCACTGCCAATTAATTCCTGTGTGTTTCAGTGAACTTCATGTTTTACCAGGATGAAAGCCCCTTCACCTCCAGGACGCACTGAATATGCTCACACAAAGACAGATGATCATTTACACTTACACCCACAGTGTGAGTGTAAATGATTATCACTGTTATCATTTCATACAGTTTTAATTCAAATTCCTCTTGCTGCAGTCTCACTAATCCACTAGCCAACCCACCGAGCTCTCACTGCGCCCCAAGTCTAACAGCAGTGATGTCACCAGTCTTCTGTAATTGTAATAAATTAAACAGACACTTAATGAACTAGGTGGATTATTTGTGTTCTACACATCATCATTTCAGTTATTTCATAGTAAAATGGGTGCTTTTCTACTCTGATTTTTATGGTACACATCATATTCGCATTTAACCAACACGGACGCCAGGATGGATGCATCAGAGTCACTCTGGGATATGGAACCACTGACTTTCCAGATAATGAACAAATCCACTAGAAATCTTTAGCCAGTTTGAATAAGCAGCTTCCACAAGCTGTAGGTGAGAGTTGGGAAGGCAAACAGGCGTCCAATCAGGATATGTGGCTAAACAAAAGTGCTACACAAGTTGTCAAAATATTAGAATTACTCAAAAAGTGCTGGTAATTTATGTGCGTTTTTCAAATGTTTAAAAATACTTTTCTTGTGAGAGTTGTATCCATTTTTAAAATAGGCCAGTGATCTTTAATAAAAGGGAGTATATCTGTTCATTTGGTTTCCTTTTGTTATTTGCTGCCCTGCTGCACGCTACTAAGACAGGGGTGGACTCACAAATCTTTATGTGTGGTTTCAGTCAAACGAGAGTGCTGATACCATCGATCATAAATTAAAATGTAACTTCCATGTTTCTTTTCTTCTGAACTTTTTGTGACTACTGCTTCTAAATATTAACAAAAAAACAAAAGAATCTGAGGTCGTATTCCCTGCCCCGTTAAAAATGAATTAAATTCATCTTCAGGGGTAAGGAGCAGTTTATAGTTTACAGATAAGTGATCCTAAATGTTGCAATACAACCTGCCTGGAGAGTCACTGATGCAACGCTGAAATATGAACATGGAGAGAATGCTTAAAACCTTCTTTATGAAAAATGGCAGAATTAGCTGCCAAAGCGCCGTTACTTTTCTCCTTAGTAAGTTCTTTTTAAGGATGGATGATTCCGTATAATCAATCTGCCATTTTTAAAATCGGAAGCTGAGGTATTCCTCACTAGGAAATTTATGACATTTTCGTACTGAAGCTCCTTCTGTAGGGGAATGTGCTCTGGCCTGATTAATTTTTATAGTGAGGGTCTAATCAGATTTTTATGAGGAGAGGAAACAAGAAGACAAAATTATGTAGTAACCCTTAGCTCTGTCGTCTGAAGGGCTAGACGTGTGTGCTCCTGTCACGAAGATGGATATTTCTCCTGATGAATTTTATCTCCCGGTCGCAGCTGGAGTTTTATTATCTATATAACTTAAGTCAAAGTCTTAGGCGCAGCGTCTCTGAGACTTTCTGCTATGCTGAATTTGATATTCCTCTGTCTTAATAACAGTACTGTTAAACCTTTCACAGCTGATGTTGCATTAGAGCAGACGCTGATATAGTCGTGCACCTTTTGCCCTGCCCTGTTATTTCGTTCATCCTCCTGCACCAGCATCCCGATCTCTCCTCCACTCTGTTCCTTCTACACTTGCATTACTTGTCTCACCTTCGCTCTTCAGCGGCGCTGTTAATTCTGCAGCATGTCTGACTGGGCCTATTCCCCTCCTGCTCCTCATACCGAGACTGTGATGGACCTTATCTCTCCTGTCGCTCACGCTCCTGACAGCCATTGCCCAGATTTATTTTCCCCCTCACTCAATTTTGCACTCTCTCTTTGCCTGCCTGTCTTTCTGTTTACTTCCCTTCTTCCATCCTTTCACTTTTTTCCCGCTCTCTGCTTTGCGATGACCACGAGAATATGCTCACCTGCAACCCATCTGTCCCGCTGATAAAGACATTTGTGGTGATGAGCACAGCACCAGGCATAGTGCAGCGGGGCCACGTCAGTGTTGTTCTATCTTGGGGGATGGCTAACAGGTGTCATGGATTAGCTGAAAGCCTTGCATGATTGCTTCACTAGCTCTGAGCTACACAGCACTTTACTCTGGGTGATGCTGAGGCATAGCTGGCCAGAAATGGGACTGGATTGGTGTGCCGTATGACAAGTCGGAGGCATGTTTCAAGGGAATATAGTACACGTGTGTTTGTGAGTGTCCTCGTGCGGTTGTTACACATAGAAAACAGCGTGAATGGATCAGGTTAGATTAACATCTTGTTGAGAAATTCATAGAAAAACTTGAGCCTTTGTCTTCTAAACATCTTCTGTGGCTTCCTTTATATTGTTGGAGTATTTTACTGCCATTCTTTGGCTTCACTTGAAAGCTTTAGTTGGAAGTGTCACTGCAACTCAATACAAGGCTGATCTGACTGATCGTGTTTTTTTTCTCTTTTTTTCTATTGATGAAACATGATTATATCGAGAGGAGTGATTCATCCAGAATAGCAGCGCCTGACACCTTACACCTGTTTTCCAGTGCAGCCAGCACCTGATAAAGAAGTGATTTCATATTTTTACTAAAAACAAAAAAGCTAGTGTCACTGCCCACGGGATCCCAGAGTTTGTAGACCTAAAGTTCACTATTCAAAGTTCACTGACGATGCAAAGATGAATCTAATGTTTGATTCTCGACTCTGATGAAACATGAACTCATTCTCTGAAACCATCAGTGCAGGAACCAAAACTGCACTGTTGGGTTTTTCTTCAGTTTTGTCTTCTGTAGAAAAGGTTGGCTGTTAATAGATTACACGTAATCAGTTATATTTTAAAGGGAAAAACTATTTTCAGCTCAGATCCAGTTTTTTAAAAATGTGCCCATGTTTTTATATATCAAAGTAGGTCATCCTCTCAGGTTCAGCAGTTGCCTGATTTTCAAGAAAAGAGCCACGAAATTACTGTTTTTGGACGAGTTTATTACATCAACTGTGAATGCATAGAGGGGAAAAACAAAAAGTCTGCTTTTTATGAATTTCTGTTTTCTTAAATAACTGGAATTACTGTGAAATCATGATTCTGTCTATAAAAAGCAACAAAGGATTTAAACTTTATGTAATTTAAACTCGGCCTCAACATCAAGGTCGTCTTTTTGTCCAACTCTTGAACCTTTCCTGCAACTGCTGCTATTTGAAATTTGCTGATTTGCTTCTATGGACCTCAAGCTTGGAGACAGGGAAATTGGTTGAAAAAGCTACAGGCTATTATGCAGACACCAAATAAACTATATGCTTCTCTTCAGCATACTTTTGTAACTTTGCAAAATCCCAATTAAAGAAAATGTATCTGCAAACTCATGTGAAAAATCTGTGTTGTTCTCTGATAGTCATCTTGTTGGTCAGTCCATTAAAGTGTCGCATAGATACGTCCTGACTAAGCTGAAAATGAGCACGTCCACAGTGATGTCCTGTTTCCATCACAGCCAATCAGAGGCTGGGCTGATAAAGACTCGTGCAGTCATTTGACCTGGGAATAAAAGCAAATTGTACTCAGGTGTTACTTTATTAAAGCAGTTCTTTTTTTTAATCTCAATTGGAAAGGGACTCTAGAAACTGATTTAGCAGTCTGGTGTTAGCTGCAAAGTGCTAAATTGAACTATGGAAGTTTTACAGGAGAGCACACAAGTGAACTGCAGCACAAAGTTGGAACTGTCAGATTGTTGTCAGGAAGTTAAAAACTTCTCAGTCTTCAGGCCAGATGGACGAGCCGGCGCTCAATCATACATCAGTTGCTACATTTGAATAGCTGACCTTGCTTTTGAGGCATATGGGTTTTTAATGCCTGCCTGTATTCCTGGAATATTTTTGTTAACTAGCTTAATTGACAAATAGAGAATCTGAAAAGCTGCTTTGCTAAATGTCAGATTCATCAAAAATCTATCTGTGGAAGCAGCCTGCACACAAGCTGTAGACATTTAATAAAGACACAGGTAAGCTCATTAACTCGCCAGGCACACTTACTGTATGCAGGATTAAAGCTGGGAGCAGTGTAAAAAGCAAGTGGGGAGGCTAGACGGAAACGTATTCCGTGCCTGGGTGCAGGATTGTGTGAGACGATGAGCAATCACATGCACAATGGTAGCTTGTTGCAAATTTTCACAATGTCTACACCTCGTTCTGCTGAGAGCTAAGCTGCTTTTAAAAGCTGATAAAGCTTTTAAGCGGCTGCTTGAAAATATGTGATTCTTGTCTAACTGAGGTTTCTTTCTAACCACTATGTTTTATAGAGCCACCGAGGGGCTAAAGTAATGAGATGGCTTTATCCTTAATCAGCTGAAAAGTCCTGAAAATGTTCACAATTTTTGGATTTCTGCGTGTCATATATTTTTCTTTCAGATGGTCTAAGAAGCTGTCCAGTAAAAAGAAAAACCCACTAACTAACATATCAAAAAGACAAACATCAGACGGCTGTGTCGCAGTGTCTCCCTGCCGTGTCGTGGCAATGGAGCAAATGCTTCTCAGAGGCAAAATAGTCTCGTCTTGAGAGATTTAATGTGATGGGCTGCTGTTATGTGTGTTGCATGTCAGAGAAAATCTTTGGGGCAGCAGGGACGTGTCACAAAGTACTTTCCATTAGGACAAATGAACAGCTGCTCAACTGCCTGTCGGTTTGCCTGTCAGTGTAGCCACAACTGCCATCTGTATTCATAACACTTTCTGACAGACATCCAGGAATAATGTAAGCTGATCTTCAGTCATGTGTGTTTGTCTGCGTATGATTGTACATGCTGCAGTCTTAAATATGTGGTTACAATGTAACTGGATTCATGCAGATTTCTTCTTGTATTTCTCTGTTAGAGGACAGCAAAGATGGATCAGTAATATTGATATAGGTAATGGTTTACAGTATTGCACTCAGTGCAGACACATGTTTGCTTACATAGTTCTACTGTTTTTGGTCCTGATGCGTTAGCGCCATAGATCTGCACGAGGACAGGGTTACTGGTTTGAAACAGGCAAAAACTGCCAGCTGCCAATGAAAGACAAATTAAAGGCAGTATAAGAAAAAGGGAGCCATTTTCTGTACTGGTGTTAATGAGGCAGAGCGCGTTTAGTGTTACTTGGTAAAGCTGACAGATGTGCATACTTTTCCAAGGCTTCGCATCTCTGTCTCAGGCTTTTTGCCAGAAGTTAGGGTTTCTCTTCCACATCCGTCTGTTGGAGAAGAGGTGGAATGAATGTTGTTGACAATGCTGAGATGAAGGTTTTGTGGTTCCATAAATCAACCAGCTGTTTGGCTTTGGCTTGGAGACGTTTGCAGCACGAGGTTAGAAGTGCGCTTGAAATGAAGTTGAGAGAAAACCAATAATTTAATGATGAACAGTGTTTAGTTTTGCAGATATTTGACCATAAAACAACATGTTAAACAAATGTTCACACCATCTGTTTTTTCTCCTTTTTAGCATCCTGAGGTACAATATTCCACTTAAAAGCCACGATCTATGGCACTTTCAGTTTGCTCTGCAAATAGTTCAAATAAAGTACAGGCCCTACTTAATTCAGCCATCAGGCAAACCAAGTGCAGTCACAGTACGTGCTTCTGTTTGCAAAGTTTACTCTGTCATACAAGACCGAAGACACCAGTACAGAGATAATTGTTCTTTAAAAGGAAAATAACGACAGATGTAAACAAAAGCTAGCAGCACAGTCATCAGAATGACGGCACTGAAACTGTCAGCTGAAACTTGACGATATCAATTTGTTTATTTTTTCTTCTTAAGCTGTTGTGCCTCAAATGACTATCACCCAATTATCTTCTGACAGCATGGCATTACCTAGAAGATTCATGGGCCAGATTATTGGAAAGTCAGACATAAAAAGAGATGGGAAGCAGAAAATCAATGGCAGTTTCTTTTTTTCCTTGGAATCTTAAATGTCTGAAGTGAAGGGCTCTCTGATTTATGGTCACTGCCAACACTGACTGGTTGTCTATCTTTGCCTCTATCTGCATGTTTGAAGGTGTGTGTTTTCCTGCGTGTTCCTTATTAAGTCTCGGCGTGCATGTGTGTCCAGGTCGTCTTTTGTTCTCAGAGCCGCTGCTCTAATTGGATCCGTGTCTGGGCGTGGGCGTCTCGGACGCTATAGATAAAAACAGACTGCGATGCACTCTGACTGTTGTTGTCATTGCTCCCCCTGATCTTTCTCGGTGTGTTTAAGTTATTTCAGGCCAGGTGTTCTGCCCAGTACTTAGTCATGTCCTTATACTTTTTAAGGTGACTGGTTGTTTTGTGCTCCAGTAGGAATTGGAGTTTTATCAGTGGTAAAGCCGCGGCTCAGTGTCCACATCACACAGAATAACTTTTCTCCAAACCACATGACTGCCTCACATGATTAAACCCCGTCTAACTGGCTATTGTCTGTGTGTCTGCTCTTTGTGTGTGTGAGCTTCTGAGTGCGTCTTATCTGCTGTCCTAAGTCTAGACGTGGATGACGGCCACGCGGATAACAAGCAGTTGTTTCTGATCAAGGTGCCTTGTGTATTTCAGGTCAAGATTTTGTGAAACGGCTTACACCGCCTCAGGATTTCCCAGTAAAGCTAAAGCAATTTAAATTCCACCATCCCTCGCTTGTTTACGAGTGAGAATCGGGCCTTTTATGCCTGCAACTCCCTCCTATTTGCCTTTGTAGCAGGCAGCTGTTGGATCGCGGGACAAAAGGACCAACAGTACACGTGTGAGAATTCACATTCTTAAGAACACTGTGTTTCGCTTCTGTGTGCCCTAAATGACTGTGAATGGTTCAAAGTGTTTTTTTTTAAACAGGCTTTGGATGAATAAAAAGGGAGAAAAGAAAGGAAAGAGAAAAAATCAATGTTGGTCTCTCTTCAGATAAATGCACGAAGCCCGGCAGTATAAGGCAGTAAGAGGGTAATCTGTGAAACAACAATACCATAGGCTGAAGAGAGACACAGTAATCTAGGCTGGACCAGCACTATCCTTAAACAGAGTGTTCTGTGTCTGAAAGATTACAGTGTGAGCTCTGACACAATAATGATCCCGACACACACACACACACACACACACACACACGCACACACGCACACATGCACACTGGCAGAACTGCGTATGCCTGCCCAGCGCTTCTTCAAGGGTAACCCTGATCACAATGCAGTCTTTAGCAGGAAGCCCTCCTGGCAGAATGCATCAATAAGAATCTGATTGAGGCCTGCTGCCAACATTGAGCCGTGAGGCAGGGAGTGACTGACACCGCAAAAATAAATGAGATGCGCTGTGGGGAATCGGCTCTGGAGACATAAATGGTGTTTATTGTGTTGTGTGTGCTGTGCGTGCATTTGTGTCCCCGATGTGACTGCATAGAATCTCCTCATCTGTTCTATTAACTCTTAATCACACGCTCTACTTCTCTGTTCTGCCATTTTTCCAAATATATAACTACGTGGACAAAAAGTCCTAAAGTCGTTGATTTTAATGTTGCACGGGCAATATAGATTCATACAGAGTATACAAAGTAATGTAAACATAGTTCATAGTTCTGCAAGCAGCAAGGTGTACCACACATTTTGCACACAGGAAACAAAACTGGGATGCACGTGCTCCATACTGCTGCCTGCAGTCCAACCTTTAACATCATGCAATATAAATTTGTCTACTGGACTGTGCAGGAATGCAAAATGTAAAACTCTGCAGAAACATCTTTTTTATGATTTCCCTCCAGACTCGCTGCAAGCGCTTTTTTTTACTCAAGAGAGAAACTGTATCAACTCGGGGATCTTCATTTGCCCTAATTTAGTAAATTTGTACCTGTTCACATCCAAGTCTGATTGGCTCAGTATGCAAAAGCGCTGCCTCTGAAATTCATTTCACATTCAGTCTTTGAAGCCTTTAAAGTTACATGAACCTACGTCTTCGTCTCTGGAATCGCGCTGATTTGTTTTGTTATATTTTCTCGATTCGGGTATCCTCAGCCGGACTCTCACTAACCTCAACTTGTTCCTGTCTCCCCTAACAGTTTGAAGCTCATGTGTATGAGGGCTCAACGGGCGTTGTGGTCAACCTGACGGTAGATGACAGAGACGATCCGGCCACAGCAGCGTGGAGAGCCATGTACTCTATAATCAGTGGAGACCCTATACAGAGCTTTGAGATTCAGACCAACCCAGACAACAATGAGGGAATGCTGTCGGTTGTCAAGGTAAAGCACTCTGTAAGAAACATTTGGATACATTCACATATTCTCATAGATAATATAATAATATAAGTCTTACCTTTTCTAATCATTGTCTCCTCTTAGCCACTGAACTATGAGGCGTCTGAATTCCTCAGCCTGCTCATCAGAGTAGAGAACGAGGATCCTCTGGTTCCCGATGTTGGATATGGCCCTAGCTCCACAGCCACCGTCCACGTCAGAGTCGAGGACATCAATGAGGGCCCTGTGTTCTTCCCAGACCCCCTGATAGTCACCAGGATGGAAAACATCCCTGTGGGAAGCTTTGTGGCATCACTTAATGCTACAGATCCAGATATATTAGAGAAACAAAGTATTAGGTAAGCAGTTTTTAGACATATTTTTGTGGTAAAAGTGCAGCAAAGTCAAAAAGAGACTCAGCTGCAAACTGTGGATCGTCTTGGGTAGAATAAATGATGCAAACGAGGTGATCTGGCAGGGGAAATAGTACCTCGCAATTTCACCCTGCTAGATCATCACCTTCCAGCTGCTTTGACATCTCACTCCGTCAGTCCTCACCTGTCTCCCGTCTGCCTGAGCTGTCGCGATCCCATCTTTGTATCGCTACATACATTCGATCTTCCCAGCGTTCCCCGTTAGTTCATTTTATTTGTCTGCGTAAACAGACAGAATATACTGCCCGGATAATGTGAACTTTATTGGCACAGGCCAAACTGTTCTCCCCAGTCAAGTGAAAAGTCCCAGAATCAGACAGCTCATTAACTTTAACTCTGTTACAGAAGAAGCCCTCTCTCAAATATCACCATCATCATAACTGCAAGGCTATTAGTTGCACTGTGTGCCACAATAAAAATTACTCCTCTTGCTGCCAGAGGGAGTCCCATAGTTTGCTCTGTACTTACATTTTACAAGATAAAAAGTCATCACTGCATTTGTTAACTTTCAGGCCTAATTTCGACTCGTTTCTGCACCTTTGCAGCTGTATGTCATATATAAGTAGCGTTAAGTAAACACATGGGGCTATTATAGACCGAGGGCAATAAAACTCATCAGATCATGACTTTACTGCCCAAATTATTGATACTGCTTTATGTGCTGTAAAACGTATTCGCTGTGGCCGTGTTAAATGCTACATAACGTGGATTTATTATTGGATAGTGTGACAGAGTCAGGACCTCTACCAATAAAGCTTTGATAGCTGCTTGCCTGACATCACACGTCACCTCTATGATCCTATAAATATTAGTAATATTGGATAATACAAACTAACCCCAATGACAGCTTTAGAAGTACCAGGGAGGTCATAGGTGGGTTTTTTGTTTGGGGTTTTTACAAGGAATATGAAGTTTGTTTTTTTTCTCTGTACATCTCTTTACTCTTTAAATATACGCTGTGTAAGTTTTAAAATAAACTCTTTATAGCAAAAGAAACAAAAGTAGAAGTAAAATGTAGAAAGAAAACCACAAAAGCTGGAATCCAAGGCAAATACTTGTCAAAGTCAAAGCACCCATCTGTGCAGCACAGTGCACTTTAACAAGGATAATGATCTGTTTGAGGCTGACAGACCGTGAGCTTGGCACTATTTGGTGACAAACAACATTATTAGACAAATCAAAATGTTGGCGATGGCCCGACATGTAAAGTTTTGGGATCACAGGAAAGCCATCCAACACTCGCTGAGTTATCGCACTAAAAAACCTCGCTGTGGATTATCCAGACCATCAGACTCGAGTCCCTGTCTGAGTCCATCACAGATATACATGGGAAGCTAAAGTAATGTGATAACAGAGTTAAGCATAAAGACTGGGACTGACTAAATATATCAAACTATGTCAGAGTGAGGATGGTCTCAGCAAAGAACACGTTTTCATTAAATATTCAGCAGCTTTACTGATATTTTTGTCATTTTACGTTACATTTCGACTGCATCGTGTCTGCAGCTGTTGCTCTTCGGTAACCTGGTTACCACATTATCTGTTCCTCCAAGGGAAAAATGTGTTGACGCAAGCCTTGAGATTCTCCAGTATGTTCTCATTAAACTACAGCATAGCTGGGCTACTTCCTGTTTGACTCACTCAGGATAGAGAACGTCTGCCATCTGTTTATTGTCCCACTGCTGTAAAATATTGCACTTTTCCTTATGTTTTCTTATCTGTATATCTCTGCCTATTTACATCTTAGGATACAAGATATTAAGATAAATAGGGACACGGTGGGCCGGTGAATCTTGCAAAGCTCCTCTAATTGAATATAACTGTATAATATCACTGAAATCACTATAATAGGTCCCTTATAAGCTATAGTATGTTGATCATTTAAAAGCCTTTGGTGATCTTTTATTTTTTCACACTTTTTCTCTGGTTTTTTTTACATGTTCTTTGAATCTTTTATGTAATAAATCTTTCATTTTCTAACTTTATCCCACTTTGCTCATCTGATTTTCAGCATGCATTTTATATTCATTTTTATGGACCCTCTGTTTATTGTCATCTCACCCTCTTGACATTTTGGCAGTAACACTGACTTTGAGTTGTCGTAACTGTGACCTGCAGACAGGTTGAGGACATAGTGAAAGACAGACATTTGGAGAGGTGGAAGCAGAACGGTGTGCATAGAATAAAACGGCATTATAAAAAGCAGGAGCTTTCTTTGGCTTCTTCTCTCCTTCCCTGTGTGCGTCTGCATAACAGTGCAGGTGTGTGTGCGTTTCTGTGTATGTCCCAGTGTGTGTGCCCCCCTGGGTTGAGTAGGTCAAATGCATTTGACGTGGAACACAATTCGTCTGATTCGCTGGTCAGAATCTGTAGCACTCAGTGCCCAGTGCACACATGCATGCCTGAACACTTTGGAGAGCTGCATTTATTCTATCCATCTGTGTGGCACTTTGATAACATTAAAGGTCATGAATCCTCATAAACCTGGAATTAATCCATTAAAAATGTATATTTCTGGATGTCTGTGCCTTCTTGGACAGCTGACATCAAGCTAACTAGACAATAACAATAGCTGGTTATAAGCTAACATTTTGTTAGCTAATGTTAGCCTAAAAATGACACTTTCTCTCAGATAAGCTTACATTCTCACTTTATATGAGAGTTTATTCCCTGAGTGCCTGAGGCCATTAATGTTCAATCCATTTTAAGGAAAGTTTCTCTAATGCTGGGTAACAGCTGCAAAAAACGCAGCGCTTACCTGCAGAAAGGTTCAGGATATCCTCAACAACTCACCTTATTATAACTGTCAACAGACAGGAGTGAGCTTCACTGACTCTTTAACATGTACCGGCCTTCTTTCACACGGCTGAGGTAAACAGGGACCTGACAGCCTGCACTACAGATGGTGGGGTGAGATGCTTGTCCTACAGTGACCACTGTAGCTAGAATTATTGGATAGGGGTTTACACTGTACCTTTAAGAGGAAAAATGCAGTTAAAGATGTACGCATTTTTTCCATAACAGTCTAGTTTATGTGCTTTTCTGTAAGCTTTTCTGTAAATATAGCAAGTGATAGCAACATCAAGAAAAAGAATACCAAGGGCCAATGAGAGGAGCTCGTGAAGATGTGCAGGGTGAAGGCAACAGTGGTGCATGTGGTAGTGGGAGCACTCGGGGGCAGAGTAAGGATTTGAGCAAGTTTGACAAGGGCCAAACTGTGATGGACGGACAACTGGGTTAGTGCATTTTCAAAACTGCTGCTCTTTTTGGGTGTTCCCTGTCTATCAAAAGTGGTCCAAGAAAGGAACTGTGATGAACGAGGGACGGGAAATATTAAATAAACTAAAGAAGTATGAAGGTACAATTTAAATTAGGATCTTTGCTAAGTTTGCCAACACTGGTTCATCCTTTGTGTTGAGGAAAACATTCTTCTGAAACGGTCAGGCAATCAGTGCAATAAAGAGGTTTGATAGTAATTATTTCCCACTGTGGATAGCTTCATCATTTTGCTGGTGTGTTCCACTGTGGGAGGAGAAATCAAACATCTTTTAGGATGTAAGCAGTTTTTCTATTTTGTTACTGTGTCCAGAGTGAGTGTGCTACATATTAAACATCTGATTATGAAATGATGGCTTTCGATAAACCTGTGGTGTTTCACCTATTTAACTGATCAGACGCCCTCTCAGTTCTGTGTGGAAACATTTTTGATTGACATCTTCTCCATTTTTATCTTCAAGTTCTTAAAATGAGTCATGCACACACTTGTGTGGGTTTAAAGTGTGTTTACAAGTTAACTAGTATTTTTTAAGAGTAATAAAATGATAAGAACCAATACTCAAGAAGACAATGCCAACATTAAAACATGATGCCAGATGTTTTTGCAATGTACCGTCAATACACTCAGTAGGAACAGCAAAGCCAAGTACTCGTGCATCAAGTACTTTAGAGTACACAGAATTTCTGCTTTAACAAGAGGTCCTCAAAGTATTCCAATCCCAATGCCATCTATTAAGTAAAAGCAAAAGATTTCTCTTTTAAATGATGTTTCTTTGATTGCTCTCATTTCCAAATCAAATTTCAGTGGTAATGCTAATGACTGCCTAATTTCTGGTATGAAAGAAGAACGACACACTCGAGCAGTTTTGATCAGAGTTGCAGTAAAAATCAACCGAATTTCTCTTCAGTGAGCACAACAAACTTAAATGAAGGTGAAATCCTTCTTTTTGTTTTTTTGCTAATCTCACTGTTTCTTGGTGACCAGGCAGGACTTGAGGGATGTAATCTGTAAGGATTTTACCACAAAGTACTTAATGGCGCTTTCACACGTGGTCAGGATGACTGAACTGAGATCCACTACCTCCACATTAATGAATGTTAATGAAATGTGATTTGGAGGCCTGATCACTCAAACGATGATAATTATTGCTTCAGTTAGAGGTTCGAGACTCTGAGAAGATGCCTGAACAGATGTATCGAGGATGGGGAAGGCTGAACTATGGAGCTTCTTATTATCAACTCTGTAAGGTTAATCAAGGGGTGCAGTAACTGATTATCCAGTGTATTACAAATCTTCCCTTACTATTTTTTTATCAAAATTCATGAAATAACAGATTATTTGCCCGTGTGGGCGTAACGGCTAAGCAAAGAATAAATGAAATCTGTTACACTTTGACCACAAACCCTTTGAAGTACAGTAGCACAGATTCTGACGGGCCCCTAAAGGTCTCGCAGCAGCTAATGATCTCAACAGCTGTCTTCTCTTCATGATGTAAGAGAAAATGTTTCTTGCACGAATCACGTGATGCAACTTATGCGACTAATGTTGTCTGAAATTTTCAACAGAATCAATTAAAACTGCACCAAAGGTAAAACTGTCTTGTTTTTACTGTATTCAGGACAAAAACAGAGCAGCACATGTGCCACTATACACAGACTGACCTGTGGCAGTCTCTACTCTCATTTGGCCCTGTAACTTACACAATTACAGCAAATACGAGTCACGTTAATCCCGCTCAGTATTTAGGCCAAACCATTAGGCTCTGGCGGATTTGTTTCATGTTTCTGCAGATGGAGCATTCTAGCGCTCTTGACTGGTTTAGAGCTTTAGTTAAGCAGAATGGTTTTATGAAAGTGCTGAGAAGGAAAGCCACATCAGACAGACAGAGCGACAGTGAGGATTGGAGACAGAAAAAGCTGGACTTTTTTTGACAAAAGTTTATCTCTCATAAACCACAAGTGCTCGGGTTGTTGTGTGGGCTCTTGACATTGAGGAAGTATGTTGCACTTCAAGGTATAAGTTAAATGGGAAAGTTTGCATCCTCCAAATCCTCTCTGAGATTTGACTCGCTGTGCTGCTCTGATGTTATTCTGGTAGGCTGTGAAGAGGGGAGCAACTAATCAGAAGTGTCATTAAGAAAGTTTGGCGAATTTAATTAGGTCCCATTTCTGGTGACAAGACTCTCATCAGTTGTCGAATAACTATTTACACTGAAGTAATTGATGCTTGATGGTAAAGGAGACAGGAAGCAGAGAACCTGAGCTCCACTCAGGGCCACGTTTTCAAAACTTTGTGCACTAGCCTGTAGAATTTGTGCTGAGCTGTTGCTAACCAGCTCACACATACATACAAAAATAGAGATGCTTTTGAACGGAAGTCATTAAATAAGTGTTGGATAGAAAGTCTGCCTTTTTAATAGCTGTGGCTGCAAAAATAAACATTTCTAATGTGTTGTCACATAGCACCCCGTGTCCCAGTTAAGCCAATGTTCAGAGTTCTCCAAACTTGGCCGACTCTCTGCTACGACTTCTCCATCTCCTCCAAAATATTTAAGTTGTTTTCTTCCCCTTGCTTTTGAAAATAGGGAGAATTTCAAACAGTCGGATCATCCATTATTCAGCAGCTACCTGTCTACTTTGGCTTCTCACTCTGGTCCTGTACGAGTTAAAAGGGATGGGACTTAAAAGTAAGAGGATGGGATACTGGAATGTCAGGCATGAAAACTGGTGTCTAACTTTGAGGAACCGAGGCAAGAGAGGAGAGTGAGACAGATCAGCTGGCAGACAGACTGACTACAAGTGTGACAGCATGTGTATGAAGGAGTGTGAGGTGCTGAATGTTTGAAAGGCCGGCCTGATCGGCGTCAGATGGAGTGATTGTGATCAGATCAGCCTGAGATTGTCCCTGCCTGCACCAGGATGACCAACATGGGAATAAGAAAACAGG
This sequence comes from Oreochromis niloticus, assembly GCF_001858045.2. Taxonomy (NCBI): domain Eukaryota; kingdom Metazoa; phylum Chordata; class Actinopteri; order Cichliformes; family Cichlidae; genus Oreochromis; species Oreochromis niloticus. Next base: position 62,598,023 of record NC_031972.2, on the reverse strand, counting down.
CAAGACCTGAGAAAAAAGATTCCAGCAACAAATAAAACGTGTAGCTAGTAGAAAAATCTGCTTAATAATACCTATGCTACATTTCTGTCAGGTTTATATGGTTGTATCACTTAAGGCAAAGAAATTCCAATTAACTGCCAGATTGTTGACCTGTAATTATAACATCTGGCTGTTTAATCCTGCTACAACTGATTTTTTGGTCTGATTTACAGACACTTGAGTATCTGTCTGTCTTTGGGTTCAGAAGCCTTCTGCAACCTATAGTAATGGAACAACTTGATGTTCACTGGGATAAAGTTATCTTTCAATTCTGTGTCTGTATAAAGAGTTGTGTCACGTTACATGCAGAACTTCTTTTACTTAGTGTGATTTTGGGCAGCTCTCTCTCTAATTTCCACATTGCAAATGTTTGCAGTCCTGTATCTCGAGTAAGTTAAATATTCTGGTTGTGCCAAAGTGCAAAAAGTACAAGGCAATGGGGACGGATGGGAAAATAAAGTACAGAGCAAATCAATTTTGCTGTTGATGAATTTTTACTAGTTGACTAGCTCTAAAAGTCATCTCAAAGTTCAATGTAGCCACCAGTTTGACACCAAATCTATTATAATACGCATAATACACAGTGCATTTAGCCTACAACCAATCTTTCTCCTCGTCTCCATCCATCCATCCATCTTCATCCGTTTTATCCGAGGCTGGGTTGCGGGGGCAGCAGCCTAAGCAGAGAAGCCCAGACCTCCCTCTCCCCAGCCACCTCCTCCAGCTTATCCGGGGGAACACCAAGGGGTTCCCAGGCCAGCCGAGAGATATAATCTCTCCAGCGTGTCCTGGGTCTGCCCCGGGGCCTCCTCCCGGTGGGACATGCCCGGAACACCTCACCCAGGAAGCGCCCAGGAGGCATCCTTGTCAGATGCCCGAACCACCTCAACTGGCTCCTTTCGATGTGGAGGAGCAGCGGCTCTACTCTGAGCCCCTCCCAGATGGCCGAACTTCTCACCCTATCTCTAAGGGAGAGGCCAGCCACCCTTCGGAGGAAGCTCATTTCTGCCGCTTGTATCCGCGATCTCGTTCTTTCGGTCACTACCCACAGCTCATGGCCATAGGTGAGGGTAGGAACGTAGATCGACCGGTAAATTGAGAGCTTCGCTTTTACACTCAGCTCCCTCTTCACCACGACGGACCAGTGCAGCGTCCGCATCACTGCAGCTGCAGCACCAATCCGGCTGTCGACCTCCGGCTCCCTTCTCCCATCACTCGCGAACAAGACCCCGAGATACTTGAACTCCTCCACTTGGGGCAGGAACTCATCCCCAACCCGGAGTGGGCACTCCACCCTTTTCCGGCTGAGAACCATGGCCTCAGATTTGGAGGTGCTGATCCTCATTCCCGCTGCTTCACACTCGGCTGCGAACCGTTCCAGTGCGAGCTGGAGGCCTTCACCTGATGAAGCCAACAGAACCACATCATCCGCAAAAAGCAGAGATGAGATTCTGAGGCCACCGAAGTGAAAGCCCTCCGCCACTTGGCTGCGCCTAGAAATCCTGTCCATAAAAATTATGAACAGAACCGGTGACAAAGGGCAGCCCTGGCGGAGCCCATCACCCACCGGGAACGAGCCCGACTTATTGCCGGCAATGCAAACCAAACTCTTGCAACGGTTGTATAGGGATCGAATGGCCCGTAGCAATGGGCCAGACACCCCATACTCCCGCAACACCTCCCACAGGACACCCCGAGGGACACGGTCGAATGCCTTCTCCAAGTCCACAAAACACATGCAGGGCTCTAGACTAACTTTTTGCCATGGTTGCACTGGTGCGCCTAAATTTTATTTTTAGGCGCACCAGCACAAAAGTTAGGCGTACCCAAATTTTTTAACTGCATTGCTTAACACCGCAGTTTTACATGTTCACGTTTTTTTGATTTGTAAATATTGATTTGTAAATGATTAACTAACAACCTTTCAACACAAAGCTCTTTATTTGTAGCAAAGTTCTACAAGAAAGATTACTTAAACATGCTTGTGCTTAAAGTGCTTCACTGAGCTGAAATTTCAACATTAAAGAAATTTAAAACATCTCAAGATATATTAAATAAAAAAAAAATCTAAATTAAAAAGTTACTCAAAGTGTCAAAGGCTTCAATCTGAACATTTCAATATCCGAACAACTTGTTATCTTATGGACTGTCCTCCATTGCAGTCACATGCCCCTCAGATGGCCAGCTCCTGTAATTTGGCCTTCTTGATCTCTCCGATGACCTGTTTACTCCTGCCTGCCGCTGAAAGGCAGTGGGAAGAGGGGACATTTGGGCAGTGCATTTATCGCGACATATAATGTGTCTTCTCGATACTGTATGCTTTTTCAGTGTTTCAAGTCGAAACGTATTAGCACCAGTGACAAATGCAGTGTTGCCGGCCATGGTCTTTCCACACTCGCGACAATAAATGCAGTGCATCATATTGTCAGCTTGGCTGTATCTTAGCCAGGGAAACTGGTCAAGCCACTCGAAATTTATACATTTTTTCACTTTTACTTTCACTGGGCTCCGGCTGGGAGTCGATCGTATGTGGCTCATTTTTTGATGCCGTCTCCGGACCAGTATTTGACAAAAACTGAGAGGTTGTCGGCTCCGTGTCAGACCGCTGGCTCAGAATTTTCTACTGATCAGGCCTTAACTTAACGAAAAAGTTATCAATTGTTCTTTTCATATTTTCTCAATACCAACTTCATACACTTCTATCGGACCTGGCTACTCACCCTTCTCTATCTGCCCGCACTTTCAAACGTAAACATACGTAGGCCTGCAGGAATATCTGGACCACGGCCAATCACAGAGGTCCCCGCCTCTGACTATCTCTGATTGGTTTAGAACACGACATGGGCACAATGTGTGTCTGTTGTTGAACACACGGAGACTTTCAGAGTTGCGGAAACTTTTTATTGTGATTTCTCCCGAGAAAATACGGTGCGACCAAGTATTTTTTTACTTGGTTGCACCGGTGCGACCAAGTATTTTTTTTTTAGTCGCACTATTGAGTAATTTGGTCGCATTTGCGACCAAATTGGTCGCACTCTAGAGCCCTGACATGTAGACTGGTTGGGCAAACTCCCATGCACCCTCAAGTATCCTTGAGAGGATAAAGAGCTGGTCCAGTGTTCCACGACCAGGACGAAAACCGCATTGTTCCTCCTGTATCCGAGGTTCGACTAACGGACGAACTCTCCTTTCCAGCACCCTGGCATAGACTTTCCCAGGGAGGCTGAGGAATGTGATCCCCCTGTAGTTGGAACACACCCTCCGGTCTCCCTTCTTAAAGATGGGGACCACCATCCTGGTCTGCCAGTCCAGGGGTACTGCCCCTGATCTCCACGCAACATTGTAGAGGCGTGTCAACCAGGACAGCCCTACAACGTCCAGAGCCTTCAGGAACTCAGGGCAGACCTCATCAACACCAGGGGCTCTGCCACCAAGGAGTTGTTTAACTGCCTCAGTGACCTCGCCCCCGGAAATTGGCGGGTCATTCCCCTCATCCCCAGACTCTGCTTCCTCCTCGGAAGACGTGTCAGTGGGATTAAGGAGGTCCTCGAAGTATTCCTTCCACCGCCTGACAATTTTCTCAGTCGACATCAGCAGCGCTCCGCCAGCACTATACACAGTGCAGGTAGAGCACCGCCTTCCCCTCCTGAGACGCCTGACGGTTTGCCAGAATCTCTTCGAGGCAGTCCGAAAGTCTTTTTCCATGGCCTCTCCGAACTCCTCCCACACCCGAGTTTTTGCTTCAGCCACTGCCCGAGCCGCATTCCGCTTGGCCTGTCGATACCTGTTGGCTGCCTCCGGAGTCCCACAGGCTAACCAAGCCCGATAGGACTCCTTCTTCAGCCTGGTGGCTCCTGAAGGTGTCGATCTTTTCCGTGTCCGGGCCGGGTGAGGTTTCCCGTGTTGAGTCAAATTAAGCTCAAATGTTTGTTGGTGCCCTTCCGTCAATTCCTTTAAGTTTCAGCTCTCAATACATTAAAAAATCAGCCCTCAAAGGACTGCACAGTTAGCAGTCAGTCACTGAGTCATTGCTACAGTGTATCGAGTTTTGCATGTGGGTTCACTGTTAGAAGAGGTCAAAAGAAATAAGTGTAGAGCAGCAAGAGTTGATTTTTTAACCTTTTGAAAACAAATGCTTTCTTAAAAATGTCACACATTCCCCGTTTTTCTTCCTCTAATTACTAATTTTGATGCACATAAATGTTTAGATTTAAGTCAGAAGCTATCAATGATCAATAATCCATTTTCTTTTATACTATATATTACATATATTTAAATGTAATACATTGTTTTATACTGTTCCCATTTGTTCTTTGTTACCTTGTGTTATGGCCCGTCTAAGGGTGGCCAGACCATAACATAAGGGAGACCCCTCGTCGTCCGACCCCAAGAAGCACATTACACAGTTCATACAATTTGATAAGAATTCTGTACAATGAGATGATTAAACACAAAAGAAGGAGCGGGCTATGACTTCGGGGTGGACCGAACGCCAAAACAACAAACAAAAGGAGCCTGTCTGAAGGAAAGAAAGAATTAAAGCAAATGACAGCAACTTACCTCCCTAACTAACAAAAACATGAGAAAAGAGTAATCAAACAAAAAGGCAGTCCACCCCTACATGCTCCTGTGTAAATGGGCCGAGGATGAATGGCTGGCCGTCCATGTCGGTGTCATCAAATACGTTGTTTCCAGGTAGTTAGCCAATACGCAGGAACCGTTCCCTCGATCCACCAATGACGGAAAGGCACCTGCACACTTAAATTTGCATATGAGAGACAACATTACAACAGCAGTCGTAACACCTTGTCTTCACTTTCTTTGGATCTCGCACTAACAAACAGGAGTTATAGTCAACATTGTAAATATGTAATCAACCAAATATGTAGCAGCAACACAACCATATCGACTTGTAGACGTGGTCGGGATGACCAACTGCTGAAGTTCAAACTGAGCATAAAGGCCATGAAAGGTGTTTTTGTGCCTTTGAGCATGACATGGCTTTTTGTGCAGACAGGCTAGTCTGGGATCTTCCCACACGACCATATCGTATCCAGCAAGAGAAAATGTAAGAACAGAATAGTCAGACTGGTTCAAGCTGATAGGAAGGCAACTTTAACTCAACTATAAAAGCAGCTTGCATTTGACTAACCACAACTGGACAATAGAAGACTGGAAGATGCTGATGAGTCTGTGACTGTGACTTTCCGATGGGAGGATCGGGATTTGGCAAAAGCAACATGAAAGCAGGAATCCGTCCTTTGACCAGTGGTTCAGGCTGCTGCTGTTGGTGGTTTAATGGTGTGGGGGGAAATCTTCTTGCTACACATTGGACCCTTTAGTACCAACTGAGCATTGTTTTAAATGGCACAGCCTACCCGAGTGTTGCTGTCAGTCCCTTTATGACCACATTGTACATATCTTCTGATAACGTGCTGTCATGTTCAAGAAACCAGTTTGAGATGATTTGAGCTGAGTTCACTGTACACAAACAGTCTCCACAGTCACCAGATCTCAGTCCAATCGATAGTAAACATTTGGCATTGGTAGAGCAGTAAATTTGCATCTTGGCTGTACAGTCATCAAATCTGAAGCAACTGTGTAACACCATCATGTCAATATGGACCAAAACCTCTGAGAAATGCTGACCTTGTTGAATTTATGCCCTAAAAAATGAAGACAGTTCTCAAGGCAAACTCAGTACTAGCAAGATGTACCTAATAAAGTGGTAGATGAGTGCATATCTACTAGTGTTCTTTAGGAAACAGCCCCTAGCTACTGTAAATTCTCAGATGGTAGAAGAAATGTTTCTATATGCACTTCACAGGTCGGTGTGAGTATGATAGTGTTAGACTCACACAGTTTAATTGAGATGGACAACATTTCTGTCCTAGTTTTGATTAACTTGCAAACCAATACAACAACCATCATTACTGTGACTAAAAGCACCCACAGAAACATAGAGAGCAAGGAGCAAGGGTCTCAGAGGTTATTTGAAGTGTAGGCATCATAAGGACAAATCAACAGGAAAGCACCTCTCATAGGAATACTTGGAAATGTATTTGCCACTAATCTAATTGTCTGAGTGTGTGCAGCTTAAATAAATATCTAAGTGGTGCAAAACGAGGGGATGGGAATCTTAGTAATAAGCAACTGAACCAGTGTTCTCTGTGCTCACAGTGAAATAAAATCACAGTGTAAGCTTAGCCCGTTACTCTGCTGACTTAAGGCTGAAGAAAAACTTTCAAGGATGCAAGCTGCCGGTTTTTCATTTTAATGTCACTCTGCTGAGCAAAACAGGCTGAGTCATGCAGTCTCCTCCATTTTCCTCTCTCTTGCTTGCGTCCTGGGATGTGAAGGGACTGATTACAGGCTAATCAGATGTTTGGAATTTGGTTCTCATTTCTTGCAGCTGAGTAAAGTATCACCAAACGAGTGTTAAAAGAGAGATGAGCGAGGGAGTGTGCGGAGGAAACGGCGACAGATCAGGGGCAGGGAGAGGCTTTCATACACCCAGTGTGCCAGCAAATAATTAAAACAATCCTAAAAGATGCCAAGAGGAGAAAGCAGAGAGGGATAGTGCGCTGTGAAGCAGGAGTAAATTGCTTTTCTTCCTGGTAATTATAGGTTTATGCTTTTCAACTGATGCAAAGAGCTGCTATTTTGCACCTTATTATGATAATAACATTTTTTTTGCTCTTCGTTTTGTTACTCAAGCTTGGTAAATTATGAAAACAATGTTACACTCAGTGGGGTCACTCGATGCGTACGTTCAGCTGCACTTGTGCGCGTCACCGGTTTGGACTGTTTTTTCCACTTTCCTCTGTTCCTGCCAAATAATGACAATGCAAACGATTTATTTTCATCTTTGAGTTTCAGGCCACCATCTCTCTGCGCACACGCTGCTGTCGCTGTTAAATCGACACAGTGGGTCTTTGTTCAGTATACTCTGTGGAGCGTCTGCAGTTGTTCAGTGGAACTGGCACAGAGCCTCCTCGAGACTTTACCTGGCTCACAGCAGACGATAGTCAGCAGGCTGAAAAAAGGCTTTGATGCTTTTCTGGTTCTGCAAAGGGAAAGTCAGAGGTAGGCTGAATATTCATATTCAGTCACACACTTGCTAGGTCTGATTTAAGCCATGATTCAGTGTTCCCGGATCTGTTGCTGCACCAGGAAAAGGCAGAGCAGAAAAGCATGTAATGAAAGAAGAAGAGAATCAGATCTGCTGTCTTCTCTTTCTTTTAGTCTTTGTCCATCTGTGCTGAACTGCTTTTATCAAGTTATTGTCACATAGAACGCGTTTAATTTATCAGTGATTATCAGTAGCTTTTGCTAGTGTGATAGTCAAAATAATACCTACAACAATAAATGGGTGATAATCACAGATGTTCCACGATGCAGTAGCTTTTTCTTGCCTACCCATATGTTTTCACTCGAGACGGCTTCTCACGACTGCCAATGAAACTTCTCACCATATCCTAAAAAGAAACACCTTCTCCCCTTTTACACCAAGTTGCTTTGCTCACACACACAAAGACAAAGCTGAATCTGTTTGACAGATGATTGATGCGACACACGCCAGCTTTTCTCGTCCTGCCACATTCATTTCCTCTGTATGGACCCGCTGCACTGTGCTGATACAGAGCAGAAATATGAACAGGTGTGACATGGGTAATTTGTTCACATGGCCTAGAGCAGTAGTTGGCCAAAACTGGGCAGCTCAGCTCAGTTTAGAGTTGAAATCCAGCTCGCAGCGGCTGACCGAGGTCTCTGTAGGCGACCCCAAAGAAATCACTTATGTTTTGAGAACAATGGCTTCAAACCCGAATTCGCTCTCTCGCTCTCTCGCTCTCTTGCTCTCTTGCTCTCTCACTCTCTCGCTCTCTCGCTCTCTCACTCTCTCGCTCTCTCACTCTCTCACGCTCTCACTCTCACTCTCTCGCTCTCTCTCGCTCTCTCTCGCTCTCTCGCTCTCTCGCTCTCTCACTCCGTCCTTGTGTCTCAAAGAAATGTTAAAAGGAAATTTTATTATATCTCATTAAAAGTAATGCAAATGTTTGTTGAACTCTGATTTCACTTACAATAAATCAGGTCAGTTTAACACTCTGTTTAATGTTTGTGACTAAATGGTCTGTATCCACATTTTTAAAGTAACCTGAGAAATAAAATGAAAGTAGGTCCTCGAGACAAACCTTCACCCAACTGTCCTTACAGCTTTAAGTAGCTCTTCAGCTCAGTGTTCAAACTGGATTTATGCTTTATACAAAGGGATTAAGGTGAGTCCCACCGTAAATACCTGTAGTGCTGGTCCATCGTCCACACCTTATATCCACTACCACAACACTAAATGAGTGTATTCTACAAGTTTAGGTGTTATTAGGTTACTAAACTACCCACATTAACTTTTTTTCCCATCAGCATGTTAAAAATTCAGTATTCACATAAATCGGCCTCTACATACAACAAAACTTGTGGGAGGAATGCAGATTTCTCGTGGTTTTACTGATACAGCTATACGACAAAGCTCTGGAGTCTATGCATATACTTCAGGCCGAGCCACAGTATATACATGCATAATGCAGAGTCCAGTTTTCACTGATTTGTGGTATTGTTTTGCTCTTTTTTCTGTCCCAAATGGTCAGTAAGTCTCAGATGTCATACACAGTGATGACTGTATAAACTTTGCTTAAATGCCTCACTAACATGCAGACAAACACAGAAGGCGTCTCTGAAGATTTGAAGGTACTCGTACTGGGAACGCTGCGCCTGTGGGTGCAAAGAAACATCAGTTTAAAACATGCAGCTTGTAAACAAACTAATCTGCACATTCTGCCAGATTATTGCTCACACTACAACAGGGTACTGTCAGACGCCCACGCAGGTTGAGCTGGGACCAGACTGGTGGTGCTGGGTCACAGTTCTTACCTGAATTGGAATTTATTGAGATCTTTGGTTATAGGGATACTTGTGCTGAATAAAATTCTGACTCGTCCCAGATCACCATTGCAGAAGCAACAGAGCCAGCCATCCAGAAGGGCGAGAATTTGTTTTCATGGTGCACTTACTCACAGTTTCAGTCTCATGTGTCCCCGTCTTATCGTCATCCTTGATCCCTTCTTATCTCGCCTTCCCTGTTCTGCCCCTTCTTTTTCTTTCCTTCTCCTCTCGCTTTGCTAACCGCAAATTTGGATGAAGCGTACAGTTGCCGTAGCCAAACGCAAGCCGGCACAACCTCTGTACTTCTACTGCTTCCCTTGATTGATGTTCTCATATCTATCGCTCACACACACACTCAGCGGCTCTCAGATAGAAACAGACTATTAGCATTGGCTCTGTGCCGTCTCCATTCTCACAGTAAGTTAGAAGAAGATCTCGCTGGCAGAGGAGAAAGAAGAAAATGATAGAGAGACAGATAAAGACAGTGAGCTAAAGTTAGTGCCAGCTCAGAGTCCAGACAGGAAGAAGAAGATGGAAACAAAGGAAACAAATGAGACAAGTGCATAATAGTGTTTACTGTGATGTGCTGTCATTGCCAGCCGAGTGCATTACTATACATCCATCTAAGTTGCGGTGCACTGCACAAAACTGAAACTGTGTTCGTGGGTTGTGCATGAGAAATTAAAATTGGTTTTAAAGTGATGGTTGCAAACGCTGAATTCAGAGTTGTAACAGAGTATCGCAGGAGTGCAAAATGGCCAGTTTATCGAGCGACCCAGTAAAGCAGAGGTGCGTGACCTTCTCCTCTCCACGTGTACACATCCTGCAAGAGTTTAAATATTTAAATTGGATGCATTTCCCTTTTCCTCACATAGCCTTATCATTATCCTTTAAAGACCCATGAGAACACCTGGGAACCATATATTGTGTTATTTGACTCTGATCCTTGTCTCATTATGCATCGCTATCTTCTTCTTACTGTTGGGCATTTTAATCAGGAAAACAGTAGTTTAGCTTCCAGCCTTTCCGGCGCCCCTACCTGGATTCATTATGTGTCTTTGAACAGCTCAGTCCTCTCTGAATATGAATGACGCCTGCATCGCTCTGATACAGGTGTGTGTGGAATGAACTTTGTCACAAGAATTTTTTTTCCTCAATTGTATTTGATTATTCAAGGAAGTAAAAAAATTACCATATAAGGATGAAAAAATAGCAAGATGACTGAATAACCACTGGCACCAGCTCGAGCATTTTAGCATCTTTTTTTTCATCACCTGCTCAAAAACAGTCCATAGATTATCTGAACACAGAAGAATATGTAACAACGACTTTAACCCTTACATCCAGTGTGAGGCAAATTTGACCCGATTGGATCTGACAGCAGGAAAATTTCACTAAAGTTCATCCATTTAGTCTGAAATGTGGTGAGTTTTCACAAAAATGTTATACAGGAAAAAGACTATCAGGGGGCGTGCTTTTTCCTTTCGTGCCCCATTTTTGTGGAACAACCTCCCTCGAGATATTAGGCAGGCATGCTCTGTGGAGGGTTGTAAAGCTAAGTTAAAGATCCACTTGTTCACCGTGTCCCATGTGTCGTAAAGTTTCTACTGGTTCTATCAGTTTTTAAATTGTCCTGTTTTTTTCTGTATTGCGTTATTTATTTATCTTTTTTTATCTTCAAATAGCTGTTCAGCATATTATTATCATTTTTATTATTATTGTTGTTGTTGTTGTTGTTAATTTAGTGGCTAGCACTGTCACCTCACAGTTAAAAGACTTCTGGGATTATACAATTATAAAATCACCTGAGATGCCAGTGTGGGACATACAAACACAAATGACTCCAATTTGTTCAAGTAAATGGAGAGTCCTCTTCACACACTAAGGTTAAATATGGTGTTCCACAGGGTTCAGTGCTAGGACCAATTCTATTTACATTATACATGCTTCCCTTAGGCAGCATCATTAGAAGACATAGCATAAATTTTCACTGCTATGCAGATGACACGCAGCTCTATCTATCCATGAAGCCAGGTAACACACACCAATTAGTGAAACTGCAGGAATGTCTTAAAGACATAAAGACCTGGATGGCCGCTAACTTTCTGCTTCTTAATTCAGATAAAACTGAGGTTATTGTACTCGGCCCTGAAAATCTTAGAACTATGGTATCTAAGCAGATTCTTACTCTGGATGGCATTACCTCGGCCTCCAGTAACACTGTGAGGAACCTTGGAGTCATTTTTGACCAGGACATGTCCTTCAATGCACATATTAAACAAATATGTAAGACTGCTTTCTTCCATTTGCGCAACATCTCTAAAATTAGAAATATCCTGTCTCAGAGTGATGCTGAAAAACTAGTTCATGCATTTATTACTTCCAGGCTGGACTACTGTAATTCTTTATTATCAGGATGTCCTAAAAACTCACTGAAAAGCCTTCAGCTGATCCAAAATGCTGCAGCAAGGGTACTGACAGGGACTAGAAAGAGAGAGCAGATTTCTCCTGTTTTGGCTTCCCTTCATTGGCTTCCTGTTAAATCCAGAATTGAATTCAAAATCCTGCTCCTCACATACAAAGTCTTAAATAATCAGGCCCCATCTTATCTTAATGACCTTGTAGTACCATATCACCCCATTAGAGCACTTCGCTCTCGCTCTGCAGGCTTACTTGTTGTTCCTAGAGTATTTAAAAGTAGAATGGGAGGCAGAGCCTTCAGTTTTCAGGCCCCTCTTCTGTGGAACCAGCTTCCAGTTTGGATTCGGGAGACAGACACTATCTCTACTTTCAAGATTAGGCTTAAAACTTTCCTTTTTGCTAAAGCATATAGTTAGGGCTGGACCAGGTGACCCTGAATCCTCCCTTAGTTATGCTGCAATAGACGTAGGCTGCCGGGGATTCCCATGATGCATTGAGTTTTTCCCTTCCACTCACCTTTCTCACTCACTATGTGTTAATAGACCTCTCTGCATCGAATCATATCTGTTATTAATCTCTGTCTCTCTTCCACAGCATGTCTTTATCCTGTTTTCCTTCTTCACCCCAACCGGTCGCAGCAGATGGCCGCCCCTCCCTGAGCCTGGTTCTGCCGGAGGTTTCTTCCTGTTAAAAGGGAGTTTTTCCTTCCCACTGTCGCCAAAGTGCTTGCTCATAGGGGGTCATATGATTGTTGGGCTTTTCTCTGTATTTATTATTGTGCGATCTACTGTACAATATAAAGCGCCTTGAGGCGACTTTTGTTGTGATTTGGCGCTATATAAATAAAATTGAATTGAATTGAATTTCCTACCATCCATCAGCTTATCCTCTTTCCAGGGTCGCTGGAGCCTATCTTAGGCATGTCTTAGGGCAAGAGGCAGGGTACACCCTGGACAGGTTGCCAGTCTGTCACAGGGCTAACACACAGACACAAACCATTCGCACTCACATTGTGCAAGGAATTGTGCAGGAAGCAAACACGGGAGCACATGCAGCCTGATGGTGGAATTGAACTCAGGACCTTCTTGCAGTGAGGCAACAGTGCTAACCACCGTGCTGCCCCTGTTTCCTGCCGTTACTTTAAATGCATATACTAGTTTGCAGTAATCACGTTTTAGGCTCCAAGTGTTAATTAATATGGAGATTCTCATTATAATTATGAATGACAGTTCTGAGGATTTTTGATGATATAGAACTAAAGGCCTCGTTTCATGGCTGTAATAATGTTTATATAATGAATCCCAGCAGCTTCAGATGCTCCTGGCAGTTTCACTTTTAAAATCTATATTTGTGAAAGGAGATGTTTTCTGCAGAAACATGTTTTACCTCAAATATCGACTTCCCTATTTTGTGAAACACTGATTAATGAATAATTATCCATTTTTTAATGTCAGATAGTTTTAATCCTGAATTGATCAGTACTTCAAAATTTGTTGAGATATATTATGAGGGAATTGTTGCACCATACTGTGAGGGTGTAGAATATGAAGAGCATGTAAGGGTTAAACTAAAAAGAGGCACAACTCAATGGATTAAAAACTGGAAGGGCTTCAATGCCAGGAATATGAAGCTAGTCTAGTAAATGGGAAGTGTTCTGCTAGACAGCGATTGGCTGTTTAAATGCAAGCAATGGAGAAAAATGGCAGAAAACTGAAGTAAAACGAAATGCTTTCTATGTATGAAAGCAATGTTTTTTTTTTTCAAATAAAACAGTCATAATAACAGAAATTATAAGAAACACCTAAATGACAGTGGTGCACATTCGGCAAAGGGAAGAGAGAGCCTAGATATTCATTACGTCGCTGTAAAACCAAGACAGGCTCAGCAGGAACACAGTCTCAGCTTTAAGGGGAAACAGATGAATTCAGCGTATGCTTTGAGAGTTTCATGTGGATTCTAATCTAATCTTTTAGTCTCAGTAGAGCAGGCAGCTGTTTTCAGTAAACAATCTCTCATACGCGCTGCATATGGCAGAGAAACAAAGTTAGCTTCAAAGTTGGTGAAGCTAGCAAAATATTTAGCTGCTAAACAGCAGAGGTATCCCTCAGGGGGGGATAGTGGCGTAAAAGGTCACCACGTCAAATTGTGACTAACTCGTTATGAAGTTTTGTCCCTGGCTGGCAAGCAGTTAATGTTGCTTAAAGTTTAGGAAACTAGCTTGATTTAAATTAAGGAGTGGTCAAAGTCATTATTAAAGGAATACTACTGAACCCGGTGACCCTGAATCCTCCCTTAGTTATGCTGCAGTAGGTGTAGGCTGCTGGGGATTCCCATGATGCACTAAGTGTTTCTTCTTCACTCACTATGTGTTAATAGACTTCTCTGCAGATGGCCCCGCCCCTCCCTGAGCCTGGTTCTGCCGGAGGTTTCTTCCTGTTAAAAGGGAGTTTTTCCTTCCCACTGTCGCCAAAGTGCTTGCTCATAGAGGGTCATATGATTGTTGGGTTTTTCTCTGTATGTATTATTGTAGGGTCTACCTTACAGTATAGAGATTTGGTGCTGTATAAATAAAATGGAATTGAATTATTAAAGCCATACTACTGAACCTGTGAAAACTGTTGTGTGATATCCTCAGGGGGTTTGACGGGAGCTTCCCTTTGTCTGATTTAGGACACTTAGAAAACAGGAAAAGACCAACAAAAATGCTTTTAGTTGGAGTATGGAACATGTAGATTAAGGTTCTTGAAACTTCACACATCAGAGACCAAAATCATAGCCGCTTTTTCCATCTGCCTGCACGAGTTCTGCAACTTTTTCCAAGTGAAGTACTAAATCACTAGAGAACCTATTCAGGCTACAAAAGGGTTTGTTTTATGTGTAACTATAGTTTGAATGTTCACAGGGGACCAGGACAGGCATTTTACACAAAGCTCTGTTCTGCCAACATCACCCTACTTCCATATAATTACTTATTCTTTGCAAAGAAAAAAATATGGAGGTTTCCAATGCATGCTTTATGTTGGACAAATTCAGATTTGAAGCTCTGATTTGCCTTCCTAACTTCAGAAATGCTTGCATGATTGGATTCGTGGGTGTGAGCAAGTAATCATAAGATATTTAAACAAGTGTTGATACTGGGAAGTATACTCATAGAACCAGAGTTATGCCATTTGACTTTTTCAGTGTTGTTTTGTTTAGTTTTAATGTAGAATTATCATGAACGCAGGTCATGACAGCCTGTGTTGCTAATAGTTTAATCCTCTGTTAGGAGGCCGACATGTTTTTAATTACCTGTAAATTGTATGGATATGCTTGTGTTTATATGGCCAACAAAACGAGTTGAAAGCATAATAATCTCAATATTTGCATTTAAAGTAATACTTGGTCAAATTCAGAGAATATACATTTTTAACCTTGCTTGGATAGCGGATCCCAAAACCTTATGTGTATTTAAAAAAGGGATTTACACGAACAACTAGACTAAATTACTGCTACTCTGAACCGGTGCCAGCAACATTTCTTAGGCTACTTAAGTCTAAAACAAACAAGAGAAACAACCTGAATTTATGCAAACGGTGTTCCTTCAGAGCACTTGCGAGTCAGCTTTCATCTTCTCTCTAAATTAGCTCTTATTGCAAATTGTCTCTCTTATTCTGTGTATCCCACCCACACCTGCTATTGACACAAACATAATCACAGATGCACACATTGTATGCCAGCATTTTGTTCCTGTTGTAACTGGATTACAAGTGGGTGGCAATCCTCTTTTTCCCCCCCGCGCTGGCTCACATCTCTCACACATTCACCGCAGCGACAGTGGATCTCTAACTTCAGATTAGGATTTAGGGAAGAGTTGTCAAACTTTTTCTTTGTGTATTGTTTAAGACATTTTAGATTTAACAAGCCCGCTTGTTTTATGTTTGCTACCAAACTCATATTTTATGTAACTCCATATTTTATGGATGACTTACTTTTTGAACCCCTTGTAGTCTGATTTTCTTTCATGTGTCTGGCCCTGGATCACTTCTAATAGGAGAATCGGACAATTGCAGCCGACTCCTAACATCCCGACCTGTGTGTGCTCTTACAGCTAAGGACAATTCCTCACCGAAACATTCCCAAAGCCATAGCAGGTCAGAGTAGCCCCTGAGGGTGTAGCTCAGCATTGCAGTGGAAAGAGCGATATAATGGCCACCTCTGTCCAATACTGGGGTCACACTGTGGCCCTCTTGATGCTGTACTTTCTGCAACTCTAGTAAAATCTGAACAAATCACCTTGCTGTCCTAGTACTTATTTCACAATAAATGCAGGGTGCTGTGCATCTATAGGTCATTTTTGCTTTAAACTGTGTGTTTTACCGTATGTTGAAGTGTGTGTGCGCTGAGCTACATTAGTACACGTGCAGCATTGTGTGTGTGGTCTGTCTCATTTGTTGACTGATTTGTTTGGACCTTTTCTGGTTTTGGAGATAAACACGTTGAAGCAGATATGAATATTCCTAATGGCTTTTTAATGTCTTTCTAATTTGCCCTTTAAAGGGCTCTAATGGACTGTCCCCATGTTTGCACAGAGAGGAAAAAACAATGGCTCTGACTCATTTGGTGGTTACCTTTGAGCCTGCACTAAAGCAGACAATATCATTACACTCCTTTAGAGCTCCCCCCGTAGGAAGAAACATAATACCGTCATATTTTACACCAAGTGTTTGTGTAGCAGCGCATATTTAAAAGGGGCTCCTAGGGTCCCAGCTTCGGGTATGAAAGATCACACAGAACTGATCTTGATGACTCTGAGCACGTTACTTTAGATATTTTGGTGATTTTCATGATCATCTTAGCTCAGTTGCTTCTCAGTAAAACTTTAGCTTCTTCTCTGCCAAATACACACTTTTGCCATTTCTATCCAATAATGTGACTGATGTCACCACACTAGGCAGGCAGCTGTGCAAAAATGCTTAAACGTCGAACAGCAAATGCCCTCCCGACATTGTTGTGCACACGTTCACGTGTGTGCATTTCGCTGTCGCAATGCAGCGATGATGAAAAACTGATGCAAGACACAAACCAAAGCATGTGTCTACAACTGCAGTTGGTGACGGCGAGAGAGAGACATATGGAGGTTAATAACCTGTCAGCCTTGCTCTGTAACAGTGGAGAAGTTGGCCGTATGAATCATGTGGCTCTTCAGTGTGTTTAGCAAGAGTGTGTGTGTGTGTAAAAGAGTGACATCCAGGCAGAAAAGGAGCATTTACAATGATAGAAGCGTCATTAGTAGTAACATTGTCTCTTTTGTTACAATGAAACATATGTGTTTGTTAACAGTAGTAATCACTGATAGCGTGAGTGTATGTGAGCGAGAGTGAGAGGGGAAAGGTGTGAGCAGAGGTTGATTGCAAAGCCATTTCCTAAGGCTTTGTCGCGCTCTGTTAGCTGAAGAGCTCCGTTTGAAAGACAATTTGTCTACTGCTGAGCACTCTGGCAAAGAGCGACCTTGTGTTGAAGAAAGTCTGCACATTCGTGTGTGTGTGTGTGTGTGTGTGTGTGTGTGTGTGTGTGTGTGTGTGTGTTTACCAAACTTTTAGCTGCCTCTGCTGTTTTCATGCATGTATGATTCGACATACAAGCCCGGTGCATCCTATACTGCTATACTGCACACACACACACACACACACACACACACACACACATAATATATATATACATATATATATGTTCATTCATAGTTCTTAAATGAATCACATGTAATGTTACTGTAGCGCAGATGAAAGCCTCTTCCAATCACCATCGAGCAGCCATCAGTGGCCGATTGAGTGGCCGCATTAGCAAGGTCGTGATCTGCTCTCAGGCTCATTTTCAAAGCGATGCAGGCTTGGCCACTCGCCCACCAGATTTGGAGAGAGGTCCTCATCATCTTCAGACCTCGGCTCTGTATGGGATATCTTTTCAAATGGTAAAATCTAATCAAACTGCAGTGCACTGCTGTTTGATTTTTTCTAATATAGAATAGACTGCCGGCATCCTGGACGATAGTTGATCTGATGAGGTGTCTCAAAAAACATATTGTTGATGATTTCCTTACGTGGTCTCATTGTTTTCTTACAGGTATGCTGTTCTGCAGGACCCTGCAGGCTGGCTGAGTGTGAACCCAGTCAGAGGAACTGTCAACACCTCAGCCTCACTGGATCGCGAGTCTCCTTATGTCTATGACAACAAATACACAGCTGTCTTCATCGCCACTGATAACGGTGAGTGCGCTGTAATCTGAGTAAAACTAATATATAATCTAGATAGGATCTATTTTTAGAAATACTTGAAATTTAAGCAGTCTGGTTTATCCACTGTGGAAACTTTTATTCCCATTTTCATTGTACAAAGAACTTTTCATGGGTGATAAGTGTTAGTTCAGACATGAAAAAGTAGAAACAGAGCCGCCTTTGTACGTACTGAGCACTCTTGACTTTACCTGGCAACAGTCAAACTGTTATTTTTCCCATGGTGACAATAGGACAGCCTTATGTGGTGCTGCTGCGTCTATTGGACCATATGGCGGCTGCTTGGCAGTGTCAGCCGAGCTGCTGCTTTGAGACTTTCCAAAGCACAGATGAAAGTGTCGAGAGCTTTGGCGCATTTCGCTTTTTTTCTCTTCGCTTCCCACTCTGTCTCATCATCTCTCTGTGTCTGTCTCTTTGTCCCCCTTCCTCTGTCTCTCTACCTTCTCCTATCAATCCATCTGCTCTCCTGTGCTCGGGAGATTCTGACAGATCCATTAGAGGAACTGAGGGATTCTATTAGCAGGCAGCAGAATAGCACTGTTGTGCTGGGGAATTCGGTAGCCTTAGAAAGATGAGCACTGAAAGAGGAGTAATGATGGGGCAGGAGGAGAAGCTAGAAGGGGGTGGAAGGGTCAAGAAAAGAAGAAAAAGGAAGGGACATAAGAGGAGATAACAAGAAAAAGATATAGAGCAGGGGAAGTGTGTGACGAATAGGTGGAAAAGAAGAGAAATGGAGAGTGGACTCAGCCAGGTGAAAGAGTAAGATCTGTGTTAAAGCCGGCAAAGGATGGATGAATGCAGGAAGTTATTGCAAAGTCTTCAGTGGGACTGACATTGTTAACATGTAACCTCAGATATTTTTTTAAGTTAATTTCCCATCAGTTTTGAAAAGTGCCTTTTAACAGAGAAAGGTCTGAGCATATGAGGCCTCTAAAACTCATTTTGTAGTTACTGTGTGCATGGAGACACTGCCTACAGTGTGATGTATGCATCGCTTTAGATCCTGTTATATTGTGAAATGACATTTGGGCTGATATAAAAGCTCAGTGCTTAGAAAGGCCGTGAACATCACAACAGCCACGAAGTAATAGTGCACAAAAAAAGAGGAACATTTTCATGTGTTTTATATTCATTACATATAAAATGAAATATTCCCAGCCTTTTTGTTTATATTATATGTTCATGGTTCGAAGCTCATGAAAATCATCCTAAAAAGTACATTTATATACTTTTTTGGGCCCATGAATTACTGCATATGTAGTCGAGTTTACCAAGTCTTTCATCAGTTTTCCTTTGTATAGTTTTTTTTGTCAATGCAAACATAAAACTCAGGCATGACTTTGGTTCTAATATTTTTTTATAAAAAAACCTTAAAATAAGCTCACTGAGCTAAATATCAGTGTTGTTACAGCAGACTGGCATTGCTAAGGTGCTGCTGTTTAGCAGTTATTCTCTGAATTATGTATCTGAACATGGTTATATGTTGGTAATTAGCTTTTAACACACAGTGCAGCGTAGGCCAATCCAAACGTAATTACATTTTCAACAGTTTAGTCATAAAGTATTTAACAAAATCAAAGATTCAGCAGAATGATGTGTTATTTTCCTGATGGGGGGAAATGAATGATTGCAGCCAATCTCGGCGCTTCATCAAGTTTCTGATGAGACGTTTAACTGTAAACATACGGATGTTAAACAACAGTTCATAACAGTTACATTAAAGGACGCTTTGCCTACATAGATTTTTTAAATATTGTTTCACGGCCGACACACTGACGTCCCCTGAGACACGTATCTGTTCTGTGTACTGTATGTCTAGGCTCTAAAAAGTCAAATACACTGAAAATATGAGCCTGTGCTGCTATTCTGTCTACAGAGACGTATGCAACAAGAACAAGCTCAGTCTTTAAAAAAATGATGTCGATTTTCAAGCGTGTCTGTACGTGGTCGAGAAATTTCAGAATACTGATGCGTACCTGCTTGACTGCCACCTCCACTCTTTTCTGCTCGCTGTGTCATCAACTGGACAAATCTGTTCCTTCCCCACAGCTATCAGCGCAATGATGACTGTATGACAGCCAGCCTGTGTCAGCTACACTGTAAAAAAAATTGTAATATAAAAGTATTGTACTGTGTATTTTACAGTTTTGTACTGTTTTTCTAGAATATCATTAAATTTACATAAATAGACTGATTTTACATTTCAAATGTAAAATAACATAAAATCACTGTAAATGTAATAAAACACAATTTTCTTGTTTTTTAAATATATTTGTCTGCACATATGCATATGTAGATTGTTAAAATACATTCACAAATGTATCATAATTTCACAAATATTTGTCAGTTATTTGAAAGATTGAACTGTTAAATTCAAATGTAATGCTGTGGAAAAATATATAAAATGATTCTTATAAACTTTTTTTTACATCAAATAATGTTATTTAGGGCGATCGTGGCTCAAGAGTTGGGTGTTCGTCTTGTAATCAGAAGGTTGCCGGTTCGAGCCCCGGCTCGGACAGTCTCGGTCGTTGTGTCCTTGGGCAAGACACTTCACCTACCACCTACTGGTGTTGGCCAGAGGGGCCGATGGTGCGATATGGCAGCCTCGCCTCTCTCAGTCTGCCCAGAGCAGCTGTGGCTACAACTGTAGCTGCCTCCACCAGTGTGTGAATGTGAGAGTGAATGAATAGTGGAATTGTAAAGCACTTTGAGGGTCTCGAAAAGCGCTATATAAATGCAATCCATTAGTATTTAAACCAACTGTTAGCTGTATATTTCTGTACATTTAAGTATTATTATTCATATTGCCACATTCATTGACCTTGTTTATAGGTAATTTCATTGTTTAATCACATTAAAATGTTCCTAATTTAATGTTTAAAAGCACTTGAAACAGGCAAAATCCCATGTGAAATTAGGGCAACAAACTGTATTGTCATTACTGAAAATAACCGTATTTTTATGAGAAAGTTATTATCTGTTATTTTATGGTATTATTTTGGCGCCCCAGCTGCCGGAATATTACTGTTGTTGTTTTTTTTACAGTGTACCAGCAGGATATCGATTGACCCTTACATTTTCTATCTTTACATTTATGCAGAGACCTCGAATGAATACTATCCACCTACAGAGGACGAAGAGGTTTTGAGTAGAAAGACAGAAGGGCTGTGTTTAACAGAAGAAGGACAAGTCCTGTTTCAGCAGTGCCTGTAAACACAAGTGCAAGAAATACAATAGCAGAAAAATCTACTGAAATAAATAACAGAGGGTTAAAGAAAGTATAGGCATCAGTTTTAAAAGTATGTGGACACTGATCTTAAGAAAATTGATGAAATTAGTGGTTTTACAGCCACTTTAGGCTGATCTGACCTGGACTCAGAAATGCCAAGAATATACACTATTACAGTTATTTTGTTTTGTGTTTTTTGTGCATGGTTAGCAGCAGATTGACGGTAGCTCCTGTTAACAGCATGAGGGCAGGTCAACTCCAGCAGCCCTCTGGGTTGTAACAGATGGTCGATGATGGTGCGAACACACCATTCCCAGAGAAAGATTGAAGTCCAGCTCAAGGAAGAAAGAACAGAAACATACATATGATATGAGAGATTTACAAAGAAACCAAGATGATGGCATTGATCTAAAAATCAAAGGTCATCAGCTGAAGAATTAGCAACAGCTGAATGCAGTCTGGAGGCTACGCTCTGCTGCCAGAGTAATCAGTTGCACCTATAGAAGAAGCGAGCCAATCATCAGCCACTTTATAATGTGTTAAGTCGTAATCTTTGAGGATGATGCAATCGTCAGTGCATGTACACTTTGTGAGTTATTCACCATTGTATTCGTGTTTGTGCAGGTTGTATTGTTTCTAACGTCGTGTGTTTCTGATTCCCAGTTATAATTTAAAAGCCACAAATGAGTTTAGCCTGTGCAGCAGCACCTGGCAGGCCTGTGGAGCAGGACGATATTGTTTGAAGTGGTATTGTTCCAACCTGAGCGCAGGGCTTGACGGGCTGTTTATATAAACTCTCATCAGTAGCTTCTGGTTTTTCACGCCAGCGAATTCTCCTCTGCTCTCTGATTCCCCGCTGGGAGGCCAGCTGTTCCCGCATCGTACCCTCTTCCCTTTCCTTTGCATTAGTTCTTGTGGGTAGATTAAAGTTGTTTTTTTTAATGTCTTTGTCGTACTTGATGCAGAGGCTCTCTGGCCTGCGCCGCACCTGCGTATCCCCTCACTGCTGTGTGTTGCGGTTCAATGTTTTCTGCTGCTCATCATTTAAATGTTAAACTGCCTCCTGGAGGCAGCCATTTGTCATTGGGAGGCATGAATACATTATCAAAGCCCCAGTCGTCTGAAACACGCCAGCACACGCACGCAATCTTCAGTGTTTACTGCCACTGAACCTGCTATTAAAAACCCTGAAGTTATGTGAAAAGTGGCTGAGCAGTGTTGGTTTAAACACATGGATATACTAAGCAGAGACCTCCATTTAGACACTGAAATATTGTGTGTATACACGTGTACCTGTACCACAGTTAGACAACTCCAACATAGTCAAAGAGCTTTGTTAATTATAGGAATATTAAGTATTGCACACATACATGCAGCCAGACTGAGCAGCATGATGAGTCTCAGCATTCATCACAGTCACATCACATCCCCTCTGGTTTAAATCAAAAGTAGAAAGGGGATGCTGAATTCTAATGGGTCACAGATTAAAACCCTTTGGTGCTCAGACAGATTTAAAATTTAATAGTGTTTAGTCGTGTGTGTGTGTGTGTGTGTGTGTGCATATACATAATATGTGAATCTGTGATCTCTCTGAAAGACAGAAAAAGTAATAACAGTGGTAGCAGTGACAGCCTGCATGTGTGTGCAGAGGTACACCTTTGTGTGTCTCTACATGTGTCCATTTTCGAGTGCATTGGCTGCCCACTGTGCTGCCTCATTGACCTACTAAGTGTTGGGAACCAGTGTGCAGCTCGTTGCTGTAACGGGCCGAGTAACTTCCCTGGTTCGGGCAAGCCCAGACACAGAGATTTTACCGCTAAGTGTCTGTCATGTCGCAAGCATATAGTTAGCAGGCTGGCAGGGTAAATGCTGATAGATAGACTCGTGTTTTGTCTTGAGCCAGCTGTGATCAGGGTCCCTCAAACAACAGCAGGGAAATAATAAAGCCTGATGAGGCCAGCGCACTGGGCCTGAAATCAACAGGCAGAGTGAAATACAACCAAACAGAATTTAAAAACGTAACCTTGTAGAGATGATTGTTTATGGAAAACCAAGTATTGTAGTTCTCCTGATCTGTTTTTAATCTATAATACAACTCTTATTAAGGCTGATTTGGTGATTTAGTTCATGACGCATCTTTATTTAATATTATTAAGTCATTAAGGAATGGGCTGTTAAGAGATACGAGCATAGTGAAAGCTAGAAATCAGGCATATGTGCCTGCGACATGTTTTCAAAAGATCCAATATAGTGCAGTCGAGAAAGCGAGAGCTGAAGAGCAGACTGCGTCTAATAGAAAGATAAATATAGTAACAGGAGACTCGGTGTCAAGAAGCCCAAAAAAAAGAGAGAGAAACTTGAAGGAAAATGAGAGATGGCAGCGAGGAAACTGAAAGGTGAAAATTAAAGACACACAGGACAAAGAAATGAAGTTTTTTGGGGAGGAGGAAAATTTCTAAAAGAAAACGTGCGACCTCATGAGGTACATTTGACTGAGTCTTAATTATGTGAATTCTGGAAGCGCTTCCTTGCTCCCGCTCTTCCCTTTATGGTCACAGCCACAGAGGCAGGCAGGTTAACCACCTTCTTGAAATATGTTCTCACCCAGCCAATCAATGATGACCCCGTGCAGCAGTAGGCAAAGGTGATGCTAGTGTAAGGGAAGAGTTCAGGGTACAGAATAAAGACAAGTTGACCCGAGATAATGGCAGTGTAATGGATATGCTCTGTAAAGAAGATCGCAGCTCAACACCGTCTTGCCTTCTGTTGCCTCCTCTGTCTTCCTGTGCTGCTTCATTAACCCCAAATACTCACTGTGTCTTTCCCACTTTGGAGCTTCAGTAGCACCTCCCTCCCTCTCTCTCTGTCCTTCACTGAGTGTCTTTGTCTTTTATTTCTCGACTTGTAGCAGAACCCATTGGGGAAGTCTCCACCTTGTAAACAGGCTCACGTCGTGTCTGTGATTAAAGAATACCTTTGTATGGCTTTGCCAGGGAAGAAATGTCTTTCTCTGTTATTGCCTGTTATCTGGCCTTGCTTATCTCGTGTCCTTGGAATACTGATTCATCTGCAGATCAGAAGTTCTTGCTGTGTCTGGCACACACCAAAACAAACATGGCTCAGCCCACTCAGCAAGGGAGCCTCCGTCTGAGTACAGTACTGTCTGTGGGTACTTATAAGCACTGAAACTACTGGCGATGCTGAATCCGAGTAAATTCCGAACTATTAAAATTTAACGAAGGTCCCTCGCTTCCTCACCCAGCACATTTCCATCGGCGTGTAGTTTTAATGGCAGGGATCCAAATGAAATGAGATGAGTGGTTAGTGGAGATGGAAACGGATAGATAATGAAAGATGAAGTCAGATGATGGAATCAAGCAAACACGGCTGTCGGAGAGCGTGTCATCGGACCAACACAGGAAATCTGTCAGTGCTGTGGAAGAGTCGAACACACCATCTGCATATCTCAGTGTTTATGTGTATTTATCTATCAGGATGTGAGTGTGCTGTGCTTGGTTTGGCTTTAATGATCCCGAGACTTTAGGGTCATCAGGTCAAAATGTCTAACTTCTTCAGTACTTTGACTTCTGAACAAATACTTACAAAACATGCTACATCTAAGGAATGATATCATACTGACATCCTTGTTCACCATTAACTCTTATAAAATAACTATTTTCCAGGGAAAGTTGAAGTGGCAGTGGAAGGTCATCCAGCACTCAGAAGGTCCGCCGTTTGATCTCTCTTCCAGTCTGGATGGCGGCGTGTCCTTGCCGAGATACTGAATTCCTATCAGTGTGTGAGTGTGTGTGTGCGTGCTACAGTCTATGAAATTGTTTGTGAATGGGTGAATGTGGCTGGTAGTGTACAGTGAAGTAGTTTGAGTGATGAGTTGCACACGAAACGCTCATTTAGCTACTTTTACCTGTAGTTTTTGCAAAAATGATTACAGAGCAAACTAGCAAAGAGCAAAAATGACATTTACGTCACCATTTCCATTTCTCTATTCACCATAAATAAATAGAAAACATATTACCCAAGGACACACCTCCATCCAGACTGGAAGAGAGCTCAAACGGCGGACCTTCTGAGGACGTCTGTATATCTGCCCGTCTGTATAGCAATATAAACATCTGTACATAAATATTCCCACCTTTTATTCAACCCATATCTGTATATAATCTGCTCTTTGCACTTCTGATTAGATGCAAACTGTATTTTGTTACCCTGTATTTATACGTGTCTAATGACAATTAAGTTGAATCCTAATCCTAAATGTATTGAATGGCAAACTGTGATAGAAATAAGACATCAGGATGTTGCATGCGAGTGTGTCACAGTACGGCTTATCCTCAGACTGTTATTGATTAATTACTTGAAGAAGCCACGGCATGTGACAGTGACCAAGAGTGCAACAGAGGAGGGCTAAAAAAACCCCCAAAACAATATACCTGAAATATTTTTCAGGTATTTCAGAATGTTGTTTGCATGCGTGCATCTCCAACTGTCAGTGCACTGTGCAAAAAGGAGCCCACAGCCAATCTTGCAAAGACCTGGGAAAAAGATTTTTAATGAGGTATATGAGGTTCAGGTGTAAAGGCTGGGGAAAGCAGGTTGGGGAGCGTCTTTCATTATTTTTGAATATGTAACTAATTTTGGTTTTATTGCTTTCTTACAGAAGCTAGAAGGCAAATCACAAAAATTAAAATGGCTAGACTCCACATCAGCTGACAAAACAGCTGCTTCTAATTTCAGATAGTTGTTGTTTAAGTGCTTTGAATATTTAGAGTGTTACTGCCTGATTAATTAAAGTTTTGGGGGCTTTTTTCCTCACTTGGATGTGGAGGCACTACATTTTGATCTGGCAGCTTAACACAGGGAAAAAAAAAATTGTGAGCACACCAAACAAGAAACCTCCCAAAGAGGGCAATTTTGGTGTTTAATTAGCACAAAAAGAGTTTGCAGTGTAAGCCCACTTAAAGCTGTATCAATACCCTCCTTCTCCAATCACTGTGTATAATAGCCAGCAACTGATAACCCAAACTCTATTCTGAAAGTAATTTGCCAGACTAGCAGCGATGCACCTGTCCCCAACCCTGCTTCTCTCCCTCAAGTCATCTCTCTTAATGACTTGTGCCTATTGTAATTTGTTCTGGCTGGTTTCATTTACAGTTCTGATCAGCCAATCAGATTAGCAGTATGTCATGTGATAGTGTTTGCCGAAGCCCTGAGGAGACTGATGAGTGATGGGACAGAATGAAGTGGGTTATCTGAAGGGAGTTTTAACAAGGTCTGGGATTTAAGCAGTGGCAAGATAGATAGAGAACGGGAAAAACACAGCAGATAGGCGACTGTATCCTTTAGTTTTACCAGTGAGAGTACAGGAGACGCCTGCTCCTTCTATGAAATGCTTTTGCCAGCTGAAATCAAGGCGCTATATGATTATAACTGTATGACGCTTTGAAGTTATTTGCTTGACTCAAAGCGAATCGATGAAAAATGGGTTAGGGGTGTGTGACTCAGCGTTCTAATTTTCTATTTCTCAGTTTTGCGTTTGTGGTTGGACTCGAAGATCAGAGTCCAGCCGTGGAGTCCACTTTGCAAATTTGTATCAAAGTATCAACTACATCAGAACCATCTTCATATACAGTCTGTGACATGAATATGCACTAATTTATCATTTACACTACGTGTGTATGCGTGCACGCACTCGTGCATGTGAGTAAAAACTCAAGTCCTCACATATCCGCTCTGTAAGTCTGACGTCATTAGCCATGTGTGGGCCCAAACTCCGCTGCAGGTCCCAAAGTCAAACGAACACTGCGGCATCACTGAGAGTTAAAAACTGTCTAAATTCTTTCATCTTTAATAAAATGATCAGCGTTGCTGCTTTACCGGGTGTAACTATTAAGTTTAACATCCAGGCATCCATGAAAACAGAATTTATGAAGTTTAACAGAGTTAGAAGTTAGCAGGAAGTTAGCTCGCTAGCTTCCACCTAAACATGATATAGCATGTTCTGACTGAGAGATTTCTGAAACATTCAAACGTACAGCTCTGCTATCACTTCCAACATAAATGAAGACAGAAAACTAAACAGCAGTGACGTTTGTAGGGTTACTGAAGTTGGGCTAGCTGCTATATAATGATGTGCTACGTGATCGCTAGCTAACAGCTATGTTAGCATAGCATAAACACAGTGAAGCTGGAGGATGAACGCTAACTTTTTTCCACTCGTTAAAAGTTAACGTGAGGGTTCCCGATGGTTAGGGACAAATGCAATCGCATGGCAGGATGCTGTAAACGGACCAAACTTCAGTCAGGAGAACAACTGAGATAATCCATCCACAAAACCAGGTTAGTCACTAATATACTGCTGCATGGGCTGGGCTGTAGTTACATCGGAAGGGTTTAAAAACTGAACTTTAAAATGATTAGCGGTAATAAAACCCAAGAGAGGCCGACAGTGATCACTGACTGTTTATAGGGGCTTGTTCAGATTAAATAGAACAAGATACAAAACATGTTAAAAACACAACAACCTTAATAAACGCAGAAGCAGGATTCATCACGTCATCACTTAAAGACCGGATAGCCTCTATGGGGTGATAAATAAATTAAACCCAAACCAGCATGAATGAATGAAAGCATCTTATATATACTTAATATACAGTGTTGCCAATAAACAGATCAAATTAAGTTCAATTTCAATTGTGTTTTCTTTATTTACAAAAATTGCCTCGAGGCTCTTCATACTGCAAGGAAATCCCAACAAGCACTTGGACCATGGGAAGGAAGAACTCCCTTTTAACAGAAAGAGAGCTCCAGAAGAAGCAGGCTCTTTGAGGGGTAATCATCTACCACAACTGGCTGGGTGGTGAGGGGAAGGAGAAAACAGAGTAGACAAATGTTAATGACAATAGTGGGATAAAAGCATTGGCTGAGAAAAGAGTTGAATTGAGGAGAAATGCTCGGTGCATCATGGGAAGCCTGCCTCTCATCTTTGAGATATGATGAGGCCTTGATTGTACGAGACTTGTCTGTGAGAACAAAGATTTTAAATTCTATTCTGTATTTAACGGGGAATAAAAACTAAGAAGGCACTACGGGAGAAATATGAGCAGTCTTTTAGTCCCTCTTAGTACTCTCACTGCAATGTTTTAGATCAGCTGGAGGTTTTCCAGGGAGCTTTTAGAACAACCCGATAAGAATGAATCATAGTGGTCCAGCCTAAAAGTAATAAATGTAGCTTTTCAGCATCGCTCTGTGACAGCGGAGAAGAATTCCTGGTGGCTTCATATTCAACATGCATGTGTCCCGTCAAGAAAAGGGTTGGCTCAGGCAGGTCAAAATCACAGTTCATATGAGCTGAAAACTTGGCTCACACCCTTTTACCAATCCAACTGGCAAACTCATAGAAGGCTGTTTAAGCTGCTTTATAGCAGCAGCACCCTCTGCATCGACCGCTTCAGCATCATCACACGATCACTTCTACTTATGCCTGCCATTAAGTCCCTCTGTATATCTGTATGTGTCTGTGTTTCTGTACTTGAGTATCATTAAAATGGTGTTAAAAAACAACACGACCATGCACTTTAATCCAGCTGGTTACAAAAGTCGAGAGGTGCGTGACCAAAGTACCACCAGTTTTGTGGTGGGCTCCACATGTGACGTCAAACCCATGACAGGTAATGCACGGCGAGCATAGAAGCACCATTAGCTGCTGTGCATCTGCAAGCTGCTATGCAACCCACCTCCAACTCGGCTCCTCGTCTCACTTAATCAGCGACACGTCAACGTTAATGTCGTGGTTACACTGGCGTTTTTTCATGCATACACGTGGAGCAGCGGAGCGGTCCTGCAACAGAGCCGCACCATCAAATATGAATTTCTGCAAGTGGAAATATCAATTTTCTTTTGAATGTTGTGCTTCTGACTGAAATACATTTTAGAATGAATGTATACATCATTTACAGCACTAGGGTCCACGCTGCAGCTCGATGCATTTGAATGAAGTTGTGTAAAAATGTGAACCAGAGTGGACTCCTGCAGTCTCAGCAGATGAAAGGGAATATGAAAATATAGCTGTGTGTGTGTGTGTGTGTGTGTGTGTGTGTGTGTGTGTGTGGCTCAGTGCTGTGCAGTTAGTAATAAAGACTAAGGTTTTTCCTATTTTGCTGGAAGACACCATAAAGTGATGGCGAACAGGTTTAACTAGATTAGTGTACAATTTTTCGGCACAGTAGACACTTCATATAATCACATAATTTTCAAATTCACTTCCCTCCCGTGCTGGCCAGCCTGCTCTCATCTCCTCCCTATCTCATTTGAGATATTCCCTTCATTTATCTTTTCTTATTCTCTTCTATTACCTCGGTGTAGTCCACCTGTGAATTACTCTTCCTGCCTGTTTAGCGGCAGCATGATATATTGTGACATTTTCCACTGAGCTATTCCTCATACTACAGGCCTGCTCCCGACTTCTCTGCTTGTTGTTATTTGGTTTCCTTCGTGATTTGCTTTTATGTGGCTCAGGAAAAAAATAATCATAACAACGTTACAGAACATCTTTAGCCAAGGGCATCATCCGCTGGTTGTTTGTAGTTAAGCTGCCCTGGAATATAACAGTTATTCTAATGAGCACAAGAAATATAGCAGACAAGAAGAGTCTTATTTCAGCTTTGTCCTTGACAAACGCTACAAGTGGACCATTCTTTACCTTTACAATTCACCACAATAAGAAGAACTGATCTCCTGGGCAAAAATGAAAATATAACCGGTTGTACTTTTTCCTCTTTGAATGTGTTGTGCTCTTCATCCTCATCTCCTCTCATAAAACTTCATTGCTGTGACACATTTTCCCTCTAGAGAAAAGATGAAGTGCAAACAGATCACGGATTTTATACTCACCATACCGTGCAGGGGCACAAATTGGTACATTTCAAAGCGCTGCTGGTCAAAACCACGTTTTTCATTCGTCTTCTGCAGCCGTGGGAAGAAAAAGTGAGACAACAGAATAAAATATATACAGAGATAACAGAATTGGACACTCAGACAAAAAGAGAGCATTAGCCTAAAGCCAAAATGTTGGGAGCAAAAGAGTGTTTGGGGGTAGATGGAGCCATATGAAGACAAAGAGATAGAGAGAGAAAAAAAGCCTAGCTTGTTGCCTTTAGCTGTGGATTAGCCCTGACAGCCCCAGGAGTCAATCAGTCTGTTTGCTCCTCTCATCTCTGGGCAGACTGGAGAATAACAAGGCTGTCTAAATGCCAGCCAGGGGCAGGTGGAGGTTTCAGGAATAGTGGTGGACGATGGTGCAAGAAAGCAAAGCCTGAAGAAAGAATATCAACTCGGAATTTCTTCAACTTGCGTCGTTCCTACAAAAAAGCTGCTCTGCAGGTTTTTGGCTGCTGCAGTTGAAATTCTGACAATTTGTAAAACTGTATAGCTGTGAAGCTGAAGTGACCGTTGGCGTGTAGGATTCACGGGACGGCCAGCTTGCTTGGCTCGTCCCGCGGTTACACTTCCTCATACGCCGCTTACGCCGTCCCTCCTCTAGCATTCGTTCGGGGCGCTGTACAGGACAGGGTAAAATGTTTTTTAAAAAGTGCAGTTGGTGTCTTTCGCTAACATCATCCCAAATTTCTCATTGCTGTTGCCAAGTTGTTTAGCTAATTTTTCTATCGTTTCAGTTTTTCTATCTAAATAGAATTTTTAGCATTCATTGCATTTAATTATTCATTTTAAATATTTGTTTTTAATATATATTTACTTACAGAGCACCACCGTTACCATCTGTGCTGTCCGTTCTGGCATCACAAAAGTGATGCACAGAAAAATGTAACAAAGGAGGTTTCACTGTTTCAATCCTGTAAGAGCAGCACGAACACGCGGTTGGGTTTAACAGAAAGTTCCTGCAGTGATTGGTTAATGTCAACGATTTGCACGCCGAGCAGAAATCGTCTCCTATTTGACACCAGAAGGGTGCACTGGATATTTATGGTTCACTGAGTAGAGTTTATCTTGTGCGAGTGCAGAACTGCTACTTGAGTCGCTGCCTGAAGTGGCTCCCAGGCATTGCTCTTTTATAATACTGAAGAGTTACTTTGATGGGGACAATTAGACCTAATCTCATTCGCTAATTGGTGTAATTCCTGAAACCAATTTATTAGAATCGATACCAACTTGTGTAAAGTTAATTTTAGCTTTACACTGTTACATTTTCCAGTGG
The DNA here is from genome assembly GCF_001858045.2 of Oreochromis niloticus. Taxonomy (NCBI): domain Eukaryota; kingdom Metazoa; phylum Chordata; class Actinopteri; order Cichliformes; family Cichlidae; genus Oreochromis; species Oreochromis niloticus. Next base: position 62,566,891 of record NC_031972.2, on the reverse strand, counting down.
AAATAATACATCATTAATCATCTCTTTTGCACAAACTCCTCATTTCAATAAGGAGGATATGCTCGTGTGAAAACTTTCTGACTTTGTCCCAAACTAATTAAACCTGAAACAAAGGAGAGTAGTGGAAAAAATTAGAGCTGCAGAATAAAACAGTGCAGGGATTTTCCATTTGCATTCATTCCATTTTCCCAGTCTTGAAGATGCTAAAATAACAGAGCCTCAGAGGTGACAGGATTACATTAGATCTGACACGACTTCAACTTTTTGCAGGCATGCTGGGATTAAGTGTTACACTGCATAACAATGCACCGAATTGACCACTGAGGGAAAAGGACTATAATAAAGACAAGTACACGGATCTGCAGCAATAAGACTCTCCTGATAAATACACACTCATTACCATAGAGCTGCATTTAGTGTCAGACTGTTGCTGTTTAAACAATTACTATACAGATTGCTGTTAACAGTATTGGTGATCTCCTAACTCTGTATAGCAGCAAAGCCGGGTCATATGTTTAATATCAGTGGTAGTTTAGAGCTGTAAATGCTATACCTGCTAAAAAATGTTGCATGGTAAAAATTCACTAGCCTTCTACTTGAGCTACATCTCCACAGCATGTGTTTTTGTTTTCCTGTAGCAGTCTCACAGAGCCACAAGCGTATCATTAAGGTGCATCGTTAATCGAAAGTTTGCCAATAATCCCTTCGAGTCTCCAGGAACTGAAAAATAAATCTTCAATCAAGACGCAACCACTAACGTGGCTTAACAATGCTTCATCACAGACAAGCTGCACTGCATTTCACATGAACTGTCGCATGTAAGAGGAAATAGGGACACAGACCTGAAACCGTCTACTGTTAAACTGCCATGAACACCAGCTATTTGCTGTGGCTGTTGTTTCATTACCGACCCAGACGGCCATTAAGACAGACAGTGTGTGTTAGGAATGCAGCAATTGCTAAAACAACAAAATAATTGAGTAAGTCACTCTGAGCACAATCCTTATCGGAGTTGGAGGAAGAGAGTCAAGTTTTAAATGATGCACACACTCACACACACACACACACACACACACACACACACTAAGTGCACTTAGGATTACACACAGAACCTGGGCTATGAGCACCTCTATCCTCATTTATAATCTTGTTCTGATCGCTGCTCTGTCAGAGCTAGGCGTTAGCATATTTGTACAAGAGAGCTAAGTCGATGCTAGCAAACCAGGATATCTGGTTATCTCCAAAACTGTAGCACAGATTACGTGACTGCAATAAATGGTAAATGCAATTGTGCCACAAAATAAGGCACACAATCTTTTATAAAAATGACTTTAAACCCCAAAACGGGCCAGCACAAAAATTATGGTTTAAATTAGAAGCCAAACAAATTCTTATGTTAGTATCCGATTGTTACGCCCCTCAAAGTGGTGATGCGAGAGCGTCCAGCTGTTGCTGGTCAGGTGTGGATGAAGGCATACCTGAGGCACACTTTGGGAAGGCACACCAGTCTTTGTCTTAGTGGTACCAGCTATTTTGGCTAACGTATTATATCAGTTAAAATAAAACCTCTTCTCTGGGAAATCTGCTGTTAGTCTCCATATTTTTGTTGCAGCTTTTGAGCCGGGTCGTAACAGCAGTTGAGAGTAAAAGCAGCCACACCCTTTGTAATGCTGTAAACTGTAAAACCAGAGTACCCAGACATGCAGACATGGGGAGAACATGCAGCTCTTCTTGCTGTGACATAACAGTGTAACCACCACACAGCTTTGCCACCCTGTATCTAGTTATAAAAAGGAAAGTTAACTGTAGAGACCAACACTGTAAGCCGTGCTTATTGCATGAAAATACCCAAATTTGGAGCTCGACTAGATTTTGTCGACAGTTTCAAACGAATGAGGAATCGCAGTTTTTGGCACTTCCGTGTTGGTTTTCTTATGTACATCTAAATAAATGCGAAACTCATGAAAACTCATCTTCTCTCTCTCTTTTAAATCAAACGATGCTTTACCTACTTTATTCATTACCTTCTTTGTAGTGCCAAACACGTAGAGAACAGGGTGCAGGCTGTACCTGTCTCCTTCACAAACTTAGGCTGTGTTCAAAGAGAACTTTCATAACAAAGTAGTGTGAAGCAGGGGCCAGCAGACAAGCTCCATTAATGTCGAGGCAGGCCGATGATGACATAGCCACGATGCGACGGCGATAAGGAGGAGCGGGAGAAGAGAAGAGCAGAGAAATAGAGTGATTAGGTGTGGGGAGTATTCATTTAGGAAGACAAACAGCTTCATTTAAAGTTAGCCAAGCACAGAGGCACCCTCTCCCACTACAAATAGGTTGAAATTTGCATTTTTTTTCCTCTGACGGAGGATCCGAGCCCTCGCTCTCTTGGTCTCGCGTCTCAAGCGATAATAGATTATCTAGGGTCTCGCCTGAAGAGCTACTGTCTTTGATTTGCTTTTGAACACATTTTCTGTCTGCTTCTGCTCAAGTAATTCCTCTCCACTCTTGATCTGCTGCTGATATTGTCACAGCAATACTTATCTGTGGTATATGAGGGCTGTTTTCTGTTTCATTCCTTGACTGCATGCAGAAAAGGAACCGAGTGCAGCGTTTGCAGTCATTTCACGATTATTAAACAGAAGAAATGCCACACTCGCTACCATTACATTTGATTTCTCCATATCTCTTGCAATCATGATCCAGTGATGGTTTTACAGCTGAGAATGAAATTAAAGTTTTGAGCTTAGCGAACACATCGCGATGATTATCTGCTAAACACTCCCAGCAGTTGTAGATGTCATTTTTCCTGCAGACTGCCAGGAAAAAAATCTCATGCAGAAAACATTTTAGTTTCAGGTCTCCTGTCCTCTTTCACCTGCTGCAACCAGCTGGAATTTTTAGTGATAGAGTCGCAAGTAGATGCACTTACAGATCGCTGCTACTTTTATTCAGGTACAGTGAGAATATTTAAGCTCTAGTGACCCAGTGCATGTGGGTTTGTGGGAATGCAAGCACAGCCTTTTGTGTCTATGCAGATGGGTGGGTGTCTTCATGGTGCACGGGGAGTTGGCTTACCGCCATTATCCTAGAAAATCAGCACCTCTACATGCCTTGAAGGTTTCACTGCACTTCACATTCAGTACAGTCATGCATTTGCACAGATGCTAAATATTTAGCACTTGGATACTTGCCTCCTTTGCCCTGCCAGAGGGATTTAGTAGCCTGGGCAACACGGCTCCTCTTTAAGGGTTTTTATGTGGATAAAAAGCCTGGAGATGGGAAATTTTTCATTTGATTTATTTTTAGGTGTACTTGACATTTCTGTTATTCATTTATGGAAATTCTTTTTAATGCCCAGCTTTGGAGCATTTTTGCAGACAGAATATTCCAGTATGAATTACACGTTACTCATGTATTCATTTCTAAATGCAGATGAAAATTATTCTCTGTTTAAAGTTAGTGTTCGGTATAGTTACACATTAATCTGCTCGTTTAGGAAAGAGGCGCCATTACAGATGTCGTTATTCGAAATCATCAAATTAAACAATCTTATAATCACAAGTTATATATTTTTTGATAAATTTGTCTCTGTGATCTTGAAGGAATGAACAAGACTGAAATATTTTATTTTTAGCTACTGAATAAATCATTAAAACATTGAATGGACCTTTTATAACCCCAGAGTTTCTGACGTGTCTTAGTTTGGGTCTCATAATGTTTCAATATTTCAAACATTTAATTATAAATCTAATGCTATATGTTTATTGAGTAGCATGAACTTTACCGAGCCTTATTAAAATTGTTTCTGCTAAGGTTCTTCGGTGAATGTAGATTCCACAACAAATTAAATACGATCTGTTTCAAGAATTCCTCACTGAATGAAGCATACAAGAAAATAATAATAAATGTGATTTTTAGGGAAATTATTATCTTTATATTTTGTTATGAAGACATTAGAGTTCTGAGAGAAGTCTGAAAAGCAGAAAGCTGCCTTGAAGCCTAAATGACTGACTGACACTGAGCATCATCAGATTCTACCCCAACTCTGGACTTTACATCTTGTAGCTAAACATCAGTCACATGAAAGAAATGATGTCCCTCTTTTGTCAGCGTGGATGTGGAATAGGCCTTATTTTACGTTCACAGTGCTAGTGGGGATCACACAGTTGTTAGTGGAGGCACCACTTGCTGAAACACAGTAGTTGCAGGATTGGCTGATAAGCAATCAACGTCCAGAGCAGCGTTTGACTGAGAGACTGCTCCACAACATGGTTTAGATCTTTAATGGCATCAACCTTGTTAATTCGAAGTGTGCTGTGTTTGAAGTTGGCTAATCCTGCTAAACTTATTCTGTAAATGATATGCTGATGTATGCGCATTATGCAAGAATTCTCTGTACAAGGATAAAATGCAAAAGAAAAGGAGCCCCACTGTTTTCACACCATTGCAAAAATGGATCAATAGTTCCTTATCAGTAGTTTGAAGTTGTAATAAAATTTACACTGCCTCTATAAAAATACCCATTTATTGCATTATCTACTATTCCTTGACTTCTATAGATAACCTATGTAAATTCCATGACTTTGGCTTGTAGAATACACCTAAGAGGATTCTGCAGCATCCGAGAAATTCCACTGGGATCCATGTAGAATAGGAAAGAATTATGGGAGAAGAGCTATAAGACCCACATGAAAGAAAAGAGACAGGATTTCATCTCAGACCAACGAGGGGCAAAGATTTATTTTCACATTTATCTAAAAGAAAGAATAAAACCTGTCCTATGATACATATACATGACAGTGTAGATACTCACTAATGCCATACAACACATCTTACTGAGATACCAGAAATAAACTCTCCACCACTTAGTCCAAGTTAGTACATGTAACGTTGTTTCAGGTCAAGTATTTTGTGAATGCATGTTTGAGGACGCGGCCAGCACCTCATCCACCTAACACATGACCGCGCAGTAATATTTGTCCGTATAAAACAAACCAAAAAACTGAATGTCAGTATCTATATCTGTCTGTACAAGTTGGTAGTAATTAAGTGTTGCTTCCATATCCACCCGTACAAGCCAGTTCTGGAACATGTATGAATTTAGGGTAAGAGTTATTTATCAGTCCTAACCATGTTGTTCATTGGAGCCTGCAGCTTAAAACACTAAATCAAATGCACCATTTAAACCGTACATATGCATAATTTGAATTTGAATGTGATTGATCATGAGCTCAGTATAAGACACAGTTTCTGAGAGAAACAGTTTTAGCTTCAGTGTCATTAAAATGTAAGAACCAAGTGGATATTTAACTTTTACAATATTTAATCTTAAAGCGAGTCAGCTACAAGATGAAAGAATCAGCCAGAAACGATACTTTTTAATCAAATTACAGTAGCCAACATGATACTAGCAACATTGTTCCAACTAGAAGCCCTTTTTTCATTGACTTGCCACAGTAGGGAAAGCACAGGCTGAATTAATGATGGCCCAGTTTCATTAGGTGTCCCAGTAAGCTATGACAGTGAACCAGCATGTACCTTCCTAATGAAATGTGGCCGTCATTAATACACCTGTTCGTCCCCCGCTGTGACAACTGAAAATGTACACCGGTGGAATAAGAATCCATCGTTTGTGTTTCTCTTTCAAGCATCAAGTTGTTTTTCATATTAATACGAGCAGCGTATTAAAAAGTGAACTTTCACCTAATCAGCATTTCACAGCTGTAACATTTCCTGCTCAGTGTGTGCAGCTTTTTTCCAAAACCACTGTAAAAACCCAGACTGGATTTCATTCCAGCATCACTTGACATTTATTGCGCATATATCTCGACTTGTTTTTGTCCCCTCTCTGCCCTAAATTGTCTGCAAATATATTTTTTTTAGCTCGAAAAGGTGGAGGGGACCCATTTTCCAATTACAGATCTTGTCTTTAGGTGTTAATTGCTGACTGACCTCTGGAGCTGTTATTGGATGCCATGCAGTTTTTTTAATAACCTCTAATCGCAGTGAAACAGAGAGCCATAATAGAGAAGTGCCAAGGTGCTTTTTAACACAGCATCCTTCAATAAGGTGTAATCTCATCCAAACACAGAAGCTAGCTGAATGCCAAGTCAGAATGCTCTTTTGCAAAACACGAGCCGCTGTGATTCATGCTCTTCCGGTACCGAATCGACACACCGTTTTTTATTGTTTGGGTTAAATTAGGTCAGCTAAGCAGCGTGGATCTTATTAAGAGTAGTGCTGTTTTGTTTCGGGGGTATTTTGGTGTTTGTCAGTGGGTTTTTCTTTTGTTTTTTTTAATTCCCAATGAACATGTTTTAACATGGCAGAATGGAAAAAAAAACACTAAAAGCAGAATTTACTCCAGAGTAAATAATGACTACACCGTGTTTTACTGCAGCCACACTGTATTATTGCTCCTTTCACATCTGTCCAGATCATTACATTTCACATTCTCCACATGCTCAGGAGCATCCAGGCCTACAGAAGTGCACTAAGGAATTAGCTCACGTCTTTCCTTTTCTCATACGTGTATGTTTTTATCTGTTTCCAGGCACTCCTCCAGCCACAGGTACCGGCACATTGATCATTCACCTGGAAGACTACAATGATAATGCCCCGTACGTCTTACCATCAGTAGCACGAGTGTGCGAGGACGCCTATGATGTGACTGTTGCTGTAGTTGGGGGCTGGGACAAGGACCTCCCACCCAACGCTGCCCCCTTTAAAATAGAACTGGGAAAACAGCCTGACCTGGACAAAACATGGAAAGTTACCCGGGTTAACTGTAAGTATTTCATTTTGAAATGAGATTCGTCCGTCTTTACACAGGACTAACCTGAGCTGTGACAGGCTAGCCTCTTCTCATGCCCAGAGCATCAAGTAGTGCTGTTCTATCAAAGCCACCAGTATCTCAGAACTACACACAGAGTGTCACCAAGCAGGTAAAGTTAGAATTTAGTGGGAATTTGCAGTGTGGGACAGGTTATTCAGAAAACCTGTAAGGAGAGGTACTGATTACAAACCATTATATGTGCAAACTGTCGTTCTACTTCAGGTTAAAGGTGTGACACAGATCACGAACTCTAAGGAGCTTGGAAAGAAAAGCGTCTGGACTTCTTTAGGTTGCTGGAAGACGTTTCACCTCTCATCCGAGAAGCTTCTTCAGTTCACGAATGCAACTTCCCGCCATCCACAAAGAGCAAATACAATAAGAAGCTAAATTTAGTTTTTCTAGTGAAATAACCATTAAAACCGCAGTTTAATTTCATTTACCTTGATTTCAATTAAAATGATGGCTTGTAAGCCTTCATTTACAGTGTTTAAAATGAGAATGATGCTAAATATCTTTGTGTTTTCTTTGGGATTTATACAGTACTTTGCAAAAGTGAGCAAAATTGAAATTAGGTGTAACCATTTACATGGAAATATATGAGGCAAAAACCAAGTTTGTACAATTCTAACAAGCTTGATGGTCAACATTTGGTGTGACTACCGTTATTCTTCAGTATAACAAACTATTGTAATATCTTGAAGCAGTCTTTGGGAACAGTTCTCTGTGCTTCTTAAAGAACAATGCAGAGCTCTGGGTGTTGGATGCCTTTTGTTCTGTTCTCTGTCAGGATCTGTTGAGGCCAATCCATAACTGGTAGAAAAGCACAAAGTGGAGTAGTATCCAGGTATCCACGTATGCTTTTGCTGCTTTGGCAGTATGTTTGGATTTCATGCTGAAATAAATCAGAAACCTTTCAGATGGTATTTGATTGTGGATCAGATGTTTAAATGCAAGACTTATAGATGTAGACAGTAAATGGACTGATTCTTATGTAGAGCTTTTCTACTCTCAAAGCACAACACGCCACATTCTCACATTCACTTTCTTCTATGATTTTAGGCGCTTACTAACTAACATTCACACTGCGATGGATCAGAGAGCAACGCAGGGTTAATATATTACCCAAGCATATTTGGCATGCAGACCAGGGGGAGAACCACCAACCTGCTCTGCCTTCTGAGCTGCAGCTGCCCCAGTCACTGTAGCACTTCTCTTCTGACCTCCACAAAGATCAGCTAATGTCTTTTTAAGTACAAACACTTTCTATGAGATGTGTTTTTTGCGTTTTTTTATTCAAAGTCAATCAAAATGCAAATGATCAGCCCAATATGTGGGCCAGGTGGACGAGGGATTAAAAATACAGTTAAACAAAGAGGTGTACCAGCTCACTACAGATGTACTTGTGATAGTGAAACTGGGCTCACTCTCACATTGTTGCATTCAAAAGGTAGCTCTAAGTATACATTTTCAATGTCTGGGGTTGATATTATGAAGTTATCTAATTATGTTCAGTTAGAGTCTTTTCCTAAATCTACCAAGTGATTTTGTGAGTGGAAAAAACCCCCCAAAACATACAACACACTTACAATAAGAAGTGAAGCACACTCCTGACATAGAAAGTTGTGATTTCTGCTACTAAAACTTCTCCTTCCTCCTCATTCAGACTTTAATTCTCTTTAAAACAGATCATCTGCAATTACGTCTACCAGTGTTAAAGGAGCAATGCTAAATGACACCTTGTGTTTATATATGACAGTCTGCAGTATCTAATAGAAGTGCAGTGTTTGAAGATTTTGAAAGAGAGCGCACTACTCGGATACCATAATTAAGTTTACATAACAAAAAAATGGTTCTAAGAGTGAAATATGCCAATATGGATTAGTATTTATGTTCTACTTTCCTGGTCTTACCACGCAAAGTCCTTTGAGGTGAAACCATACTCACCTCTTTATGTAGCCCTACATCTACAATTATTACCAATCAGGAGTCATTATTATTCTAACATGCTTGTCTTTGGACTGTGGGAGGACAGAGCACTGTAGGAAACGCCCACTCACACAGTGGGAGAGTCAACATACTCCACACAGCAATCCCATAGCTGACCAGAAAAAGTGAACTCGGTGCTGGCCACCGCACCACCTTTCCTCTCCTAATAACCTCAATAGACTGACAGTCACTTTTCTCTTTTTTTGTATGTATGTATGTATTTCTCTTTCTCGGGGGGTTTAAATCACTTTTCACTGAGCGGCTGGAAAGTAGCCCGGGGAATCTACAAGTTTAAAGGAAAATCTGAGAGAAGCGTTACAGAAAACTGGTACTCTGGAATCAGTTTCATGTCAAAAATGTTTAAGGGTCAATTCATCCGAGTACAATTTGATACCCTGTCACACAGTGTTGATTTGGACCGTCCAGAATGGTGGAACAGTCATAACTGGAGAGATTCCTACAGATCACATGATAAGGATGAGGAGAAAAACGATGCGCCAAGGGAAGCGGAGAGAAGGCTAGACAGACAACCAAGACATTGAATCAGGGTTGCATGACCGACAGTGCTGTCTGTGTTTGTTTGAGTGACAGACCAGAGCTAAAACCTGCCCAGAGGTATTAGCTGTGACTGACAGCGGAGGAGGGGGGTACAGACACTCCTCAATCACCACCGCTGGAAGAGACAGATAGGGCCAGCAGAGAAAGAACCCATTCCCAGTGAAATAGACTGGCGCTGTGCTCATCTCAGCTGTGTCCCTGTGTGTGCTTCTGTTTGTGTGCACGCAGCACCAGGAGAGCTCGTGGCTCTGCCTTGGCAGTATATTTCCAGTGTAAGAACAGCTTGATGTTTTTATGTGGAGGGGTCTCGACGATACACGCAGACAAATGCAGTTACAATTAAAAGCTTGCAGAGATATTATGGAATATCTTTCTGTATTCCTCACTTTAAATTTCTCTTTTAAAGTGTTCTGATGGAAGTCAGTAAAAGTTGTGCAACTTAACTTCATCATCAAGGCTATCTACAGTCAGCAAGGATCAAAACGCTAACAGACTAAAATAAGTTTTCTGCTTGAATCCAGCACACGGACAATCTGCAAACCTTGAAGTTCTTTAATGGTCTTTTCGATATTCTTCTGCAAGGGAAAAGTTCAGCGTGTGTGGAAAGTGTTGAGGGCTGATGTCAGTATGGATTTGTATGTTTGAAATTATGAACAGTCTCTGCAGCAAGTGCACAGCTGCTGTTATCCCAGGGGGGAAAAACACATATCAGTCAGTCACCACCTGTGCTGCTTAGAGTCACACTTTGGCCCAATCCCTTCCTTTCCCGTCCTTTCTTCGTTCTGCGGCGCAGTATCGTGTGTTAAAACTGTTTATCTTTCTATATGCCTCATAGCTGATAATTAGCTGACACATAAACAAAGTAGGGGGGGAAGTGCACGAACTTCCTTCTTTGTACTTTTAAAAATACTCTCAGAAATAAAGGCTGGAAGGTTCTGGATTCATTTAGGACGTGGGTGGGGGTCAAAAAAGAAGGCAGGCTGGGAATAAAATAGCTTATCTTATAATTGAAAAATAATTAATTGTTTACAAAACCAGCAAGTGTAAAAGATGGGCAAAGCTACGATGTGGTGAGTCAACAAACGTTGACCAACATAGAGAAAAAACGGATGTCTTGGTTTTTTTGTTTTTGTCATTGATTTGTCAAAAAAGAAATACTGATTCTTTTTTTCTCTAACGAGAATTATAATTGACAAAATGAACATCACATTGTATCCAGTGAGATTTAAAACTATCACCTGAAACCATAAACTCATCAAGAAAGTGCTGCTGAGGTCAACGAAAGGGAGCCGATGTCTGTTTTCTTACAGAATTTAATTCGACTTGATTTCTTTTTCCAACCACAAGAGAAGAAACAGAATGTAGATTTATGGCACCTCAATACTGGCTTTGCTTTTCAGACCTAGAAGCGATGTCCACACTAGAGACAAAATAATCTCTAAGAGATACAAGTTAATAAAGTTTCCATTGGAAACTGCAGCAGCGTGTCAGCTGTTCTTTCTCATCAAAGTGGTGATAAAGACAGAGAGCTCAGCATTAGAACATCCCAGTCCTCTGTTTTATATTTACCTGCTTTTGTTCAGAGTTGATGGAAATGACTCGTAAGAATGTAGGACAAGGGCACATGGCCCTACTTCCAGGATCCTTGATGTGTAGCAGTACATTTTTTACTTGCAGTATTATTATTTTGCAGAGGATAACCTAAAGCATGGACGAGAGCTGTAGGAAACTTCAGGAACTCTATGTTGCAGTCATGCACATGAACAAATGCAACTGATCAAATTCATACAGAACCGACCCAGAATCTCAAAGTGAATCCCCAACCACTGCTCTCCCAAGAGACACTTTAAGATAGTGCCTGTTAGACTCAGTTTTGTTGGCTCCATAGTCTACAACAACAACTTCACTACTGCCCTAATTGGAAGCATTCCAACCTTCAATGCCCTAAAATGTAGATAAAAGATGAATGACACTTCAGAGCTCTAAAGAAAAGCAACATTATAATAATAATTGTTCTTCCTCACACTGCTATGGCACTCACAGTCACCAAACCACAACCCAAATGTGTACTTGTGAGAGAATTGAATGTTGCACCACTGAAACTACCATTGTTCAGTCAAGGAAGCAAACATCTTCTGGTTCAGTTCATAAAACTGAAAATGGTGTCAGGCTTTACATGAAGTCATGATCAGCTGTGTGGCAGGACTCGAACACAAAAAGGTGAATTCAAAGCGGCTGCTTTATTGGCTGGAAAAACTAACATCAAATACAAAACTAAACTAGAAACAAGAAACTCTAGAAAACAAACCAGGAACTGAGAACTAGGAATTGGCTCGGAACACGGAGGGAAAACAGCATAGTGAGGGTAGGACGCGACAAAGGGCAGCGTAAAACACAGCGCTTAAATACACAAGAATGGGAAACAGGAGGGAAACACAGCTGGGACTAATCTGACATAATGAGACTCAGAACACTGAACACAGGACACGAGACTACCAAAGTAAAACAGGGAACACAAGACAACCACGGAGATGAAGACTTGACCAGGAGGCTGATAGGGAAGACACAGGAGAAGCACGAGCATAGAGAGTTTGAGACTAAACAAGAAAGGTATAGCACAGGAAAGGCAAAGAAACAAAACCAAAGGTCTAAAGATTAATCAAATACCACCAGACTCTAACAGAAACAAACAATATTAATAAGCAAAAACCAAACACTGAGTCACAGGACTCGGGACCGTGACGGGTCATTTATTGCCAGGAAGGTTTTCTGTAACTTTTCACCAATCTGAGTACAGGGAGCAACATGTCCTGTTGTGTCTGATTGTACAGAGGAAGACCTCGAGGTGTTTACAGCCACCCGAATGTTCAGTTTGTTATTCATCATGTACAAATCAGAGTGTGACAAAACTGTAAAAACCTATCTGAACATATTGATCTGTGGGGGGTTTGTGTGAAGAACGTTTACTGCTTAGTGTTGGCTCATAACGTTATTTTGAGCACAGAGTTAAATGACAGATTTTCTAAATAAACACAATTCTTAAACCTGCCTGTTTTAGAGCTCTCAGCTCTGGCAGACAGGTAAAATGTGTTGCTATGCATATTGTGACACATTTCAGCATGAAGTGCACCAGTTTCAGTATGTTCTGTTGTGTCTGTTGAGGAATTTTAAAGTATGATGCAACAAAATGTAATGAATCTGATGCAACTTAAATGGTGGTAATTTCCATTGCTTCAGTCAGGAATGCCTTTGCACCTGGTTACTTTGTGTTTGTAGCACACACACATATTTAGTTGTGCTTTGCAAAGGAGCTCGCTGTTTATGTAGCGAAGATGGACATAACTGTGAACCCCATCCAATTTTTTCTTTGTCTTCCACAGCGACGCACTCCCAAATCATGCTTCTGCGCAGTCTGAAGAAAGACAACTACCAACTCCCGTTGCTCATCACGGACTCAGGGGTACCCCCTTTGTCCAATAATACAGAGGTCAAGGTTCAGGTTTGCATCTGTAATAAGAACCGGATGCATTGCAGCTCGGCCCACTCCCATCATGCCAGGTTTCTTGTGCCGCTCGCAACACTCCTGCTCACCTTACTCTGTAAGTACCATCGGAACTAACTCCCACAACAACAGAAAACTCGAGTTTTTTGTGTATTTTTTATTTTCTCCTCAGTTCAAAAGTGAATTCCTGCTGATTCCAGTGCAGATTTGGGTACGAAATCAATGCAGACAAACATCGAGCATCATTTTATTTAGGAGCAAAGCAGTTTTTGCACTTATGTTCATGTGCAAAGAAAAAGGATTTGAATTCTTTGCCTGGGAAGAATACATAATTTAATTCAAGATGCACAAGTGTGTCTTGTACATTTCATGTTTCTATATTTCTTGCCTACAAGCCTAAGGCGCTCCCAAGGAAGTCAAACTTGAATTTACTCTAAATATCTCATTTAAGCCAAGTGATGGTATGAATAATTCAGCCTTCTCCATTTACAGCACGTACGTAATGGAGGACATCCAACAGCTAGTTTGGTGAGAAGAAAAATCATTTGCATCTTTAAGGCCCCAGATCCCGTTCTCGCTCTGTCTGGGCTGGTTCTCTGTAGTTTATAGGCGAGCTCGCTGTATGCCGGCGGCTGTCTACAGCAGGAGGGATGGTGACAGAGTAAAGCGAGAGAAGGAGATGATGAGGAATGAGAGGGTAAAAAAAAATAATGTGATGGATGGGAGGAACGGAGAAGGAATTTCAGCCCTGAAAGATGAGTAGCTGTAATTATTCCATCTTTGTTCTGCTAATTTGTGTTTGACTGTAAAATGTTTTACTTCTGATTGTGCGACAAATCACAGCCATCCTTCCCTTTGTCCTCCCAGCTCTCTTCCCCGTCTTCTTCTACTGATCTTAACACATCTTTCCTCCCTTTTTCTCATCTCCTGTCAATCCTGTCAAACTCTCTTCCCTCAGCCTCCTCTGCCACAGTTTTTTCTGTACCACTTGTCTTGTGCGTCTCTGTTTAGCCACATTTTCCCCATAATCCTTTGCTTGTGGGCAGCATCTCTGCTTTTCTTTTTCTAGCTTCTAGTACGACTCAGTGATCTTCTTATGGCTATAGATCAATCTGTCTATGGATGCATATCTTTTCTCTGAATACTCATTCCCAACAGATAACTGTTACGTGTTATGGAAGCCATTGTTTGAAGCGGCGCCTGCACCCACTCCTCATCTTCTTCTGATTCAGCTATGTGCACTCAGTTACCTGCAACTTCTTCAACTCGTGATTCACAGGACACAAAGTATTAAATTAAAATGATGGCATGTAGCAAGCAGCGGCATAAGCATGCCGCACGACAGCGTTGATAGGCCATTAGTCGCGGTTTCACTGCGACACACTAATCATAAGCTGATGCTGCATCAGCGTTCAAGGACAAACAGCCACCTCTTGGAAAGTTTTATGGCAGTGATCCTGAGACTATCCCAGCTGGAGCAGTCAGGTTGCTTTTCACAGACGACTCCTTTTTCAGAGGCAGCTTCCTATATGGGGTTTCCATGGTACCACAAACATGCGTCTGAACTCGAAAGCCTTCTAATTGGTTGACATGCCAAGGATGATATTAGGAGAGTCTTTGCCACAGATGTCCTTTTTGCACTGAACGACAGTAGCCTTCATTACTCTACTGTAACTAGTGCAGTGATAGACAGTGGCATTCATTAGCCAAATCGGTTCTCCAGAACACGGATTCTTGGATGCTTGTTCCGGAGGCTGTGTGTGGATCCGCTCATTTGGCCCGGAGTACGTTTGTGTAGTCAGAACACACGTTGCAGACAGTGGAGTTACCCCAGAGCTGGAGGTTGAAGATTACAGACAGAGAGGAAACAAGAAAAGTGTGTGTGTGTCTGTATCCCTACTGGGAATCTGAGACAGTATTACAGCTCAGCAACAGAGGTTCCACCAATTCAGACACAGAACATCTCCACACACACACACACACACTGCGGGAGCTCAGAGAGATGACTTCTGCTCAAGCTCATCACACAGACCTGTGCTGGGGGACAGATAGAGGGGACTGATCACTGCAGTGTGTAGTCAGATAGTCTGACAGAGAGGCAGAGAGTATCCTGTTCCAATTCCCTTATCTCCAAACTGAACTCTGACCCCGAAAGAGAGAGATGAGGGGAAGAAAAATGAAAAGAGCCAGAGGAGGAAGAATGGGAAAAGGAGAAGAAAGCATAAAAGTGTGCAGATTAAACTCTTTGTTTTTTGCTCGCTGGGCTACAGGCATGCAGAATGCATGGCCGGCACAACAGCTATCTTAATTCTTCTGTTTCCTTGTATCTGCAGCTCTCCTCACTCATCCTTCTTCTCTCCTAATCCCCAACCATGTCTACTAAATATTTAATCCATAAAATAATTGGCATCCACAAATCATTTCTTCAGGTAAAGCACGCGCGGTTATGTCAGTGAACATAACGAGGAAGTATCTATATTAAATATGTCTGCAATCTGTTTACTGCCTGGAAAATGTTTACGCTGGAGGAATTGGCAGACTGCTTGCAGTCAGCGTATTTAATGTTTTTTACCTTAATATCTACATTTGTGGACTTTATTTATGGCTATGTTTAGAAAGACGGAGGTCTTTGTTAAACATTTAAAAAGGCAAGCTGAGGCAGGAGACACACAATAATTAAAATGCTTCCCTTAACTGGGCATTTTTGATTTTCAAGCTAGTGTTTTCTGTAGAACAGCCCAATCAGATGTATATGGTAAATGGTAAATGGCCTGTATTTATATAGCGCCTTTCTGGTCCCTAAGGACCCCAAAGCGCTTTACATATCCAGTCATCCACCCATTCACACACACATTCACACACTGGTGATGGCAAGCTACATTGTAGCCACAGCCACCCTGGGGCGCACTGACAGAGGCGAGGCTGCCGGACACTGGCGCCACCGGGCCCTCTGACCACCACCAGTAGGCAACGGGTGAAGTGTCTTGCCCAAGGACACAACGACCGAGACTGTCCGAGCCGGGGCTCGAACTGGTAACCTTCCGATTACAAGGCGAACTCCTAACTCTTGAGCCGTTATGTCAAAGCCACACACACAAGTTGTCCTTCGGCGCTACGATACACCATCTTCTACCTTTCCAGCCTCCTAATGTGGACTGTGTCTCTATAAAACAGGATTTTTGTCTCTCTGTTTCCGTGGCATCAAAGCAGGACTGCTAAAGGACACCTTGTGCTCATCATCTATTTAATTTTTTAAGACTCTATATTTGTCAAAATAATAAATATGTGAGACTGTCTCCTCAGCATGTGTGGAGGAGACTATTATTAGACTTTTATTAAAGGCTTATGGTCATGTTTTAAGGCTGAGCAACCTCTGACAGCCATGCCAACACATAAAATGAACATTGGCGTCTCCACTTTTAGATGGAGCTCATTGGATTTGTTAGGAAGCTTCTAGGAAATGCAGCTTCCTAACAAATGTTTAACTATGTAAACTATGATTAAGAGAAGTGTACCTGTGTGCTATCTTTACTGCATCCAATGGAAACACTACTGCACAGTTTCCCTAAAAAAATGATGTGGAGTCAACTTTCCATGTCACACTTAATCAGGTTAATGCAAAAGTTTGCACAGATGTCATTCTGCACAGTGAAGCTCAAACATAAGTGAAATTATGAAAATAAAATGTAGAGGCTAAGTCTACGCTTGAAGCCACTGAGGTGTTTGTTGGCGGGGGGTGACGTGATGTCACCGGTATGAATCAACTTATTAAACTTGCTACAGTCCAATAACTCCAGCCGTACTTATCTTGTCCTTTAAAATCTTTATTCCAACACCATTTACCATAACAGCGCAGCGGTCACAAACTGGTGGCTTCCTCCTGATCAACAACACCTGCCGCTAATTACGTGTGTCTACCTTAAATACCTTCACATAAACACACCATACCGGAAAGCTTAAAGGTGACCTCTAGAGGCATACATAAGGTACCAACCCAAAAGTGGCTTGTTGTGGAAATTTTAACAATAACCTGCAACACAGCCAGTGAGCTTGATTTGAAGTGGGTTTTAATAAACACATTGCAATGTGGAGAGAGCATCCCAGTGAAACACCAGGACCATCGTTGAATTGTGGCCACCGCCCTCACATCTTATATACAGAAACACAGACAAAGAACATCCACAAACTCTTACATGTTGGCCCCTCTCACGGGGGGGGGGGGGGGGGGGGGGGGGGCTACACCTCCTCCCTCACAGAGAGAATTATGACCTTGTTTTCTGCTTGGCCGTCACCTAAGCATTTACATCCCTGATAAGCAGAAGGAGCCTCACTATCTGTTTAACGTCTCCCATTACAACGGCCTCACTGTGTTAACTTTCCACATGCATGTAAACTAGTGACAGGAGTGCTCTTACTATAGTAAAGTGAGAAAGTGATATTACTATAACTAATGTGATATGATTAAATATTTGATTAATACATGAGAAAAGAAATGTTCCACTACAGGCTCCAACATAAAAAATAAATGTATAAGACAAGTTACATTGAACGTAACTATATTCATTCATTAGATCAGTCTTTTTATGACTTTTCTTACACTAAATATATACTAATAAATGTAAGTAAGTAACTTACTTACTTACTTATAAATGTGTCAGAATAACCAGCTGAAGGGGAAAAAGAGAGAAGCAAAAAGTTATTTGGACTGAGGGTAATTTATCAATCTAGTGTTTGAGTGGCGCTCAAGGAGAAAAAAGAGAAAATGACTGTAATCTGAAAGGGCGATCTTAACCTTCAGTTCAGTATTCTCTCTAAAGCGTTCAGTAGGTAGAAATAGTATCAATGGACAAGAACGAGAAAAGAAAACTGCATCATCTCACCACCTCTATGTCAGATTTCCCTCTTTGTTTTGTATTAACTGGAACCAAAAGAGTCATGAAGCATGTACTTAATATAGCAAAGAACTGTCTCCAATCTCAACTTATCCCACCTTCATCCATCCATCCATCCCCATGTCCTGGCTTGCTTTCCGCATCAGCTCTCAGCCACATAAAGCATCACTGGGCTTGGTTTTCACACCAATACATAATATATGTAACCCCGCTGGACGAATTCAGAGTACAAGTGTGTGCCTGTATTTGCAGTGTGCCAACATATACTGTGTCTTCTAATGCTCAACAACCCTTTGTTTGCACTTGCAGGATTGGTAGATAAATCCCAGGGCTTTGCGGGGGCCTACTTCCACTCCCTCCCACTGTAACGCTTTCTTTGTAGTTCCCTGTGCCACAGACTCACACAAAAATCACTTTGTATACACAAATTCACAAAGATTACCATGAAAGTAGGACACAATTACAGTATTATTCTATAGTCCTGTAGGAGAAAATACATCCAGATATATTAGGCAAACGCACATACAAATACACGTTTAGATGTAGGGTGCTAAATCTCTATTTCCTAAACGGGCACAAAAGTGATGTCAGTCAGGTTTTTTCCCCCACAGGCTACAGATGCACTCAAAAACTAAAGTGACTCATAAGAAGGAGTCCTAATTTTAGAATTACAAGGAATATTTCTTCTGTTAATGCAACTCACAGGTGGAATACTATTATAGATGACCACACTGCCCCCTATCAGTGTATATGTGAACTTGCGTGCCCAGTACAGAACATGCAGTATCTCCCTGCGGCAGCCTCACTGTTGCAAAAGAAAAAAAAGTTCAAAGTTGATGATGTGAGGCTGGAAGCAGTAAGTATCCAATATGGACAGTATATAAATCGGGTGTATTTTAGTGGTGGTAGTGTGGACTTTGCTGGATCTTGAAGATTAATATGTTGTGGCCCAGAGTGACTTACTTTGCTTATTTGGCTTATGTGAAATGAGTTGATAAAATGAAAACTTGTAGTGGAAGGAGCGCCAAAGTTCGTACTCTTTTTTTGCTTTCTCAATCCCGCATTTCATCGTACCTGCTCCGAGTCAACCTAGGAAAGTCTTCCAGCTCAAACTGCATGCTAGACTCTTTTCCTCCCAGGATTACAAGCTTCAGCTGCATTAATGCACTGCAGAGAACCGCAGATTTTCTCTGTGTTTCTCTGTGTTTTCAGCAAGTGTAATGATGTAATTCCAAGGGTATAGGCGAGAGAGAGAGAGACAGTGAGAGGGTGGAGTAAAAACAAGGCATTTATCATTAAACACAACAAACAACTCCCAGCCCAGATGCCACTAATTTACCTCCATCCTTCTGGGGTTTTAGACCACACTATTCCTCCTTTCTGATCCCTCGCTTTGCTCTGACAGCCACTTTTCGTCTTCCTTCTCTAGCTCTACACTAATCTCCTCCCAGCTACTGAGACAGGATGTTTAGGGGCTTATTTACTCTTGTATAAATACGACTTTTTCATAGCTTTCCTTAAAGAGGCCGCACACCAGAAAGATGTGTATGGCTGAATCTCTTCCTTCACCGAATCACGCCGTGAAGATCTTTGAACCAAGATATGAAAAGATACATTAGAGCTTTTGAAGAAGTGCCCTAAGACAACAGGCTTGAACCAATTGAGCTCTAACTGTACTGTAATCAGTGCTCTGATACCATCAGAGTGTATTCATAAATAATGACAAGTAACTTATACTACTAGAAAACACAGAGTAACATGGAAACTGTACGTGTTGACATTTTTGGGACACCAAAAACGTTGCTGTATTTGCTTTAAAGATGTTTGAATAATTTCTTGATCATTAGCAAGTCATGCTTAAAGGCTTCATAAATAGTTAATGATTATGAATTTGTTGCATCAGACAGCCCTCATGTATTATGAATGATTTATTGCTACATTTGTACATCTTGTAAGTGGCAGCGACACGTAGGAGCTTCTCAGTCCCCAAACTAGAAGCAAAAGTCAAGAAAAATGTATAAGCCAGACAAGGTAATGCAAATTTTAACACCAGCCGCTTGATTTCCACAGCCGGGCAAATTCAGTATTAATATCAGCCCCTGAAAAGAATTCTTACAGCTTACTTTCATTACAGGTTAATAATAATTATGGTAGTGTCACATTTAGATTCCAGGACCTTAGTACTGTGCACAGTTTTATTCACACTTTACATAGAATCTAACTATTATTACAAGTATATACTGTTGAACTACTGAGCCTTGCCTACAGGCTTTAACATTTGGATAAATCGGTGCAAACAGTTAAAACAGAACTTTTAGTTTGCTTAATCTTTTTCAACAACATGAGAAAGCTGACTGTTATTAATTTTAGCAATAAGGAGGCAAAGAGACAGCTCCCTGTTTACATCAGGGGAGCTGACATGGAGCAGGTGATAAGCGTTTCTCTTGGGAACCAATTTTACAAAATACTCATACTCGAGGCACATGTCCATCTTGGTAAATCAAACTCAGAAACAGCTCTATTGCTTTTCTTTAATGTCTGCAGTGTTGCCTTCTGGTAGTACAGTCTCGTCAGATCCGACTACCTTCCTTCAGTTTGTTATCATCCGACTACACTTCTCCACTCTGAATGATATTCTGATGTTGCATTTGTAGATCCGTGTGGTATGGATCAGTGAATCAATGTCTCATTCATTCCTGGCATACAGCTTCCATGTAGAGGAGGAGCCTAACGGTTGCTCCATTCCATAGTGGGTATGTGTAGCCAGCCTTGCTAATGATCTGGCTGAGGGGGTTGTGTGGAACAGCGCTGGTGACAGAGCATCTCCTGGTGAATCACTAACTTGATGGTGACTTGTGCAGTCAGCTTGAATTGGGCTTCTCCAGCCACATCCACCAAGACACCAAGCATTGTTGTTATGTGAGCATTATTCTTCCATATGCTTTTCCACTATTGATGTGTCTTCAGCCTTGGTGGGGCAGTTCTAATAATGTTTTCCTTCCACTCCACCCAAGTAAACCTTGATGGTTGAGTGGAGAACATCTTTTTTGTTCTCCTGGCTTCTTTCTCACTGGTATACCTCTTCAAGCAGCTATACAAGGCTACGAGTCTTTGTTTTGCAGTTCCTAAGACCTCAGAGTTGGGCAGCTTGTTGTACTTTTTGGCATTCCTTTCTTCATCACTTCTTTCCACAGTTTTGATAGTTGGCAAACCTCCCTCTGTACTGCCTTGATCTTGACCTCTACTTTTCTTCTCCATGGAGGGTTCTGCTCCTTTTGGCTGTTCATCTTATAGACAAGCATCTAAAGTCTAAAGGATTACTGCTCCCATTGTGTAGATCGTCTGGTTAGTTTTAATGATGGTCGCAGTAGGCATTGTCCATAATGCTGCACTCACATCTTCTAGTGGTCTTTCAGGCGAGTACTTCATAGTCATAGAGTGACCAGGTTTCCAGCTTAGCCATGTGTGGCGTGGGTGTGGTCTCTGGCCGGCTGCAGAGGAGGGGTGACGCAGGGGCGGGGTGAACAAGTGTGCTGAGAAGTGAAGGTGATTGTCACTCTTTATATGTTCACAGTGACAGTTGGAGGCGGAAGAGCGGACGTGACAGCAGAAAGCGGGAGTGACTGTGTCCCAGTGAACCTAAAACCACAGTATTAATAAAAGTATTGCTGTCCCCACACCTGTGTCCCGTGGATGCTTTACAGGACGAATGTTACACCATGTTTTATAGATATTCCCCTCTTGCCCCTGGGGGCGCCTCTACCAGAGGTCTGGGAGCTTGACAGTCCTGCGTAGTATTTTTGCTGTTCCTAGGACTGCGCTCTTCTGGACAGAGATCTCGGATGTTGTTCCTGGGATTTGCTAGAGCTTGGGTGTCACTGGATCGAATGCTCCGATTGCCACTGGGACCACTGTTACCTTCACCCTCCACTTCTTCTTCGAGTTCTTCTCTGAGTCTTTGGTATTTCCCAAGATTCTCATGTTCCCCCTCTCAGATGTTGCTATCACTCTGTATAACATCTGTCATTATGACCGTCTTCCTCTGCTTGTCCACCACTGCTATGTCTGGTTAGTTTGCCATCACCAGTTTGTCTGTCTGTATCTGGAACTCCGACAGGATCTTGGCTCAGTCATTCTTGACCACCCTCGGGGGGGCTTCTCCCATTTTCACCTCGAGACTTCCGATGTATCCATATACTACGCTAACCTTGGTTATGGCGTTCCATGTATGCCCTGCCTGCTAGCATCTTGTACCCTGCTGTCTCAGTGCTGGATTGTCTCAGGGGCATCTTTACACAGCCTGCACCTGGGGTCTTGCCTGGTGTGGTGGACCCCAGCCTCTATGGATCTTGTACTTAGTTCCTGTGCTGCCATGATTAGTGCCTCTGTGCTGTCTTTCAGTCCAGCTTTTTCCAGCCACTGGTAGGATTTCTGGATGTCAGCAACTTTTTCTATCTGCTGGAAGTACGTCTGTCCTTCCATGATGGTTCCTGTGTCTTTGTGCGATGTAGAAAAGGTGAATGGATGGTCTCTGCATGCATGGTTCCCACCTTCAAGGATGGAGGAGGTGGTGTGATGATGTGGGGGTGCTTTGCTGGTGATACTGTTGGGGATTTATTCAAAATAGAAGACAGACTGAACCAGCATGGCTACCACAGCATCCTGCAGTGACATGCCATCCCGTCTGCTTTGTGTTTAGTTGGACCATCATTTATTTTTAACAGTACAATGACCCCAAACACACCTCCAGGCTGTGTCAGGGCTATCTGACCAAGATGGAGAGTGATGAAGTGATGTGCCACACAGTCACCTGACCTAAACCCAATGGAGATGGTTTGGGATGAGATGGAGCGCAGAGTGAAGGCAAAGGGCCAACAAGTGCTCAGCATCTCTGGGAACTCCTTCAAGACTGTTTGGAAACCATTTCAGGAGACGACCTCATGAAGCTCATGGAGAGAACGCCAAGAGTGCAAAGCAGTAATCAAAGCAAAGGCTGTTTAGAAGAAACTAAAATATAAAACTTGTTTTGAGTTATTCCAACTTTTTTTGTTTACTACATAATTCCAGTGTGTTCATTCATACTTTTGATGCCTTCAGCAAGAACCAAAAATGTAAATAGTCATGAAAATAAAGAAAAAACATTAAATGAGAAGGTGTGTCCAAACTTCTGACTGATACACACACCCACACACACACACACACACACACACACACACACACACACACACACACGGAGAGCGCAGTAAGGCTTATTAACACAGTTTCTGTCTTCCTTTATAATGCTTCTCACTCCTTGCTGCTGCAGTGCGTCTGTGTTCAGCTTGTAGCCATGACATACCTGAGTTAATCTAGTGTCACCTTCGTCTCCTTTCAGCAATTAGACAGGCCGGGAAATCTGCTGCTGCTCCCTCCAGTGTCCTGATTGTTTCTCACCTCCTGCAGCTTGTTAAATTTATACTTTACACA
Source organism: Oreochromis niloticus (assembly GCF_001858045.2). Lineage (NCBI taxonomy): Eukaryota > Metazoa > Chordata > Actinopteri > Cichliformes > Cichlidae > Oreochromis > Oreochromis niloticus. The sequence continues at coordinate 62,543,652 of NC_031972.2, read as the reverse complement.
TTAAGCTGTTGCTTTTACCCACAGAGACTTACCATAAGTGAAAATGGCAAAGTCAACATCTGTGATGTGCTGTGATATTTAAATAGATCATTCATGGTAAAAGAAGGTGTGAGCTGCAATGTATTCCTTTTTTCTATTACTATAAGATGAAAACTGATTCACTTTATGACATCGGCTGGAGAAATGAAAGGGGAACTAAAGAATATGAATGTAAACATAAATAAATGGGGAAGTGAAAGGTACTGTTATATCACTTACACTGTTAACACTGTCTTATATTTATAACACATCTATATGTACATCCATGTTTGACACTCCGCAGTAAACAGTGTGAATAAAGAAATTTAATGTAACATAAATATAAGACATAATATAAAGAACTTGCTCATAGGGGGTCATGTGATCGTTGGGCCTTTCTCTGTTTTCTTTCTATTATTGTTTGGTCTTTACCTTACATTATAAAGCACCTTGAGGCGACTGTTGTCGGGATTTGGCGCTATATAAATAAAACTGAATTGAATTGAATGTCAAGGCTTGCATCTACTTGTCTTTGTTAGATAAAGAACAATGCTGTCAGACTCTCATTAGGCTTGCAAACCTAGTATTTGAGTTTCGAGTACCTTCAAGTACTTTAAATAAGCCTTAGATATTCAGCTAACGCAGAACTCAATGTTTTGGAATGATACTGTTTCATTTTACAGTGTTAGGCACAATTATAGCTCGCTTTCCTCAAGATAGCTTCATAATGTCACAAAGAGACATAAAGAGAGGTAAAGATAAGGGAGTGCTTACACAGAGAAATGACTGAAAGGCATGCTGGCATGTCAAATGCATTGTTTTTTTGACTGATACTGACTGCCAACTTATTATACAAAGCACACAAGAGCTGTGACCGTAACTCATGCACCCACTCATGTGCTGACAATGGAAATCCATAAAGAATAATGCAACAGTAAACGCTTTAGAAAGAAAAACTAGCTATGACAAATTGCCACCTACAAATTTGTTGTTTTATACACATTTTGTTGCATGCATTTTGCTAGATTAGCAGTAAAAGGCAAGGTTTACAGGTAAGCCTGTTAAGTAAGGAAAAGTGCAGTATACTGAGCTGTTATTAAAAAACATAGTATAAGCTTCAAAAGGTAAGTACACTACAAGTGTTACGTTAAAGCTATTAAAATACAAAGTATCAGACAGAAAATATCAGACAGCTGTGTGTGCTGGAACTAGGTTCTCCTTCATTCTGCAGGCTGCATTTTAAGGTTTTAGAAGATTTAACCAAACATGGGACAAGAAATGACACAATTTCTTATGATCCAATCAATTAAGTAATAAAGACGGTGAGAAAGTCTATTTTGAAGACCTACAGTAAGGTGCAGTGATGTGAGATTTGGACAATAAATGTGCCGAGTTCCTCTGGTGGAAGGAGCTTAGGAAAGTAAGAGGAGAGCTGTGGATGTTTTTGTTTCATTTGGCACAATATACAGTATACTGATTATGTTCTATTTTACTTCCTCGGCTGTAAGGGGACCAATTAGCCGCTTATCTCTGTCGACAGTGCACATTCACATAAAGAACCTGAGAATCCCCCTTCTTAGCATGGATTCGTATGAATTAACACAAAATAATGTGGATTAGTGGAGCAGGTGTTAAAAGTAAAAGTTGAGCTAATTTATTGTTACACTATGTTTAGTATTATTAACTTGTAATTCTGTTTAATTCAATAAAGTGCTGATGAATGGACTCAAACAGCACGGGTGTGTGACTAAGACTCTGTCCAAAACATGCCGTATCCAATATATAATCACATTATATCAGAGAAGAGATAAAAACTGAGGTAATGGAAGAAAAAGAGGAGGCAGGATAACGAAAATGGCAAACAGGAATAAGGGTTTCTATCCAACACTCAGCCGTCTCCAGACATATCAGAAATAGAAGGCAGACTATGTGGAGATGGCTGCCAGAGAGGCAATCAATAAACTTTCACATTTCATGCTGCAGTGTGCGTCTGTGTGCGTGCGTGTGCCCGCTGTGTGTATTTATGTGACTATATGCGTTGCTGTATCAAATTTGAAACTACCTCACTGAAAGCAGTTGTGCCAGACTGATGAGACAAGCTGTCACATTACTAGAAAATGTACCCGACTACACCCTCCCCATTCCTTTGTATCACTGTCCAAACCCAACATGTGACCTTTGAGGTTCCCGTCATGATGTTCGGGCTTGGCTGCGGTCGAACATCATATTTTTGGCCTCAGGGCAGTCCTCAGTACTCATTCTGAAGTAAACTTTTAAGTATTATACAGATACACATCAGTGCCCAATTAATCTTAGCAGCAGCAGGTCTAGAAACCGCCTCTTAATGGCAAATCAAAAGCTCGGCATACTAGTCTGTGCTCTTACGTTAGGGAGAGCTGCTTGTATTGATCGACCTGTCCAGAATGCTAAAGAAGGTACACACTGACACCGTTTTAGTGTGGACGTTCACATTAAAGACAATAATGTGGTTGATGGTGCCTAAAGGCGGCCTAAGAGCGAATAGCTCTAACTTCTCTCTTCTTTTCTTATTGAATTTTTAATAATGCGATAGCATCACCTGTCCTGTGTAATTGATTGCAGCTGATCTGGTTCGGCGATGACCTTGACTTTTACCGTATCTCCTATCTTTTTCCCTTCCTTTCTCCCGTCTCTCTGCCTTATTTCCTCCTCTCTCTCATCCCTTCTCCCACCAGGCCTGTAGATCCTGCTGAAACCTCCTGTAGTCATTTTTTGCAACACCGAAAAGCAACGACTTATCTCCCCCACGCAACCCAGGCTTAGGAGAGAAGACAAATAAGAGGAAGAAGAAGGAACGAGAAGAGGTCTTATAAACCACGACAAATCAAACAAGAAAATACTGGAAATCCCCACCGAGCGCTGTACAACACCACTGTGGTTTTTTTGGTTTGCTTGTTTTTTTAAACTCACTTCTTCTTCTCCTCATATGTACTTTTCTCGTTGCATCTGTCCTTTCCTGTATCAGTCTTCTCTCTTCTCCTCTATCATCTCCCTCCTGTACTTCATCCACTATTGATTATTCCATTTCTTTTTACAGTTTCCATTGTATTCCATTTTGGCACCTCTCTCCCGCTTTGGCAGCCAAACACTGGGTGTTGGGCGCATTTGTGGCAACATGCCACATCTGTAGGAGATACTTGAAACAACATGTATATTGATATTGTAACAAAAACAAAAGATAAAGAAATCAAATTCATGTTGAACCACACCTTAAACCTCCGGTCTTTTCCCTAAGCTCATCTGAAATCTGGTAAGCTTTTATTTTTCACCCTCTTTCCCGATCATTGCTCTCTCTGTTTTCTTTTCCCTTGTTGTTCCTCACCCACTCACGAATAGAAAAATCGCTCCGATATCTATCAGCGACTCCTCTCCTGCCGCCCCGTCTATCTATTGACCTCTCTCTGTCTCTCACTGGACCAGGAAACATTGCAAAGCTGAGCTACTGTCCTGGTCGGGGAAGAGCATTGACTTTTTGATGTGTTTCTTTCTTTTCTGGTCACAGACTGTGTTTGATCTTGTTTCACTCTTTAAGCAGACAGAACAAAGCCTGTTTCCTTTGTCTGCAGTGGTTGTTGTCTTTTAGGACGAGGTGGTAGCCATAAGCCTTCAAAGTCAGAAACTCTCTGGAGTCGTTTCTTCGATTTGCTTCTGTTTTTATTGCATTAGTTGTCATGGAGTGGAAAACAGTCTATCTTTATAGTAACGGTGTAAACCTTAAAAACAAAAAAGTACTATTATAAATATTTTATTTTTTACCATTGTATAAATATATACTATTGATTAACTTATGTACTTTGATTGCAAGTTCTTCGGTCGCCCACACAGTGGTTAAATAAAAAAAAAGAGGAAACATTTTCTGTGAATTTTAGGCACTATTTCTAATGCTATTGATGTGTTGACTATTTTATTGTAACATCTTTTTTTCTTTTCTTTCCTTTTTTTGTTTCTTATTTTTAAATCTGTGAGTAATTGCAGAATCAGGAGTCGTGTTTATATGACTGCATTTGTGTTTAGGTTCGATTCTGTCTCCAGTCAGTTCTGCCCTCTCCTGTTCGCCCTCCGTCTCTCATTACAAGACACAAGAAGACGTGTACGAAGAAAACAAAGGCTGTGGTTTCGCTGGATAGTTCTGCTTTTTTCTCTTGCACTCATCTAAAGAACTTAGCGTGTGTGGGTCCGTTTGGAAGACCACCTTAAAGAAAAAGATGACATTTTGAATGAGTTATGTCTGTCTTTTGCACTAATTTAATAAAGCCGTTACTGAAATTCCCACAATACTATTTTGGAAATTGTGTGTTTCCTGAAAATCTTTTTTTTACTCCTTGGGAGAACACGCTGTAGCCTGTTCAACACAAATTCACAGTTAGTCTGTTTTTATTTTAGGACCAGAATTACTAATTAGGGCAAATTAACTTAAAGTGTGCTCATTTATGAACATGGATGGAAGCCGCGTCATCTTAAAAATAACCAAAAAAAACACCTGATAATCTTCTTGCAAAAGCAAAAGAGTGTAAGTGCAGATTTTTTCATCATTAAAAAAGAAGTCCATCATATGAATCTGAAATCTGTGTACTATGGTTGACCGGTAGAATATGTGGCAGAGCACATAACCTTAATTACTTTTCCAGTCTTAGTGAAATTCCTGGTAATGTGCTGCGTGTATCGCTCTCATTCTCTCTCTTTGCTTTTTGGGGGTTTTGGGGTCAAAGGAAAGAATCGGGGCAACAACTCAACAGATTTTGCTAAATAAAAATTATATATAGCGACACCTGAATTGAATATTCTAAGATTAGGCATTAATTTATGATGCTTCAAATGACAGACATTAAAATATGCATTGTACGATCGGTTTGATGCTACAGACCAGCTGCAAACAGCTTGGTCACTGCAAAAAGTAATTTTGCTGCCTGTAGTATGAGTTGTGTATTCAACTACTATTCTCTCCATTCCACCTATGATCCCTATTACATTCTGCACTCTTACTATAAAATAGCAAATGGGCAGTGAATAAGTGTGACTGTGAATGGGAAGATTTCAGGTTCAACTTCTGGTTGGCTTGGGACATAATGTGAGGCAGCGAGCAGCAGTATGGCTCAACACCAAGAAAGAGCACTGCAGATTAAATGTTGAAAGTGTTGATGGAAAAGTATAGAGAAGGTCATATGGTAGCAGTAGTCAGGAGTAGTATAGAGGTATGTGAGGGTGGTGCAGGACATGTATGAGGACAGCCAGGCAGTGGTGAGGTGTGCAGGACGAGTGACAGATGGGTTCAAGGTGGAGATGGGATTATCAGGAATCAGTTCTGTTTGCAGAACTTTTTGTTTGTGCTCATGATGGATAGGTTGGCAGATGAGGTCAGGCAGGAGTCTCAGTGGACGGTCACATTTGCAGACAACATTTTGATCTGTACTGGGAGCAGAGATGGGCAGTAATGCGTTACAAGTAACGCGTTACTGTAATCTGATTACTTTTTTCAAGTAACGAGTAATGTAAGGGATTACTATTGCAAAAACGGTAATTAGATTACCGTTACTTTCCCGTAGGAACGCTGCGTTACTGCGTTACTAAAACCGTGATTTTTTTCGAGAATGTCTCATGACAGTGACGTAAACGAGTGCGACGTTCGTGACAACAGCTGTCTGCAGATCAACAATGGATAATATATCGAGTGCGGGAGTATGAGCGTGCAGCGTTTAAAGCGTGGAAGTACTGACCTTATTTTGAGTTTGATTCCATAAAAAGTGACAAAAACATTAGTGTCCACTGTGCGTGGGAAGAAACCTAAACTTCCAAGCAAGCAGCGAGTGCGCTACGACCAGTGTTGGTCAAGTTACTTGAAAAAAGTAATCAGTTACTAATTACTGATTACTTCCCCCCAAAAGTAATCCCGTTACTTTACTGATTACTTATTTTCAAAAGTAATTAATTACTTAGTTACTTAGTTACTTTTTAAAAACACAATTTACAACCTGAATAGGTGATAAAGCGATAGATCTTTCAGCCCAATTCTACTTTTTCTGCATAATCCATCATACAAAATGTAATCAAATGGAAACGTCTCTTTTTAAAACTTTAAATCTTTTAACTTTATGCATCAAGCAAAAACTTAATTATCTGCAACATTCTCTGACTGGAAGAAATTTGTTTAACATTTAAACCTATTTTCTGCACATTCCAGCACATAAAATAAAATATGTTTTTGTGTTTACACTCACTCTTTCAAATAGATGAAAGTAAAACACAGCAGAAAATAAATAAAATCAAAGACTAGCGGTCCTGTTGCTCCATTTTCACCTGTAAAGCAGGACTTGGGTAGGCGGAGGTTTACCCTGGTGCAGGTGTGCCGCAGCGGTCAGTGGAAGAATCCGCGAGTTTCTCTGTGAGTTTCACATATGTCGTAGCGCACTCGCTGCTTGCTTGGAAGTTTAGGTTTCTTCCCACGCACAATGGACACTAATGTTTTTGTCACTTTTTATGGAATCAAACTTAAAATAAGGTCAGTACTTCCACGCTTTAAACGCTGCACGCTCATACTCCCGCACTCGATATATTATCCATTGTTGATCTGCAGACAGCTGTTGTCACTAACGTCACACTCGTTTACGTCACTGTCATGAGACATTCTCGAAAAAAATCACGGTTTTAGTAACGCAGTAACGCAGCGTTCCTGCGGGAAAGTAACGGTAATCTAATTACCGTTTTTGCAATAGTAATCCCTTACATTACTCGTTGCTTGAAAAAAGTAATCAGATTACAGTAACGCGTTACTGCCCATCTCTGGCTACGACATATGTGAAACTCACAGAGAAACTCGCGGAGTCTTCCACTGACCGCCGCGGCACACCTGCACCAGGGTAAACCTCCGCCTACCCCAGTCCTGCTTTACAGGTGAAAATAGAGCAACAGGACCGCTAGTCTTTGATTTTATTTATTTTCTGCTGTGTTTTACTTTCATCTATTTGAAAGAGTGAGTGTAAACACAAAAACATATTTTATTTTATGTGCTGGAATGTGCAGAAAATAGGTTTAAATGTTAAACAAATTTTTTCCAGTCAGAGAATGTTGCATATAATTAAGTTTTTGCTTGATGCATAAAGTTAAAAGATTTAAAGTTTTAAAAAGAGACGTTTCCATTTGATTACATTTTGTATGATGGATTATGCAGAAAAAGTAGAATTGGGCTGAAAGATCTATCGCTTTATCACCTATTCAGGTTGTAAATTGTGTTTTTAAAAAGTAACTAAGTAACTAAGTAATTAATTACTTTTGAAAATAAGTAATCAGTAAGTAACGGGATTACTTTTGGGGGGAAGTAATCAGTAATTAGTAACTGATTACTTTTTTCAAGTAACTTGACCAACACTGACTGGGAGTAGGGAGCAGGTGCAGAGGTGGAGGTATGCTCTGGAGAAAAGAGGAATGAAAGTAGAAGCAAGAAGGAGACGGGTGTGGTGAAGGTGGATGAGCTGAAATTCCTGGGGTCAACCATCCCAAGCAACAGACAATGCACAAGAGAAGTGAAGAAGAGCGTGTAGGCAGAGGTGGAACAGGTGGAGACAAGAGCCGGGTGATTTGTGACAGTGATTTGGAAGCTTTATAAGACTGTAGTGAGACCTCCTATCATGTGTGGTTCGTAGACAGCAGTATTGACAAAAGACAGGAGGCAGTGCTAAAGGTGGTAAAGCTGAAGATGAGTTTTAATGGGAGCGACTAGGATGAACAGGATTAGGAAATGAGTAATTCAGAGAGACAGCTCAGGTTGTGCAGTTTTTAGATAAAGCTAGAGAGGCAATGAGGTTGGGATGGTTTGATGGAGCTGGCAGGCAAAAGGAAAAGAGGAAGACCACAGAGAAGGTGACAGAGTGACAGAAGAGGATGCTACGGATAGGCTTAGATGGAGGCAGATGATCCATAGTGACAACACTCAAAAGGACCAAAGCCTTGGTAGGGACCCTTAATGTCACTGTCTGACAGTTTGAGACTTACATGTGTAACAAATATAACAAATTTCCCACGTGTGGGACTAATAAAGGTTATCTTATCTCATGTTTTTGCTTCTGTTTCATAAGCTGAACAACAATGAAAAATGGTTAGAATGTGTCTAATTGAGTGTTTGTAACTGTGACGACTAACATTGGTGTTTTATAAAGGTAACAGTGATTGATAAATAAACTGTGTTAAAAGTCATCACCAGTTTACAGCATGCTGAATATTGGCTATGAAACACTGTATATGATATAGTACAGTTTAGCATCTGAAGCCTGTAAATCTCTATCTTGAAGAGGAAAATATGTGTGGGGTAAGAGAATAAGCGAATAGAGGGACTCAAAGAAGCAGTGACACAGCAAGAAAGTCTATTCTCTTCCTCTATTGCTCTTCTATTCATTTGTTGACAGGTGCTGAACACTAAGCCAACAAAGTGACTTTTATCCAGAAAGGTTAAAAGGGTACGTTTCCTCTGATGTATGCTGACACCAGCTGGAGCGATGGTGAAGAGATAACGATGGCCATTTTATCTCTTTAGTGCTGCAACAAAACCTCAGCGTCACTTGGATGTTGAATCCTTAAATCAAAACACAAAGTTTTATTCATTCGTGGCTTTAGGTTTTTACACTCTTTGAGTTTTCAGCGACAGAGACACGACACAGTGTGTAATGTCTTCACTGATGTATGCACCCTAAACGCGTAGCTGTCAGCTCTCCTTATTTTAACAAACAGTGAGGCCTAACAACCCTGGCGTCTCGCTTTATTAGTCGCGAGTCACTTTGTCACTCTGATTATTTTATATATTTTTAGAAAATCTGCTTTTACAATGAAATCTCAGATCTCTCACTGTGACATATATACATGTGAACATTTTGCAGGCAACCTGTCTTGGTTGATCAGTGATTATTCTTATAAAGAGAAACTATTATTTGAGCTAAACTGCCTTCTATTGAGCCTTTTCAGACTCAAAGACTTGACTTTAGGAAGAAATGGGAACTTACAAAAGCATCGACTTAGCCAGCATGCTTTTAAAATGTAGGTTCACGTACAGTCTAATGTTGTAAATTACAGGTTAAGTCTTGCACGTACAGAGCCTGTAATAGTTTCCATTCTGGCAAAATGGAACCATTAAAAGTTATTACTGGATGACTTTACTAGTGGAAAAAAAATTGATGTGTTGTTCCTGTGTTATATTATTTTTTTTCAGGTTATTTGCGTTGGACCTAATCATAATGATATCTAAGCAAAATGGTTCGGGTGGTAAAGAAAATGTAACTTAAATATATTTGACTGTCTGTGCTCTAAACTGACAGGACTCGGAGCAGCTGTGTCCACTCTGTCACTGCAGCTCTACTTTACTGCTAAGCAAGTCAAAATAACAGACTACACTACAAAAACTCATTTCCTGCTGTTATCTTGTCCTAACACTTTATAGCAAACAGCCTACTCACAACTTTACTGTCACACATTTTAATAAAATCTGCCGTGTTCATGGGAAACCGTCTTGAAGCTACGCATACGCCGGTACGTATCTGCACATCATCACAAAATGCTGTTTGTGTTGAGAAGTTGAGAAAATGATGGGCGAGGCGTTCATTAAACAAAACAAAACATTGCAGCTACTCACTTATAGCCTTAATTTACAGCCATATGCAGAATACTGCGTGTGATGCATTGGCACATAATTCCATATGCTCATTAGCTGGAGGTTGACGGATTCGTGTGCCACGTTTTATTTTTGTGTTTCATGTCACACACTCGTGCGGTGAAAAGCAGGTATTTTTTCTGAGACTCGTCATTTGACAAAGAGGGACGAGGTGAAGGACAAACAGGAAGCTGAATAGTGAAAAACAAACTATGAGATTCATATGGAGTGAAGTCAAAGTGACTTTTTCTCTGCCTCCTCGTTTTAAAAACAAAAACATCCATTGGTTGACGGTTTTAATGTTGCATCCGAATTCCAAGAAGCAGTTTAATAGCGTTGCCGGTGTGTAGGTAGGATCTATACCTTTCATTCTAGAAATGCCAATAGCAACCATACTATCCAGTAATAATGGTACTAATATCCTTCATCCACCATCTCCCACTCAGCAATTCAGACTCATTTATTCCCTCCTAGATGATCATTTAGCACCTATTAACACAAGATCCTCATCTGTAATGACTGCTTGATTATCATTTCACTCTCATTCTACTTTGGCTTAGCAAGGTTAAGTAACGCCCTGAACCTGTGACAAATGCTGAATGGGCCATTGACAGATATTGGTGGTAATTACAGTACCGATATATTCGAGCAGGCCCAAAGGGTCACTTTATTATTTGCCCCATCCATCAGCTGGTATTTTCCTTCACTCCTCGCTCTGATAATGTAGCGTACCCACTTTAATCTGATGACCATGTCACCCCGAACCTTAACAGCTGTGACACATATACCCACAGTCAAGTTCAAAATGTGGCACTCAAATCATTATCCTGGTCCCAACACATCTTGCATATGCATTCAAACAGATTAAAACATTTATGCCCTCTCAGGGGCCGATGGTTCCCTGACAGTGCACTGCAGCATGCAATGACTCTTAAAACTCTGACTTTGCCATTCGCCTCAGCCTTTGTGTTATTAGTAATTCACAAGCACCAGCATGATGACAAAATAAACTAAATGATTATTTGGGGTGTTTTTTGCCAATTTTCCATTTTTTAAAATCTGAATGTGAAACACAAAATAATAGCAATGATATTAACACAAAGAATAATAACAGCTTTCTATTATCCTCCTGTAAATGTGCACCAAATATGTTCGTTAAATATAATCACTGCTGTGTTATCAGCCTTGACACAGAAGGATACCACTATCAAGGGCATGGATATACGAGTCAAGCTGTACTACACCCTCCAGATAAAGGAGGCAAATGGAGAACAAGAGTACACTGACCTTGATCTGCACTGAGATGACGGTACTTTCCTGCAGCTTTTATCTGTAATGTTTTTGATCACAAGTCTGTAATAAGAAGCTCGTTTTGCTTTTGTTTTGTTTTCCGTTTTCTTATTCTTTTGCAATCCAGACTTTTCCTTCTATGTGGATACATGATTGGTTCTCTTTTCTATTCCATCACCAGCTAGGTCACCTCCTGGGTTATTCATCAACAATAGCTACATTTTTCTTGGTAAATGGTCAACAATCACTGGCCATGCATCCCATTTGGGAATACCTGATGAAAAAGCTGTTTCTTATTCTTAACCCAATGAAACGTATTACCACAGGATCTTTTGTGAAGTGACGTGGGACATTTAACTATTAAAAAAAAGTAAAAAGAATTGTGATCTAAATGCAATGTGGTACAAAACCCATTTTGCTTTTGCAAACGAGGGTGGGAAGCCAAAATAATGCCCCCCAGGAGCCAGAGGCACACAGAGATGAAACCAGCACAATCATGCCATCTGCAGCCTCCAAGACTACCAAAGACCTGAGGCCACACATCTCACCAACAACTGCACACCAATCCTAGCAGGAGAACAGGAGAGGCCCTACATGATGTGCCCACAGCCAAAGGGTGAGAGTCCCAGAGGATCAGAGGCAATAGGCAGTCAACTATTAGGCTGACCACCATGGTACCAGTCGAGAGCGGGGTCCCAGGTGCTCAACAATCACCCAGGAGCCCCAGAGACCAGACATCCTAACGTGGTTCAACAAATGTTTTTAATTCAATTCAATTTTAATTTATACAGCGCCAAATCACAACAACACTTTGGCAACAAAGGGAAGGAAAAACTCCCTTTAACAGGAAGAAACCTCCGACAGAACCAGGCTCAGGGAGGGGCGGGGCCATCTGCCGCGACCGGTTGGGGTGAGTTTGACATTTAACATTCCAAAAGTAAGTGTAACTGTAAATATGTACTAAAGACTGCAGTGGCACAAATAGCATAATGGATGCAAGGTTGATTGTTCCAGAAGGGCCATCTAACAGCGCACAAGGATGTAAAAGGTGTTATTATGCTGCTGTGACGCTGCTGGAGCATCTGCACAGGCTCTACACTTATATTGTAAGTGTTCACATGCAAACGCTAGTACATGTGTAATAGCTTTTTCTATATCATTTAAGGAGCATTTTGTTCCAGCTGCAGAGATGGTGTGCACTGGTCAATATAGGTACAGGGAATTGCAGTAGTTCCTTCTGAAGGAGACCAGTGCTGAATACTGGTAATAACAGTCATACTCTATACACAAACAATGCATTACTGTTTGGTAATATGTTGTTTTCATTGCAGAACTTGTATTTGCAGTAAGACGGGTTTTTGCCACATGTATATGTATTTATATGTACTCCTACACAGCAGTACATATAAAAGCAATAGATATACATAATATGCATAATATCTATAGAAAAGATACTATAGGATTCAGAGTGAACCAGCCAAGGCCACTAAGACAGAACAACTGTTTGAAGACTGTTTACTCTAGCGAACAATAATCAGTCCCTAAGAAGCCTGGAGCTTTATCGCAGGATCTGTGGATAACTTGTACTTTTTATTTCAAAGCGTATGTCTCTCTTCTGAGATAGCACAAATTCGATCTGCAGCAGTAAGTGTAAGTGTTTGATACAGACCAAAATAATCTTTGGAGAATTAGAAGATCATTCCCTACTTTGCAGCATTATTCTAGAAATGTTATGGTTTGAGTTTGCTCCACTTTCTCTGCGACCATGCAGTTTGCAATTCACAATTCAACTGCTTGAATTATGCGAGACAATCTGTGCAAAAGTTGAAGTTACGCAACAAGCTACGCAACTTTTCAGTATGATCCCAACTACACCAGCAAATACCCAAAGGAATGGCTGAGAAAGAAGAAGAAGGTGGCTGGGAGGCTCTTTGAAAAGCACAAATTAAATCCCACTGAAACCCTGTGCGGAAATGTAAAGGGACAGCAAATACAGAGAACCGAAGAACAGTGAAGAAATGGCAAAATCTCAGCAAGCTGGTGTAACAGACTGAAGGATAATTATCCAAAAAGTCTTTTTGTTCACAGGAGCAGTAATAACTTTGAATGATAACGATGTATTTACCTCTTCTACAGAATAATATCACATCTATTACATCTGAATGTGCCTTAATTTTCCTCGTATTTGAGGTCAAGTATCTCATCTTTGTCAGTGACTGAACAGGATCAAGGTTTGCTTGTGCAAATGTCTTTAAATGTGTGTTTAACTGTAAATAAGGCTCTTAATAACCACTCTCATTTAAATATCCATTTTATAAAGTGCACATAAATACAAAAGGTCTTCCTTATACTTCTTTTAGTTTATCTTTGATATATTTCACGGTTGCTGACGTAACTTTCTCTCCTTTTCCGTGTTGTATTGCAGTATTGAAAAGGAGGTTTTGATAATAAGGCAACAACATAAAGTTCGAGGTTGTGGAAGTCGGTGTACAATGCCAACAAACATCGCCTATTTATAGTTAAAAATATGTCCATGAATACAAACCAACTTTTATCAGCAAAGCCCACACCTTATGTAAACTTAGCATAGGAAAGTATATTGTTCAACTCATTACCAGTGTATGTGCGGTGTAATAAAAAATAGAGAGTTTATATTCATCTCAGGTGCAGGAGCTAAAGTTGTTTTTGTTTTCATGGCTTTGGGGCCAATAATTTGCATTACAGCTAATATCGTGTTGCCTCAGAGGATTTATCTTTAAGCTGTTTTATATTCTTTAGATTTTGGAGGTTTTAGAAACCTAGGAGTAGTGTCAACTCCTGTGGCTACAAACAATGTACAAAAGTGAACACACCATGGCTGCATCCCAATTCATAGGTCGCATCCTTCAGAGGCCGCATTTGAAGGCCAATTACATCACAGCCAGGTGATGAAGGCTGTCCCAATTCGAAGGCTGCTCCAAATGCGTCCCACAAATGTGTTCTCCTTTTCCCTGGATTTAAAGGATGGGTCGAGTGTATCCTTCGTGGCCCAACCTGTTCCAGGATTCATAGCGTGGCCCAGTCAATTCCAGTTTCCAAGCTGAAATAATGGAGGCTCTGCCAGTGTTGTTAGCATTGTCAACATGAAGATGTAATGTATTTCAGCCTGACCTTTGCAAGGTTTTACAACACGATATGAGATGTATGATTAGCATGATGGTTTTCTTCATTTTTATACCTTAAATATGTGTACTAAGATTGACTGGTGTGGCTGAAATCTTTTATTAAGTCATCCTTGGGTAGAAAAAAGGAGCTATCAGAACTCCCTCAGTTACCAGGTTGTTTTCACTGTTGGACTAATGTTGCGTTGTGCTCTTGAAGCCTGTGATTTTTCTGCTGTTGACAATGAAATTCAACAGATGGATTCTACACGTTCACTCCCTGGAAAGACTCACACTAAGGAAGCTTTACATACATTCCTGTGATTACTGTAACACTTCAGAGCACTACTTCACTCCTGATGAAGTGAGAATCATTTAACAAAAACAACAAGGATGGTAGATTTCAACACCACATCCATGAAAAGACCTAACCAAGACCTTCCTCGGAGGGGGCTCTCTGCACCGGGGCTTTGATCGACCGTGGCTGCTAGGGCACTGTGGATCCTCTCAGCCTGGCTGGGGGGCTTCTTTGCCTCCCTCCTGCTGTGTGCCCAGCCTGGAGGCTGCGGTCTGTGACCGGCTCCCAGTGCAGACGGCTCCCTGTGATAGTGTTTCCTCACTTGGCTAATGCGTACCCAGCCCAATTTTACTCTTTAAGTGTGTGTGTGTGTGTGGGGGGGGGGGTGTATCCATGACCGTTTCTGTTAATGAGAGTGTGGGGAATGAGTGGGAGGGTGGGGTGGGCTGCTTTTAACCATGTAAAGCACTTTGTGCTACAGTTTTTTTGTATGAAAAGTGCTTTATAAATAAAGATTGATTGATTGATTGATTGATAACCACCTCCTGTCTGTGAGTGCGAGGCATCTAGTTCTACCTCTGCAGGTGCCTGTCCCTCCCTCTGCTTTTAAATTGCATAATATATGAATTTGAGTCACTCGAAACGCATGCTGAGCAGTCAGGCATTACTATCAAAAACTCTAAAAAGTGAAGAAAAATTGTCCTGTTTTGAGGATGCATTCCTCACAACACACAGCAAAATACGTTGTTTTTCAGCTTCTGTAGGAAAAATGAGAAACAGAAAGATTTTGAAAAGATGAGAGAGTGTTGCAAAGAGGTTTTCTGATATGACATGTCTGACAGGTATAAGTTTTGTAATTTGTAAAAGTATCTCTGTCTTTGTAACGAAAACTGTATTTGTATATGAATTAGCCCCATTTACAAAGGCTTTGTAGTTAAGTTGTTCAAGTAAAATCAATTTGAATTACAGATAAAAAAAAATATTTGGATTAACAAAACAGAGGGATGAATATTATATCCTCGTACTGGCTGTAAAATCCCTGTGGGTGAATATTAAAACATAAAGCCTGTACATTTGCTCTCACGCACCCATGTTCAGCTCCAACTCCGCTACACTTCCAACATCACTAGTAGTAACTGTGTCATGTGATGTTACATGCAGCCAAGTCATAACAAGTTCCTCAAAATATAATTATGTAATTTTTGTGATACAATGTATCCACTCGTCCATTTTCTCCCACTTACCCAACTCAGGGTCACGGGGGCGCTGTAGCCTGTCTTCATAGGGGCAGCTTATAGGGTAAAAAGCAGGGTAGTGCTCGTGTCACCAGTCTATCAAAGGGCTAACACTGAGAGACAGACAAGCATTCACACTCACATTCACAGATATAACCCATTTAGAATTGTCAGTTAACCTAATCAAGTCTTTGGACTGTGAGAGGAAGCCAGAGTAGCTGCAAGCTGTGCCTTTTCTCCTCTGTTCTCTGTTCTGAGAAGGTGCAAACCTCACACAGAAAGGTCCCAGCAGGCTGCTGGATTCAGACTCAGACTCTTCTTGCTGTGAGCTAACATCCCTAACCACTGAAACACTGTACTGCCCAGAGTATCAAAAATACTCTTCAAGAAATACCTTATAAATACCAACACTAGTGGTTTGCTTTCACATATATACACACAGAGAAGAAAGAACATGTCGAAAATGTCAAAATGAAAATCACCACCCACCAAAAAGGGAATGATCGCAGTGTAGTGCAGCGTTTCCCAACCTTTCAGAGCCACGCCACATATTTCACATTAGGAAAATCACACGGCACACCACCAAACACAAATACCTCCTGCACCCCGGCCCACTTAACTCCCAAGTATAAACGCCTTCAGTTACCCCGCTGAACCAAGAGTAACAAGCCTGTATAGCAAATGTAAGAAGTAGAAAGTACAGAAATTTGTGTAAAAATACAAGGAGTAGAAGTAAAAAGTTGTCAGGAAAATAAATACTCAAGTAAAGTACAGATACCTGAAAATTCTATTCCTGTCTGCCATAGACCAAAACATTTTTTGTGCCAAGCTGCTATAGAAATGTAATTTTGTTGAGACCTCGGGTACAAATTCCTTCAGGCCAGTCAGCAACACCCTGGCAACATGACGTGACTATCTGTGAGAGGTTTCTAATGATTGCCAGCAGCTTGTAGGCCAAATTGGTTGCTGCACCAAAAACTATCCTAGCGACTGATTTGGCTTCTAGCAGATTGCCGTAGTCATCTGTACTTTTCGTCTCAGCAAAAACATCCTAACTACTAGCAAAGTGGTTGTAAAACTTAACAAAAAATATTCACCTTCAAAGTTCACATTTGTGTCTCAGCGCTGTAGCCAACATAATTTAAACAACAATTTAACAGGGCCGATGGCGCAATATGGCAGCCTCGCTTCTGTCAGTCTGCCCCAGGGCAGCTGTGGCTACAACTGTAGCTTGCCTCCACCAGTGTGTGAATGTGTGTGTGAATGGGTGGATGACTGGGTATGTAAAGCGCTTTGGGGTCCTTAGGCGGGACTAGTAAAAGCGCTATACAAATACAGGCCATTTACCATTTACCATTTAAACGGTGCAATTTTGAAGGCCAACAGTCTGTCTTTGGAGTTTAAATTTAACCACCATTCGAAAAGTATACGGGCAGGCGTTGCAATCTGTTAGCTAACAAACAGGTTTAGATAATGTGGTGTTTCACACAGTTGGTTTGCAGAGCTAGCTTTCATCACTAGTTATTATTCTCTACATGAAGATCCAGTATATACCTTGAGATGCACAAGTGTAAGGAGCCAGAATAGAACTTTCTTGAAGCAATGGACATGACCTGAAAGTGGAAATCATCTGAATTTAAAGCAAGAAGTGGTGTGGCTGTTGATGTTTATGGGCAGTGTTGTGGAATTTTATGATCTCATTTTTAGTGGAATTACAATCATGCATTATTATATAATGTCTTAGCCCAAACAATGATCATACCTCGCCATTGTACTTCCCACCAAAACCACCCAACAGTCCCTGACAGACCCACGTGAGGTCAAAGGAAAATGCAGATTCCCTCCCAAATGCACTGGAAGCGACGTTTATGAGATCTTGTAGCTTGTAAGCTAACATTAATAAGAAGATTGCAGCAGGAAATAGTGCTTAGTTTGAGGGGAATAGTATGTAAGAATTACCGTTTGAATCGCTGTTACAAGATTAAACATGCAGAGAAAACACAGTCAGTCATTTTCTTAGAGTTTATCCAAGTGTTTGCTCCACTCTGCTGTGCTAACATGCCCTGAGGAAAAAGAAACATCTGATGCACTGTGCGAACCACGACAAGATGGATCAAGGACATAGCAGGAAACTTTTTCTCTGGCCGAGAGTTGTGATGTGCGTGACGCGGCTCAGTTACTCATCTTTTACGTGGGATAATGAAAGAGTTTGAAATTACAGAGGAGCTGGCAGCAATGAATGATAGGGACTACTGCAGTGAGTGATTTGTTCATGCAGGTAAGTACATGCTTGGAAAGGCTTCGGATGAAATGGGACAAATTGGCAAATGTTGCAATCAATGGCTGCCCAAAGGGAAAAATGCTGGATTTTGGAAGCAGATGCAAGATAAAGTTCGTGAAATTAACTCATAACTGAAATTGGTATTTTTGCCGTTGTATTATGAGTGCTAAAAATGACCATGTTGTTGATCTTGTAACTTGTTAAAAGAGCAATGAATTGAGTTGCAGTTTTGATTGACTGATGGCTGTAGTCTGTTGGATTTCTATTCTTCTCTAGAAGAGGAGAATTTTCCACACATAAGGAGAAGACGCTTGTTCTCTTTGGCTCTCCCTTTATGTGTGAACAAACTTTCTCAGTCATGAAGTTTATCACATCACACACTGATGTTCTTACAGTGACGAGCGCCTGTCCACTGTTCTTTGCATTTTCACCTCAGAGATTGAATTGGACTTTAATGTATTACAATAGTACATTTCTCTCACTGAACAGGAAAATAGAAAGAAAAGCAGTTTATAAATAAATAAAATTAAGTAGAACTGAGTTCAGCGTGTTGGTTCAGATCTCCACCACAGTCCCAGTTTCTCATGTGGCCTCTTGGGAAAATTAATGCCCACCCCTGCTCTGAGCTCTCTCCATTATCATTGTTGAGTTTGGAACTAAAGGACATGATGGCAGCATTGCTCACTCTGAATGCTGGAGAGAGTAACCGGTTGCTGTAAGCTGCACTCGCTGACCTGTAAACAATGATACAACTTGTTAGCATTGCTAATTCAGATCACATGGTTGCAACTCGTACTACTTAAATCAGGACTGAAGAAGTTTGTCAGCAAAACATCTCTCGTTTTAAGGGAATTTGTCTCTGCTGGATGTGGAAAAAAATGAGTGTGGGCATCAGCCATATCAACAGACTGCACTGAGATGAAAGCATCCAGCATCTGGGAAACATCAACAAATGATTGATAATACCAAGAAATAATTACCAAAGGGTAAGACCAGGAGCCAATTGACCACGCCCTCCTGACACGCCCACAAAGGCGATTTATGTCTCTGGCTGGAACTGAAGCAGTAGCCACTAACTCATTGTTACCTCTGCCGAGGAGAATCAGGTCGGGCCAAAGGGTCGGGGCGAAGGAGCGGATTCACAGACGCGGGAGTGAAGCGAATGCAAAATGTATTACTGAGGATGTTAACAGGGTTTCTCTGTGGGAATCAGAAATGATGGAAAAGAATGTTAACGTTTCTCTAAGGTGGCTACGGGAATGAACGAAACACATGAAAGAATAGTAATAATAATTATAATAATAATACATTTTACTTGAGGGCGCCTTTCAAAAACCCAAGGTCACCTTACAAAGAGAAAAAAGATATCAATAAAACAGTAGATTAAAATAGATTCCAATAAATTAAAATACAAAAAACAACAAATTAAAAAAAACAAAAAACAAATAAACAGCGCGTGCTTTTCACACTGTCATGCGACGATCAAGGGGGCGGGGCTTAGAAACTATGATTCTCGCAACTGTGGTGTGTATTGTTAACATAGAAAGCACCGTATCATGTCACATTTGACCTCTGACCTCTCCTTGAATGTCAATAGATTGATCTAATAATGTTACACAGCGCTATTATAGACTGTTTCTTACTGTCGTCATTTGTTATGACAGCAGGTGGGTATATAGGAAATAATATTTACAGACTGTAATTATCATGCTAAAAATAAAAGTCAAACTAAAAATTCTACTGCCTGTGATATTATAGTTTTGCATCCAGACTTCTAATCTTTTTTTTTTACAATTCACATCTGCTTTTCCTTCAAATTAGCCCAAAAAGTGATAAGAAAGTATTGTCAGGAGAAACAGAATTAGTTATGATGATATTTAATAATCTTTTATTGTTCCTGTCCAGTTATTTAAAAATCACTATGTATTATCCATTACCTACTCTAATGTTTGTGTAATCAAGGTAAAAATCTTTTCACTGCCCAAAAAACTTATTAAAGTAAAGAAAACATTATATAGTTATAATAATATACAGAATGCAGTCCTATTACTTTAAAGGTAAATACTGCCCAGAGAGTGAGCTGCCTTGATGGAGCTACTCTCAGAGTGGTTCTTGTTTAAATATAATATTCTAAACTGTGTTATGTCCTCTGACCTTTTGGTTTCTTGCTTATACAGACTGTATAGCCCTAAAGCCCATATCAAGCCCCTCAGCTAAGTGTTCCTTGCCATTTGGTCCGTCAGCTCTGTTTTTTGCCATTAACCAGATTAAACCTGTTCAGCATAACTTGATTCTTTTATTTTGAAATGACTCGTGGCAAACCCATGAAAGCTTAGTGCTCAAATACTCAGCTTTGCTTTGGAAGATATCCATCAGAGTGAGAACTGTGTGAATTCTTCAGTTACCAAGGAAAAGTGCTTCATTCCTTCCTTTAGCAAAGGACATAAAAGAAGGGCGCTAACGCCATCCTTGATAGGAATGCATCAACTGGAATTTCAGGAAAACGATCATCATAACAAACTGGCCCATGTAAATGTTTGATCTGAGAATGTTGCTGAGCCGGTTTGAATTTTCAACAGCAGGCTGTTAAAGCCACGGTGGAACTATGAACATTACTCTGCTCTAATAAAATCAGCTTCTTGTTAAGGTATCGACTTGCATGAAGAATGCAGATTTATAGAAGTGCTCTAAATCAACATTATGAGCTGTATTTATTGATCAAAGTGCGTTCAAGGTTCTGTATAATGTTGTTTACAAGACTAATGTCTGTTTTTATATTGCCAGCCTTGAGGGTTGTCATGAATTAATTTTTAGTTCGGCTCTGTGGGGATAAGTGATGGACAGAGTGGATTTTTACTTAGATCCAATCCTAAAGAAGGAGGTGGAAAAGAGTCCATCAAAGAGCAGGGAGAAGAAGAAATGATTTGATCTTATAGGCTGTATGATACATGACTGTGAACACTGTCACTCTGACACCGCAGATTCTCTGCTCACCACGCTTCACTTTTCCTTCACACCTTTCCATGACCTCTCAACATTTTATACTGAGGTCACAGAAAAGTGATAACCAAAAGAAAAGTCTTCTTCCTTTTGTTACTTTGGGTTTTTTTTGGCTGCGTCACTAAGCGTTGACTTGAAGTTTGGCACTTTCTTGGACCTGTCATTTATTTTACTCACTACCTGTTCAACAACAACATCATCAGCATTTCACATTGTTTTTGTCTTAACAACACTGGGATTAGGATTCAACTTTATTATCATTAAACATGTATAAATACAGGGTAATGAAATACAGTTTGCAACTAAATCAAATTGCAATAGGAGCAGATTATATACAGACAAGGGTAGAATAAAAGGTAGGAGTAGTTATGTACAATATACAGATGTTAATGTTGCTATACAGAGAGCAAATATACAGATGTACTGTTGTATACATTTGTGCAGACATACAGATGATCTGTATAGCAGATGGGCAGATATACAGATGTACTATAAACAAATATACAGATGTGCTACATATATGCAGATGTGTGTGGCAAACAGATGTACAGAGTTAGGCTATGAGTATATCTACAGTAGTGGAAGCGTAGTGCTCTGAGCAGACTATAATAGTGACCAGTGTATGCACGATAACAGAGACTATGTCAGTGTCCTAAACTATAGCAGTAACCAGTGTGAGCATACGGTGAATGTTGAGAATGAATGACAGTCGTGATCATGGTCAGCGGGGGGGCTGAAGGGGAGGAGGAGTGTAGAAGGATCGCATACTGCTACAGTGTGCTGTGATTAGAGGCAGAAGAAAATGAAGGTTTCAAGAATGAAGTTAATCATTATGCTCAGACAACAACTCTTCTGTTTCCTCCGACGATGATCCCACATTTATGTATCGATTTATAGTTACGATCATTCCAAACATTCCAAACAACAGACATCACCAAAACATTTCCATTTTGCTTAGCTGGTTACATAAAATTACACTGAGTGTAGACAGCTAGAATTACTCAAGGTTGATCATTGTTAGCTTATATCAGCGTACCCTGTCGTCACTGTTGTAATATCCAGCAGCCTAGGCTGCAGTTGCTGCCTCTGTTTCTTCACTGCTTATCAAAATTATATCTCAGTTTCACAGATCTGGGAGTTTTTCCACAGTGACACATTTTTTGTAGTTTTGCTTCTGTGGACCACCTCTGTGGATTTCAAATTATACAATCAATATGTGAGTGAAGTGCAGACTTTCAGCTTTAATTCAAGGAGTTTGACAGTAGTATTGCATTAACTGTTTAGAAAGTACAGCCGTTTTTATACAATAGGCCTCAGTTTCAAAGCCAATTCTCTGAACAGCACTTTCATGGCCAGGTGACATCTATTCCTTCATTATTTCATGAAAAGTGAAATAATGTAGTAGCTATAGTATCTGAAGTTGGTCCAAAGTATTTTAGAACTTCATTTGTCATGAAATACGTCTGCACTTCAATCACATCTAGATTGTTTGTAATTCTGCCTCTAAATCCTTTGATGATGCTTCAAAGGTGGAACTGTTTAAAACGTATATACCTCACTATATGCATGTGCAGTTCTCTGACAGCAGAAACATACAGTAAAATAGGTTATTGCCAGCACTGTGTGATCATTCGCTGACCATGTATTGACACATTAAATAAATGATGATAGCTGGAGCCTGAGGAGGTGCTGGCTGTGAATATGACTTTGGCAATCCAGCACTTCAATCAATCCAGTTCCTGCGGGAGGAAAGTAGAAAATGTCACTGACAATACTCTATTTGAAGAAATGTGAAAGTAAAAGACAGAAATTTCTTTTACCTGAGACCATCAAACAAAGGAAACTGTTTAATTTTAAAATAAAATGATATGTACTGCATTCACTTTAATATACAGCGATATCCACATTCAGCTGGATACTTTAACTTGTGTGGACGTGCTGCACCTCCACTGGCAAAAAAGTTTGTAATGTACTATTAAAAATCCAGCCTGCCCCAAACATTTTTATTATTATTTAATTGAAAAGTTTAAAATTATATGCTGTATTGAATCTAATTATATATTTTTTGAAATGATCTGCATTCCTCGTTCACACTACACTAAGTGAATTATCCACATAGCGTGGTCATGGTCTGATTCAGGCAATTTGCTTTTTTCAGAAACTGCTGAACTCCTTGGTGGCTGGGCCGCTGCCGCACTCGCACTCTGTCTTCTGCTTTGCACTTTGTTCCAGTCCAATCAGTGCCTGTTGACTTCATGCACCAGTGGATTGGGTTCCCATGGAGGAAATGAATGCTAACACTGTGGCAGTAATTTAGAAATAAGCCACGGTGCAGCTATCAAATCAGGAAATTCAAAAGCGACAGGGCTGAGAATCACAGCATTTTTGTGCCGTTGCCATTCCTGTGGTTTGTGAATGCCAGCTATTATTTCCTAAAGTGTTCTTATTTTTTTTTAATGAGGGGAAATGATTTTCTAGTTCAGGATTAATGTTTTTAAAAAACACTGGATTCAAATGCATTACATAATTTGGTCACAATATACATCAGATAACACACCCAGCTACATTTGAACATGGATGTAGTCGTACACACTGAATCATGTAATATAAGGTTGTGTTTGTTGCACTGTTCATGAGCTGCTCTGTCTTTGGTTTAAATGAGTCACTGTTCTTAATGGTTCGCCGGGTTTCTGCACAGCCACACTGTCACAGGCCAGCGTGTTGATCAGTAGCTGTGCTATCGACAGCCCGATGAACCTAAAGTTAAACTACAGATTGCCAACAACAATACTAAAAGCAGCCCCAGTGTATTAAATTAAGCACTGGACTGAATTACAAGGCAACACTAACTATGCTTGTGCACACATTAATTGCAAACATTTTTCAAACCCAATCTTGCATCACCCAGAGGCTTTAATATCAAACCTCTGCCTGTTAATGCCAGAATTTGATTTGACACAAGAAGCCCTGAAGTTGAAGCCACGGATTTGGGAGACCAGTTTAGAGGTTGTGTGTCAGCAAAGTGGTTAGCTAAGCTACTTATCGTATTATAGAGAGTTATTGTCATGTTTTGCTTGGTTCTTTTTGAGAGCCTTCATTGCAAATACTTTGCTGTCATCCCTTAAGGAATATGGAGGATAAATAAAAGGGAAAAAACAGAAAAACAAGAGAACAAAGCTCCATAATTCCTTGATTCCATGGCAATGTAGTGAAAGTGTATTGCAAAAAGCTGGAAGAAATGTTAAAGCTTTTCTTTAATTTTTTTAGTCATTGTGGAATAAAAGTTTTTTAAAAAAAACATTAACACAGTTTTCATCAAGGTCACACTGAGAGAGTTACTCTCTCATTTTTAATTGCTGTTTACAAGTAATTAAACATTCTTCACACACTGAGTTTCTGCCAACTCTGTGTCAAGTACAAATAAGACTTATTGTTAGTAATGTTAATGCTAAAGCTAAAAAAGTAAAGAACTGCATTTCATTATTGGTGCATGTTTGTAGAGCCATCTGCCAAAAGCCTCGCACACAGGTTCAGTTTGAATACTTTAAAAAGAGAGACAAAGCTTAAATCAATGATTCAACATGTTTTCACTGGAGAAAGTATTATTACACATTTATTACCTGGTAGAGCCACTGGTTAAACTGGGCCAGAACACTCTGCAAACTGGACCATCATAAGGAACAGAGTTTTCCCAATTGTGGTCCTTTTAATTCACTTGTATGTAAATCTGTCGAGCTATTTAACACACAATGCCAAGTCATATTTCACGTGCACACTTCTTTCAGCTGATGCCGTCGAGCTGATCGCTCAACAAATTACAAAGTAACCCACGAGTCTCTGTCTCAGAGCTGCAGTCTGCTCAAACTCATTTTCAGCTTCAAAGCTGCTCCTTTATGATAAAACATTTATACATGTTGAATGAGTGTTTTTCTGCTAATGGGACCTGAATGTCAGACTATTTCAACAGATCATCTGTAAAACTGAGCACAGAAAGGAGAAGGTCATCATGTGCCATCAACGGTTTTACTCCAGCTGATGGAGGCAAACGTGGCAGCGAAACACCTTTTGTGGATGTTGAATTTCTCTTTAGTCACTTTACATTCTGCACCTCTTACAGACTGAAACGTCTGAAAGCTCTGCGGTGGTTTTTACCACAGTGAAGAAAGTGACCGGTCGCATTAACGAGACTCACCGGTAATAAAAATAAAGATTTCTGACAAGGAGATGAAATGAGTTGCTTGCAGCTGTCTTTATAAGTCTTTATTCTGGGTTTATAATTATAACACCAAACGCAGCAGGATCTATAAATAAGCTTCTCCAAATTGAGGAACAGCATTTATGGACATCACACAACTGCATTAATAAATTAGATTATATTATCCCCGATGTGTAGACAGGATTGATCGAATCAGCAAATGAAACTGTGTTCTTTACATCATACAGGTGAGCTATCACACTGCGCTTAAAGTTTAAAAACTGGTTAATTATTAAAGTCCATGTAGATGTGCTGTTATAATTACTGGTAGGTCACAGCATCTCTAATTATAAAAGCAGCTCGTATACCCGATTAGGACTAATGCCTTATTTGTCACATGTGGTATTCTCAAATCGCATTCATAGTTCAAATTAATGTAAAAAGGTCACTTTAGCAAAATTCTACTCATGCAGTTAGAAGAAATTTTAAACTACAAGTTTTGAACTTTACTAACTGATACTATATGATAAATTATGTAACACGGTTTGGTTACAAGTTATCGCAGCTCAGGCTGTTCAATCATGCAGTTCACAGCAGAATCAGCATGACTGACGAGGACGCTGACCTTGGAGTGGGTCTATGTAGGTCACACTGTGGGGGGTGCCCAACATTGGGCCAAGCTTGTTAATCTTTCAATCCAGGTGTTTCTGTCCTGTTGCCACAGGTGTATAAAATCAAGCACCTATACAGTCTGCAAACAACAGAGAGCTCACCGAGTTTGAGCGCGATACAATAACAAGACGCAACAAGTCAGTTTGTGAGATTTCTTTGCTCCTGGATATTCAGCTCTAAGTGGAAACATTCAAAATGGCTGACCACATAAGAGTGAGGTCGTAACATAGTGAGTAAAAGTCACTAACGCTCTGCTGACTCAGTAATTACACAGTTCCAAACATCCTTTGGCTCTGCCATCAGCACAAAAGCTGTCCACTGGGAGCGTCATGGTTTCCATGGCCAAGCAGCTCCTGTAGGTGTTTATGTGTAGGTGGCCCAGCGCTTTGTCCGTACAGAGTTTTAAAGCATGACCCCGCTCAAAAATTGCAAAGCAAATGAGAATGTGTTAAAGATATTCTGCGCTCACAGTCCACTGACCTGGTGTGTGGCGAGTTCACTGATCCACAATAGAGAAAATGCCTCCTGTTTGTCTCGGGCTTTGTGCACGATGCACTCGAGGAGATTTGAGCATTTCTGTAAATGTGGCTACATTTCTGTGTGAGTATACGATCCATATTTTATGGCATTCATGTGTACCAGTTTATGATGGGGGTTTTAAGTAACTTATTTATCCTCAGATTTGTTGTGTATCCTGTAAATGTGGCCCCGTGTTCACAGTCTTTAATCATCTAGCACTGACTGTTACTTTGTTAAATTTATCTGGGCTTAGTGGTGCATCTTAGTCTCTATCCTCTGTTGTGTGGCCATAGCTTGTGTGAGTACAAGCACAGCTGCACATAAATGACAGTACGGTTGTATTTTCTCCTTTTTTATTTTGGTTTTTAGTTTAGTTTCATGGAATACCAAAGTGATGTCGAATGTCCCCCCTGTCAGCGTTGGTTGCCTGTACAGTTCATATGCTGGTGATAGATGATAATCAAGCAGCGTTTTCACACCCTCGTTGTCCCAAGAGGAGGCCTAAGCAGGTATCGTAAATGAAAACAGCCTTTGAACTGAACTGTAATAAAATGAATAATTCAAATTCTCTGCATCAGTGGACACAAAATCTAAATCGCACGTCGACACACGCAGAAAAAAATATTCCAGGTGACTTTCAAATACAAAATAGAAGACTAAGTGATTAGAGTTCACTTTACTGGGTACACTGAGTCACAGAGAGGAAAAGAAAATGTAAACCAGAGCTTTGATTGACAGGCTGGGATTATAAGCACACAGAAGAATAGATATTACTGAGATTGTTTAACAGGTGATAAAATGGTCATACGCTTTAGCCTGCCACTGACAGGTGGAGCTAATCGTGAGACGCTGGCAGGTACGACGATCACACACGCTGTATACATTAGTCAGAGACAGATTTTCAAATTACAGCACTTTTTACTGAATGTTAAAAGCTATTAAAGATGTTAGCCCTTACATAGGTCTGACAGGTTAATGCAGATACTGTGCAGTGAATTAAATATTTTCTTATTACTGCCCAGCTCTGGAGACAGATAAGCTTTGGTGTCAGCTCACACCAGCATTTTAAAGTCTGCATAATTGTGTGTGTAAATCTATTCCCTTTTCTAATCACAGATTTGTGTGTGTGTGTGCTAAGCAGCAGTTATGGTTAACATTAGTGTATGTTAATAGGGAATAAATGTAAGCCAGTATAACGTCCTGTGATGGAGCCATCCCTAAGTGTGTGCATCCACATGTTCTTCAAATGCAAATCTTTGTTTTTTTAATGACACAATTCTAATTTTCTATCAACACAGAGCCATACGCCCAATACTCCCTCGCAGCCTCTTCACACTTGGAAAACAGCTTTGCCATCCCAAAGCTGTTTCCCAAAATGCCCCTTTCGGGGGCATCTTGGGGTCTCTGTGGCCACAGCATTTGTGAGTGGATGCCTTGGTTTCTCTTTGTTGCCAGTTGGAGCCCTTAGGAATTCTGAGGATGCAGAATCAGCTGGAAATCTAGTGAGTTTGGAAGCCGTTGACCTGGCTGGACATCAGAGAATGCTACCGTCAGTGCAACTTACTTGGTTTGCAGAAATGTTTAAGTGTGTAATATGCGTCAGTGCAAAATCCACATAAATGCTGCAGCATTTTTACCAATGAACAGACAGGACGACCGCCTAAAACAAACACATTGTCCTGTTTTTGACAGATTAGCAAAGTAACACACCTGACAACCTAGATAATTTACTGATAATCATATTGTGCCATATGATGCAGGAACTAGGCCCACATTAGTCTTCTTTGTTGGTATGATTAATTGATATGTGGAAGTGATGGAGGAGCCAATTACTCTCCAATGTGACTAATTAATCCCGGCCTAGCAACGATGAAACAAACATCAATCCCAGATTTCCTGAAGTGTTTCTGAAATGTTTCTCATACCAGAAGAATTTCTATAACAGTGATGTCACTGAATTTCATGTTTACCAGACCTATAGGAAGAGAGGAATGACATATCATCCATCCAAACAATGGAAAAGCACAAAATACTGTAAGTGGACATCGGGACTTTACACATACAGTCCATGATTGCTAAGCTTTTTATTCCAAAATGATGAGTCCTAATAGTCTACTAGTTCAGCCCCCACTTTCTCCACAGCACCACAGACATAAAAGCAACCTAAGATTTCCTGCAAAATGTTGTGGCCATCATCATAATAGTCATTTCCACATCCATCACAGCAACTGCATCATCGCTCTCTCTTTTCAATTTCTCCCCTTTCTCAAGAGAGAGTAATAACGAATGAAAAATCCACGTTGCTCTTGAAGCTGCTCTGCTACCTGGGAAAACAAATGCATAAATGGTGAGCTGCAGCAGAATATGTGAATGTGCACCCCTGTATAGGCTGAAGGGGAACATCTATAAGAAAAGAGACAAAGTCTTCAGTGCCTTTCGAGCGACTCGCTGACAAGCGGTGCAGTTGAGAGATATAGGAAGTCAATTGGCTCGGTAATTCAGCTGTGAGCTAATGAGAATGAATGTTTGCCTTTATAGCCTCTCTCCCTCACGCTTCTCACTGGCCTCCACTGATAGCCTTGACTATATTTATCTTCTCACAGTGACACCTTTGAACATGACCTAAAATAAAGCATAAATAGAATAAAAGCAGGAGGGGAAAAACCCTTTCACAGGAAACAAACACTAAGGAGTGATGTTTCCTGAAATGCCCTTGTCTCTGCAGAGGAAAGGAAGAGGGAGAAAAAGATAGAGTGTGACGGAGGAAGCGATAAGATGGGCACATTGGATCAGTTTAAATGTTCAGTGTATTCATGAAGTAGGACACTAGTGATAAGAGAGGCAACAGTTAAACCACTTCTCTATGAGGAGATAGTGACTGTAAATACACCGACACCCACAGCATCCTCTTATCTCTCTATGAACAAAGTAAAGAAATTCACCCAAAGGTTATAGACTTACTTCACTCAAAATACACACTTTGAATAGCTAATGTGTTACAGCTGAATAGGCTTATTGCAAGGAGTTAACCTTTATGATAGGAAAGGAGTAATGAAGCAGGTGTTGCCGTGACCTGATAAGTATTATTAGCTTTGTTTGAATCTGAAAAAAAAAAAAAAACAGGTAAAAACAGGATCAAATCTTTTTATCCGGCCGATGGAAAACACAAAATGTATCGCTGCTCATGAATTATAGTCAAACTGTTGATGATTAACTGGCCATTAAAGCCAATAACTTGACTTGTCACAGCAGGAAAGAACCACTTTGTTACTAATCACATTAAAAGTAATGGCCCCAGAAGGCCATGACGGTGTGACAGTTAGTGTGAATGCATGACACGGGAAAAAACAGCTAAATAAAATCCAGCCATCATTAATTTCATTAATTACACTGATGCCTTCCCTACAGTGACATGTCAAAATATCTGCTATAAAGGGCCCATTACTCAATAGACATTCAGACCTGCTGTGTTAATGCTTGTTCATTCATTTCAATGCATCACAGTGGAGATGCCGACATAGAGGACACAGACTTGAAAAGGTAAAACAATGCGGGGTGGTCTGCAGCAGCGCAGTTTTTTATATCTAAGCTTTTGTGTTTTTTGTGGTTTGTTTTTGCAATCTTTTTGATCTGCACACCTGCTGAGACGCGTTAAGGTAGAGCTTAATATTTTTACTTTTAATAGTTGTTGCTGAAAGTGAGTTTCTACTGTATGAATAAGTTTTGATCCAACAAATGAGCAGTCATGTCAGTTGGTTATCCTCCTTTGGGATGGGCAGGGATGGCTCACTAGGTAGAGTGGTCGCCCCATGATCGGAAGGTCGGGGGTTTGAATGCACTGAACGGCTACCCTGACGTACTCTTGAGCAAGGTACCGTCCCTACACACTGCTCCCCGGGCGCCTGCTTAGTGGCTGCCCACTGCTTCACTGAGTGAATGGGTCAAATGCAGAGAGAGTAATTTCCCCACGGGGATCAATAAAGTATATATTATTATTATTTCTGAGATAACCTGTGTGAAAAAAACGCAGACGAGTGTTTTTACTTCAAAACTGGGAAAAAAGTTAAAAATGTTGTTATTATTATTCAGTGAAAGCATCCTCCTGTTCATTTGACATTGTACCTGCATCATTATTCAAAAATGTCTTCCAGTCTATTGGCCCATGTGTGCTCACTCTAATCAACTCTTCACTGGCATCTGGTATAGTTCCGGTTTATTTTAAAAACGCTGCTATTCTCCCAAAACCTCAGCTAGACCCGTCTCTTTGGAGCAGCTACAGACCCATCTCTAAATTACCGTTAATTGCTAAGCTTCTAGAAAAGGTTGTGGCTAAGCAGCTTATGGCAGCTCTGGACAAACATGGCATTTGCGATAAGTTTCAGTCCGGTTTTTGTCGATTTCACTCCACGGAGACAGCCCTTCTTAGGGTCTCTAGTGATATTTTGATGAATAATGATGGAGGAAAATGCTCTGTTCTACTTATGTTGGACCTCACATCAGCTTTTGACACAGTTGACAACCACATCCTCCTTGAAAGGCTAAAAAATTGGGTTGGTGTATCTGGAACTGCCTTAGAGTGGTTCTCCTCATATCTCCATCACCGATCCTTTTCTGTGGTGGTCTCCGATTTTAGGTCATCCTCTACCTCCCTTACGTATGGTGTCCCTCAAGGTTCAGTTTTGGGGCCTTTATTGTTTTTAATATATCTTCTCCCCCTCCAGCATATAATGGGCTCTTTTGAGGACATTTCTTATCACTGTTATGTTGATGATATTCAGTTGTACGTTTCTTTTAAGCCCCAGGATTTATCTAAGCTTCAGCGTCTGAATGATTGCTTAGATTCGATCAAACGTTGGATGGCTGCAAATTTCCTCCAACTCAAAGAGGGGAAAACCGAAGCCCTTGGTCCTCTCTCACTCTATGTTAAATCCTCTATCAGGAATTTAGGTGTCACTTTTGACTCAACTCTCACATTGGATGGGCATGTGAAATCTCTGGTTCGGTCTTGTTTTTATCATTTAAGAAATGTGGCTAAGTTAAGCCCAATTTTATCTCGCTCTGAACTGGAGATATACATTTATTTCCTCACGCCTGGACTATTGTAACTCGCTGTTTATGTGTCTAAGCAAAGGTTCTCTGGGTCGTCTGCAGGTTGTGCAAAATGCTGCAGCTAGATTTTTGACAAAATCCTCCAAGTACTCACATGTGACACCGTTGTTATCTCGGTTACACTGGCTTCCTGTTGAATTTAGAGTCCATTTTAAGATCCTGGTCTTGACCTACAGAGCTGTGCACGGACTGGCACCAGCCTACATCTCTGATCTGCTACAGCCCTATGTCCCCAGCAGGTCCCTGAGGTCATCTGATCAGGGCTTACTTGCTATAAAAAATACTAAGAGGAGAACTAAGGGTGATAGAGCTTTTGCCACTGTGGCCCCTAGGCTGTGGAACTCTGTCCACCAAACACTAAGAACTGCAGACTCAGTAGCTGTTTTTAAAAAACAACTCAAAACTTACCTTTTTAAAACTGCTTTTGGTTAATTTTTTGCCTGTTTTATTTTGTCTTTTTTAAAACTTTTTATGACTTGTAATTTTATGTGTTTGTGATTCTGTCTTGAAAAGGTGCTATATAAATAAAAATTTATTGATTGATTGATTGATTGATTGATTTGTCTTTTCCACTGAATGAAACTGGAGCCTCGTTGTCTCGCCTCTCTCTATAGACTGTATATAGCAGAGATGACAATAAAGTTACTTTGACTTTGAACTGTCATGTAATTCTACAGGAAAACATCATAGGAACATTTCAAAAAGTACAGGAAAGTATCTAAAAAAGCTTTTAAAATGGTGTCAGATGTGACTTTGCTTGATATATGAGGGATAAATTATAAATACGTCTGTGAAGGTTCTCAGTCATCCAGGTCATCGGAGTCTGAGGAGCTTGGAAAGAAAAGCATCTGGACTTCTTTAAGTTTCTTGAAGACGTTTCATCCAAGAAGCTTCTTCAGTTCTAGGGTCAAATGGTGGAGAGTCCCAGATTTAAGCCCTATGGGAGTATCCCCCCCCCCAAGAGGGTCATGGACCCCCTATTGATCCTAATCACACGAGCCAAGGTGTGAAAATGGGTGTAGGTCACAATCAGCCAGGGTTTCGGGTGAGCTCATTGGGAAACCTGGCCCCTCCCTATCATGTGATTTCCTGAGGTCAGAAGGTCCAGGATGTGAGTGGGCGTTAAGGCGTCTGGGAAGGATGTCAGAACTGGATTATAGATGGCAGACAGTTGGTGTCGTAAGCCCCGCCTCTGTTCAAAGATGGTCATTCACAGTGGACATAGATGGCTTCTTTTACTCCTCTTTCAAACCATCTGTCTTCTCTGTCCAAAACGTGAACATTGGCGTCCTCGAAAGAGCTAAATTATAAAGTTTCCACTGTGAGTCTCGGGAAAATAAATGAAGATAAAAATATTAAGAAATTCTGCTCTGGTGATAGAGCAGAACTTCAGGCCCAGCAGACATTGCATGAAACTAAATTATACTTGAAGTGAAACAACACTGGCCAGACAGTAGGCCTACAAAATGAATGCAGTGAGCTTTTCTCTTGAGGGTGAAATATCTCATTTAGCAGTCTTTGTCGAGACAGGGGCCAATCAATAACTACTATGATGTATCAGCGCTGTGATGCTGAGGCTGAGGCAAGTAATATATGGATTAACATCTTTCTGTCCCACGAGACCTGCGAGACCTGGCATTTATCTCTTTGTCTGAATGGCCAGAGACACATTGCAGGGAGTTCCTCCTGCCCTATTACCACTTTTTATTAAAATCAGCTCTGGGATATACAGCAAAGACGCAGGAGAATTTCTAAGCCATCTATCTATCTTTACAATTCTGCGTCTCCTGCTTCCGCCGCCTCTGTCTGTGCTGGTGGCATCAGCAGGGTGATGGATGACATTGCCCAGCAGGGATTCAGCAGGCGGTATTATCACGGAACAGGTATTAGCATGGAGCCCCACAGTCCCTCCTCAGCGCATCGATTTGGGCTGCTGCCTGACCCTAACCTCCTAAAGCAGCCTTCAGACTGGAGCAACAGAGCCATGTTACAAGCCCTGGGGATAAACTTTGGCTGGGCAACGGTCCTTTATCATCCTTATTCATCCATTGCTGCAGTCCTCCCTCGCTTCTGCTCTCGCTGAGCTTCTTCTGAGTCTTTGTGCCTCTCTCGTTTCCTCGTTTAACTGCAATTGTCAAAATGCAGATTTGTACACGTGACATTTAAAATAATCTTTAAAAACACTGACAAAAATGACTTGTGCTGTTATTGCAAAACATACCTTTCTGTTTGAGTTGATCCCACTTTAGACTGTAGAAAACACTGATTTTACCCCATTTTCTTTTTAACACAAATTACGAGTCCTTTTGTTTTAATGTTTATATATTTGGCTATAAAACGCATGATGGCCGCTATCCCAAATTTCCTCCCTATCTTTGGCACGGGCAATAAAAATATGATGGCTATTTTATGTTTTTTATGCACACAGACATTAGCAAAAGCACTGCTGCAGCATTATTTTCAGTGCCGCTGTATCGATAGTGCTCCTGTTTCTAAGGTGATTAGAGAATTAGGAATCCCCAACATCATTTGTGAGCAGTAGGGTTCTATTCACTGTTGACAAGCATGACCCTGTAATCCACTAATTATTTTGGTGGGAGTGAAAAGACTCAAACTGCATGCGGCAAAACATGAAGCTTAGCAAAAGTTCAATCAGTGAAAACTTCTCTACTTCCATCTATTTCCATCTCTTTTCTCTTTTATTTGTACACTTCCCATCCCATCCTTCCCATTTTGTATATTAAAAATATACAAAAACACATAAAAAGAATATCATGTATAAAAAGCTCGCTGTCTGTGAAGTTGTAAAACGTAACCAAGGTTGCTAATTAGTACACATAAACCGTTTGAATTCTGATTGATAAGTGAGAATATGAACTGAATATGAAAACACGAGATAAAGGTTGCAGGTCTGGAAACATCATTGGAAAAACACTCAACATGGGAATATGTAAAAATGTATTCATATGCTGTCCTGTGCATTAGGAGTGCCGGTAATACTCTAACCATCACTAGCAGCACATCCCAGGGGAAGCTTCACATCAACACACAACATAAATTAGTAGAACGAAGCCTGAATGTTCAAATAATCTCCTGTAGTGCTTGTGTTGTGTTTTTATGACAATCAGGCGCCTCACTGTCTGTACGCTGTGGTTGCTGGTGCTATAATTAAAATGGGAAACTTGTAGAGCGCTATTGGTACCGTCGTTTGATCTCTTACTTTATCAATAACTACAATATTCTATATGTGAATTAAAAAAGCTCCGTTACATGACACATGGTCATGATAATCAGTTATGAAAACCCTGTTGTCAAAAAAGAAAAAACACATTTGGAGTTTCCCTTTAGAGAAGCATCAGAAAACAGATAAAGCATCCACGGCACCAACGCTTCTTTTTGTTTTTCTACATCGAGAACATTAAATCGGTGCAGTTTTTCTATTTTCTGTGATACTTGTGATGGCCACACTCGTCTTATGTACTTTTATTTGTTCTATTTGCATTTATCTCCATTCATTTCTTACTTTTGATTTGTGTTTGTGACTAATCCTTGTTTGTTTTACGGTTCCTTTCCTGCCATCATCCCTGAGAGTTTCCAGTGGGGAGGATTGGACTGCACCACCAGTTCCCACTGAACGGGGAACAGGAAGTATTTTCTTTAGTCAAACTAGCTTTTGTATTAAACTAAATATTTGAATTTAAAGTTTAGTATTTCTTTTGATTTTCTCTTTTTGGTGTTCAGTTTATTAACAAACTGTTCAGTTTATTAACAAACTGAACTGTGTTGTTTTGTCGTGGTGTATGATTGTGTTGTGTTTAGCTACCCCTGTTGTGTCATAGTGGTCTGATCAACCATGACCTTTATGTGTCATTTCCTGTTTAGGTCAGTTGTGTTTGTTTGAGCAGTCAGTTGGTTTGTCTGTGTTCGGTCTGGTTTCTTTGTGTCCTTTATGAGCTCAACATTTATCCTTTTTTGTAAATATAACTTTTTAGGTTAAATAAAGAAAAATCTGTATTCCTCCTGCTTTTCAGCTCAGTGCATCACAACACTGATGGTCAAATTATTGTGAACCACCCATTTTCTAATTTGCATGCATGTATATGTCATCTTAGGGAGTTATTTTTGTGTGTATGTTAAGAAAAACTGCTTAATTGCAGTTTGAAAGAACTTTTCTATGAAGCAGGCAGAATGTCCTGAAATACAGTTAAAATAATCATTAACATTAATTGGTGCTAAAGAAGTGAATATAAGTGGTCACGTCCTAGTGGGTAAAACGCAACATACAATTTCACTTGATTGATTCCCAGATTTTGCATCATAATATGCTTTTGGGAAACAGGGCCCAGGTTTCTTCCATAAATCTGTATTTTTTAAGTTCACAACCAAATACCAAAATATTACTAGACTTGCAAAAAGACATTTCTAAATCCATCAGCAGAGCATACTCCACATATGACCCAGCTAGACAAAAAACATGGTCCCTGTAAATAAAAATAATGACTGTAGTTGTTCTAAAGTCCTGAGCCATTCCTCTTTTCTTAATTTTCTTTTTAGGAAAATTGGAAATATCTGCAGAACTGTATTAGAAACATGCAAACATAGATGGAAATATAGTTTATTAGGAAAAAACAGAGTTTGTATAGTTTGAATGAGCTTAAAAATTCGTCTTTTGTCTTCTATCCATTAATCCAGGGGAACTCCAAGCCTCGAGGGCCGGTGTCCTGCAGGTTTTAGATCTCACCCTGAATCAACACACCTGTATGAAACGATTAGTTCATTACCAGGCCTCTGGACAACTTCAACACATGTTGAGGAGGTCATTTAGCCATTTAAATCAGCTGTGTTGGATCAAGGACACATCTAAAACCTGCAGGACACCGGCCCTCGAGGCCTGGAGTTTCCCACCCCTGCAATAATCCATCTTTTTCTGCTTCTCCATTGAGGGTCAAAGGGGGCTTGGGCATATTCCAGCTGTCATGGGACAAGAGACAGACACCCTGGACAGGATGTCCTCTTCTCCAGTTTTCTCGGATTGTTTAAAAACACACTGCACAACATGCTGAGATATGGCACGTTTAATAGCTCTTTGGGAATCACCTTATTGATGCAAGGTGATTCACTAAAGGCATTTGTTGGCGTGCTTGTTTGTGCGAGTGCATGTGTTGGCGTGCGTGTTTGTGCGAGTGCATGTGTTGCCGTGTGCGTCAGGGTTTGGCTCGCATTGCTCAGCACAGCAGTTGAAATCTAAAAGACTTTCTTGAGATCTCTGTGGATTTGTTCTTAAACTGATGTGATTTAAAGTCAGACCTCGTCATCTCATCTTATCACCTTACTCTGCTGCTAATGATGCCACATGGGGAGAAGCACAGATAAACAAAGGTTTCTTGTTTTCAGACAACAGAAACAAGCAGCAGTCTCACATTTTAAAAGGAACAATCTATTTTCCTCCTACTCAACAGGAGAACATTGAACCTACACCCACTCTGTCTCTCATGCACACACACAGAGACACACAGATGCCTCCAGTATGTCAATATTACTAGTAGTGCTAGAAACAGTGATACCTAATGCGACTAATTTTAATCACGCTTTAATTTCCATTGCTGACCATTGTTCCACGTTGAATGACAAAGCAAAGGGTGGTGAGGAGGGATTAATTAATTTAGATCCAGCCCATAAATAAAGTGAGAACACTGAGGATATGAACCAGCAAATTTGCACACGGAGAAGTGAGCAAAGATAAGGCGTCAAACCTACCGACCGTCTCCAATTGGATTTTTCATTTAATCCTTTTGAATGTGGAGAAAGAGCATAATTATGAAAAGACAATGCTCTTTCTTCTAGAAACTGAACACTTCCAATTCCAACTTTCATTTTCTCACATTGAAAATTCCAAACAAAACAGCCATGTAATTGAAAGTAAAGCAGCATGTTGGTTTGGCCCTGCTCAAATCATTCTTTCTGATTACTACACAAATCCCAAACTCACTGAGCCTTTCACAAACATGAAGAAACACATACAAATACATAAACACACAACGACTTAATTGGTTTTGTGCACAGTTCAATTTATTTATTTCTTTATTGCACCAAATCACAGCAAAAGTCATCTTAGGGCACTTTATATGATGAGGTCGAGACCTCACAATATTAAAGAGTAAAACCCAAATACTGTTAAGTACTTAAAAACTTATGAGCGTGGAGCAGCAACAATGACAATAAAGGGGTATTCTGTTCTATTCTATTCTTTGTCTCCACCTATGAAAATTAAAAGAATGGCTAAATTTAATCTGACAGATGTCCGCTTGAAGAGCCTCTCTGGACTACTGGATGGTTCCTCAGTCCCATTCTCACTCTTGCACATGTGTATCTGCAGTTTCACGATCTCAACCTCATAGAAACTTAAAACGGAAGCTTTGAAATTCTCCATAACTGGTCCATCAGTTATACTGTTGATTCCAACATAAAATAGTGAAAAACAGTGATGAACTACACACCCTGTATCCAACAGTTGATTTGGTTGTAGTTTTTAATAGACTATAAGCCTCAGTCGTACAGACCGAGAGACCAGTCTGCAATCCACTGGCGACCACCAGTCACTAGGGAAGAAGGTCCATGACCCCATTCCCCAACTAGGTGGATTAGTGACCGTTGCTCTTTGTCAGTATAATTGACTTCTAAACCCCGAGTCATACAGCCCTAAAGATTGGTCAGCAACCTCCAGTTGCAAATTTTCATTGCCTATGTACCTATTTTCTCTCTTGCAAAGTAGTCTCTGGGAAAAAAAGGTATTCTCCAATCAGCTAGCAAGTGGTTACTGGAGGTTGCAGGTACTCGCTAGATGAAGCTGGTCAACAACCTTCTTGCAATAGCTTTGGTCAGCACCGAATTGCTGTGGTTCTTCATATTTTGCTCTGATTTGTCTACACAGACTAATGAACTACCCACAGAGCGTTAATGAAACTGTGGAAATTGAGTTGTTTGCGTCTTTTTTTCTACTGGTTGCAGTGGAAAGCCAAAACTTTAAAAGGCAAACATTCTCCATTTAAAGGGGTGTTTTCAAATTTCACCGGTGCTTGACCACTACTTTGAATGCAGACTGATTCAGTTTAAAAATTAATTTTTCACAACATCAACCAAACATTTCAATAACAGTTTTTATCCAGGCTATATGGGAACTGTACAGTGTTTGTTGATATGTACTTTTTATATAAACCACTGTTTTGTTCATTTCTTTTTTTTAAATGTTTATTGACTCTTTGCAAAGGCAGCTTCTATGAAAGCGCTTGAGCACACATCACATTTCCCTAAAGGGACAATAAAGTATATTATATTGTATCTGTCAGGTGAAATACAGCCGACTGCAGCAAACTTTGAACAACCAAAGCAAAGGACACTCTGTTTGTGGCTGGTTTACCTGGCCACAGCCAGTGTCAACTACTTGCCAACCAGCAAGCTTAAAGGACCCATAACGGCCAGTTTTCATAAAGTTATTGTACAAAAAAATGAAATAAATAAACAAAATCAATCAGCTCGGGAAATCAGTTACCGGCTGAAAGGAAATCATTAATTTCCTAACTGATGTGTTCAGATAAAAGATAAAATGTGATGTTGTTAGTTCTGTAAAGTTGGTGAATATATAATTTTACATTGATTTTAACACTGACTACAACTTTCGATACACAGTCTTGTGCAGCATGTTAATGATACTGAATAGCACTGCATTTTGTTATAAGTTTATAGTCACATATCAAATTCCTCAGATACATTGGAGCTAGCTGCACCCCAATGACTCATTTATGGACTATGTTGCAGTTCACTAAAGGCTAAAAAAAGAAAACCTACATTTTACATCAACAGCAACATCTGACGTATCACTTACAGTTTACAATTACCGTATTTTCCGCACTATAAGGCACACTTAAAATCCTTTAATTTTCTCAAAAATTGACAGTGCGCCTTATGTATGAATTCTGGTTGTGCTTACTGACCTCGAACCGATTTTATGTGGCACACGGCGCTCAAAAATCTGTCAAAAAATGTTTTAGTACGACTTTGGTAAGCTACGAAGCCGCACCGCTTGATGATTGTCGCAGCATTGAGGCTACCATAGTCAGGAGCCTCGCGGAGTAATCTGGGTCCTAAACTCCGTCAGCTTCAGGTCCCAAAGTCAAATGAACACTGCGGCATCACTGAGAGTTAAAAACTGTCTGAATTCTTTCATCTTTAATAAAATGATCAGCGTTGCTGCTTTAACAGGTGTAACTATTAGGTTTAACATCCAGGCATCCATGAAAACAGAATTTATTAAATTGAACGGAGTTAGAAGTTAGCAGGAAGTTAGCTCGCTAGCTTCCACCTAAACATGATATAGCATGTTCTGACTGAGAGATTTCTGAAACATTCAAACGTACAGCTCTGCTATCACTTCCAACATAAATGAAGACAGAAAACTAAACAGCAGTGACGTTTGTAGGGTTACTGAAGTTGGGCTAGCTGGTATATAATGATGTGCTACGTGATCGCTAGTGACACAGCTATGTTAGCATAGCATAAACACAGTGAAGCTGGAGGATGAACGCTAACTTTTTTCCACTGGATAAAAGTTAACGTGAGGGTTCCTGATGGTTAGGGACAAATGCAATCGCATGGCAGGATGCTGTAAACGGACCAAACTTCAGTCAGGAGAACAACTGAGATAATCCATCCACAATACCAGGTTAGTCATTAACATACTGCAACAACACGGGAATAGAGCAGCTGCCAGAGAATTCAACATTAATGAATCAATGGTACAGAAGTAAAGGAAGCAAGAAGAATGAGTTGAGTAAAGTTTGACTTATCTGACTGTTTTATTTCGCTTAATGCGCCATATGGTCCGAAAAATACAGTATATATTTAGTTTTTATAGATTGTTTAAACTTCCACTGAGACCAGGACAGAGCTCTAAAATTATCCTAGGGCAGACTTCTCTTAATGTATGTCTGTGAAGGTTCTCAGTCATCCAGGTCATCGTAGTCAAAGGAGTTTGCAAAGAAAAGCGTCTGGACTTCTTTAAGTTGCTTGAAGACGTTTCACCTCTCATCCGAGAAGCTTCTTCAGTTCTAAGGTCAAATGGCCGAGAGTCCCAGATTTAAACCCAGTGGGAGTATCCCCCCAAAGAGGGACAAAGGACCCCCTGGTGATCCTCTAATCACATGAGCCAAGGTGTGAAAGCGGGTGTGGGACCTAATCAGCCAGGGTTTCAGGTGAGCTCATTGTGAAACCTGGCCCCACCTTGTCATGTGAATTCCTGAGGTCAGATGGCCCAGGATGTGAGTGGGCGTTAAGGCGTCTGGGGAGGGAACTCAAAACTGGATTATAGATGGCAGACTCTTAATGTAATTGTAAGCCCAATAATGAAATCAGTTTCCTTGTGTTGCTATGTATATACAGTGTGAGCTAGAAATTCAGAAATCCTAATGACTGCAGACAGAAAAGAATGCAGCGCTTAATCCTTTCTTTACTTCCTTTTTCTTCTTTTCGCCTGATTTTTGGTGATTAAAAAAAAAATCAACCCTACAAACTCTTAAATAAAACATATCAGAGGTCGACTGTCCTGCTATCTCAACTTGGAACATATTGAAAAGTAATTACATAAAGATATCTAAAAATGCAAAACAGAAACTTTTATTAAGAATTGAGATCAAAGCAGTTTTCTTACTTTTAAAAGCTTTCTTCTGCATGTTTACTTTTACGAATTAGCAGTCCGGCATGCTTTAGCCTAGCCTTCATTGGAGAGCATCTGTGCATATCCGTGCGGTATAATAACCTCACCAATCTTAATCAATGATATGACAACCACCCACTGATTGTCTTTTGGTGTATTGAAGTGCTTGCCCCATTGCATGTGTTTTTGTGTCTCTCCCAGTATACAGCAGATACTGGGGTGTTACAGTGAGGCAGGGGGTCCAACAGATGCTGTGGGATACCTTACAATGCAAGCAGGCAAGAAGCAACGCTCCCGTGGTCTGATTAGAGCAGCCGCTGGGGATCACAGCAAGGAAACTTAATTAAAACTCATCTAGATGGAAAACACTGTGAAAAAATTCCATTTTGTATAGCCTGCTGGCAGCTCCAGCATTATACAACATATGTGTACCTAATCACAGTGTTGCTGTGACAGGAGGGGTTTTAAAGATGTGCTCACTAGCCAACTTACTAATGCTGATTGAAAAATTATTACAATTACCATGTGGTGTGACGGCCAAGGTTACAGCCAGATGCAAACGCGGTGCTTTGGCGGACAATAGGAATAAGACCATTTCTTCTGCCTCCTTTTCACACACATTTTCTCCGCCCCCTCCCCGATCCCTGTGTGTCACCACTGCTCTGATCGAGGTAAACACATATTAAGACATTCTTGCAGCTGCAGAAATAGTTGGAGCACACCTCCACCACAATGAAGGAGTTTCTTCCCCACACACCTCATCCATTTTTTCCTTTTCATCCCGCTTGCTGCCCAGGCATCTAAATGACAGCGCGCCACTGCGATGGAACCCATCTCAAACACCCATTAAAAATAATGAGATGGCCATTTTCACCGCCTGTTACTTGAAAACAATCCATATCACACAGGGGCCCCTAGCAGAGACTGAGGGGGAGCTGAGCAGAAGGCAACAATTGCGTAGAGTAGATTTACTTAATAACCTCTTGTTGTCCTTGATCGGACTGCTGAGTTGGTCTCCTGTAGTAAACCTATCCGAAAGAGAGAGGGCTGCTGGATACGGCAAACATCTGACATACCCTAAAACAATTTAACAAGTTGCAGGAGAAGTATCTAAAAATTCTTCCTTTTATTTACTCTGTAGTTATAGATAACAAATGTACTGGTGTTTGTACTAGCACAATAATTGCACTCATTAGCATATTGTGTTTATAATTGCTTGAAAACAAACTGCTGCTTTAACCCTTCGTAGGGTACGAAACCATATATAGTAGTCAGTGAATATGAAAACTGTCCTCTCTGAGGTTGTGGAAGTACATGGCTTTCTCCCACATAAGATCAGTGGAGATCAGGCTACATGATTGCATGTGACCGATCAGCATTAGCATGGAGCATTTCAAACTTCAGCGCTCTTGCAAAAGGTTTTGCATCCATACCTACTGTCAAAACTTCCCATGGTAATGATGAAACTCGTGCATTATATGTTTTAATACTTTTGCTAAATGTGAAGATAAAATTAGTGAAATTTCACAATGAAAAAACGTAGGCAAGACATTTTATCAAACACCCTGATCACCTGAAAATGGTGCCAGTGATCGGAAGTTGATTTTTTAATATATTAACTATTTATTTTAAGTACATTTACATTTACACTTCACTGTTACTGTCTTCCTTTGCAAATAAAGCCAGCTCGATATTGACTGAAAAAATCTATAATTTCTTTCATAGCTGTTGTTGTGCCAGTCAATCAAATACCAAGTCACAGAGTGGCAAAAGCTGTATTTATTAGGAGCTGGTGGGCATGTGTGATGTGTACTTGGGTTTTTGTTTCCCCTTTTCGGCACAGGTAGGCGGGGCGGTGCTTGATGGCATACCAGCACACCTGCGGCCTGTTTTTCATCTGCACTAGCCTGTGTCACCGCCTTCTCGCCTGCCTGTTTGTTTGGAATTGGTCTTCTCGGATCTGTGATGGAGATTTACCTCGCACCTGCCTGTGACCACTGCCCACACCTGTATTTTCTGTTTCAAGTAAGCTCTCCAACTCTCCCCGTTTACCCAAATTTAACTCTCGACTTTCGGCGCTATCCCCTAACTCTGTTTGTCCCTCATCCTCAGGTCGCTCCGGTGTGCCACCTATCCTCCCGCATACCTCTGTTCCATCCCCTCGGCTCCATCTCCTCGCACGTTTACCCAATCACTGTACATAGCCCCATCCCTTGTAAATATCCCCCTATCACTGTAAATAAATCAGCATTCACCACTATCCCGAGCCCGTGTGTGTTTCTGCTACTAAATCCACCCATTAGAGACACCTAACAGAATACTCCGACCGCTCTTATGGATTCAGCACAACCCACAGATCCCGCTCCCGGTGACTTACTCCAGAAACACGAAGAGTCTCTGTCGAGCTTAACTCGGCAGTTTCAGGAATCCGAGCAATGGGCTGGTCGGCTTAATGAGACCCTGACAGCCATC
Source organism: Oreochromis niloticus (assembly GCF_001858045.2). Lineage (NCBI taxonomy): Eukaryota > Metazoa > Chordata > Actinopteri > Cichliformes > Cichlidae > Oreochromis > Oreochromis niloticus. The sequence goes on along the minus strand of NC_031972.2, from coordinate 62,500,044 downwards.
CAAGAGACTCTAGCCCGGTTAGCTCCTCCTGCCATTTCCAGCGCCCCGTACCTCCCGTTCAGCAGAGTTCGGGCTCAGTTCGTGACCCTGCTCCTCCGGCCCTTGTGCCATTCACGGGGGAGCTGGGCCGTTGTGGGTGTTTTTTGATTCAGGTTTCCCTGCTCTTTCAGCGTTTTCCCCAGGCATTTTCTGACGCCGCCGCAAAGATTTCACATGTTATCGGTGCCCTCCGTGATCGTGCTTTGAACTGGGCCGACTCCTGTCTCGCTCTCCATCCCCTCCAGACTTTCACTTATGTAGTTTGTTCAGGATTTTAAGGCTGTTTCATCACCCCCTGCGCTCTGACGAAGCCACGCAGCAAGTGCTCGGGCTCCGAGCAGAATCTTATTGACGGCGGTCTCGTGCGTCGTCTCGGCATTGAGACATGGCCCCTAAATGTCCCCATCTCCGTTACGGCTCTTAACGGGCAGTCACTGCCCTCAGTCACCCACGTGACTGAACCTGTTTCATTAATGCTTTCCAGCAATCATCGCAAGCTTCTCCGGTTTTTTGTTTTTTCCTCCTAAAACGATGGGAGCACCATAATCCTCCATTGATTGGTCCACCCGTTGCATTGAGAGTTGGAGTAGCCTTTACAGTCTGCCCCCCCAGTTTCAACTGTCTTCTCGTCTAGGCTGGCACCTGAGGAGTTGGATCTCTCATCTGTACCTGAGGTGTATCATGACCTGGGGACGGTTTTCACTAAACACCGTGCGCCCCGCCCCCCCCAATCGTCCTTATGACTTTTCCATTGAACTTTTGCCTGGAGCCCCGCTGCCCACCAGCCGGCTGTACAAGCTCTCCGGTCCTGAGAGGGCAGCCATGGATATCACGGAGTCACTGGAGGCGGGCTTAATTCGCCAGTCCTCTTCGCCATTGGCGTCCGTTTTTTTCTTTGTGGACAAGAAATATGGATCTCTCAGGCCCTGCATTGACTATCGGGGTCTCAATGACATAACTGTGAAAAATAAATATAACCTCCCTCTGATCTCTTCTGCTTTTGAACCCCTACAGGAAGCCGTCACTTTCACGAAACTGGACCTTCGCAATGCGTACCACCTGGTGCGCGTACGCCAGGGAGACGAATGGAAGACAGCCTTCAACACGCCACGAGGATATTATGAATACCTGGTAATGCCTTTCGGTCCGACAAATGCGCCGGCGGTGTTTCAGGTTTGATTAATGATGTGCTATGGGACTTTTTGAATCGTTTTTTTGTTTGTCTACCTGGATGATATGACCAGCAGGTGCGCAGCCTTTTGCGGCGGCTTCTGGAAAACAAGCTTTTTGTGAAAGCGGAAAAGTGAGTTTCATGCTAGTTCTGTGCTGTTCCTGGGCTATGTACTTGAGAAGGGGCAGATTAGGGCCGATCCCTGTAAAATCAAAGCAATCACTGACTGGCCGACTCCCTCCATGCACAAACACTTGCAGAGGTTTCTGGGGTTTGCTAACTTTTATCGGCGGTTCATTAAAAACTACAGTCAGATCACTCTTCCGCTTACTAGACCGACATCTCTGGCTCGAGTTTTCGTTTGGTCGCCTGAAGCGGAGCAGGCATTTTCACGTTTAAAAGAGTTGTTTGCTCTGCACCCATTCTCGCCCATCCCGATACTTCCAGATAGTTTGCTGTGGAGGTGGATGCTTCTGATACGGGTGCGGGAGCCGTGCTGTCTCAACGCTCACCCAACGATGGACATCTCCATCCGTGCGCGTTTTTTTTCTCGGCGGTTTTCCCCAGCTGAGAGAAACTATAACGTAGGTAACCGCGAGCTTCTAGCAGTTAAGCTGGCTCTTGAGGAGTGGCGTCACTGGTTAGAGGGAACTACTGTGGTTGATTTGGACTGACCATAAAAATCTCTCCTACATTCGGAGCGTGAAGCAGCTCAACTCCAGGCAGGCCAGGTGGCAGCTATTTTTTAGCCAGTTTAACTTTACTATCTCTTTCCAACCGTGTTCCCGCAACACTAAGCCTGACGCATTGTCACGTCAATTTTCCTCCAAATCTGAGTCTACTGAACCGGCCACTATCATCCCCTCGTCCTGAGTTGTGGGGGCCGTGACGTGGGACATCGAGAGCCTGGTGCACTGTGCGCAACGGAATGAACCAGACCCCGATTTGGGTCCGCCTGGCAGGCTGCTTGATCCGTCTGCCATGCACGCACGCGTCCTTCACTGGGTGCACACGTCTCGCTTCCCCTGTCACCCCGGCGTGCGTCGTACGATTTCCCTGTTGAGACGCTCCTTTTGGTGGCCCTCACTGGAGAGTGACGCTCGCGAATATGTGCTGGCATGTGAAACCTGTGCGTGCAATAAGAGCCGTCACCGGCTGCTACGCCCCCTGCTACACCCCCTGCCTGTCCCGGGTTGGCCCTGGTCGCATATTGCTGTGGACTTTGTTACTGGTTTGCCACGTTCCTCTAACCACTCGGTTATTCTGACCATCGTTGACAGGTTCTCCAAGGCTGCCCATTTCGTCCCTCTATCTAAACTCCCTTTTCTGCCCTCGAAACCGCTCGCTTGCTCATTGATTGAGTTTTTTGGTTACATGGGATTCCTCAGGACATTGTGTCTGACAGGGGGCCTCAGTTTGTTTCTCGTGTGTGGAAGGCCTTTTGTGCATCTCTGGGGTTGGGGGTGAGCCTTTCCTCGGGCTATCACCCACAGTCCAATGGACAGACTGAAAGGGCAAATCAGCAGCTGGAGTCCACCCTGCGCTGTGTGGCCTCCACTAACCCCACTTCCTGGAGTTCTCATCTCACCTGGATTGAATATGCTTACAACTCCCTCACCTCGACAGCTACTGGTTTTTCTCCTTTTAAGATATGTCTTGGGTACCAACCGCCACTGTTTCCTTCTCAGGAGGCGGAGATTTGAGTCCCAGCAGTGCAGGACCATTTAAGTCGCAGTCGGAGAATCTGGCGCCAAACCAAGGCAGCGCTACTCCAGACTGCAACTCAGAATCGCCGTGCTGCTGATTGGAGGAGAACGCCTGCTCCTCAATACACCGTGGGCCAACAGGTTTGGTTATCTTCTGCAAGTAGTCCTCTGAAATGCATGTCCAAGAAGCTTGCTCCTTGCTTCCTGGGACCTTTCACTATCCAACACAACCCTGTTTCAGTGAGGCTGCAGTTGCCGGCCTCCATGAAGGTTAATCCCACAATTAATGTTTCTCAACTCAAGCCTGTCTCTCGCAGCCCACTGTACCCACCTTCTGAACCCCCTCCGCCCGCCCGCATGGTGGACGCCCCAACCTATTCGGTCCGGCAACTGCTGGACGTGCGCCGTCGCGGCCGGGGTTTTCATTTCTGATAGACTGGGAAGGGTACGGCCCGGAGGAGTGCTCCTGGATCCCTGGGGCCTTCATTGTGGACCCTGGTCTATTTATGGATTTTTTATTATGGAACAGTATTGTAGTGTATGTATGATTAATATAATTCTAATGTATAAGATTAAATCTTTGAAAATGAAAGCATACATCTAGTAACACTATTTAAAGTTTCTCAGCTGCACCACGTTACAGCAGCCTCGCCAAGAACCCTGACGCAGTTGTCCATGTGACTGGACTTTGATACATGTGTTATATTTGTATCAGTTCCAGTTCTTCAGAAAAAAAAGTGTTCCTAAATAAACGTACCTTTAAGTTTTTATGTGTTTGTCTTATATCTGCACATATAGTAACTTCATCTAAACTAATTTGAAAGACAAAAATGGAAAATTAGATTAAAAAGTAGCGAAAGAAAATTTCAATAACACTCCAGTATTTCAGTGGGTTGTGTGGAATAAGACTTTGTCTGGGAGGCTGCTTTTGTATGATGAGTGAAGTCATATGTCTTTGTCAGTCTGAAATTACAGTGTCTGCATGGACAGCATAACTAAACAACAATGAAACTGTTTACTAATCACCTGCTGGTGTTTGGAAGAATGACAGCGTCTGTGATTCCATCCAAGCAAGGAGAGATGTGATTAAGATTTCTGTGTGTGTGTGTGTGTGTGTGTGTGTGTGTGTGTGTGTGTGTGTGTGTGTGAGAGAGAGAGAGAGAGAGAGAGAGAGAGACATGAGACTTATGTAATTTCATTAACTCTGCGAATTACTAACATCTCAGGCATCTCAGGTTTTATCTCTTGAGCTGTGTTGAAGTTGTATGTGTGAAAACAGACTTGCTCTTCTCTCTGGGGGTGTTCACTCCTTACAGTAAAATAGCAAATGACAAAGTTCACAGGTTAGAGTCAACTGTCAATCATATATATTCCACCTCTGTAATATTCTTTGTCAATATTCTTGATATTTATAATTGAGCGATTTGTATATATTAGTTCAATTTCTTACATTTGTAAACAGACTGTATTATTTAAATAGTTTAGTCTGTTACTGTTACTGTCTGGGAGCAACTGTAACCCACATCATTTCCTTAGGAATTAATAAAGTTTTCTGATTCTGATGTCTAGGATTCGATCCATCTGCATCTGTTTAGCTCCTGCGTTTGTCCCCACAAGTTTTCCAGGTTTTATTCCTACTGCTATTTTAGTTTTAGTTTTGTCTTTGTACTCAAACATCAGCATTAAGGGCTTCCTTTGTTCATTTGACTTTGTCTGCCTGCATGCTCTGCATTTTGGGATTCCAAGTACATGTAATTGGTTAAAAATAATGTCTTGGTTTGTAAGAGAAAGTCAGACTGAACCCCTATTGGCTGTGGAAACAATGTTTTCTCTTGCAGCCCACTGCGGTATCATATTGTAATTTTTGTCATCACTACAAAACCATGTTTGGCCCGGTTCAACATGCCACTCTCCCAAGAATGCTCACTGGGATTTTTCAGCACAAGCTCATCTGTTTCACAATGTTCCAGCTGCATAAAGACACTAATCACAAGGTACTTCACTCACAGTTTTACAAGATTTAACAACTGGATGGAAACAGATGTAAGTGTGAATATCAATGGGATATTTCATCTCCCCAGTGCTGCTTAAAGCAGCCTTTGAAGTCCTCCTGATTGGAGCAAGGCAGATGGTAGATGTGTGGCTCCTGTCAGGCCAGAAAAAAGCTCGACTAAGGAGTAACACGGATGACCTGATGAGCATCGACCAAACCAAAACTGTGATTACTGAAGAGGCTGACAAGTTGATGGTCTGTGAAATTTTCAAACCCGAGCCAAATCAGCAATTTGTCAATTCAGAAAGAGAGAAAGTGGGAATTCTTCTCGTCTGGGGGGAGGCTGAAAGGAAAGCAGCACTGGTGGAGCAGCACAGCAAAGCATGCAGTTTATATGTTATTTCTACCCAATCAGGGAGGAGAGAGAGATATCGTTTGAGAGAGAAAAGACCATAGTTTAACTCTTGTGTGCTGAAACTCTGTTACATTATAAAATATATTTCTTATGAGAAAAGGGGTAAAAACAGTGTACTGCCTCTAATCACTGCGTAGAAATACAGTTTTATACTTGATAGTCCCTCTAGAGCTAATCACAAACACGCAGGCTGAACAATGTGTCAGAAAATGCCCCATCACATGCCTTAAACACAAATACAGTCATGTGAAAAACAAAGTCTTCCCAGGAGTCCATGCAGGACTCCATGACTCCATGCACGCCAAAACAACAACCAAAAAGTTTCTCCTAAGCATCAGAATTCCCACAAGTTTCTGGGACCTTGAAGTAATCATTGACAGTATGACCTCATCAGTCTTTCACATGGTGTCCTTGTCATTGTCCGGTTGGAGGACTTATTTTTGGCCAAGCTTGAGCTGCTGTGACTCTGAAATACTTTGGTACACAGAGTTCACGATCAAGTCAGTGACTGGAGGTGCCCAGATCTTACAAAAATGAGCAAAACAAGCAGAAATCACTCATTTACTACCATGTTTGACAGCTGGTATCATCACAAACATTGTGACTAAATGTCTCCACTTTGGTCTCATCATGCTTCCAGCCAGATGTGTCTTCAGGAGCTGGTATACATTTTTCAATGTTCACTGTGCTTTAAACAAATTGCTTGAGAAGGAACACTGCAGTTGTTGAAACAACCATTTTTTTCCCCACACAAACAAGTCACTGACTGCTGGTGGGACCCACACACTTCTGTCAGGTTGCACTAACTTGGATTCCCTGTGCTCTCAATTACAGAGCAGTCTCCATGCTGCCACGTTCATGCAGGGTACTACCTTGATGAATATTTCATTCAGGTTTTTGAGTTATCCATGAAGCAGAGTGCAGTTACAAACAACAGCTTTCTTGTAACAAAGGTGATTAAACTTTGTCCTTAACCTTTGTTCAGGTTTGTATGCAGGTTGTCACTTGAGTCTTAGAAGGTCCGGCACAGAAATATAGACGCACCAAATACTGCTTCTGAAATTCAAAATATGCCTGAATATGCTTAAAAGTATGCAGCATGATAAGATTATCAGCCATTGCATAATACTGTGTGAATAATTAGGACTTGTGATGTTTGCTGGCTAAAACAAGGAAAATAAAAACCCATGATCACACTGGTCAAAAAGAAAAGACTGGGAAAGTACAGAGCAATCTCCCAGCTCCAGATCTGAAAAGGGGAATGCAGCAAAGTTTGCTGTAAAGACTTCTGTGTCTTAGGCTCCAGTGGTCTCGCTTATCAGTCATTTTGAATCAGGTGTATTGCAATACCATTTGTGGGAGCACTGATTTGTATTGCTGGCAGTGGAGAGTTGAGAAGGGTTCAGCTTTTCAAATGCTAATCATTTGCTAACTTTTGGAAATGCTGTTGTTTCTAACACAAAAGTATAAAGCACAGTGAGTGTTCAGTTCAGTTTTATTTATGTAGTTCACAACAGCAGCCGCCTCAAGGTGCTTTATATTGTAAGGTAAAGACGGTAAAGTATGAAAAGGAAACCCCAACAATTAAAAGCCCTTATGAGGAAGCACTTGGTGACAATGGGAAGTAAAACCACCCTTTATACGAGAAACAGGAAGAAACAGACCGAAGCTCAAGGAGGGGCAACCATCCACCACGATCAGCCGGGGGTGTGCAGAGATGGAGAGAGATAAAGAGTTTAATGACTGCTAATGACTAAATACCATAGTGGTGTATAAACACACAGAGAGCAAAAATAAATGAGTGAAGAAGAAATACTGCATCATAGGAAGTCCCGTGCAGCCCAATCCAATCGTAGCACAACTAAGAGATGTTTCGGGGACATCTGATCCCGTCCGAACTATATGCTCACCTGTAACCCCTCGGCAGCAATAGGCAGAGGGACTGTTAAGGCCAGCACAGTCCTCCACTCTTTGCTACCTTCCTTCTTGCTGCTTGAGGTCTATGTATATTGCCTTGCATGTACCCTGGTCTCCTTGTGTTCCTAGTTTCCTTGCCTGCAGGTTGTTCTCCTGGAGAAGTGCACTGGCCACACCTGGTAATGGCCTTCAGTCCTGTTTGCAAATCCTTCTCTGGGAAAAACGTTACTACTCCTCTGACTAACCTGTCTGCCTTCACTCCTGGATTTCCGAATCTCCAGGTTGAAACCTTAACGCTGTCATACACTCCTCCATCCTGCCAGACACTCACTCGGCTGTCAAAATTGAGAGCAAACAAAACAACTGCTGTGTAATGCCCTCCGCTATCTTAGCTTAATTGGTCATATGACTAACATGCGTCATCGTTTTAGAAAGTCTGCGTTTTTGAGTGTCCACATTGCGACGCGAAAGCACTGTTTTCAAATGTATGCGTTTTCGAGAGCGTTTCCAAAACGCTGCATTTTCCATGACCGAAAACGTAGTCTCAGTGTGGACGTGAGGCCAAAACGGAGAGAAAACGATGCGTTTTCAAATGAAAATGCATTAGTGTGGACGTAGCCTATGTCAGAGACCCCTGCTTCACTCCCCTCATTGCTTTGTATGCATTTTCCCTGTGTACAATAAAACCTTGTTTAGCAACAGCTTGCCTCGTCCACTGAATTCTGGATCCACTCCCACATACCGGCATGTGACATTTATAGATAAATACAAGTCCACTGTCAGAAGCCATAAAGTCATTCGTAACCTCCAGTAGTGCCATGATCGAATCCTTTAGCAGACTGAAACTCTAAAACCATTCTTTTGTAAATGATCAGCTGTTTGACAAACGCTCTTTCAAGAAAGAAGCAGAGAAAAGTTTAACATTCAGAAAGCCGTCTCATTTGCTAGGACAGCTGGGTCAAGTAAGAGTTTCTTGATTTTAATTACTCCCACCTTAAAGGTCTGCGGTTTGTAGCATGTTAAATGAATCATATTTAAAATTGAAGCATTAATTAATTAATGGTGAAATGTCTTTGAGCTGCCTTGTAGGAATGGGGTCTAAATGGCAAATTGATGGTTTGGTTGATGGTTTAGAGAAAGACATTATTGAAGCTGACTCGGATCGATGGGAGAGAGAGAGTAAATATCAGCGCAAATATCAGCAGTTATTAAAGTTGCTGTATTTAATGACATTTGTGCGAATGTGTATTTTTTCCCCTCTAATGATTAAAATTTTATTTGTGAAGAAATTCAGGTTAATGTTAAAGGAACACTTGGCTCAACAGAGTTGAGGTGCCTAAGAGGCTAACACACAACCAAGCAGAGGCTGAATGATTCAAATTTACAATTATTAGTGAACACAAGAAGCAGAGCATCAGATGGTAGCTCACTGGGAGAGAGGACATGGGTGTTGGATCCAGAAGAGGCTGGTGGGTGAAATGAATTTTCAGGCCTTCTTGTGGATAGTGGGCAGTTTAGTCCAGGAGGGATACGCTGGTTTGCTCGCGGGAGGTCGTAGAAGTGAGGGCAGGCTGGTGGTGGAGCTGAAGCTGTTGCACACGAGTATTTCCAAGATTGAACCAGCTTGACAAAACAGATGAGGAGATTCTGAAGACAGCAGCTCGTCTGGCCTGCTGGGAGACAGACAAAGAGCAAAGACCCAACATCAGACACAACTCTTTCTCCAGGCCAAACAAAGATCTTCTAAATAAGTGCGACACCATCTCCTCTCCAGTTTCTATGCGAATGTATGTGAGTTATACCAGGAACTCAAACAGCTCTAATTTGTTTCCTTCTGTTTTTACAGGAGCCACATCCGCGGTCGTGCTGACAATTTATAGTTTGAACACTTTTAATCCATTTCATCTGATAAGTGGGCGCAAACTAATTACAGCTGAGCATATAGTCCCAACAAAGCTGTAAGGAAGCAAGAGGCTGGGAAAGAACACGGGAGGAAAATCCATTTGTAAGGGAGTCGGCACTGAATTGAGCAAACAGCTGTGCCTGGTCGTGCTGAAAACAAAAGAAAAGAAGCCTAGTCTTTAACAAAATGAAAGCAATTCCCAGGACATTTCCCCTGGGTTTTCATCAAGAGACACCACTGTTCGTAACAGCTTGACTTTGTGTTTGTACTTTCATTGAGAGAAAATGAACGAGAGACAAAGCAAGAAAGAGAGCGTGGGGGGGAGTTAGGAGGAAGAGGAAGCATGGTAAGGCTAACGCAGTCGACTGGCTAAAACAAAAGACCCCGAAAAGCCAAAATGAGCACCGCAGGGGATCGAAGAGCTGTCAGCTGATAACCACTGACAGGTTGAAATGAACCATTCTACCAGGCAGCATATATTAGGAAGCATTTTGTGTAACGCTCTTAGTTAAAATAGCTGCTGTTCACTGCAGTGACTCTTTAACAAGTGAGTTTTACATGCTAATCGGTGCCCCATAATGCTTGTATAGGCGGACTTGGAGGTAACATCAGCAGTTGTGTATGTGTTTACTGTAAATGTGTCTAATGGAGCAGTAAAACGGCGTGTCCATTTGGCACTGGATGCCCCTCGAGCACATTAGCCACAACAACCTGATGGCCTACCAGCTGGCCCAATCAGCACACACAGCCCACGTATACACAGATGGAATAAATGCCCTGAGAGTTCACAAGCAGCTTAGCCTCCCATCCTTTTTAAAACCCCTCAAGTTCAGCTGAAAATACAGACTGTTCCTTTAGCGAGGAGCACGCAGAGAGATGAATGGCGATCGCGGTGACCACTCTTCTGAGGCTATTATGCTCCCGCAGACTCGCTGTCACCGCGTGACTTCATGGACAAAAATTGTTATGCTGCATCACACTTTTCATTTGTTTTATTTTGATGGGTACTGAGACATGCAGTTAAAAATGATGGAAACAGTGTGAAATCACAGATTAGGTGTGAGTCAAAGCGCAACTGGATGAAAAAGAGAGAAATCCCTGCTGCCAAAAGGAACAAAGACACAGAAGAGATGACAATAGACATTTTGTGTACCATACCAGTGGCTGTGACTACGAGATAGCCGCTACGTTTTCTTGTTTTTACCCAGTGTTAAAAACGGGATTAAAAGCATAAATATTAATACTCATTTGATTAAAATACTAATTTCATAATGGTAATAAATATTGATAAAAAGAGCTTAAATATAATAAATACTGATAAAAAGCATGTAAACATAAGTTTAATTAATATGTACGTATGTATATGTAATATATAAATGGTGTGGGGGCAGGACTTAGTCCTGTGGAGTGTGTTTGTTAGATCCACTGAGCGACCAATCATTGGCCGGTCTGACCCTTCCCCCAGTCTGTGTGCGCTGCTCAGACACCTGTGTGTGCCTGCGTGTGCCAGTCAGAAACGCCAGAGGGCAATTTAGTTGGCAACATTAAGATGTAGTATCTTACAGGATCACTGCATTAGGATACTACAACCAAGATTGAATGTGGCTCTAACTGATGTCTGCTTTAGAAACATATTTTTCGGACAATAAGGCGCACCGGATTATATATGTTGAATTCTTTCGCATCTGCTCTATTCCCATGTTGTTGCAGTATATTAATGACTAACCTCGTATTGTGGATGGATTATCTCAGTTGTTCTCCTGACTGAAGTTTGGTCCGTTTACAGCATCCTGCCATGCGATCGCATTTGTCCCTAACCATCGGGAACCCTCACGTTAACTTTTATCGAGTGGAAAAAAGTTAGCGTTCATCCTCCAGCTTCACTGTGTTTATGTTATGCTAACATAGCTGTGTCGCTAGCGATCATGTAGCACATCATTATATACCAGCTAGCCCAATTTCAGTAACCCTACAAACGTCGGGGCGCTATGGAGCCGCGGACCAAGATGGCAGCTTAAAGTGGTTGCTCCGTTTAATCTGCATTAAAAACAAAGAACAACCCAAAACTAGAAACTTAATTGCTATTGGAAAACGTCAAAAACGACTAATCTCAAGGACTGTGATATTTTCACCCGAAAACGCGGTTCCCAAAAAGCAGTTAAAACCGATATTTTGGTAACGCCTGAAAACAGCGAGGGAGCTGCTAGCGCTAGTAGCATGAGTGACCTTAGCACGGTGTTAGCTGAACTTCGGTCATTGCGCTCCGAGTTTAGTGGATTCGGAACTAAACTGGACAGCATAGATAACCGTATGGGCGAAATGACGAAGTCAGTTGCTGCTTTGGAGAAAAACATGACGGAGGTAAAGCAAAATGTTGCTGCAAATGCTACACGACTGGAGGAAGCTGAAAACAGAATAATGTCAGCATAGGAGCTCCTGGAAAAGAGCATGGCCAATCTCAGCAATGCCATGAAGCGTATATCCTACCTGGAGGCAAAAACCGACGACCTGGAGAACCGGGGCCAAAGGAAGAACCTGCGGCTGTTTGGCCTCCGGGAGGGCGCCGAGGGTCATCGGCCACTGCTGGAGTTTATAAGGGAGATGTTACCGCACTGGCTTGAGACCGACAGATCGTTTATTGAGAGGGCTCACCGCACCCTAGCACCTCCAAAGCCAAACCAACATAGAGCTGTCCTTATCCGATTCCTGAACTTCCAAGATCGGGAGTTTGTTTTCCACTCCACAAAACACAGTAACATCGAGCACGACGGAAACAAACTCTTTTTTGCCCAGGATTTCTCAGCTGAGACCATCCGGCAGCGAATCGAGTTCAACGCGATCAGAAAAGTGTTCGCCGACAAAGGAGTGTTCCGCGGTTTTCAATATAATCCATGCAAGATGAGGATTCTCCACGATGGGAAGATACGCCTGTTTTCATCTCCAAAGGAGGCCAAGGATTTCCACCGTAGACACACTGGACAGGACTAACTGTAGCGGTGAGCGTTTCACTCCCTGAACTGCAGAATCAGCTGCTCATAACTAATAGGCGAGCTGTAAAAATCTGTATTTTCGCTCAGTTATAATATTTGGCTTTTTGCTACTCATTGACTTGCCATGTTATTGGACACAGAAAGTTTTTTTTCTTTTCTAGAGCTTGAAAATTTTCCATTACGTTTTAATAACGCTACTACAAACGTAATTTTTTGTTTGTTTGTTTGATTTTTGGTTGTTTTTCCTTTTCCTCCCTTTCTCCCTCTTGAACACAACAATGTTACCTACTTTGGTTAAACTTTTATCCTTTCAAGAGGGATTCTGTAAGTCACAAAAAGGACACTGCCATGGAATTATTCTAATTTAGTGGCTAGTCTGATATGTTAACACCGATGGGTTTGTTATGTTTATATTTTTGAATATGGGGTATGCATGGTTGACGGACACCACTGTTGCTTTTGTTGGGTTGGGTTCTTATAGTTCAGCTATTCCCCTTTATAGTGGAATAGCACAGCCCCTAGTTTACTACTCTGAGTAAGGGGGGGGGGTGACTTTAAGTGTTATGGGTCAATGCAAGGGTTTTTTTTTCTCTATTTTATTTTATTCAAAGTTTACTCGTCACTTTTGTTTACTCAGCATCAGCATCACGTGTTGTTATCTTAATGTTACAGAATAAAAACTCCAAGTATGGACCAACTAACCCGCAATATCTCTGACATAAAAGTCACTAGTTGGAATGTTCGGGGTCTCAGAAAACGAATCAAACTGAAACAGGTTATAAGCAGGATCAAGCAACTGAAATCAAAAATAGTTTTTCTTCAAGGAACACATCTGACAGACTGTGAACTAAAGTCTGTGAGGAACAGATGGCCTGGCCAGGTGATCCACGCATCATACAATAACTATGCGAGAGGTGTAATAATTTTGATTCATAGAAGCATACCATTCCTGCTGGTAGGTACGTAATCACTCAGGGTACCATCCTTTCTATTACTTTAAACTTGGTGAGTCTATATGGCCCAAATGAAAATAAGCCCCAATTTTTTGAAGATCTGTTTCTTACTGTATCTGCTTTGCAAGGACTGTATATAATTGGAGGAGACTTTAACTGTACTCTCAATCCGAGTACAGATCGCTCAACAGGCTCAGATACATATAAAGCACAAACTAGACGACTAATAAATCAATTTATATTAGATATCAACTTGGTAGAAGTGTGGAGAGAACAAAATCCTGATGAAATAGAATTCTCCTGTCATTCAAGTAGACATAAATCCCGCTCACGTATAGATTACTTTCTTGTCTCAAGAGAACTTTTATCAAGGATCAAACAGTGTCAGTATGATACCATAGTGATCAGTGATCATGCAGCTATCTCACTGAGTATCCATCTAGGAAAGTTTATCCATAACCCTCCTAACTGGCAGCTTCAAACAAAATGGCTGCAGAATCCAGAATTTGTTAAATTTATAGAGGAGAAAATAGAAAATTACTTTGAGTTAAACACAGATCAAACTTGTGCCTCAGTGAGATGGGAAGGATTCAAAGCACATATTAGAGGTGAAATTCTTAGCTTTACAAGTACAAAGAATAAACAGCAAAGAAAGCGAATGGAAACCCTGGATAAACAGATTAAATCTTTGGAATTAGACTTAAGCGTTAGTGACGACTCAACAAAACAAAGTGAGTTGCTACATCTGAGAACTGAATATAATAAATTATCATCTGATGCAGCAGCAAAAAGTCTAATGTGGCTGAAGCAATCTTATTATGACCAAGGAGAGAAAGCAGGAAGACTTTTGGCATGGAGAATTAAGAAAATGCAGAGTGAAAGAGCAATTAATAGTATAAAGACCTCTTCAGGGAATGTAACAGTAGATCCACTGGAAATTCATGACAGCTTTAAAGAATTTTATGAAAAATTGTATAAATCAGAATGTGCTCAAGCCTCAGAAGAACAGGACATATTCTTAGATCAACTTCAGTTTCAGACGCTAACAGAAAACACAAAGCAGGAATTAGACAGACGTCTAACTATTGAAGAGATATCTCAGGCTATCAAAAGCATTAACAGTGGTAAAGCACCCGGGCCAGATGGCTTTCCGACTGAATTTTATAAAACTTTCCCAGACAAATTATTAATTCCACTTTTTAACATGTATGAAGAAGCGTATCAAAATGAAGCTCTCCCACCCACTCTGAGACAGGCAATGTTTACTTTGATTCTGAAACTTGGCAAACCCCCTGCAGAGCATTCATCATTTAGACCAATAAGTCTGATGGGTGTTGACACTAAAATACTTTGTAAAGTTTTAGCAAGAAGATTAGACCCCTATATATCACATTTAGTTCATAATGATCAAAATGGCTTTGTGCCAAAATGTCAAGGGATTCACAATATAAGAAGGGTTCTAAATATAATTCACGAGAAATTTGATGCTAAAGATACATCTTTATTATCACTTGATGCTCGTCAAGCTTTTGACAGAATAGAGTGGTCATATTTATTTACTGTTCTCCCAAGAAATGGATTTGGAAACAATTTTCTCAAATGGGTTAAACTTTTGTATACAAATCCCAAAGCTAGTGTTTTAACAAATAACATAGTTTCTAACCCCATCACATTGGAGCGTTCCACTCGCCAGGGGTGCCCATTATCTCCAGTGCTATTTATCTTAGCTATAGAAGAGAGATCAGATTAGGAGATCAGGAGCATAGATTGGCTCTGTATGCTGATGACCTGATAGTGTTTCTGACTAGGCTGTCCATTAGTATACCAAAATTAATGCAACAAATGGAGTTATTTGGACAGTTCTCTGGCTATAATATAAATGATTCAAAATCCTCAATCCTATTTCTGAACGAGGATGAAAGGCTAAATCCTATTATACAAACCCTGTTTATTAATGCAAAAGAAGGATTTGTGTATCTTGGAGTTAAAATCACCCCAGACATTGATACCATTGTAGCAACAAACTATGATCCTCTGATTAGTGAAGTGGAGGAATCTCTAAATAAATGGATGACAATGCCCATATCAGTGATTGGCCGTATGAACATGATTAAAATGAATATATTACCCAAATTTTTATATCTCTTCCAGTCACTTCCTCTGCCTCTTCCAAAAGAATTCTTTGATAAGCTAAACGGTATCTTTAATAGATTTATTTGGAATAACAAAAAACCTAGACTAAGACTTCGCTTGTTGTACCTGCCATATGAAAGAGGGGGGGTTACAGCTCCCTAATCGTAGACTGTATTACTGGTCTGCACAACTGCGCTAGGCCATGTTTTACTTTTCCACTGAGACACCCCTGGCCTGGATACAAATTGAACAAACATCAGTAACAAATCTTCTGTTAAATCTGTATTTATATTCTGCAAGCCTGAAAAATTAAAAAAAAAGAAAGACAAATAACCCTTTTTTAAAAAACACAATAGATATTTGGTATAGGGCTCATCAGTATATGGGCGATAAGTCTTCTATCTCTCGTTTTTCAACTATTTGGGGCAACACATGTTTTAAAGCAGGAAGAGCTGATGGGGGTTTCAAAATCTGGGCAGATAAAGGTGTACAGAAGGTGGCAGATCTTTATAAGGATATATACAGCTCTATTAACACATGATAAGGAATCTGCCACTGACAAGTTGGACACATGGAGGGCTGACATCCAAGAGGAGATACAGGAGGTGGACTGGGAAACTGCATGTTTAAAAGCCCAAAGACAATCAATTAATACAAGGATGAAACTCCTCCAATATAAGTGGTTGATGAGAACTTACATAACCCCAGTCAAACTGAATTGCTGGTCGCCTGTCATCCCAGATAGCTGCAGTAAATGTTTAGACAGGAGGGGACTCTGCTTCACTGTGTATGGAGCTGTCCAAAATTACAGCAGTACTGGAAATCAATCATGCAAACTTTATCTAAGATTGTTGGAGTAAATATACCTGTTGAAGCAAAAATGTGTGTGTTGGGTATATATCCGAAGAACTGTGACTTTAGCACCAGACAGCTAAAATAAATTGTCCTTGGACTCCTGCAAGCTAGGCGGTTAATATCTTTGTATTGGAAGAAAATGGATGTACCCTCAAGTCATATGTGGGTGAAGGAGATGGCATCATGTATTGTATTGGAACGACTTACTTATATTGTCAGAGGAAAGGGAGTAGATTTTGAAGAAATATGGTAAATGGTAAATGGCCTGTATTTATATAGCGCTTTTCTAGTCCCTAAGGACCCCAAAGCGCTTTACATATCCAGTCATTCACCCATTCACACACACATTCACACACTGGTGATGGCAAGCTACGTTGTAGCCACAGCCACCCTGGGGCGCACTGACAGAGGCGAGGCTGCCGGACACTGGCGCCACCGGGCAGAGCTGTACGTTTGAATTTTTTCAGAAATCTCTCAGTCAGAACATGCTATATCATGTTTAGGTGGAAGCTAGCGAGCTAACTTCCTGCTAACTTCTAACTCCGTTAAACGTAATAAATTATGTTTTCATGGATGCCTGGATGTTAAACTTCATTGTTACACCTGGTAAAGCAGCAACACTGATCGTTTTATTAAAGATTAAAAAAAAATTAGATAGTTTTTACCTTTTAGAGAGACCGCAGTGTTCGTTTGACTTTGGGACCTGAAGCAGACGGAGTTTAGGACTCAGATTACTCCGCGAGGCTCCTGACTACAGTAGCCGTAATGCTCTGACACTCCATGAAGCGGTGTGGCTTCGCAGCTTACCAAAGTCGTACTAAAACATTTCTTGACCGCTGGTTGAACGCCTTGTACCACACAAAATCGGTTCGAGGTCAGTAAGCACAACCAGAATTCATACATAAGGTGCACTGTCAATTTTTGAGAAAATTAAAGGATTTTAAGTGTGCCTTATAGTGCGGAAATACGGTACTCTGACACAAGCATCACCAAATTAGCGCAAGTAACGTTTGCTTCATCACGATCAGGCAAAGCCAAAACTTGCCCAAGGCATAATGAAAGGCAACGTCCTTCTTCTTTCACATGTTCAGTATTAGTTTTTATTATTATTAGCTGTCGCGGGGTCCTCTCCTAAACTTCTCCCGAACAAATACAGGCGTAGTCAGGAAGCGTTCAGTGTGGATAGTTTATTCTGCCGGCCTCCCAGGTGCACATAAGATTATTTACAAAGAAAATAAACAACTAACTTAATTTAAAACAAAACAAAAATCTATATACAAAACACAAGCAGCTGAGCCACTCTGCATGTTAGCCTCACTTTAACATCTCAAAGAATGCCCAGGTAGGCCCTGACGGCCTCCTTTTATGCCCCATTGCACTTTTTTCACTGAGGGCCACATACATATAAATATAGGAGGGGCTGGGCCACTTACTAGAAATGAGGTATATAACCTTAACTTTAGTGTATTAAAGTTAGAAAAATCACTTAAAAGTGGTCAAATATGTTATATTGTTGAATATAATTAAAGACAAAACTGCCTTCATCACAGCTTTCCATAGATGGATCTTTATTGATTTATTCAGAAAAAGCTTTGGTAGCTCATTCTCAGAACAGCAGCAGATTTCTTCTTAGACAGAAGATTTACAGCACAGAGAAAAAACAATAAAGGGGGAAATGGGACGGGGACATTTCAAGCTTGTTATTTAAGTTCTTAGGCTTAGCAACACACCTATTAACGTTCGTTTGAAACCGTTATCAACATTAACAGACTGAACTGGACTTAATAACAGGAGTGCATATAATTTTAGTGAATTATTCTGGTGAGTATCAGCTGAGCTGGGTATGTAAATCGGGCCATCCAGCTGCGGTGCTGATCGTACACCACTCGTGCCAAAAATCCGGACAAATGTCACTTGATCAAGGAGCAGATCTGCATCAGATGAGATCAGCTGACTTTGCGTGTGCGTGCGCTGTACACAGCGGTGTGTACTCTGTGTGTTAACAAGAAAAACGCATATAAGAAAGTGGTGCGCAAAAGCAGGGTAGTGACAGAATTGATGCGCATTATTGATATTTGAAGCATGTGTACCTGCACATTAACACACCGGTACTGTGGAATATATTTTTACTCACCTAAAGCGCTCGTGCTCTCGTCCACTCCCCGCAAAACAATTAGCAGCTGTGCGGTGTCTGTGGCATCAGTGCTCTCATCGCATGCAATGGAGTAAAAATCAAAAGCACAGCTTTATCAGACAGTTGCAGTTTAATGTTGGCTGACAGTCTTCAATGCGTGGCACAACTGTATTTCTGGACATGCTGACGTTGTTGAAGTCCTGCACTTTTTCCGGGCACATTATTTTGGTGACTTTAACAAGGCAGCGTTTTATGAGGCCTCCATCTGAAAAAGGCTTGCCATGTCTTGCCATGAGTTGGGCGACCTCATAGCTGCTATTGGAGCCTTTTCTTGGACCTTTCGAGCACGAAAAAAATACTGTTGCTTACCCTGCAGGAGAGCTACCCTTTGCTTTAATTCCTGCTCTCGCTCAGCACCGGTGTAGGATGCATAGGCCTGATGTTTGGTTTCATAATGACGTCGTACATTATACTCTTTCATAACTGCCACAGTTTCAGTGCAGATCAAACAGACACACCTCCCCTTGAATTCTTTGAAGAAATATTCACTCTGCCACCGTATCTGAAATTTTCTGCACTCACTTTCTACCTTTCACTTCTTTGGTTCTGCCATGTTTGGTAACTTGGGGGTAAATTTCTTCTGTGATTGTCCTTTTTGGTGGAGCAACTGCCTTGATCAACAGCAGCTCCCCCTGGTGTTAAAACTAAGAAGTGCAATACACTCAAGCAAAAGTTGAAATGCGGGCCATTTTCTATTCTATTTATAAAATTACTTGCGGGCCAATTAAAAATGGACCGCGGGCCAACCGGAGTTTGGACACCCCTGCACTAAGCATAATAGTCATCCCTTTATCATTTCTTTCTCCAAAACACTCATTTTTCCTCAGCTTATTTCCTGCTGTATTCTTACAATACATATATATGTATAAACACATTTATGGCCACTTCCAGACAGCCTACAGTGTTTCACAATAAGAAAAAAACACAAACAAAAATAATGCAGTTCACGTGACCTTTCCAAGCGCACGCGAACCCACTATTTGAACCCCGGAACACCATACCATCGGCTTGCATAACCACTCGCATAATCGGCGATCACGGAGAATCTACTCGACTGGCCTTATTAAAGGTAAGCAAAAAAAATATGTTGGCCACCGTCTGTGCCGCTCAAAATATACCTCCCACCCCTTTTTGTTTATCTGCCCGGTCGACTAAAAGACGCACAGCCACGGTAACCCAGCGCGACAGTTGTAGAAACTAATGGTGGTGGTGCATGTGTGCGCTAAGATCAGCTGTCTGCGGCCCAGGACGGTGTAACTCCGTCACATTAGCAATGTAAAAAGTTACCAAAATAAAACAAACATTTACTTAATGAAGCTCACATTTCAGCCAAGTCTGAGCAAACGAGATGTAGCAATCATCGTTTCTATATGCATCCAAGATTTTTTGGAGATCCTACGTGCTGACAGATGAGGACATGCTCAGTGAGACCTGTATGATGGAGGAGCTGATGATTCACTTGATGACAGCCGTTTGCAGACATTTCACAGTTTTTATGGTTACGTTTATGTAACCGGTGTGTTCCTGCGTTGTGTCTGACAAAAGAAAGGTAAAAGAACGAAAGACCTCCAAGTAAATAACTTGCTCGCTCCAGCTCCTACAACCAAATACAAACAGTGGGGGAGAGGGTTAGCTCAACCCATCACAACTTCCAAGCTAGCCAGAATTATATATTCATGCTAGTGTTAATGGCGCCTAAAACACATTTGTGGCACACACATACTACACATTTATAGCATCTAACAAAAGCAGGCACAATGATGACAATAACTGAACTAAAATCACAATCAGGGATCAGGGTGGATAAATATACATTATATGTATATGAGGAAGAAAAGACGGGGGTGTCGTGCTGGGAAGGAGCGCCGTCGCCCGAGAAGGAGACGTTATCGACCATCTCTTCCTTCTGTAATTATTGGAAACGTAAGATCTTTGCCCAATAAGATGGATGAGCTCACGTCGCTAACCTGGTCACAGAGGGAGTACCGGCAATGTAGCATCATGATGCTAACGGAGTCGTGGCTAACATCGCTAACTCCGGACACGAGCGTGACACTACCGGGATTCCAGCTGCTGCGAGCGGACAGGACGAGAGACAGCGGTAAGAGGAAAGGAGGGGGACTGGCAGTGTTTGTGAATGACAGATGGTGTAACCCTGGGCACATCACTGTGAAAGAACAACTCTGCAGCAGAGACATTGAGCTGTTAGCCGTTAGCATGCGTCCGTACTACCTGCCCCGGGAATTCTCGCATGTTATCGCGATAACAGCGTATGTCCCCCCCTCGGCCAACGCGGATGCAGCCTGTGACTCTCTCCACTCTGTGGTCAGCAGACTGCAAACACAATCTCCGAGAGCCCTTCTCATAATATCAGGGGACTTTAATCATGTCTCACTGGACTCCACACTGCCCACCTTCACCCAGTATGTGACCTGCCCAACCAGAGACCATAAAACACTGGACTTACTGTATGCCAATGCTGAAGAGGCATACAGCTCATCACCTCTCCCTCCCCTGGGCAGATCTGATCATAACCTGTTGCACCTTGTCCCTGTATATGAGCCTTTAGTGTGCAGGGAGCCACCAGCCACCCGCACAGTGCAGAGATGGTCGGAGGAGAGCGAGGAGGCTCTTAAGGATTGTTTTGAGTCCACTGTGTGGGAGGTGATCTGTGACGACCACGGAGAGGACATCGACAGCCTTACTACATGCATTACTGACTATATTAATTTCTGTGTGGATAACACCGTACCTACCAGGACTGTACGGTGTTTCTCCAACAACAAACCCTGGATTACCCCAGAAATTAAAGCTGTCCTCAAGCAGAAGAGGAGGGCCTTCAAATCCAAAGACAAAGAGGAGTTGAAAAGGGTGCAGAGAGAGCTGAGGGGACTGATAAGGAATGGGAAGGACAACTACAGGCAGAAGATGGAGAACCAACTTCAGCAAAACAACGTTGGTGAAGTCTGGAGAGGCCTCAGAACCATCTCAGGCCACAAACATCAGAACTCTCTGCCTGGGAGGGATGTGAGGTGGGCAAATGAACTGAATCATTTCTTCAACAGATTTGATTCAGCCATGAGGCAGTCTCCAACATTGGCTGCAGACTCACCCACCCCCACTGCTGCTGTTCCACCTCTGACACCTCAGACACTTCATACCTCCTCTATTCACCCTGCTCACTCCTCCCACCCCCAACAACAGCATCCAATACACACTCAACACAAGGCTCCAGCCTGTCTCTCTCAACCACCCAGGTTAGGAGGGAACTGAGGAGGATTAAAGCCAAGAAGGCAGCGGGTCCAGATGGCATCAGCTCGAGGGTCGTCAGGTCCTGCACGGACCAACTGTGTGGGGTGATGGAGCACCTCTTCAACCTGAGCCTGAGGCTGGGAAGAGTCCCACAGCTCTGGAAAACCTGTGTTGTACCAGTGCCAAAGACTTCACGCCCCAAAGACCTCAATAGCTACAGGCCGGTGGCTCTGACATCCCACCTGATGAAGACCCTGGAGCGGTTGGTCCTGGCTCAGCTTCAGCGCCTGGTGAGCTCATTACTGGACCCACTTCAGTTTGCCTACCAGCCTGGCATTGGAGCGGATGATGCCGTCATTCACCTCCTACATCGCTCCCTCGCTCACCTGGAGACCGCTGGGAGCACTGTGAGAATCATGTTCTTCGATTTCTCCAGTGCCTTCAACACTATTCTTCCCACAGTCCTGAAGGACAAGCTGGAGAACTCAGGAGTGGACCATCACCTCACAATCGGTTGGTGGATTACCTCACCAACCGACCACAGTATGTGAGGACTCAGGGCTGTGTGTCGGACAGGGTCATCTGCAGTACGGGGGCCCCACAGGGAACGGTTCTGGCTCCGTTCCTCTTCACCATCTACACTGCAGACTTCTCCCACAACTCCACCCAGTGCTTCCTGCAGAAGTTCTCTGATGACTCTGCAATAGTCGGCCTCATCACTGATGGGGACGACAAGGAGTACAGAGGACTGACCCAAGACTTTGTGGACTGGTGCCAACTGAACTATCTCCAGATCAACGCCAGTAAAACCAAGGAGCTGGTGGTAGACTTCCACAGGCACAAACATCCTCCACTGCAACCACTGAACATCCAAGGTTGGAACATCCATTGAGGCTGTGGACAGCTACAGGTACCTTGGTGTTCATCTGAACAACAAACTGGACTGGACTCATAACTCAGACGCCCTCTACAGGAAAGGGCAGAGCAGACTGTACCTGCTGCGGAGACTCAGGTCGTTTGGAGTGGAGGGCCCACTCCTGAAGACCTTCTATGACTCTGTGGTGGCCTCAGCCATCTTTTACGGTGTGGTCTGCTGGGGTGGCAACATCTCTGCCGGGGACAGGAAGAGACTGAACAGGCTGATCAGAAGGGCCAGCTCTGTTCTAGGATGCCCTCTGGACCCAGTGGAGGTGGTGAGTGACAGGAGAATGGTGGCTAAGCTGTCATCCCTGTTGGACAACATCTCCCACCCCATGCAGGAGACTCTGACAGCACTGAGCAGCTCCTTCAGTGGCTGTGGCACCCACGGTGTGGGACGGAGAGATTTCGCAGGTCTTTCCTCCCCACTGCTGTCAGACTCCACAACAAAGACTTCAACTGATCAAACACACACATCCACACATGTGCAATAACACTAATGTGCAATAATCTTTTTCTGACATAGTTGTATTTTTACTCAGTTGTATATAGCATTTGTATTCTATTTTTATCTTATTGTATATTTTATTCTATTTTATTCTATTCTGTACAGTTGTGTACTGTATTTTATTCTTATTGTATTTTATTCTAATTTTTGCTTCATAACTTTTGCACTGTCCACTTCCTGCTGTGACAAAACAAATTTCCCACGTGTGGGACTAATAAAGGTTATCTTATCTTATCTTATCTTATCTTATCTTATCTTTTGTGTGTTGTACAGTGTCTGGAAAGAAATGACACCCACTTCTCCCACAGGGGAATTGTAGAAAAGGGGAGAGGCCAAAGGGGTACACTGTATTTATAAGGTTGCACCAAAGAAGAAGAAGAACAAATATAACTACAGGCTTGGAGGTCCTAACAGTCAGGTATAAGGAACACATTTTGTGGTCTAGAACACATTTTCTGTAATTATAACAATATGTAATTTTTGGCCCGGTTACATTTATTCTGTCACGTCTCTGAGTGATAACGCTGAGCTGTGTGTGCTAACACATTGTTAATGGTGTGTTCAGAGATTACTTCTGGTTACAATGTTCTGTTTTTTTAGGGAATTTCTGATGGATTCCCTCGAGCAACAGTTATGGCCACAGGCGGTGCGGATCCAGGGTGTGCAAATGAACAAATGTTGAATGCCTTGAAGGAAAATTCAGATTTGACATGTAAGTTCACCTAAACTCTGGTTAGGAATTGGTCAAGATCAAAGTCACTCACGAAACCAACAACAAGATTTGCAACAAATGTCCAAACAGGTTCACAGACTATAGACGAGCAGACAAACAAGCTTGTCTTCACAATCAGGGTTTAACTTGTGCCACAGATTGAGGAGTTTTGGTAATAGCAAGAACTTCAACGCTGAAGAGCATTTGAGTTGTTTCAGTCTCGTCGGGATGCCTCCAGGTCCCCTCCCTGGGGACGTACTCTGGGCCTGTCCAGCTAAGAGAGCACCCCAAGGCAGACCTGGAGCATTCTGGAAGGATTACATTGGACCCCATCTGGCTTGTAATTGGCCTTGGGCTTTCCCCCAGAAGAGCTGAGTACATGACAGGAGAGAATATTTAGTATGTGTGTGCACATGTGTCATAAAGAGAAGGAGAGTAGAAACCATACAGCTGCAAATGAACACATTCTTTGTTTTTTGGTCGTCTTCTTTGTATGTGTGAAGATGAGAACTTGGGAGGAAAGTAATAAATGTGGCAGGGATGTGAGTGTCCTTGAGATGAGAATAATTATAGTGATGCATGAGTATCTACACAGGGAATATCAGATTATTCACGTTGAATGTGTCAGTTTAAAATGTGAGCGTATTCCTGTGATTTCATCCCTTTCTCATTAGCGAATGAATATGAATTGAATTTGAATTTGCATTAGGGATTAGGAGTTATCATTTACTTTGGCTCCGCATTTTCTGTTTGTTTTAGTATTACTCATGTGATGAAACTATATCTTTTTCAAATGGGTAGCGTGACAGAATTTCTTTGAGTTTCTATGTGAGTGAATTTTTCAGGTGGCAGTGAAATAAATAAGAAAATTCCAGCCTTCCTTCCTCAAATTGGAATTCATGCAGGATTTCTGGAGTGAAAACATCTTTCAGACCAAACAGGCCTTCAGAGCAAATACAGCACAGTTACTGACATACATTGGTGTTTGTTTAATTTCTTTGGATTACAGGGAAATCCCTTTTACACGAAGGAGAAAAGAAAAGACAAAAGCATGACAGCTGACCTGAGTCTCGTCGTTTATATTCTTATTTACAGCAAAATGATTTGATGGTGTGAAATCTTGTGCTGTTTTACTTTGTTCGAGGACGGGTAACCAGTGGGAGACCACAAATAGATGCATGTGGCCACACAGCCTAATGTGTTAAATTCAAAGCATTTTATTCTTGATTTATTTATTTGCTTGGTTAAATTTGACCAAAAACCCGCTCGTGTGTGATACTAATTTCCAAGGCTTTGCCCACGCACTGTGTTGATATTTGTTTAGTGTATCTTGGGAAAAATAATGACAAAGATTTACTTGGTGTAATCCTTACATTACTTTCTGACCACAGGTCCTGTAGTGTCTTTTGAACGACTGTTATTCTCACCTGCAGAGGAAAAATGATTTCTTTAAATGGTTTGTCATTGAATTTATATTTACAGAATGAAGAAGATATATTTATAACATGCTTAATCGTTTACAAATCCAACATTTAATTCTTCATTCTTCCAGTTTCATTTGTCCGATGAGTTTACTCTTTAGGTATTTGAAAATAAATGTAAACAGAGAAGTTTATTACAATCTAAACTGAATGAGGACATAACATGGACGTTTCCAGCTCATCAAATCTGACAGAGCAGTCATTACTCTTAAAGTAAGTTCACTTCGTCCTCTCCTGCTCTGTCGTTCTTACATCTGTGAGAGAAGTTATCTCACATTCTCTTCTCTCCCTTTAGCTAGCAGCAGGCTGTGTGACAAACTGCACACCATCAGTTTGGCTGTTTGCTGTTATTTGCTGGCCTGTTAGAGATGCTGCATTTGAAATTACCTGCCAGTATAAAACCATTACTACCTTTATGTTGGTTCATCTGTGGACGCTCTGCACTCTAAACGCTGTTCTGCATCATTCCAGCCCGATTTAACCCCTGACTCTACAGTGCTCTAATTGATGTATAAATTATATATTTTTGCAGCTTTTATGTCTTTGTGTGCATTCAGCACTCTTGATGTTACACCAGTACGATCTGTTACTGTTCCCTACATTCAGTTTTCCTGCTGGTATCAGTCAATCTGAAGCTCAAGGCTCTCCAGCTGTCGAGTATTAATTTTTACTATCATGTGATTAACATTTTGAAGATATAATATATAAAAAAAAGCTTACTTGGTGATGAAGAAGCTTGAGTTAAATTAATTACCGAGTCATATTTTAATTTAAAATGTCTGCTGAAAATGAATTATTTTGTTATCAACTGTCTGCTTCTTTTGAAGAATTCATGCGAGTACCCTATGAGACAATGGAGAGCAATGACATTCTCTTGAGACCACTTCACTTCTTGGATTCATTAATTAATCGTGTTGTTTATTTGTTTGCTAATTTGCATGTAATTGTTTAATGGTCAGCTCTTTGCGAGACCTATTTCTAACGCCATGACCACACTGATTGCAAAGACAGAGCATAAAACGAAACAATTTAACTTCTCTAATTCGTCGTGACTCGTTCCAATCTTTCAGACGGCCCTCGGACAGAATTTGAATGAAGACTTGAACACATCAGACGTCCAGAAGATTAGTGTCGTAGCCTTCTGGGCTACTAAGTGGAAATAGTGTTTACAAGGGAAAAACAAGTATACACATTTGTGCCAAAGGGTGTGGCGATATGTGCAAATGACACATGAATGAAGCAACTGTTGTTACCAAAAGTGTAAACAGTTTGCAGGGCTCTGCCAACTTTTCCACAGATTTACTAGCATCATATAGCAACACTAGGCCGTGATGCCACTGTGGCACGAAAGTAAGTACTGCTTTTCTATGTTTGTCTGCTTTGTTATTGTGTTTATTTATTTAGAGTCATCGTGTTAATTCATTAATTAAACATAATGAATTAAAAGCTTTTTACAGACGTGTTTGGGAAGTCATGCTGTTGTGCACTTTCTAAAACTTTATGTTCTTCCTGCCAGTCCATTACTCACTTAAAGCCTTTATTGACTTTGCCTTAAACCTGATACCACTCCCTGTACTGCTGTGCAGCAGTGGGAACAATAATGATCTATTAATGCCTTTTGAACTGATAAACAAGCAGTTTTGTATATCGAGCTTCACACAGCAACATAAGCTTTTGTTTAGAGCTGAGGGATTCTCTGAGTTCTTCATTATCAGCAGCTCTTTTCAAACACAGATTGTTACTGGAATGAAGAGAATCTGATTAGCATCATAAATTAAAACCTGTTCTTATCCTACTCTTTGTGTGTCTATCCTAGAAGTGCAAATTACAAAAGGTTCATCTTGACCTGTTTCATCTCAATGCATGTCTTAACTAATGACGCGCCGATATTTTCGGCTACCACTGCTTACCCAGCCAATCTGCACCAAACTTGCAGCACTGTTTTCAGAAGCACCCTCGATGATTTTGACCTGCTGCCAGTGCAGCCTGTTGTGATAACTGAATCAGGGTTTCTTTTTGTTTCCAGCATGTAACAGTATCCAGTTCTTTGATGTCATAAAGTATCTACAACAGTTCTTTCTAACCACGAGCGGAGCCACAGTGCGACCGTGAAATAAATGAGCAAAATCCTGCAGAAGAATTCCCGATCAAACATGAATTCCCTGTTCTCAGTGAACTCACGTACACACTCATATTTCCTTTGACTAACATGCCGTCACACCACCCTTTTAGAATTTCCTTGGTGTTCAGTCTGAGCACCTTAAGGCTCATCTGCGCTCGTCCTTGCTTTGAATAGTAGAGCGTGCATTATGACTCTTTTTTCTGTTTTCTTGTTTTGCCTAGCACTCTCTGGAGGCTACAAGTCAGTGAAGGCAAAAAATATAGAGACTTTACAAACGAGCATTTGGCAGTAGGTGTATTGTTCAGGCGTACTTTGAATAATGGCTGTCTGAGGGTTAATTGAAGCAAGATTTAAGGAGAAATTTTATTTGGCTAAAATTAAAAAAATTAAAAACTGTCATAAAGATGTGGGTGCGTGTGCGTAACCTTGTGTAGGAATATGTATGAAGGCACAGAATGTTTCTTTGCATAATGCATGGTGGGTATGTTGAGAAAGCAGGCCTGCTCTTTTCTGCAGTGATCAGATAGAATACATGAAATGGCAGCAGCTTCAGAGATCATATGAAGCACTCCTTCAGTCGGTTTACCTTTTAATGTTTTGCATTTACAAAAGGCTCAGGATAGGGTAGAAAACGCTGCAATGTCATAGTTTTATAATGTCCATCTTCAGTATTTCAAAATAAAACAGCCAATGACAGTTTGAGCTGTTTATCCCTCAACAGGCCCCGTCTGCACTTTCCACCATATGCAGGACATCACTGAAGCCGATATCTAATGCTGCACTCTGAGATAACTTGGAGGATTTACTTTTGAGATATATTTTCCACCAGCTACTTTTGTGGTTTGTGTACTTTTTGCCTGTCTTAGATTCTCTGTCTAAAAGATGAGTGCGTCCATACACAAACTAGTCCCCTACGCCACCGCAATGAGCAACAAGGAGAAATCACATCGCTCACACACAAATATCCATCCACATCTTATCCAGCTGTGCGCAGCTGGATTGCACACAGTGATCATTTTAAGAGACGTTTTGTTTTGTAATAAAAGGAATGACAAAATCAAATGGATAGAACAGCATTAGTAAGCAATAACACTGATGTTTATATGCATTTTATAAATATTCTATCTGTTGTTGTCACCATTAAAATGTACTTAGTAACTGACTCACTGATTATGAAGTTTATATGTCTGTCATATACACACTTTTGCACAATTCAGCATATTTGTCATTATTTAACTACATTAATATCTCTTACAACTGAGAGCGAAGCAGTGAGAGGTGTGTGGCTCTTCTGTAAAACCACCCACATAATTATTGTATAAATCTCCATAAATATGTTCTAGTTTAATAATGAATAATAACAAGCTCTGTAGACAAGTCCTTCGTTCAGTTATGAGAACTTGTAAAGTACAAAACCCCGAGGGAAGAGAGTGGTAACTCATCTGTCGAGCACCTCATCAGGGAAGATAAAACAATAAAACTGGTGAATGCAAATGAGACTCCACTGAGAACAATGGTGGGAAAGTTGTTTATACCTGAAACAAATGCCAAAAATATGGTGATAAAAGAATCCAAACAAGACTCATTTGGCATCAAACATGGATATGACAAGTGACAAATAAAGAGAAGCTTTAGGGAGCTCTTTTCGCTCAGTAGGAGATAAACAACAGGCTCAGCTGCCTGGGAAGAGGATGGTGACAAGATCAGAGCCGTCTGTGTAAAAGACTTAACAGTAATCACGGCAGAGTGCAAGAAGGGGAGTTCACAAGAGACGAGGCCAACTACTGTCAAAGTGGAGGAAAACTGCCAGAAGCGGTCAGGAGGACCTGTTCAGTGTAGTTTAATTAACGGCGAGGCGCATCATTGGGCATCATCCCTGACGTCTGCAGAAACACGCAGTAAAAACACGGAACGAAAGAAATGTGCAGCTCTGGCCTCTTAGCCTTAGATACGTGGTCTCAGTTAAACTGTTGTATCTTTAAGAATATTACATTTTTTAACAAGTTACACAATAGAAAACTTTAGTAGAGCAGTTCGAGTTTCTATGGCATTGCCGTACAATCAGGTAACATTTTAAAACAATGTATGAATTTCTCATTTTCCCAGTTTTTCAGTTTACAAATATATTATTTGTTTGTTTATTTATTGTTTGGCTACTGGTGAGGGTGGAGATGCAGCAGAAGAGGAAAAATATACCTGCTGTTAATGTCACACAAACACTTTTTTCTACAGTCTTTGTATGAAAGTCATAACGACATTCTGATGACGATTCAATTCAATTTTATTTATTTGTACAGCGCCAATTCACAACAACAGTCGCCTCAAGGCGCTTTATATTGTAAGGTAGACCCTACAATAATACACACAGAGAAAAACCCAACAATCATATGACCCCCTATGAGCAAGCACTTTGGCGACAGTGGGAAGGAAAAACTCCCTTTTAACAGGAAGAAACCTCCGGCAGATCCAGACTCAGGGAGGGGCGGGGCCATCTGCTGCGACTGGTTGGGGTGAGAGAAGGAAAACAGGATAAAGACATGCTGTGGAAGAGAGACAGAGATCAATAACAAGTATGATTCAGTGCAGAGAGGTCTGTTAACACATAATGAGTGGAGAAGAAACACCCAGTGCATCATACTGTCATGGTCTGGGTGAGTCTGAGTAACTTTCCACAGCATCAGCTCTCCTCCTCTGGGTGGAGCCCTTCTTGCCCCACCCCGTTCCTCAGCTGCAGGCAATTATTCTGGCAGTATTTAGGAGCAGCGCACACAATGAGTCTTCGCCAGATTGTCTGCTAACCTCAGTTAGTTCACAGCCTCATGTTTTTGTGTATCTCTTAGTGTGTCTTACTTACCTCCCTTTTCCTGTCTCCTAGTCGGTACCTGGACTCATCATCCAAACCCTGCCATAGCCACGCTTCTGGATTCCGGTCAGCTGCTGCTTAATCCTTTTCAGGCAAACTGCCATTCACACCTGCCTGCCTCCCTGCGCACCCATAAAGGACTCAGTACCCGCCCGGACCTCGCCTCACCTCCACCTCCAGCTTATCCCCGCCCGCGAACACGTAAGCCATCTCAGCCTATAAAACTGGGAAACTCTCACAACTCCTTGGACCGTTCTGATTATCTTCTCCTTTGTTTCAGTGACCCTGGTCTGCCACAGTTTCCACCTGCCCCACTCCAGCCCTCAGCAGTTTAGTGACCTGACAGTTCCATGCTTAGCCTAAGCCCAGCACTTCACAGACACCACGCTTTTGCTCAAAGTTTAATCTTGTTTTTGTCTTGAGTATCTAAGTTAGGAATTCTGGTAAATAAAAGTTTTTGTTTTTGCAAATCACTTCAAGCCTCGGGTCTTTTGGTTCTGCGCATGAGTCCATTCCACTTCACGGGCCTCTGAGCCATGACACATGGGAATCCCCCAGCAGCAATACACCTATTGCAGCATAACTAAGGGAGGATTCAGGGTCAGCTGGTCTGTACTTAATTATAATCTTTAGCAAAAAGGAAAGTTTGAAGCCTAATCTTGAAAGTAGAGATAGTGTCTGTCTCCTGAATCCAAACTGGAAGCTGGTTCCACAGAAGAGGGGCCTGAAAACTGAAGGCTCTGCCTCCCATTCTACTTTTAAATACTCTAGGAACAACAAGTAGGCCTGCAGTGTGAGAGCGAAGTGCTCTAATAGGGTGATATGGTACTACAAGGTCATTAAGATAAGATGGGGCCTGATTATTTAAGACCTTGTATGAACTTGACATTTTTGGTGACAGTACTGATACTTCCAGGTGACAAGAAACTGTAAAAACTGTTAATGTGACAGACAGCCCTCACTGCAGAGAGATCATTATAA
Organism: Oreochromis niloticus; assembly: GCF_001858045.2. NCBI lineage: Eukaryota > Metazoa > Chordata > Actinopteri > Cichliformes > Cichlidae > Oreochromis > Oreochromis niloticus. The sequence goes on along the minus strand of NC_031972.2, from coordinate 62,468,938 downwards.
CCTTGGACAGTGAATAGTTGAAAGCAGGATTTGTGAATCACCTTGAATAAATGAGATGTTGTTTATGTTATAGTTTATGCAGATATGAAGTATGGCTGGTAAACTGCAGAGATATTAGGCAAACATGGAAAGAGGACCGGCGTGAGATTTTAATGAATAATTGAAGACGAGTTATACTTTCTTCAGTCATATTTGGATGAATGTGGCCCATTAAAATTAGTTAAGAGGATAAGGAAAACTTGAAATCACTGGAAGGCAGTACTACTGGCTTTAAGAAATACAACTGAATGCAATAATAATACATTCAGATATGAAGTATGACTGGGTGAGTGCCTAGATGAGTTTAACCACAGGGAGTTGAATAAAATCATTATTTATAATTGACAGCTTGTCCCGAAGGCTTTAGATCCAAAATTATCGCTCTTTAACTTCATCTTTGAGTGGACAATTTTGTAGAACCTGACAGTCTTTTCTATTCTCACTTTTTAAAAAAGGAATAAAAGAAAAAAGAAAAAAAAACCTCTGTGCTGTGTCCAAGTGCTATAATTTCGAGCCAGATTCAGATCCGAGGCAGTCAAATGCATCACAGAGTTGATTAGCATTCAGCCTGATATACTTCCATTAATCATTAGCTCCTGTTAGGACACCACTGTGGCTGATTGCTCTCTCCTTTGGCTCAACACATCGTGGTTTTGGCAGAGGTTTTTGTGCCTGTAATAAACTGTGGCAGAGTAATTTGAGTTTGCAGGGGCACTTCTTAGGGGCATGAATGCACCCAGCAAATGTCATGCAATCTGGGCAGATACAAAAACATGCACCGTGCCTCTCCGGCTCCATGCACTGCTCAGCACATTGTGGAGAAACAGACACAGACATCCAAGGGATGTTAGCATGATCCTCACAATGATTATAGTCCATACTCGAGTTTATTGCAGGGCATACATACTGAGAATGTAAACTCAGAGTAGTTCTATGCTGCCAAAAACAAACTCCTCTTGTCCCTCTTGGTCATATTTTCTGAAATGGTTACAATCTCCTGAACATCTATTGCTGAATTCACTGGCTTCACCTTATTCTACTGTGAGTTAACACTGGTTGTATCACCTGTAGCAACAAGCTCCTTAGTTTCCCTTGATGAAACAGCTTTAGGTGAATACAAGTTAGCTGCTGCTGTTTCAGAGCTGTAAGACCAATATCATGTGGCAAGAAAAGAAGTTTGCAGGTGAGTCTGCAGGTGTGCTACATGAAAGCTGAAGTAGAGCTCTTCCAGCTGACACACATTTATTATCAACTGTTATGATTTGCATTTCACAGAAATGTTTTTTGCCCTTTTTACATACAAATTCAGAATAATGCTTATACTTGCAGAAGGTACACAGACTGTACCGTCTGCTCTGTCAGGAGCGGAGTAAATATATTAACTGGCACCAGTACACTACTACCTGCAGAAAATAGAAATAGCACACAAGGACTGTTCATGAATGTAGTGAAGGAGGATATGCAGAGAGTTGGTGTGACAGAGGGGGATGCTAGTAATAGACACGGAGAGGTGGAGGCAGATCATCCACTGTGGTGACCTAAAGGGAAGAAGCAAGAAAACGAAGAAGATCTGCTGCTTTCCTGGTGTTAGTTACTGTCCTCTACTATGAGTATGGTTGCAGAATTTAAGGAAATGGCACAAATGGCCTCTGAGAACAGTTTACCACAATGCAAATGTGTTGTGGCAGCTGAATAACAAAATGACTGCTGGGACTGACTGTGAGGCTTTCAAAGAAGAAACCAGTGATCGGTAATCGTAAATAAAACACAACTATCTGTTTCATTAGCATCTAGCAGCACACTGTCAGCACGCTGATGTGAAAGTGAGAAACACACAGGGAGGGAGCATTTCAGCTAACAGGGGATTTCTTCAGACCTCCCCTTTTTCTTTTGTAAGCAATATTCATGTAATGCCAGCGTAATCTACGTGTAATCAGATACAAAGCAACTGGGGTACACTCAGCATGAGAACAGAAGAATACTGTATGTTAAAGTGTGTGTGTGTGTGTGTGGGGGGGGGGGGGGGGGGGGGGGGGGGCTGTGTGATGTAAAGCAGGTGAAACAGGCAGAAAAATGAGAGGGTCAAAGGTGAGTTAAGATTCAAAGCATCCACACACACTGAGGCTCTTCTCCTGATCACAGGTGAGCTCATTGCCTCGTGTCTTGGATGTCTGACTGAGGAAAGCACAGGCAGGGCTCTGACTGACACTTCGCTCTGGACATAGAGTTGTTCCTACTCGTTTAAGGGCTCGTTGCCGTTTTCACCATCTTCCAGTTTGTCTTCCTAAAGTCCTCCTCGTATTTTATTTGCTTTGAATTCATTTTGCTCTTGAGAAGGCAACAATACCTTCATATACACACAGCACCCTGAAATGAAAATGACAAAGCTTTTATATAGTGCTGTAGCTGCATAGATGCAAAAAAAATGAGTTATTTCAGCCTATGGCTCGGTAGCTGCTAGGCAACATGTCAGCTTTGTAATATATGATGTATAATTTAGCTTCCATAGATATAAATTAAATATTGTACTTGTGAAATGAAAATGACAGGATGCTTCCATAAGGTGTTATTAGGGGCATGATACCACGTCCCCCTGGTCCTCCTGGAGTGACTCGCCTTTTTTATTTGTCTCTTCCCTTTTTGCTCCTGCTCTCCTCTGCTGGTGCGAGTGTGGCCAGTTGGGTGTTGTTGTGTTTGTGTTCCAGAGGTGAAGTGTTTTCTGAGTCTCCACCCTGGCTGCCTACACCTGAAGTTCATTGCTGATTACTCCCCAGCTATGAAGTTCTCCCTTGTTGATGCTAGATCATTGCCCCGCACGTGGTACCAAAGCGTTCGTGAACAGCTAGTTATTGTTTATGCTTGGACTTAGCTTTGATTCCTTTTGCTCGGCACCAGCTGCCGTTAGGAGTCTCAGAGGAGAGGTTTGCATGCAAGAAACATGAAGAAAGAGAAGAGTGCTGTGTAGATGAACCTGCCTCCCCCTGCATTACGCATCCATAGGAGTCAATGACAGACTGCTCCTGTTCTTCTCTAGAAAAGACCCTCTTTACTCCTGTCTGCAAAGAAATAAAAATAAACAAATATATGATTTTATGCTGTCATTTGTCTATGTAGGGCTTTTGACATTTTACTGAAATGACCATATAGGTGAGCGACTACACTCGGGCAAACTTGTAACCACCGCTTACACCGTTTTTCTTGAAACTGTTACTGGTGACCCATGAGAGCCACTTTTGTGAGGACAATCCAAGCCTCCGTGTGTCTGATCTCCACAGTGAACTTGAAAGGGCGTGATTGTTTGGGGAAAGCAGTTTAGTGAAAACTTTATTAAATACAAATTATGTTTTGGTCAAGCCGACTTGTTGTGCGGTCCTGTGAGACGGGGGATAAGCAGGGAACAAGTGTTCTGGGTCTTTTTTAGGATAAATAGAGAAACTAATATTACACTGCATACACACAGCAAAGCTGCCTAAAAACCTCAACATTCTCCGTATTTGTGTATCTTATTTCTTCCGTGCTCTTCCTCGGGTCTCTTGCTCTCAGCGCGGCTCTGCTCTCATCTCCTCTCCTCCACAGACTTGTTTATGCCTCTGCTTTGCTTTAGAGTGGTTAAGCTCTCCGTGGCAGAGTAGCAACAGGGTTGTTTGTGATGTCTGTATGGTCGGAAGGATGACAGTGAGAGGCTTGATAGCTCCATTAATGTTCCTTTGGTCTTCCATTTCAAGGCTGCACAAGTGCTCTAATGCCCACTTTGTGTGTGTGTGTGTGTGTGTGTGTGTGTGTGTGTGTGTGTGTGTGTGTGTGTGTGTGTGTGTGTGTAAATCTGTTTACAGAGTCATGTTTTGTGATAAAGACTTGGTTTAAAATTAGACTCGATAGTTTTTCGGTTTACGTTGTAAGGGTTAGGGGAGTAGATGTGCGGTATATCTCTAATGGTGTTGCTGAGAGTCATGGCAGAAATGTTTCCAAACTTTTTTTTAAGTACTCCTGTGATTTCTGATGCAGCGAGTGTGTGGCAGGTGTCTTATAAATAATTCGACACCTCTCTGACAGCGGTGGACTATCAGGCCACCTGAAGTTTCTGTCTGTTCAAGTTAGAGTCAGAGAGACATTTGTGGCAGACTGTTGGGAGATCTGGACTGTTTTGCAGAAACCTGGAGTGTGGTTGTCGAAGCTAAACTAAAATAAATAAAAAATAAGAATACATGAACTTTTAGATTCTAGTATCATCTGAATCTAGCAGAGTAGCTCCCACTACCTCCCACACTGGCGGTGACTGTTGTTGTCAGTGAGAAAATACCGTCTTACTGACTTTAAGAAGTTTTTTTCACTAATTTTAACGCATCAGTCAGTTTGTGCACTTTACAGTATTGCATTTGGGTAGCGGAAGAGTGTGGGGCGTTTGTTCAGTAACATTTGTTTAGTGCTCATCCAAACTTTTTGTCTGAATTCAGGGGCATAAACACTGAATTCAACAACTGGACAAAGCTGCATTACACACAAGCTACTCATATCATCCCCGTAGAGCACTTCACTCTCAGACTGCTGCCTCACTTGTGGTTCCTGGTTTATTTAAAAGTACAATAGGAGGTAGAGCCTTCAGCTTTCTCTACTTTTGATTAAAACTTTAAATTAAAGCTTAAAACGTTCCTTTTTGATAAAGCTTATAATTAGAGCTGGATCAGGTAAATGCTAGATACAAAGTACTTGGATATAGAAAGAAGTGCCGGTATATGGCTCTCTGTGCTCAACTAGAGTTTAAACCTGCTACATAAGAGCCATTCCATTCATCATTCACACCACTTTGCATTTAATCATGAGTTATTATTCATCTCTGGCTCTCTTCTTTCGTCTTGTCTCCCTCCCCTCACCCCTAACCACTCACCCCTCCCTGAGCCTGGTTCTGTCGGCGGTTTCTTCCTGTTAAAAGGGAGTTTTTCTTCTCACTGTCGCCAAAGTGCTTGCTCATAGGGGGTCTTATGATTGTTGGGTTTTCTCTTTATTCTTTACCTTAGAATATAAAACGATTGAGGCAACTGTGGTTGTGACGTTCATTACTTTCAGCAGCTTCCTTTTTCACAAGGGTGACCACAACAGTTCCACATGTTTGATCAAGCAGATTTTGTTTATGCTGATGGGATTTGTGCATCATCCCACGACCAAATCCAGAACCTTCTCTTTGTTAAAAAGCAGATAACCTGCACTCTAACTTACTGTTAGTTCACGACTAAACTACAGTATCTGTAAAGGTCAACTCAAGAAAAACACACCAAAGAACTAAAAGGCACTTTAAGGTGCGAGTTGTAATTGGACTTTAGAGTTTTAAACTTACTCACCTGACTGAATTCTTAAGGAGGCAGAAAGCTAAAAAGCAAAATAAAATGACTAAAATCATTCCAAAAGAAACCGCAATCAGCACTCTCCATCATCAGTAGCAAGTATATTTGTCCAAGTTCTCAAACCCACATAGCACCCTGAGTAGAACTAGAAAAGCCACTAACTGTCTCATGTCAATGCAGAGCTATAATTCTTAAACACGTCCATGTCACGCAGGCACAAATGGACTCAGGAGCAGACCAGCTGAACTAGAATAGCAGTCGTCAATTTATTTACAAAACACCACGTGAAAGTCTATACAGTGTACAGGGCAGGGGTATGCAGCGGTCCAGGGGAAAAAGGGGAGAAAGTCCAAAACACGCTCCGCTCACTCGCTCCTCTCGTATGTGTTTCACACGTTTGTTTGCACACTCACTCTCACTCCACTCCACACCATGCCACCAGGAAAACAGATCGGGGGTACAGACGAGTCTGAGAGCCAAAGCACAAGAGAACTGCAGTTAGAATAAACAGAGTAATCACACGAGAAACAGAGTTTATCGGGGCTGTACTGACGAGAGTAACTCAACGATCCAGCGAAGAAGCCTTCTGAGTCCTCAGCTTAAATAGCCCAGGAGTCCAGGTAATCAGGTGAATTCACAGCAGGTGCGTGGGCCAAGGGCGGGAGCCCAGCTGAGCTCCGCCCAGGCAGACAGGTGAGAGACAGGAGAGAGAGAGAGAGAGAGAGAGAGAGAGAGAGAGAGACAAACTAAAAACAACATGTAGCCTGAAACATAGGTCCACCAAGGAGACACAGAGACCATGACAGTCTAAAGCTTGAGCAAACAGTTACTTATTGCCTCAAACTGCACTGACAAAACTGACCAACAGAAATCCAAAGCTGTGCACATTCATCACAACATGACAAAATATTATTTTTTTGAAACTGGGTTGATTGGCTCTCCAGTGGGCTGCACTGATGTTAAAAAACAAAGTTTTTAACATGACTGACTGCAGAGTCACCTTCATCATTACAAAGGTTTGTATCCAGGACACCAAACTGTAAACCAATGCTGTGTTATCCACAGTGTCACACTGCTGCTGCTGCTCCACCCTCGTTCTTCTCTTCCAGTCTGACTGTCTGTGTAAACATTATTTACTAATCTAGCATGATAAAAAGAACTAGTCCCTCACCTTAGCATCTGCTCGTCTCAGTCTTTGGCTAAGGGTTGCAGTTACAAGTGACACTGTAACTCTTACCAGTCAAATTGACTATATTTTAAGATTTTACTCATGATTTGTTCACAATTGTTCAAAATAAATAAAACTGCAAAGAACCAAATTACTGAATGAGTACTGTCCTCAGTGCATGTTTTATTCATGACTAAAAGCTGTTTGCCAAAAGATCATCAGTTTAAATTTGAAGTATGTTTCTAGTGTCTACATTTAATATCACGCAACTAAAAAAATGTTGTACTTTACTATCTTTATTTTCAATTCAGTCTTATTTATATAGCGCCAAATCACAACAACAGGCGCCTCAAGGCGTTGTACAGTAGATCCTACAATAATACATACAGAGAAAACACACCAATCACATGACCCCCTATGAGCAAGCACTTTGGCGACAGTGGGAAGGAAAAACTCCCTTTTAACAGGAAGAAACCTCCGACAGAACCAGGCTCAGGGAGGGGCGGGGCCATCTGCTGTGACCGGTTGGGGTGAGAGAAGGAAGACAGGATAAAGACATGCTGTGGAAGAGAGCCAGAGATTAATAACAGATATGATTCAGTGCAGAGAGGTCTGTTAACACATAGTGAGTGAAGAAGAAACACCCAGTGCATCATGGGAATCCCCCAGCAGCCTACACCTATTGCAGCATAACTAAGGGAGGATTCAGGGTCACCTGGTCCAGCCCTAACTATATGCTTTAGCAAAAAGGAAAGTTTGAAGCCTAATCTTGAAAGTAGAGATAGTGTCTGTCTCCTGAATCCAAACTGGAAGCTGGTTCCACAGAAGAGGGGCCTGAAAACTGAAGGCTCTGCCTCCCATTTAACACATATGTTAACTAGTTACTTTACTGCTCATGATTACACATTTTTTAATTTACTGATGAGATACAAAATCCAAAACCTTAGAGCTTAAGGCCTCACTTGAGATAGGAAGCACTGACATGCCCACGCTCTTTGGGCAGGTCAGTGCTAACTAAACCCCGTGCATTTTCCAGCTAATATTTGAGCACTTTGCTACTTTTAGGATGGAGTGCATCATTTTTTAATCATACTCTAAATACTGAAAATGTGTAATTATGTTGGGCAACAGTTTTATTAAGAAAAGGACTTTTTCCTTTTGCCCATAAAGGTCTGGAGAAGCCTAAACGTGCTGCAGTCTTTGCCTTAGCTGCATATTAGGACTCAGCAGGGGACCCCTACTAGACACTCAAGCCTCCAGCTCTTGTTTTTGAAATCCTCCACAAGCAGAGACTCGAAATCCATTTAATTAGTGCCAACATTTGCCTTAAATTTTACATTTAGATTTTCAATTATTGTAGGCTGGATGGATGGTAGTTACAGGTGGATTATTCATGGAGGAAGATGGGCTGTTCAGCAGATTCATCTTGAGCAAGGGTAGTCTCATTAGAGAATTATTTTAATGTTATAAAACTATAGTTTAGTGTGTTTCCAGTCCTTTTTTTCTCCACACAGGTAAAAGCAAAGTTATAGTTGAGATTCAATCAGTTCATAATCGTAGCATTTCAGGTAAGTAACTACAATAATAGAAGAATGATTTGTTGACATAGATTATAACTGAACACATCCCCCTGAGGACTTGGATGCTATATATAATGTGTTTTTATTGCTGCTGCTGCTGTATGCTCCAGTACCAGTGGAATACGTGCAGTATTTTGAAATGCATGCTTTACCACTAATTCTCTCACTCATGAAATGTATTGTTGAGTTGAACAGAAGTTTCATTAATCACGTCAGTCCAACACCCATCTATGACGGTGTTCTCAGTATCTGTGTCGGTGTTTCTTTGCCTCTCTTAGTCGTATTTCTTTAAAGCAACACGGGTTATTAAGAGCTCCCACTTGAGCTCATGAGCCTCAGCCTCTCATCAATAGCTCGTACAGAGCTACTGGCTTTTGTATGAATGAATCTTGTCACTGGGTTAGTACCTGAGTATTTGAACACCCTACAGTCAAAGGTTTCTTTAAATCATTGATAAGTGCTACATACAAAAACAGGCAGCGAGGCACGGTGAGACAGCCGAGGGGCAAAAAGTCAAGAAGAAAAAGTAACAGATGCTTGATGATGAACGTGGTAGAGTACAGCACATGAATACAGTCTGCTGAATCCAAAGTTCCCACCAATATTCATCATTGTTACGTGCCTGTGTTTGTGTATGTTTGTGTGATACAGCTAATTTGAACACACGTGTGGAGAAGGACAAAGAGGGATTTCATAAAGTGCAAAGTCTGACTTCATGGTGATGTGGTACACAAAGGTTTCACTGGGACTTTGTGTGCATGTTATCAAATATTAATTCCAAATGTGCAGTTGGATTTATTTATCTATCAATATGACTGCAAATTGATTGCCTTTTGGGTCAGATGTTCCCCAGGGCATTTGATTACTTCTTATAGTCACTATCTGTCCAAACTGGATGCTGGATTCCATCAGAAATACTCACATACATAGATACTTGTGGTTGTACACCATAATGTTACAAAAGTCACTCTCCATCATTCACATCCATCTCATATTGTGTATTTAGGCACACAGACATGTTTAAGACAATACTGACGTCCAATCAGAGCATCCGAATGGGGAATAAAGATTATTTAAGTGTCTTTGAACGTGGCATGGCTGTTGGTGCCGGATTGACTGGTTGGAGTATTTTATTATCGACTGCTTTCACACACAACCATCTCCAGGGTTTACAGTGAATGGTCTAAAAACATCCAGTGAGCACCAGTTCTCCGGGCAAAAATGTCTTATTTGCCAGAGGTCAAAGGTGACTGCTTCGGGCTGATAGGAGGGCAACTGTAACTCAAATGACTACTTGTTACGACGAGCATCTCTGACCACACGACACATTGAAACCTGAAGGTTTGTGTTAGCAGGTGCCATTCCTCTCAGCTAAGAAAAGAAAACCGAGGCTACAAAAGTGGATGACAGCAGATTGTAGAAACATTGGTTTGACTGATGAGTCTAAATTTCTGCTGAAGTCAGAATTTGCCATGAACAACATGATGCATGAATCAAGCTTCTATCAACAGTTCAGGCTTCTAGTGGTCTGTGATGACGTAAGGGATTGTTTCTTGGTGCACTTTGGACACCTTAGTACCAAATGAGCATAAGTTAAGCACACAGCTCAAATCATCTTAAACTGTTTTTGAACATGACACTATGTCACTATGCAAAAGAGCACCTTTGAGAGGTGATGAAATAGAAACTCACATAAAGGATGTGCAGTCGACAAATCTTTAGGACTTTGTAACTCTGTCATGTCAATATGGACCAAACTGTATATCACACAGTGGGATGCTTCCATTACTTTGATGAATTTATGCAATAACAAATTACAGCAGTTCTGAAGGCAAAAGGAAGTATGGCCTCTTACTGGCAAAGTGTACCTAACAAAGTGGCAGTGAGCATCACAAAGGAGACTTTTGCTATTCAACTTTTGCCTTTTAGTGTACCTGGTCTTCAGCCATATGCAGTCTTGTATATTCTTCCATAAAGCATAACCTCAGTGGGTAAAATTGATCAGCATAGCTAAAACATCACAAGCTGACCGAGAATGAATATAACAACAACAAAAATGACATCATGATCCCCAGAAACATGGTGATGCTGTTCTAGTCATCAAACCAGTGTCACACTGACAGGTTCACAAAAAATGGATCCATGAAAACTAAAGTTAGCTGAATGATTGTTATGGACACAACACAATTTCAGCTGGTTAACAAAACATGTTCACTTTACAGTTGTATGATAAATATTAGTGCACGACATGAACAGAAATGCTGCATTAAGCATTAAGTCACTGCAGCCATTTTTTTTATGCACAGCTGCACATTTGTGTAATGGGGCAATTTATTCAATTAATGTATCTTTAACATGAAACACGATTGCTTTATTATTTCTTCATATGTCTCGAACAAGTAAAAAAATATCTGAAGTTGTAGCATTTTCATTATTTCGTAGCTGCTCTGAGTGCAAGTGAAGCAGGCCGTCCCTCGGCTGCAAAAACAAACCAGGTCCATCAGAGAGACATCGGGAACAAGTGGCCAAATCAACAGCCGAGTACATTCTGAGAAAAGAAAAAACACCACTGGTGACTCAGCAACATAAAAAAGCCCGGACATGTACAGAAGACGAGGCTGATGGACGATTACAAGATCCCTTCCATGGTGAAGACAAACACCCTGACAAAAATCCAGCCATTATCCAAGTGCACAGAGAGAGCAAACCCAGAGGGTTTACCTCAAGGTGCAAACTTTTGATGAGTCTTGAGAACAGAAGGGCCGGGGCAGAGTTTGCTAAAATAATACACCTAAAAAAGCCAGGCCCTCTCTGGAACAGCATTCTTTGGATAGATGAAGGTAACATCATCACCAGAAGGACAAGAGGAAAACAGGCTTGAAATAAGTTAGAAGCAAAAATTTAGTGAACAAGAAAAGTATAGTGCATGGTTCTGCATTCCTGGGTCACTGATGTTTATTGATACTTTAACAGAGGACAGAAGCAGCCGGGTTAATTGTGAACTGTAGCGACCCACATGTGTCATTTTAGCTCCGATTCAGCCAAATGCAAGAACGTTATCAGATGGTTCTTTGACAAACAGCTGGACTGTAAAACATACTGTGGAACGAATCTTTGAGGGTCAGAAAGTTGAATATTTTGCAGCACCCAAGATAGTAACTTGATCTAAATCCAGTCAGACTCCATTCAATTTGCTGAACATAAAATTACAGGCAGAAAACCCCCCAAACAAAAATGCAACTTCAGACAGTGAAGTCTGTAAAGGATTCCTGAAAAAGTCTTTATTTGTTATGGTCCCAATGTTTTTCCTTGATTAGTGTTTTGAATTCTTAGTTTGAGGTCCTGATATCTGCTGTTTAAAGTTTAGATTTGTGGTTATTGTATCTTGCTGATTTCTGTTTTGTTACCTTTTTAATTCTAGTGTATTTCAAGTTATAGATCTGTTATTCGTTATTTTATTTATTCTATTGATAAATGTAGTTGTGTGATATCTTGTATTTGGGCTCTTGTCACTGTTCATTGAAGTCGAGGTCTGCCTGGTGTTTCTGTCTCTGCTTCTCTGTGTTTTAGCTCCATGTTTACATCTCGGTCCGTCTGCTCGCTTTTCTCTATTTTTTACTTTGAAACTTAAAACTTTCCCGTCTTTCATTAGTTTTGATTCCTGCCTGTCTCCATGTCTCCATGATTGGTTTTACCTGTTGTTAATTGTGTAAAACTTTGTTCCTCCATGTGTGTACACAATGCAATAGTTCCCTTTGTTCTTTGTTGTGTCGGCTGTGTTGCTTGTTCACCTTTGTGATTTTTCATCATGAATCCTGGAACTTGATTCTAAGGAAGTTTGTTTCTGCCGATGGGGAAAAGAAACGAGAGAGAGAGCACTTCCTCATTGGCAGAGCGAAGTCAAACCTTTAACCCATCATCTCAACATTTTGACACATCTCCAAAACTTTCAGACAACTTAGCAGCACAGTGGTAAAGTCCATTAACACTACAATTTGCTAATTGGCACTAAAACAATGAAAAGTGGAAGGCAATAATAGATTATTAGTTCTGCAAGAATAAAGTTTTGGAAATTTTGACCAGTTGAAGCACGAGTGGAAAAGTAAGCAGTGACCGAGGTTCAGTTCAAGAGAAACATTTTTTTTTTCATTAAACTGAATAACAGCGAATATCAGCCAAACAACTGCTGCCATATTTCTTCTAACAATGATGTCCCAACAGGGGCAGTAATCACACATTACCATTTAATCCTACAGTTAATCCATTCCTTCATTAATGTTTGCATTTTTCAAACTGTAAGATCCTTTTTGGCGAGCCTGCTCTGAAGCTTCCAGCCTGGATGACTCGGATGATATGATCACGGTTATTTCCTCAGACTTGACTTCTTCAAAAGATATTATACAACTGCTTTCACGTAATTGCTCCCAGAGATCTTTACATGTAAAACCACTGGAATTCCATTAAACGATATGAGAAAAGCTACTTGAATATTTATTTATTTTCCCATATTCATAAGAGTCAATTTTGTTCTCATTTATAAAGCATAAAGTAATTAATATTTTATGAAAAGCCGTCAGGTGCATCATTCATGCTCAGTGCAAAGTTTTAAAAACCTATAATAGTGTGAGATACGAGCGTTCCTAATAAACTGCTGTCTGCATCTTCAAAATCCTCCTTTATCTGATGAAATGGAAAACATATGCAGAGACTGAGAGACTTTTCTTCGTACTTTTTCTCACAGACAAATTGAATAATGAGTCTGGCTTTTCCTGTCAACACGGTTTGTCTTTTCTAGTCGCTGCGTGCATCCCTGCGACCCATTAAGGCTATAGGCCTCCTCCGCACTTCAAAAATTGGTTTACTCTTTTTTTCTCCCACACATCAGCTCACACTGCACCCTCTCCATCTCGACTTGCCTCTGCGTCTGCCTCCCCTCATCAAGACCTGCACAGTGGTTGCAGAGCTGCATATTGAAAGGATACGCAGTCTCACTTCATGAAGCTGTGAGTCTCATTTACACAGATGCAGCAGCTGGGCTGACACGCAAGCCTCGCCTTGTGAATTCGTACTCTACTTGCAATAGGAGAGAGGAAGTCGACAATGGTGTGACAAATTGCGTTTTCTTATTTTTCATTCTGCTAATTTATTCCTTCCCGTATTGCATTACCACGCATCAACACCCCTCTCCGCAGCTCAGCCACTCCTCCATCCGGTTTCCCGTGTCGTTATTTCCTTTGGAGAGGAAGGCCTATAGCGGTGGGAACGAGGGAGGTTAATTGGCCTTGCTGTGTCTTTGGAAGGGTGGGTGGGGGGATGCAGATATTCATCCTGCTGAAAGCCTGAACCTTCTCCATTAAGAATCCTCTTTATCTCGGCAGGAGAAACTTTCCCCTTTCATTCACACACTAACACCCTTTAAGTTACTCCCTCAGAGGTCATACTCTCATGCTGCACACCATCAGAAGGTTGAAGGGATTTGCATTCTTGCAAATGACAGCATAAGTTGGACAAAAAATGAAGGCAATCACACGTTCACTATGATGCACTGCCTGTCTCACGAAATATTCAAGTCTCTGCAAGATGATGATTATAATCGTTTGAATTAAAAGCTAAAAAGAAAACTGTACATGCATGCTATTATTTCATATGCCTGCTTAGTTTCCACAGCAACATCACCTCTGTTAGCCTTTGATTCATGTCACTTTATGAGCAGTTGGGAATTAAGACGAGGATGTGTCAACCATAACCACGCTCAGTGAAATCTATCCCCAGTTCCAACCTTTTCATATTAAACGTGCCCTTTGACATTTTTGCTCAATGGTGGCAAAAAAGAAAGATCCTTGGATTTAACTCAAAATGCTGAATGAAAGTATTGCATTAACCATTTCAGAAGTGCAGTTACAGTCTGAGCAAGTTCAAAATATTCCACTTCTTTATTTTCAGAAACTCTTTGATGTTTGTAATTGTAAGTGTACACCAAAGACCCGTTATCCTTAATCTGAGCAGAAATGACACATGTAGGTCTGTGCACTTAAGAATACATCTGGCTCCTCTCTTCTGTTACACCATCAATAATAAACACCAGTGACCCAGTGCCACTGGGAACCGTGCGTGCCCATAGATCACACTGCTCTGCCTCTGTCTCGTTTTTGTTTTATGGTTTGCATCACAAGCTATTCCAGTCCATGCTTCTTCTTTAACCTTGGGAAGGATGCGGTGATTGTCCAGCACTGTTGCTGGCTATCCTACCTTTTTATTTTGCTGAGCTCACCTAAAAACGTGCTAAAAATGTTTTTAAATGATTTTGATGAGAGTGTAATGTTCTTGCTATCTTTCTGATGGATTTCATTAGTTTCCTAAGTGAAAGAATGGCCTTGCATTGAGAGGTTCCTCCACTGCATTTTGTGTTTCACAGAAACAAAGCGGTCCATTTAAAATAAAGTCCAGGTTTTTACACGTTTCTAATATATAGAAACAATGAGCAAAAGGCCACACCTGTCCACACAGCAGTGTTGACTAGACTGCTCAGTTGTATTTTAGGCTCTTAAAACTGGGCAGTAAGATTACCTGCTAATTCCTTTAATGCTAAATTTCAGTTCAGCCTCTCAGATTAAAGCTGAACGTTTGCACATTAATCATGTAGTTAGATTGAAAATACTGTTGGACACAGTGTCAGAGTCCAAAAATAGAAGAATTATGAACAGTGTAGTTGTTGCTACTGACAGTTACGAGAGCTACTGTTAAAGGTTGCAAATATTCTGCAGTTTGTGTACGTCTTCCTCAGTTTCCCAGATTTTGCTTTGTCAGTATTTAAACGTTGCTGAAAGACCGGTGAGGGCAGATAAAATAGTCAGGACATCTGCTTTCATTAAATTTCTCAACATCTGGTTTGCGTCGCAACTGTCAAAAGTTTGGGGAATTTCACTCATGCACAGTGAGAGGCAATTTAAATTAGCAGCGTGAGAGACAGAAAGGTGTTTCCAGGTTTTTCCAGGTGGCCCCAGCACTGAGGGGAAAAGCAAGAGGGAGACGAGCTCGAGGTGAGCAAGGCTTATAAGGACTTCAGACAGTGAACGATCAATGAACTCAGTAACAGAGCTTAGTGTATGCATGTGTGTTATATGCATGTGTATTTGAATATTGTTTATGGAATCTGCTTAGTTATGTCTTTGAGTCAACGAGGCACCTTGCAGATGTCTCTTTGAGGGTTTGTGCGTGCGTGTGAGTGCGTGTGAGGAAGAGCGCGCGAGAGAGTTTCACAGTCATTTCAATCTGTCTGGCATCTGTATCAGGGCATAAAGTGGCTGTCACCCTCGGGGGATGCCACCGCTACCTCTGCGTGTTTACCTCCTTTTCATTCAATAACTCAATCTGATACAAGACGTCAGGTCAACTAATACTAACTAATTGGTATGAATGAAGGGTGGTGGAAAATGCCATCAGCAAGGCAAATGAGTTTTAATTACAGCTTATAACCAGATATAGCATATCTGTCAATCTCCAGTTCACTCCACAACCGGAGCAGAAAGGCAGTGGTTGGGTTGAATTTAAAGCAAAAGGAGAAGAAGTGAGAGAAAGAGAGGAATGGATGAACTTGATATGGAAGAGAGAGTCTACGGTAAATTCTAAAAGGAGGGAATGAAGGCGTTTGGCCAGCCAACACATCAGAGCGGTTCAAACCAGAAGCAGAATTCACTCCAAGTGAAACTCTGCTGCCCTCTAAAGGTTCCAGCTTGCAAAATGCTGGCAGATTCCAAAGGCACAGTGTGTCCCTCAGGAGTGTGTGGCCACGCACACGATGACGGCGCGTGTACGCGTGTGTCCCGATTGCTCGTAAAACCGTGAAGTCCTTTGAAGACAGACCAAGGGACTGGATGGGCTGTGGGTGCAGGGTCGGGTTACTAGGGGGTGGGGAAGGAAGAGAATGGTGATGATGTGAGGTGAGAAGCATGAAGGAGGGCCAGGGACAGCAACCAGGAAGAATGGATTAACACACTTGGATGAACCCTCCCCCCCTACACACACTTCAACACATACACAGGAAAGTCAGTGGCCTGCAGGTGAAGCCAGCTCAGGATCAACTGAAAATCCCACTTTCCCTCACATCATCACATACCTGAAAACGCAGCAGCGAATGGACCGCACAATGACATTTAGAGCATGTGTGCAAAAGCCTTCATCATAAAAAGCGACTCGAGCCCAAAAAGCGAGATGCATTGATTTCCCTCAAATGTCACGAGTGAGTGTAGCAATAAAACGGTACACTCTATAAAATTCCAGAGGATACATCTTTCAAAGTGAGCAGATAAACTTCAAAAGCACCAACAAAAAACGGAAAAAAGCCTTTTTTAGGGTAAATAAACAGTTGTCTGTGCCAACAGTCTCAGCGGGGTGCTACTATGAACAATGAAGTGCTGCATGAGCACAAAGACTCTCGTCGGTGCTCTTTAAACAGAGTTCTTAATGCCGGTTTTAAAAATCCCATTTTGAAAAAGGTGATCAAAATGGAGTGAAATCCGATGACATTTGGAAGGCTGCTGTTGTGCCACTGTCAATCAAAGCAGGTCTAAACACATCCACGCAGTCACGGGGCAGCAGCTTAGATGAGTTTTTGAGTGTTTGCTTGACAAAGTCAAGCCTGTAATGTGTTACAGCAAAGTAGATTTTACTGGTTACAATGAAACTGTTTATCGGCACTCGGGTAAAAGTCAGAGTTCATCTGTTTGGGCCAAAATTTCAGTGGTTTCCGGGAACATAATGGCAGCCCGAGCGGAAGGTTAAACGAATTTCATCGTGTTTGTGTTTCAAAAAATAATTACTTTTGCATTTTCTTCTCTTTTATAGCATTTTCTCTGCAGTAATTACCTTTGAGGGTGTCACTGGTGGATTGAATCTTACTTGGCATTTTTGCGTGTTTTCCACTGTGGCACAGCAAGCACAACAAATATTGGACTGCACCAAGTTGGAATGGATTCGTTTGTGCTGTGCGCCAATGTTTATACTCTATAGTCTATAACATTTAATTAATCGAGCGCTTCAGTGAAAGGAAATGACATGAGAGCATTCGGAGGAGAGAGACGCAACGCAGTGTTTTGATGATGTTTTGGAGATGCTGATTAACACCCTTTCAAAATCATAAGCTGCTATTTAGTTTTACGCTTTCTAATCTATTTATAATAAAGTACAACATATCAGAGTGCTACGCCCCAGCACTTATTTCCTCTGCTGTCCCTTTTAACTCCCTGTACAGAGAAGGACAAAAGGCTTTTAAATCTCAGACCTTATCAGAATGAATTAAAACGTGAAAATACCACAGCCGCCACTCTCTGACTTTTCTGGTCACTGTGATGTGTAAAAAATGGATTAGCTTCATTTGTAAGGCAATTTCCTCCGAACGAGGAACAAGAAATGAAATGCCCCGCTGCCGTGCGCGCACACACGCACGCACACTTAACATCTAGGGATGAAAAAAATAAAAGGAGCTTCTGAATTACTGAATTATTTTTAGATGAGGCATGACTTTCCACAGCAGACAGTTTTGTAATCAATTGTAATTAGGTTCTCTGCTGCTTTTTGGGGGGGAGAGTATTGGCTCTAAGATGTGTCAGACAACGGAGCAGCGCAATATTGAACTTGGCTGTGAATCCATTATCAACATGCGCAGGGGCTGGAAATGTGACAAAACTGCAATCTGATTAGACAAATATCAAGACTGGTCTGAGCACACAGTGCGCCGGTGAGGAAATCGTCAGTGACCTGAATACTCGGAGCTACATTTGGCTTCAAGAAGTTCTAACCTGGAATTTTACTGCCAGATCTTCACCCCCACCATCATCATCATCGTTCTCTGGCTTTGTTACAATAACATGTTTAATAAATCGAGTTTGATTTGACTTATTTTGACTGCCACACAAGAACTAAACAAGCCAGCACAAGAAAAGTCGAGTTTGTGCTTCCTTTTTGCAGTTTGGTGAACTTTAAGGTCAAACACTAAGAGACAAAATGTTTTTTTGTCTCTTAGTGGGGATTTTGAAACACCGCCTCCACAACATGGAAGAGGAGCAGAAAGAAATTTTTCAAAATAAACACTTTGCAGGACATTTTGTTCCAGCACTTTGTTTAAAGAGACTCTTTGTTTGAGCCAGGAATCTTGACTTCAATAGAATTACATCAACCAATTTTTAAATTTTTTTATTCTGCTTTTACAGACTGAGTGTGCTTATGTCGTTCATTGCTTCATTTATAGAACATTTTATTCTCAAGAACCTGGCACTTTTGCAAAACATTGATTTTTTTTTGCTGGTTGTTAACTGCAGTTTGGGTTTTTTCGGAGTAAGGCTGTAGCTTTACCCAGGAGCAAGAGTCTCCACTAATCAGAAGGTCACTTGTTTGATCCTGGGATCCTCCAGCCTGCATGTAAAGACACCAAAAGACGTCTGTGGGAATGGGTAAATGCACTTTGAGTGGTTGAAAAGTATCATGAAAACCTCACAATCCCAGTGTAAGCACAACCCGTTAACCTTAAAAAAAAAAAAAAGTATACCCAGAATCCTTTGTGTAAAACCTTTGACTCTAATATCAACAATCTGAAACGAGAGTTTTCATTTATTTTGATGCAGTTTTCTCCCAGGATCTGTTCGGGTAAAGCGTGCATGCAGATTAGTGCACACTTACAGTTGTAAGGCTCCATTTGCATAATTAAACAGACGCTGTCAGAAAATGTGTAAAACAAAAAGAATGATCTTAATGCAAGTAATACGCTTTTAGGGCTTTATTGTGACATCTATTAGCTGTTGTTTTTACCCCACTGTCAAGTCTCCTCTTCAAACAATTAGAAGCCTTCAGATAGACTCGCAGCGTGAACCGACTCGTCCTCTAAATATCCTCCACTGAGGAGGTTTGTATCATTTCATTTAGAGGCAACCCGGCGTGTGCGCAAATCAGGTTTCAGAGCAGTAGCTGCTCGCCACATGAGCAATTTGTCTCCTTACTCCAAGGGGAAATACCTGACTGACTACTTTTAAAAAGTCATTACTGTAAGACATCATTTATAAAGCAGTTCATAATTAAAAGCTAGTGGACTCGGACTGCTCCGTGCACAGTGCCATTGGCCACTCCTGGGCAAAGGTGACTCAAAAAAAAACAAAAAAAACCCCTTAGCTTCCAGTGTCAGGTGTGGAGTATGTTGCTGTTGTTTCCGTGGCAACAACCACTATTTCCTCTATTGTGAGACAGAGGGATAGCGCTGCGTCCCCACGCATATCTGTACAGAGACGTATGCGTCTCCTACTGCCACAAATACCTCCAGAGACACTGTCTCTCAAGGGCATCCCTTAAACAATTGTCCTTTTTATACTTCCTTATCCCCCCACCCCCAGCCCCCCACAACCGAACACCATCAATCTAGCCATTTACTTTAACTTTATTTCTCACTCCATTAGTTTCTAGGACACAGAGCGGCACAAAGAGAGAAAAGGGTGGGGCGGGGGGTGGAGGAGGAAGAGTGTGAAAAAAATGAAAAGAAAGTTTGGCTCCTTGGAGAGATAAAATGTAATTTCACAGTCAACTTACTGTGATATATTATTTCACAACAATGGGGTGTGGGCTGATATGAGCCCTGCTTGGCACCTGTACAGAGCACTTAGAACATCAGCGATGGTTCTCTGGAGAGGCTGGTCATATGTAATTGTGTGCATGTGTGTGTATGTGTGTGTAGGCGTGGGCTAAATTATCCCCAAAAATCACCTGAATGGAGCTACCAGGACGGTCCAGCCCACTGGGTTAAAGTGAGCACAGTCAACTGGAAAATATAAGCAGTTGTAACAAACACGCAAAACAAAATCCAATTTTTTTTAGTGTTATCTAATATGAAATAATATTTCCAGTCTGTGATTTCATGTCTTTGTGTACTGAGCTTTAGTGGGAATAAGCAGCAGGTGTAGATAAACCCAAGCACAGGAAGAATAAAAGACAAAATCTATTTCTACCCCATCCTTTGACATATTTGCAACACGACACTTCACCCAAATGAAAGAATCCAAACATCATTTATTCCAGTAGCTGCGCTCCCTCGTTGCTCGCGCTTTACACAGAGTCTTATCCAAGAACATGCTACAGCATTGATGGATGCCTCGTGCTTCATTAGCTGCAGTCTGTCCTGGGAATCACTTACACAATATCAAACAGCTTTGGTCAGAAATCTAATGAGGCAAACAGCAGATGGGGAGAGTTACATCACGTGAGAAATGCTCTAATTTCAATTCAAAACATAATATCGACTAACATCCGCTCAGCGGTTCTTCTGGAGCTGCTGATTTTTGAACATTTAGTAAAACACACCAAGTATCGAGGACAGATTTAGATGAAATTCTCGCAAATATATAATCGATCGAAACAGCAGAACAACAGATTAGGTGGGCGTGTCCCCGTCGCTTAATCACAGTTTGCTGACCTTCTGAAACTGGGACACGAAGCCGAGCACCTGATCTGACGCTGTGATGACCTTATTCTGAAGGTAAAGCGCACTGTTTTTAGATGTCTCGTTCAGGAAGTAGCGATAGTTCACCATGATGCCGCAGGAGTTGGCCACACCCCTGGGGCTGGTGTCGGCACGCCAGTTGAGCCGCCACATTGTAGCGCCATTTTGCAGGTGGAAGTTAGCCACTGGATTGAGAGCATAGCCGCGGCGCTTCTCCCCATACAGGTACCAGGCGCACAGACGCATCAGAACAGGCTCCAGGACTCTGCACAGTCTCTCTGAACGCATCCACTCGTTAGAGCTGAGGAGCTTGCGAAGGGAGTCAACGGTCGGGGTCCCCGGGGTCGAATCGGTGGCATGTTGTATCTCCTTCCACTCTTCCTCAGAGAGCAGATCAAAGGCACGGCCCTCCTTCCTGCACTGGCTGAGCAGGCCTTGCAGCCAAGTGGAGAAGCCTGGAATGGGTGACAGGCTGGAGAACTGGGCCATGTGAGGGAACTCGCTCTGGAAGGCAGAAGAGAGGCACAGAGGCAGACCCATTTACATCCAGTCGAATTTCATTCATTCAAAAAGGCCTGTGAATTTAAGGCTACAGCACTGTTTTTACAGTAAGTACAATCATGTGCATTAACGCAGTAAAAGCCGTAAAATAGCCTCAACCTTTCCAAACCAGGGGAAAGAAGAAAAAAAATCATTTGAAAAATCCAAACTAGGGATTCAAAGAATGAGAAAACAGAGAGGCCACGTACGAGGCAGCACAGATCTTATCTTTACTAGAATGTAAAGGTCACCAGTTTTGCAGCGGTGGAAAAAGGGGTGATGAACACTCACCTCAGCATCAAAACACCCACCAAAAAAAAATGTTTGTTCCCAGGCAGCTGCTCGGGCCTTTAGTTCCTCAGAGAGGGACAGCACTGCACATCAGCTCCTCTGCTTCATGATCCTGCCCTCCTGATGGAGATGGATGACCCTCTCTGTCCTTACCTCCCTCTTATTCCATCCACCTCCTCTGTCCCTTGCACCTTTAATACCTGTCCTTTTCTTTCAACAGCCGCCCCCGCGTGTCTCTGCCTCGTGTTGTCTGCCCACACACGAACCAGTCACCCACCCACTCACCCATCTCACAAGTCCTCTTCCACCCGACTACCTCTCTACTTTCACAAAAACGCTCCCCCTCCCCTCCCCGGCCCATCTTCGTGCTTCGGCGTCTAGGTTGATAAGTGACGGAGCAAATGTGGCAGGCAGAGAAGTGAAAGGCTGCCGATGAAAGTGGAAGTGTCAGACAAACCCTGGAGGGACACGTCGCTGTCTGTGTGCCTTGTTCTGCAACATTGTTTCTTTCCCCCCTTGATCTCAACCCCCTCGGCCCCTTTTACGTTTAAATCCAACCTTCTCACTTTCAGCGTCCTGCTGCCTTTGTACTTCTCTGCACTTCCTTATTCTAACCCAGGGGTGGGCAATCTCAGTCCACGAGGGCCGGTGTCCCTGCAGGTTTTAGATGTGTCCTTGAACCAACACAGCTGATTTAAATGGCTAAATTAGCTCATCAACATGTCCTGAAGTTCTCCAGAGGCCTGGTAACGAACTAATCATGTGATTCAGGTGTGTTGACCCAAGGTGAGATCTAAAACCTGCAGGGACACCGGCCCTCGTGGACTGAGATTGCCCACCCCTGTTCTAACCTCTACTTTTAACTACTGCCTGTTAGGAGTGGGCAGTGTTTACAGAACAAGAAGGCACTCCGAATCAGGACGGAAACAGTAAGAAGGGAGGAAAAAGAAACTGGCAGGTAGGGCTGTTCGATATAACGATATATATCGGATGACGATATAAAAACGTCTATCGTTTCATTTTACGCTATCGTTTGTTTGGTGGTGTCGCAAAATAAACTGTTTACAGCAATATTTTTTCATTATTTTGATGGTCACTGTAGTGGCTATATTAATTTCCTAAAGTTCTCTCTTTCTCTTATATTTAATATAACCACACTACAGACGGACAAGCGCTTGTTTTTATGCGTTGTCGTTAGCAACAACGACGGTAAAACCACCGCATGTCTGCTTGTTTATTTTCCACATAAACCTTTCACAATAAAGCTCAAGATCCTGTTGAGACTTTTCAAAATAAACTGAATCACGTGAAAGATGCAGAGTATTTACGGATGAGAAGCAAAAAAGAGCCGTCAGGTGCTAAAAAATAAACCTTAGACTCAAACGTTAGAACAGGCTTTTCCCCGCAGCACGCTGTGTAATAAATACTCACAAAGAAAACGGCGGCCGTTACAACCTATGTCTAAAAATGTATAGTTTCATGCATCAGTTAAAACACTCGACTCCAGGTAAGCGACGCCCAGCTGGAAACACTTCACGCAAGTCGAGCTGCCCGACATTCACAGAATTTACAGAAAATGTTACATTTTTGTGATTTATATCGTTATCGGACGATAGATGTCTTAATATCGGGATATGAGATTTTGGTCATATCGCACAGCCCTACTGGCAGGATAGAATACAGAAGAAAAGACGGAGCGGTGCCAGAACTATGCTCCAGGGTCCAATCTACAAAGACAAGCAGGGCGTCCTCTTTACCTTAAATCACCACGGTGACCTTTTCTTTTCCCCTCTGTCATCTATCAATCATCAGACTGCTCCCTCTGTGCTACGCTGCTCCTCTCTTCACCTTTACAAACACTAAAGAAGCCAAGCTGAGAAACCTCTGCCACAGCTGGCTTTGAAGTACTGCAGTCACTCGTCAGGGTCACGGGTACGATTCCCATTCATGGAAAACTGTCCAGAAGAGTTCTTGAAGTCAAACAGAAGAATATGTTCCGCCTCACTGACATATCACTGTATGTTAAAGCCTTTTATAGCGTGTTGGAAACACCGACTGCCTGCCTACTCCAGCGAGGAACCACGTGCAGATGAAACCAGTGCTTTCCCGCTCTACCCTGAACAGGCAAACATACATTTATGGTTTTTCTCCCTCTTTTCTGCTATGAAGCAAAAAATTTCAAAACACCAGAGTAAAGATTCCTCCAAGTTTCAGGAGACGACCTGACAAACCCTCACCCGGGCTTCTCTCCGCTGGCCCTCCGTAAGTTTTCAGAATTCATTTTGAGATTTTGCTTTGCACTTCTAAAACACATCTGGGTCTGGCCCCAAGCTACGTGGCAGAAATGTTAACCCCATAAGGGCCAGTCTGCAGCTTTCAGCTCCTCAGTTAGGGCTTTTCTGGCTGTTTTAAGGCAGCGGCTTAAATCCAACTGTGCTTTTGCCACCAGGGCTACTCAGCGTTTTCATGACCTGCCTGAGGAGATAAGGACTGCTGAATCTGTGCCTTCTTTTAAATCACTTTTTAAATACCTTTTTAGAGACTTAGTTTATAAAGTATTTAGTATATGAAGCAGTTGATATTATCGTGATGATAAATAAAATCCCTAAAGCTAAAGACAGCTAGAGCTAAAAGCTTAAATTAGCTCAGGAGGGCAGTATGTATGTATTGATATTAAATTTTACTTAATTATAATTCTTGTTGTATACATTATTAAACAGCAAGAAAAATAGTATAATTAGCCAATTTATCAGTATATGTTTTTTAAATAGAGTATATCACGGACAGAAATGCTCCCAAAATTACTGTTATAATGAGATAACTAGTTACAGTGACACTGTGGTAATGATGGCCTCATCCAACAACAACTCATATCTGTCTTCATGAAATATGGATTTTAAAATATTTTGGAACTCTTTTCGATCTGTCTGATTTGTTGTCTATTACACTTCAAGCCCAGCTGCTAACTTTCATCTGTTCTTTCTAATAATCTTTTAGTTTGATCTGTTATTGTTCACTATGTCTAAAATAGTACACAGTGCCTACATTAGGAGAAGGCAGGCAAAGATGTATACATCTATAGTAGTGCACTGCTATAAACATACAAGCAGTTAGTCCTCATGTAAACTGCCAGCTCTCTGTTCAAGGTTGCTTTGTTGCTCTGGAACGATTCCAAAGCTTAAGATGTTTAAGATTGCTTAGTGTGAGTCGCATTCAGACCACTTTCACTTACACTTCTGCCACGGTGGCTGGACATCCTTCAGCGTGTCAAAACAACGACTCTTCAGTTTAGATTTTTCCTCCAGGAGGAGGAACTGTATCGGACAGCCAGGGTGGGTGCTGAGTCAAACAAGCCCCCACAGAGACCACACAGCCACCATCTCAGCTCCCGTATGTTACAGTAGAAGGTCAGTAAACAGTATCATTTTACTAATCAACTTTAGTGTGCACAACCCTGTGAAAACCAAAAAAACACCTCCTGACCTGAAGGCCTGCATATCTGCTTGTATGCATGCGTGCAAACAGTCAGACCAGCATTTCCAGGTAGAAATTTATAACTAATAGCAGCAGGAAAAGTGGTCAAGAGGAGATGAAAGGAGATGAAAGGAGAGAGACACTAAGCCTCTAAAATCGACATCACCTGTATCCAGCTACTTTCTCTTTGCAGATAGAAAGGAGACAGAAGTCTACATTAGGAGGCTGGAAGAGATATAACAACACAAGTCAGAGGAAGTGAAAGAGTCTGTGACGTACCGTTATTTATTTTGTTCCATTTCCAGTTTTTGTTTCTTTTGTTTCTTTACTTTATTAAAGTCTCATTTCGGTAAAGCTGAAAAGCTCTTACACCCCTTCACGAATGCAGAATCCACATCTTTAAGGCTTCTACAAAACAATGCAATATAACATTTGGTGACGCGCGACACCCAAAGTCTTACTGCCAACGCAGAAAACACGAAACCATATCTGCGCTGCTCACTCAACCGTATGCTTCCATTAATAACAATGACAATAAGCAAACCACTTGCAGACATCAGAACAGTCACTTTGTATAGATAAATAAAATGAAAACACTTTAAACCTGATTTTCTTTTTTTATGAGGATACGCTATGAAAAGCTATTTCCCAGCCGTTGATGAGAGTAGCTTTTGATGTTCCATTCAGTGTTCCAATCATTTAACAAGTGCTAGCTAGAGTGGTCCAACACAAAGAGCTCTTCTGTGCTTATTGAGAGGGATGGATGAGATTTTAGTACTGCCTGTCAGCTGAGTACTTCTCTGTTTATGTATACATGCATTCAGGCGCTAATGCAAGTGGGAGATTTATGATTCAGCACTAAGAATAAAAAAAAGGATGTAAATGTAAGAAAGTAGGTCAGCTGAACAACACCTGAAGAAAGGGAGGAGCTCTGTGTCATGTGTGCGTTCATGATAAGGTGTTATTATCCAGCTGTAATGGAAAGGTTGAGAAGCGTCACTGACATGCCTGACTACATCCTGGTTATATTTAGATAACACATGTTTACTTAACCTTGCCGCATCTCTTTCATTAGCACTTATCTAGAATGTCATCAGTATTTTAAACAGGTACCGGCATTTTAATTAGAAGAATTAACCAAAAATGTTTTGCTCTCATCCCATCAACGGGGACACTGAGGCATTTCAAAAAATAAGATCATATCCTCAAAGACAATTCAAGTTCTAGTAGCTGCGTTGCTGCAAATCCAGGTTTATCTGTGGAAACGGAGCCAAGGTAAACTCTGTCAGTCTACAAATGTGCAAATGTGATCGTTTGTTGCATATTAGCAGCTGCAGCCCACATTCGCTTACCTGCAATTCACGCACCACCCTCTTGATGAGGACATTGCCCAGTTCCACCCCTTGCAGGCCAGCTTGTGTTGAAGAGATCGAGTAGAAGATAGCTGAAGTGATCTTATTCACGTCTTCGTCTGAGTCCAGGGTGGCAAACTCACGAACAATACCCTGAGAAAAAAGAAAGAAAGAAGATCACTTTTTCTTTAGGCTGGAGTAAGGAAGACAAATCCTGCACTACTCATCCAGCTGTAAACCCATTTTCAGTGTTCTTAGCTGCTGAGCTGCTGCCAAGGCAAGTTTCACTACAACTATTTGAGAGCTGCTGGGCAGAACTGTGGAAATCATTGCACAGTTTTACACTGTGAAATATTCTCAGATTTCAGTGTTGTGAAAACCGCCTTTACCTTGCACAAAAACAAAAAGAAGCGATCGCTGAGCATAAAGGTTTGCTTAAACAGGGATGTGCAGTTACAAGGTCTTGGCCGTGATGTTTCTTCATACTGGTCACGTGACAGGATGACCAACACAGTAAATCCCAGACGTGTAACTATCTTCTACGCTTTAATAAAGGGAAGCAAACCATTACAGCAGCCTCCAGCTACTGAGTCTAACCTGTATGTTATCAGAGATGTCTTCAGTCAGAGCCACATGGAGTACAACCAAGGGCTCTCCCGGCATGGCAGCATGGGTGAAGGCATAACAGCGTCGGTACGGTCCCACTCTGCGCTTCAGGTCGGTCCAGTTTCTTACAGGATGCACCGCCTCATACCTGTGAGAAGGCAGGTTCATGGTTAGCTCCAAAGTCCTTGGTTACCGATATGTTATTGGTTACACGCCTCCAGCTTAAATAATAACAGCAGCTGAAAACTCAGTGTCCTTTTTGCAGCACAGGATCCTTCAGCTCAGACAGAGCTCGACAAAAGCAGCGTCTCATTTGGGCGGCTCAAAGAACCACAAGTGGATCTGATTAGCTGCGTCGAGCCAGCTAGCTTTGAATGACATTTTCCCCATTTTTCATTCAAAGATAAAAGTGCTGTGTTACTGAATTTCAAATATTAAGTTTTCAATTACAAAGGTTTGCAAAAGACCTTCTTTTTCTGCTATTCTGACATAAAATAGCCAAATTAATATAAAGGTAAATACAGGTGTTACAAAGCCTTAATTAAAGTGATTACTAACATTTATGTTTGCAAACTTTTACATCAAACTGGCTGCTGTGAAAGAGCTACACAGCAATAGTTTCACATGGGGCTCTTAGGAGGGCTCCTACTTATATTATATTAGATTATATAAACTATGTTGCCCATTTAGCTCATTTCACTGCAATATTTTGAGGACTGTCTCACCTGCTACCTGGTTTACCCGCCTTCTAAGGTCCACCTGATTTCTGTACAGTGGGAAAGTGAAATGACTCCCCCTAGAGCCAGGAGTAAAGCTATATACAGCTATATTCTAATAATAATCAATAACTCCAAAACCTGTAGCTGAATTTTTAGTTAAAGATAAAAGAGAGAAATGCACAGCTAGTTGGACTGCTTTAAATACATTAATCAGCTGTAGCAGCTGTCTGTATACCTTCTCCCAACAAATACTTCAAACTAGTGTGTGCAAGCAGATGCATGTGTGTGTTTTTACCTCCGTTTCTCATGCTGCAGCAGCCCTGTCCACGTGTTTAAATGCTCATGAAGTTCATTTAAACACGTGGACAAGCCCGCTGTCCCTATGGTTACTGAGCTGTGACCGAATAGAGGAGGGTTAAGTAAACAGTCATTTTTTAAACTGTACTGTCTAATGTGCTTCAGGGAAGAAGAAAAAACAGCCTGCGATGCAATTCTACAGTTAAAGATGAGGAACAACGCTGCGTGGGTCGCAGTAATGCCCTTACTGGCTGATCTTCTGCAGGATCTCGCAGGGGGACTGCCAGGTGATTCTCTCGAGTCGCAGCAGACCTACAGAGAACCACTCAGACAGCAAGCTCTTCAGCGTACCATTCAGGTCCTGTGGGAGAAAAAGGTGAGAGTTTAGCTGTAACAGCCACATCCAGCTGATAATTGAAACATTCGCCACATTCCTTCTGTTTCAGAGAGCAGCTCAACAGCCGCTCTGTCAAGTAAATATAGTATAAGAAAAAGAAGGTCACCGCATCCACAATATCGAGTAATGCAAGCACTAACTAAATGTCATTTCACTGTTGCAGTGAAAAGTTGGAAGTGGAAAATAAAATACTGTCTTTTCTATTCCTATTAAGAACTGGATAAATACAGGCTTTCCAACCCCGTGACCTGTTTTATTAAGAACTCACAAACTAGAGCAGCGAAGCAGCTGAAGTTTGTCTGTGCCGATGAACAATTCATGGCCACATCTTAGACACTGTGCCTGGATGTGTGCTCCTTTGGGTGTCGGTATACAGTTTGAATGTTTTCACATTATGAATAGTGATTTGTTCGAGCTTGCAATAAGTGTAGAAGGGGCACTTCAATAAGCAACTTGCCATTTGAAAGCAGGCCTGTCCTCCAACAAAGGTCAGACCTCATTTAAAGCAAATCTCATTGCAAACACACAAACAAGCTCACAAGGTGCACACACTCAGGCACATAAATAGAGCTTATATTGGCTGTTTCATAGGATGGCTTCTCTTCAGGCTTACTTTAATGCCAGCTTGTCAATCATAATAAAAGCTAATACAAACAAGCACAACTACAGTCACGGTATAAAAGCCAGTGGCTGAAATTCTCCACGAGCAGCGATCGAATCCAAAGCTAACAGCATTTGAAATTCATTCCCACATATATGCATCAGGCCCCGCATTATTCAGCTGTACGGTTGAGAGATTTCAGACTAGAAGATTCTGTTGAGCAAAGAGCAAATCAAAAGTAACCCTGAAATAAAATTTTAGCAAAACTTCAATCTCGACTTATTTCATAGTGTATATGTGTTCCTCAGACTTCACAAGCTGCCAGAAGTGAAATAATCTACGATAGCTGATAAGCACATCAACAACGCCGTGAGGGTATAGCAGCCGCTTGGGCGGCCAATTCTCACCCACACAAAAGAGAGGTCAAAGTGGGATGTGTATTCCATTGACCCAGCAGAAGATGGAGTCTTTAGAAATGGAAGAGTGCATCATTCAAGGCCTCGAGTTAGGAGAGAGGGAAAGAGGGATGGCAGAAAGAAAGGGAAGGGGTAAAAAAGAAAATCCTGCAACCCATTAAAAAGAAAATCAAGCGACACTTTTTGACACTGGAGCCGTATCAATGCAGCTAGGCGCTGATGCTGTAAGGTGATACAGCCTCTGCTACAAGCACCCTCTCTACCTCGAGCTGGAGTTATTTTGTGACTATACAGTGATTGAGCCAGCATGAGCTGCCTGCACAAGGCCAGATGACCACTGACTGTCCAAGTGTTTCAAAGGTCAGTCAGAGTCTGCCAGTACCTTTGCTCCAGTAGGGCGCATGCCATTTGTAAGCTTGTGCGTCTAAGTGGAAAAAATAGTCCCGCTGATACGTGCACCCCCAGGGAGCCAACTAAAATGATATCCTTGACATGTCCTAACATCTTCCAGTTGCAGTTTGGGTGAACACAAATGAAAGGGCCTGAAGTAAAAAGGTGAGAGGGAACATCAAAAGTCAATATGCAAATCCAACTAATCGAAATAAAAGAGAACCACAGCGACTGCAGCTTTTATGCTGTGCTGTAGTTCTACAGTCATTACCGTATTCTGATTGCAAAGTTTACCCTCCCTTGGTATGCACATACCTTCAACGCAGGTACTAAAAGCTTCACGTTGGCTGTGACCTTTCCTCACTTTTTAGCTTAATCAATGCAGGCGGTAACAACAAGCAAAGATTACGAGGCACCAACAAGACCAACGTTTACAGTGCTGAGAAGAAGTTGGTACTCTGTTGGCAACTTAGACCTTTTTAAGCTACACAGGCTCTCAGTGGGCCTGGGTTATTGAGATTCAGCACATCTGAACCACCTTAGAGCAGGAATGGTGCAGTCGGGGTCTTAAAACATATTAGCCAGTAGCACTTAACACATGACTGTAAGGTCAAAGGCATACGCACTTTCAGTGCTTTTCCAAAGCAAAACATAGAAGCTGAAGATGACTAAAATAGGATTTCATTAAATAGCTGCTTATGATACCAGAAAAAGACATTTTAGTTGAACTATAACAGCTTTTGATTGTGGTTTTCTAATTTTGATTCACATATTTCAGCACAAGAATTTTAAAGATCAGCAGCTTCCTTTTTATGTAGTATGTTGGCGAATCAGGGGGAAGAACATTTTCATGAGCCACATAAAGAAAAATGTGGGTTTTTAACACAAAACTAAACAGAGATGTTAATGAGGTTTTATCAAATGTTGAGACTGAGAAAGATTTGCTCATTCTGAGTTTGATGCCAGCAAGCCAAACTTATAAAAGACAAAGTTGGGACTTTTATGAAGGCTGGAAAGACGTGCAATGCTTAATAAAAAAAGAAAAAGTAGAAGAGAAAGAAAGTACTAGCACCCTCCTCAGCGTGATGGCTTATTACTGAAAGGCATCCGTCTTTTAGCCCGTTAATAAATATAGTGAAGTACACTCACAAAGTGCCAGTACTTTCATTCCCATCTAGATTTCTTTAAAATGGCACCCTGTACGCCTTCAAAGACTTGGAGTTGAGAGCACTGCTATGCTGTATCTTAAAGGAAGAAAAGCACCTGTTGGAACATGATTGGATTAAAAAGGCGTCCCGGAGAGACCGTCTTTCATAAGTGAAAATGTGGAGAGGTTTACCACTTTGCGAATGACTGCACAGGCAAACAATTCAGCTATTTTAGAATAACCTTTCTCAATGTAAAATTGCCAAGAATTTGTGGATTTCATCATGTTTGGTACAAACCTGAATATAACAAATAAAAATATGGTTGCAAACTATCAATTAATTATGATGGCTGACTACAAAAACCAGTTCAAACTCTAGAAAGAAAAACGCTGTGCCCGAGCTTGTTTAACACAGACTAAAGTTAAATGCATGCCTGCGGTCTGAAATTTTAAAGTCATGGATGTTGCATTCTCTTGGCGTCATAATTGACCTTTTTATCAGCATCTGATTGTATAGGCAGGCACTGGTCTACATCTATACCATTACTGCTGAATGATATATGCAGGTTTTAGAGCCACACAGGTTTACTTCAAGACAATATCTTTCTTCATTGAAGACGTATCTCTGACCCAATGTTTTGGAATCTGCTGCTGGCATCAAGTTTAAAATGAGCACAAACTTATGTGACATTCTGTCTTTGGAATCCTTTAAATGAAATCCATGGTTTAAGCAATTTGAGCATGATAGCATGCTTACATAACACCAGTGGGTTATTTATAAGTCCACTTTCACATCTAATCAGTCTGGGTCCAACTTTGAGATCCAGCAGGCATAAAGGAACCCAAGTCAGAGGCTGACATGAAACCAACAGAAAAGTCACCCTGTAAACATACTGCAGTTGCAGGAACTGCCACATAAACAATGCATGTTTGTAATTACCAGTACTTGTAACTTAACAACATCATTTTTTAT
This sequence comes from Oreochromis niloticus, assembly GCF_001858045.2. Classification (NCBI taxonomy): domain Eukaryota; kingdom Metazoa; phylum Chordata; class Actinopteri; order Cichliformes; family Cichlidae; genus Oreochromis; species Oreochromis niloticus. Next base: position 62,437,131 of record NC_031972.2, on the reverse strand, counting down.
GTTTCTGTTATGTTTAGCTCAGCAGGATGTGCAAGCTCTTTGATCAAGTTGATATTTTCTATGTTTAAATATGATTATTGTTATAGTTTGAAATTAAAATGTCATCACAAATGTCAAACATTCTCTAGTTTCAGTTTCTTGGTAATCAGAATTTCCATTTTTACTTTTTCCACACCTGACCAGACAATAAGAAAAAGATCAAGCCAATGTTCTAACTGTGGAAAAATCATGAAGAATACGTTACCCTGAAAATGTAAATACTCTAAAAAATGTAATTTAAAAAATCATAACTGCTTTCTTTGTTTACAAAGCGCTAAGGTTTAGTTGATAGACTTTCTAGCACATTACACTGAATGACAGAACAGATATCAGAATCAAACCACTTATGGTAATTTTATTATTGCTATTAGTATCAAATATGGGGCCTTAGATGTGAATACCTCTACAGTGTTCATATCTACTCTCAAACTAAGTGCACGAACTACACACTGACAAACTCACTTAAAAATATTCCACTGTTACCCCTTACAGCGTGCATAAGCACTGCTACACTTTTCGTGTGAACTGAAAAGTGTGATTATATTGACGCCTGAATGATGAGGCATATGAGACTGCCTTTACGGTTAAATGCGCTGCCAGAAATGTGCCATTATAAGTGGGCAAAGAACATGGGATCAGTGTAATGGGATCTTTAAGGGTTTCTTTCCACCGCCTTTTCTTTAAAGTCCGTTTTAACTAAGTCTTCAAAGGATGCATTCAAAATATTCATTACATGCCTGATTAATATTCAGTTCTTTCCCTTTGTAGCTACGGCAGACACGTTCTTATTCAGCCATAGAATTAAACATTTTAAAGTCTTTTTTTAAACACGAGAGATTTCCAGCAACAGTGGAAGACACTGATCAGCTGAGCTGTCCATCCAGAACACGCAGAAAGTCTGAAGAAAGCCCTGAAATTGAGCTTGACAGTGTTTTTTGTCCCAAACAAGCCCCTGTCTAATCAATATGTTAAACAATCATACACTAAGAAAGAATAAAAAAGGACTCGTTAATTACATAGTTGGTAAGGGGGAGTTAACTGGGGCAAAGGTGCATTGAACCCGTGATGAAATATGAACCGGGGGACGGAGGGCAGCGCACAGGCTGCAGTGTGCAGGCGGCTATACTGTAGCTACCGTTGGATGCTTTCAGGTTATGTCACATGCAGTGTCTCTACTTGGCAATGTCAAACACATAAACGCGAAAGGTATTTCTTGAGCTCGAGTCAAGCGAGCACCCGTAGAAATATAAACGAAGTGTATTACCCTGATGTGCGGGCTGTCGCTAGCTTTGGACGAGATTATTTCGAGCACATCCGCTCGCAGATCCACAAGAAACTTCACTCCCCCCTCGACTCTGCATATATGACTGAACAGCTGTTTATAACGGGGAGTCAAGGTGTACCGGAGTCTGTCTTCAGCTAGCAAAATGGTCGCCAAGTCCCGTATTTGAGTGTCCAGTAGCTTCAGTGCGAGCTCCGAAACACTTTTGTGGTCCACCCCGAAGTCTTGTGATAGCTTCGTTAGGAAACTAAGTTTGTCTTCCTTATCGAGACTTTTGTAGAAGTACATGAACTCCAGGCTGTTAGTTTCGGGTGGAGGCGGGGATTTGTCCCTCGTTTCGTAGGAAGGTAAAGGTGCAACGACCCTCGATAGTATCTCCTCCATACCGGAGACACCGCCGCGAATATGTGTAGAGTACCGGCGCCTGCAGCGGACGTCCGAGGCCTCCAGAGCCACTCTGAGGAGAGCCCGGTGTCGCCAGCACCTTACACTACTCCGGAAAGCCAAAATCACGGGATGAGATGTCATTACCGGGGGGAAGGTTAAGCTGTCTGGAACCCACGACCAGTTACCACACACAGGAAATCATTTCCGGGTCTCTTAAAGAGACAGTACAACAAATAAAACGCATTAAGTCGGTGTTGTGTCAAAAAGTGATCCTGTGGACAGAAGTTCAGTTTCTGATGGCACAAAGTTCATAGTGATCGCCTGACAAAAACTGATTTCATATGTTTCCGTGTGTTTTTTATGTGTGTAATATCTTTACGTATGTTGGTATTCGGTGGACTTCGGTAATCAGGGTTTACAAATGGGTTATATATAAAATATATAAATTGCCTGTTTTTCAAGTATCTTTGTAACTATATGTTATTTTACTTACATTATAACCAATCCGGTCCTTTTTCTCCATTTTAAATATGTTTACAGAACTATTATTATATTTGTTGCAATTTCTGCTGTCCTCTTGGCCAGATTATTCTTTAAAAAGACATTTTTAATGTCAACGAGATTTTTTAACTGCGTAAATAAAGGCTATATAAAAGTCACTACCAAAAACTGATTGCGGCTTGTACCTTCTTACAGGAATGTTGTTTGTGGCTCAAGATGACTTGATATCATGAGGGATACATTTGACATATGTTTCACATATTTTAGAGCAACAAGTTATTTGTAGCAGTTTAAATACGAGCAATCAGTTTTGGCAAATACCGGAAATCAGTTTTTGGCAGGCGATCACTTTTTGGAACAACACCTGCCGTTCGTTACAGTTTGGAGATTACTATAAAAACACGTAACAAATGACGTCACTGTTTGTATTTCACCGTTTGTTGAGTTTAGTGTTATAGATAAACATGTCAATGTCTGCGTTCTAGATCAATTAATCAGTACAGTGAAATCTTTCTACATATGTGACCAAAGCTGAAATTTACAATAAGTAATACCACAATGAGAACTAGTAGCTTTGAGTCAGAGGCGGATCTACAAGGGGGCAAGGGTGGGCAGAGCCCTGTTTCCCAATTCTTTCATGTACAGGTTGGCCACAATGGGTGAAACTGGGGACCCATGGCACACCCATGTTTCTGCCTGTAGTACTGACCCTTGCATGTGAAATATGTGGAGAGAGCAAACAAACTTGGTCAGTGCTGAGAGTGGTCTTGTTGCTGAGTTGGGGTGATACTGTAATTCAGGGGTCGGCAACCCTGGGCACGCGTGCGGGTTAACTGATGGCACGACCATAGCTGGACTGGCCAATGGTGATTTTTCGTTTTTATGGGCCAATGTATGGGCTCAAATTGTGGTCATAAATATTTTGTACTTGTAAATCAGTTTTATACTTGTAAATCAGGATTTGTATGTGTAAAAAGAATTTGTGTGTGTGTAAAACAGATTTGTGTGTGGACTTAGCCAAAAAATACCTGTGAAACTCTGCACTCAAGTTTCAAGTTACAAGTACGAATTTTGACCCCATTTTTCTTCCTTTCATCTGATTGGCCAATGTCATGTCAATCACAAATTTAACTATCCAATCAGAGAATAGATGGGTTTGGCTGTCGGAGGGGCGCTTTTTTGAACTGCAGGTCCTTGAAGGGTAATACAGTTTGAAGCTGGAGGATCTCTATATAAATATCCGATAGAAGCTAGGTCCCCTAACTTCCAGTAGCTGTTGAAAGGATAAAGTCGTGGTATATCAGTGGTTAGAAATACCATTAACACAAAGTCAGGGCTGACCCGGGACCATTGCTGTGAGTCACAGTGCGCAGCATAAAGGTCCTTTCACATCAGACGCAGCATGTGCTGCTAATGCTAACTAAAAGCCAAGGATCCAGAATTTGCTGAGCTCTGTGGTTTTTTGCAGCAGCTCTACCTGTACTAGATGCACCTGCTCCTTGTCATTTCTGTCTCTGACTTTATATCCTCTACAAGAGTTTCTGTTTTTTTTGCTGGTTCTTCAAATGTTCAGTAAAAACATGTATGCTAATTCATAAGGAAAAAAGCTTTGTAACTATCCCCACTAGTGAAGACTGTCATTTCCACAATCCCCCCCCCCCCAAGGGCCGCAGCGCTGTTGAAAAGGCTCTGGAGGTCCTTGTATTAAGCACGTAAACCTGTGACACAAAGATCACAACACTCGCACCACCACAGACTGTTTTCCTTTGTGGTGATGAAGGAAAACGCTGGGCTGGCATGTAAAAGGGCATTTATTCCCTTCAAGGACCTGAAGCTCCATAAAGCACCCCCCCAATAGCCAAACCCATCTATTCTCTGATTGGATAGTTAAATTTGTGATTGACATGACATTGGCCAATCAGATGAAAGGAAGAAAAATGGGGTCAAAATTCATACTTGAGTTTCACAGGTATTTTTTGGCTAAGTCCACACACAAATCTTTTTTACACACACACAAATTCTTTTTACAAATACAAATCCTGATTTACAAGTACAAAATATTTATGACCACAATTTGAGCCCATACCAATGTTTTTTTTGTTTTTTCAATGAAAGGTGGTGGATTGGCCAGATGCTGGCCGATGTGTAAAATGTAAAAGTATCTCAGTTGTTTGGTGGTGGCTATGGCGGAGCTTCCACTGAGGCCAGCAGGTGGATGAGGGAAAGGGGAGGCAGGAGGAGCAGAGACCTGAGGCGGCCGCCGGTCCGAGGTGGTCTGGTGAACTGAACTTCGGGTAAGAAGTTATGACCTGATATAAACCAACAAACCCCTAACCCTTCTATACAGCTGGGTGGGTGCTATGATGTTACTGATAGTGAACTTTATTTTATTCATAAGGTTAGTTTAGTAGAGTTGCCAACCCTCCTGTAAAAAACGGAATCATCCCGTATTAAGAGAAAATATCACGCATTACGTGTTGAGCTGAAAAGGAACACAGTTTGTCCCGTACTTCAGCTAGAATGGAAAAGACACAAAGCTGGAGTTATTCTGTGTCTTTACGCTGTCAGCTGCCTCTTCTTTTCTCATTCTCTCCCCCTTCCTCTCCTGTTGCTACTTCAATCATGAAACTGATCAATGATCAGCTGATCGGCTTCTCTGATGCAAGTCCTGTCTCTCTTGTTTGTTTATCGCCCACTTTGCACCAGAAAGAGGAAACCAGCAGATGTCGTGCTAAACTACAGCAGCACGTTTAAGCTTGATCAGCTGTTGTTAGAATTTATTTAATAATATCTAATATCAGCTGATGTTTGCTGGAGCCACAGCTGTAAAAGCTGCTGGTCATGATATCGGTTTGGATATCTGGCAGCTGATTGAACGGAAAACCTCGACTCTGTGGGGGTCAAAGTTTGCAGAACTACAAACGCAGCATTTTCACCTGCTGGACATCACTACCCGACAAGTTTAACTGTCTTCAAAACAGCCTTATTGACAGTATTTGGCTCTACATGTCTGTGTGAGCAGATTTTCTCTCACATGAGTGTCCTCAGCCGTCTGAATGCTGGACACTCGGAGACCTGTGTCTCTGAGTGGGAAACCAGAGATCACATTAGCATGTGTATCTCTGTATTAACAAACATGCCATATTGGCCCAGTTTATTTTTCTTATCATTGTTGTGAGGAGACCATAAATAGCATTTGTATTTTCTGTTGTACAGTTCATTTGCTGTTATGGATAAAAAGTGTCTTTTTTTTGTTTCAAAATAGCTGATAACTATTCGCTGATAGCTGCCAACATCTGCGAACAAATATAATTCTAGAAAGTTGTTCTATATAGTGTGTAACTCTTAATATAGAGCGTTATTAAATTTATTGCTAATGCAATGATATGGCACACTGACCTCTGAGGAAATTTTAGATGCACTCATCATCAGAAAGGTTGCCGACCCCTGCTGTAATCTCTTACAAACTACAGTGACTGGAAAACAAGTGAAGAGAGATGTAACATCATACAAGACCATTGTTTCATCTGCCTCCATAATGACATCTCTCACCTTCTCAACAAAATCCAAAGTGTTTTGGATGCAGTGTTTAGAGCTGCAAAGGGTTCATCTTTCACCATCTTACAATGCTTTGACTGCAGCCATCCCCCAGCTCTCTGTGAATGGTGCTCATGGCCTTTGATCAATAGTTATTGATCAGTGGTTGCTGATCAATGGTCATGACAATTTGCATAATAATGATCAAGAAACTGACCTCACAGCCCATTGTTGTCAGTGGTGCTGCTTTCAATCATTGTGCAAATGTACTGTTTATAAAGTTGGGAAACCTGTAGTCAGCTGAGACCGAAGAAGTCACCTGATGATGATGATGAAACGTTTCTCCCACTGAAAACGTCCAGATGAACAGAATCGGCTTTTTGGGATTTCCTTACCTGGATGATTGAGCTTGTAATATGACATTTTTTGACTCAAAAGACTATCCTTGTTTTCTTAGAAGACATAATGATACCATAAATAGTTTTACTGTGTTTTTGTGGGTATTTTCTCGACTCCATTTACATATAGGGAATTTTCACATATTTCACTGAAGAGGCATGTGCCACCCTGCCTAGACCTCTTGCCCCTCCTTTGCCCCCCCATGTAAAATTTTCTACAGCTGATACTGCTTTACTGCTTTGAGTCCAAGACTTGGCAATTAAGGGAATTCACAGGAAAGAACATATGTTATATAGCCACTGAGAAGTGAAAAGATTAATTTTAAAATTACTTTTAACCATGACACATATTCCTAAGCAAATTCAACCTACAAAAATTTATTTATTTATATTTATTTATTTTACTAATTTCTAAACATTTAAAATAGAATTAGCCAGTACTCTCAATATTTTGGTTAAATTAAATGAATAAAGAGAAGGTTCATATATGTTTGAGGGGTTTGAAGATGGTTTTTGAACCACTTGCAGAAATTTATTAATTGCATTTATAAAACCTCTGCCACATATTAATGTATAATTTCACATGAACTGTGCTGCTTTGAGGTATTTGTGTTTGTGTAGCTCATGGTTTGCCTCGAACATGTAATATTTTTATTGACATTTTGTGTGTGTGTATGTGTCTAACACCTGGCTGTGACTATATGTGGCCCTGTCAAGAAAGTGCAGCGACAGCCTTCAGCTGTCTGCTTTCACGGACTTCTGTGGATACATACCATTATTGCTTTTTCCAACAGTACTTTAATGCAAATTCATGTCTTCCTGCAGTAATGGTATCCTTCATTCAAGCTGAAAACATGTTTTTTAATAAATTAATATTTTCAAATCATATCCACAAAGGTTCAGGACACACAAATGATATACTCTAGCTATTTGCCTCTGGGTTTAACATAAAGTAATACATTCTTGTGTTAGTAAAGGATGGGCTAAGAAAGCAAAGAAAATTGATTGGACTGAATAGAAAAATAGACTCACAGCTGAGCTATAATGATGCTGCAACCATGTGACAAAAGCAAGTGTCAAGAGGTTAAACAGCATCCAAACTGGAGGTTTTAAATGTCAAGTAGCTTGTGATCCTCGCTTACTTAAACCTTAAATAGGTGCAGCCTAATTAAGGTTTAAGTAAGCTTAATCTTCAGTGAGTGTAACTATTTTCTTGTAGTTTATTCAGATACAGTTCATAGTAATATATGGTAGGCTTAGTGCACCATGGATGCTTTCATTTTATTTAAAAACAATTAATTATGCTCCTCAATGCAAAGCACCAAGAATTTCATTATTAACATGCCACATGGCAAGTGTCACAAGGCTTTGCATATAGCATTTTAAAATATTACATATTCATCTGTTACTCATCACTTTCTAATCATCTCGATCGTCGATGCTTCGTGCCATCCTTTCCAGTGTTGTCAGATCAAATAGTGTCAAAGAGATTTATTTTGAAAACCCCAATGTTCTAACTCCAGGATGGAAACATTTTTCAAAAAGACTTATCAAAGACTTTTAAGTAACAAAGAAAAACATACAAAGCTAGCTTAATGCACACAGAAAAGAAAGGGGGGCAATACCAAGTTCTACAAAGTTTGTACAAAGTTGCAAACACTTAAACTCGTGACTATTTTAGCTACAGGAAAAACCATAGTTACATGTTACCAGCAGGCAGAGGTGGGTAGTAACTAATTACCTTTCCTCAGTTACATTTACTTGAGTAACCTTTTGGAAAGCAATTACTTTTAGGAGTAGTTTTACTACACTGTACTTTTTACTTTTACTTGAGTAATATTATTATGAATTGCTACTCTTCCTTGAGAAAAAATTCTGGCTACTCTACTCAGTGTGAGTAACTTCACTGAATGAATGATAAACAAGTTTTAACCAAAAATGAATGAGACAGACAAAAACCTACAGTGTGTGTCAAAGTGAGACTTGTTGTTTGTACATAAGGTTTGTTGATTTAATTCTATTCTATCTGCTGAGCCTGTTGTGCCATTTGGAGATCAAATCAATTAACTCCACATATTGTCACTGGAAGTAGTTTACCCTCTTCTAATATATATACATATATATATATGTATATATATATATATATATATGTGTGTGCGTGTGTGTGTATGTATTCACACACACACACACACACACACACACACACACACACATATGTTTTATATTGAACAAAAATTGATTGGAAAAGTGTTTCTTCTGCTTAGATGCATTATTTTGTAATCATGTTATTTATATGTAGCAAAGTTGGGCTAAACTTTATATTTTTGTCTGTCTGATTATCTCATTTTTGAACATTAAATCAGATGTTATGATCAGTTACTCAGTACTCAAGTAGCCTTTTTTTACTAAATACTTCTTTACTCTTACTTGAGTCACTTCTTGGAGGGCCATCTTCTACTTTTACTTGAGTAAAACTACATTGAGGTAGTGCTACTACTGAGTACAATTTTTGGCTCCTCTACCCACCCCTGTCAGCAGGTAAGGTAGGCTACCCTGTAAAGAGAGTTCACAGGTGTAGCGTCACCAAACTTCGTCACCCAATCAGAGTTCAGCTGGGTATGACGTGAAATAACCAGGCGAGATTCAGCGCTGTTCGTTAAGACTGCGTAAAATGTTTGTAGCCTACTGCACACGAAAAGCAACCCGTTATTTCCTAGAACTACAAGTGCTGAGGAAGTTTATTGATAGTACGAACTTCTACTAGCTTATTATTAGTTTCTGAAGGGAAAATTCGCTGTAAGCTGACAAATGTATTCTTAAATTCACTGGCGTTGTTGCAGTTTGCTAGCTAAATGATTAACTTCGAAGGCCACGTTTTTACAGAACGACTAAATGTTGTAAAGCTTCATGTTTTTTTTCCCCTAGTCTATTTGTTGCAAGTATGTGCTATTTAATGTTCTCTGTACTCTGCCAAAGAACGTGTGAAAGATGGGGCGGGAGAAGGACGCTAAAGAAGACGAGAAGGCCAAGCACAAAGCCACGAAACTGAAAAGACTGAGTGACTGTGAACGCGCAGGAGCTGGGGGAGACAACATCAAGAAGAGGTGAGTGTTACGTGTGTCTGCTGGAAAGCTATATATACACACACATATATATGACAGGCACAGTTTAGCGAACACTTTATCATTATTCCATCATGAGAGATTGAGGTCATGATCAGTGGCGGTCCTAGCCTGTTTGGCGCCCTGGGCGAACACTCCCTCTGGTGCCCCCCCCCCCCGAGACAGACAAACATTTTAACATAAAACTGTTGTACACACACACATACATATGAAGAGAGAGAGAGAGTATGCATTGTATGCAAACGGCTACCAAACAGCCATCATAATTCGTCATACAATGAGAACAGGACAAATCAACAATTGACAAAGACTAATTAATATTAAAATCTGTAACATAATGTATTGTTTGGAGTTTAGTCTGTTACTGTTGCTATTTTTACCATTTCTTCTTGGAGCAACTGTAACCCACATAATTTCCTTAGGGATTAATAAAGTATTCTGATTCTGATTGTTTCAGGATGACCTGCCATTATCCAATGACACATCTGCTTACCTGTATCTTTTGCTCGTTTCGCCTCCTCTTCTTTTCTCTTTTTTCTAAACTGAGCACCTGATGGCTTTGAGCTTTTCTTGTCCATCTTCCATTGGTTTTAATTTTGCACTCCAGTATGAACACCCATCCCCCAACCCGAGGATCACCACAACATAACCTAACAGACCTACACCTTAGCTCACAGATTCACTTTGTCTAGGGTGCATTTCTGAGATTTCACACAATCCAGGATTCAAATCATGAATACATAATGGGCTTGGATTTACAACATTATGAATGAAATGTGCTCTATTTGGAAGCAGCAGGGCCACTCCCCTTTCGACAGGTTGTGTGTGAGACTTTAAATCATCAAACTGTAAATTATACATTTTAAATTGTTATTGATCCCTTTACCCCTGGTCCTAAAGTGTATATTTATTTTCTTACTCTTCTTATATTTATTGTTTGTTTATTTGCACTGCTGTAACTGGAGCCTCGTCGTCTCGTCTCTCTATATACTGGACTGTATGTAGCGGAGATGACAATAAAGTTTACTTTGACTTCAGCAGCGAGCAGGCGCACCGAGGGCTCTCGCGCTCAGTTTTCGTGTATAGAATTTCGAAAAAACATCGGTGCAAATTATAAGTCTGTATCATGATGTCTGGTGTTTTCGTGTTTGGTTTGTTTTTATTTTGTTTCATTTTGCGAGTTGGTTATTAGATGCTGCTCCAGCCAGCCAGAGAATCCCCCGCCGCCCCGCCCTCTCCTCTCTGCGCCACAAGCATCAGGCGCACCTCGCAAACGGAGGGCGCCCTTACTCCCAGCAAATGGGCGATAGAAAACCGATCGGTGCTCATGCCATCCCCATACTGCGCTGGCATGACATCGGGGCAGCATCAGTACGAGCATTTTTTTTTTTTTTTTTTGCCGATGCCCGTGATGCCGCCCCCACCACGATGCCGCCCCGGGCAACCGCCCGTGTCGCCCGTATCTAAAACCGCTACTGGTCATGATTGCAGCTTCCAGATGATATATGCATGTGACCTGACTGAAGCACATCCAACATCTGTTCAGCGTCGGCACAGGGGCCAGATCAAAGCTGGTTTTTGCAGGGAGCTTTGCCTTTCATGTTGTAGAATGTGGAGACAAATTAATTTGGATTAAAAAATGTTAATGAATAAGTTGAGCCATACGGCAGCATGGGTGCCGCTAAATGGGGGGAAAACAGTGTTACTGGAAGACTGCTGTACTGGCTGAGCTGTCACGCAGGCTGATGCCATTGAGTGCATGCATTCATTTCACAGTGTACAGTGGGTACTCCATCTTCATATGAATAAATTAATTTACTTTGATATCTGATGCGTATATTAGCATGCATATGTGAGCAGACAAATGAATGTGGAGTGATCTGTCATTGGCTTGTGTAATTGATGAGAGCAGAGAGATGAATAGACACCTGTAAGCGCCACTGGCAGCAGAGCAGACGGCTTTCTGTGACAGCTAGCCTCATGTTATTTCATGGCACATTCACTGAATTACTGATAAAGGATCAACTTATCCTTCTCAGCTACAAGACTCAGGGAACTAATTTTCCTGAGCAAGTGGCTCCTGCTTTAACTGGCGAACTGCCTCATTCAGATGTTGGGGATTTGTAATTTTTTTAAAAAGAGAGGAGTAATTACAGCTCAGTTTCATTTGGCATCCTGCTCTGAAGGTTGGAAAGGTCACAACTCAAAAAAAAAACATGCTCAGGGCTGTGGGGGGCTCCTCTGGGAGACTGCTTGTCTGATTGGTGGCATTTGGTAGTGTTGTCTGTCTAGAATAATCGGATCTCGGCGTGGACACGAGTCTAACATCATCCTAATATGCCCTCAAGCCTTCAGTTGATAACAGCGTAGCTCTAACTGTCTGTTAATGCAGTGCTTCTCTGACTTGTCTTGTTTCAAAGACGGCATCATTAACAGCCTTTTTCTTTTCCTTTCTTCTGTCATGACATCTTGATGAACAGCCCAAATCCAACTAAAGCCATGGAGAAAACGGATAAAGGAAAATCTCATAAAAAGGTAATTTTCTATCAGCCACTGAAATGTGACCCAGTGGGGAGGGATCATTCGTGTCCGCCTAAAACTCATGCATCTTCCACATGAACAAATCCCACTCCATTGTCTAACTGTTTGCATATTAATAATAGTACTTTGTATTACAGTGTGTAACTTAACCCGATGCTGTAGATTTAAGGACTGTAGATACTGTTTCATTGTAATGAATCTTCATTATTCTGGAAAAAAGTTGCTTTTTAAGAAAAGCCCAAGTTTGTATCCTTGAGGTGCAGCACTTTTACTGAGATGTGAAAGAAAATGAGTCACAATTTTTTAGCACTTCTTCTGCTGCTTTGCATAACATCAAGGGCCAGCTGTCTGTCCTTGAGCTTTAATGTATGTTATTCCCTTAGGTCAAGACACCAAAGATGGAGAATGTTGAATCATCCAGCAGCATCAGGTAGGGTAAAAGTCCTGCTGCCAGCACTGGATTACTGTTGAAATGGTGAGATAATAATCTCACTAAGCTTTGGTGTAACTGTGCCGGAGTTTCCCTTTTTTTTTTTTTTTTTTCTTCTCCCTCCCGAGGTGATGGAAATTAATTCTTGTGTTTTGATGTTCAGGGTCCCTGGACAGAAGCATTCTCATTTTCCACAGTGTTATGTTGTCTTTCAGAAAATTAATTTTACTGTGCACTGAAGACAAATATCTTTGGCTTGTCTGCAGTGAAATAAATGAGACTGCGTGGTTTGAGTAGTTGGATGCTCAGCGGGGTGTTGCCAGGATGGCAGGCTGTGGCCGAAGGCCCGCTGTGTCAAATCTGTTTCACAGCAGTGTTTCCATAGAGTTGTTAATGGATTATTTCCCAGATGTGGATTTAGCCCAACCCAATGTTCTGAGTGACATTTCAAAGGAGATGTCATATGGAAAAAACGTTTTGTGAAATTCTGGCTTTTAATGTTTCCCTTTAGGGTTTTTTTTTTCTCCCCCCACAAAGGCTCAGGTGGTAACTATGCTAGTTGAGTGGGTTTCGTGCAGAGAGCAAAGTTAAGGCCTTGCAGCAGAGTTGGTGAAGAAACATAAGGCTATTAGAACCACAGACCGTAAATGTCAGCGCACACAGTGACCCAACCTCCTTTTTATAGGTTTTTATGGATTTTGCTCAGTGGTGCAGTATACCACAAAAATATAACCGTTTCTACTAGCGTGACTTTTTTTTTCCTTTCATTGAGCAGTTGAGCTGAACATCTTGACCTCGGTACTCTTACATTTGCAAAGTTTGACTAAAAAGAGAACAGAACGACAGATAAAGCATTTTCCTTTCAACATCTTTTTCTAAAGTGAGCATATTACATGTTACATTAAAAATCCCTCACTTTCTCCATAAAGCCTTACACAGAGTGAACCTTCAGTAACTAATCTATTCAGCTGGGCTGTATTGGGTTCAAATTCTTCTCTTCATACTATGAAATAAACTGCTGACGTCTACTTCTGTAATGTCTGATTAAAGACGTGATGGACCATAAAGGTCAGTAATGACACATAAAGGTGTCTTGTTGTCTACAGCGTGTCCAACAACTGAAACTTTACTGTAGAAATTAGCTTTGCAAATATGCCTAAAGTGTTCCCATGTTCTGATTTACAGTGGTCCCTCGCTTTTTCCTGTAATTTTGCGTGCTTTGTGTCCTGTGTCCTGATTGGCTGTAGACCACTGTCAATCAATCTCGTGCCGCGGTCCTGTCCAGTACAGAATGTGTTCAGCTTGTCAAATTTACATAAATCTTCGATCGCCAGCAGTGTGACTCTGTGCTGTACTGTATGTTTGTAAGTTTTCTCCCCAACAAGCACAACCATGTCGATGAAACGTTTTGCACTGTCAAAGGCAACTGCGGGTGCGTTTGGTTTCATTCTATAATACTGGACTTTTTTTCTACGAAGGTTTGAACTTTGAGTTTAAACAAGAGAGAAAAGAGTGAAAATGTTCATGCCTGTCTGAGAAAAGTGTATAAAGTGTGTAGTGACGGGTTTTACAGCCTTAAAACATCTATAATAATTGTAAAAAAAAAAAAAAAAAAAGTTGGCTACTTCGTGGATTTCACCTATCGCGGGTTATTTTTGGAACGTGACTCCTGCGATAAACGAGGGGCCGTTGTATATCAAAGTAGCTACAATAACACAACTTATCATAGTAAGACTCGCTAATACTAATGATGATAATTATTGGTTGTGTTCTATTTCAGTGTTTCTGAAACTCACAACAGTGTGATAGGTTGTCAGACACAGAGTCCACTTTTCTGTCACATGTTGAGAGCTGTGTGTACTCGGCATTCCCACAGTCCAAAGACGTTAGGTTGGGTTAATTGGTGATTCTATATTTGTTTTATTCTGTGGGGTATACTGTTACTTTTTTCTAATTGTATTGTAAAACAGATATCTTTGTTTTTATGCCTGAGTTCCTACAGTATTGGGTGCAATGACCGGATGGAGTCATAGACCTGGAACCGCAGGAAAGGCTCATTACCTTCAATCTGAAACCATCAGGGTCCTGCTGTAGCAGAAAGAACATTATCCTGATAAATGCACAGTGAATAGTTGCCACTATAGTGCCTTGTAATTTGGATCAGTAAGCCAATTTGGCAATTATGTGCTACGCTGCTTTACATTTTCCACATTTTGTTCTTTTCCAGAATGTTGTGGGAGGAAAAGGAGAGAACTAATTTTTATTAGCAGCATTGACTGTAATTTGTTGATTTCTTAATTTGGGCCATTTCTCTACCCATCAAATCTTCACTCTGCAGGAAAATCCAGGCTTGCACTTGTGTAATTACTCTTTTTTTTCTCTTCTTTTTAAAATTTCTAAACGCTGTCATTATGTCATTATCATTACTGTCGATAATTTTACTCAATTACCACAATTATGCTTGATTTCTTATGGTCAGTGAGTCATCACGGTGTGCTTAAAGATTTTTTTTTCTCTGCCAAACTGGAGGGCAGCAGTGAAAAATAAGCCATCAAGCTTTTATTTTGCATGTTATTAACTTTTTAAAGTAGTTGATACAAAACCATCTACTCAAGTGAGATTAAATGTGAAGAAAATATAGAACACTTGATAAGATTTCAGAAATATGTTAGTCTAAGTCTTAAAAAACTGAAATAAGGTCCGAAGTAGGTCAAAAAAAATTAAAACTAAAAATTGTGAATTAAATTTTGAAGGCTTGCTGTTAAGTTACACAAGACTAGAGCTGCACTTTGGAATGAGTATTTTAATAATTATGCTAATATGTCAGCAGAAATGCGTAACTGTGATGCTACAGAGTGGATACATTTGTAGCTAAAAACTGTTCATTTTGTCGTTCAGTGAATCTGTGAAACAGGAACCACAGGATGACGCTTTTACAGCAACGAAGAAAGGAGTGAAAAGGAAAAGAATTAAAGATGACCCCAAAGAGGGCACCAGTGATTCTGCTAATTCACCTACGTAAGTCTGACCAGGTCTAGAAAAAATCCTTGTCATCGGCTTTTCTTCATGTAGAATCACTTTTACTGAAAACTGCTGCAGAAAAATGTACCTTTCATGAGTAATTCACTTAGTTTTTTGTCTGAGTGCATGTTTGTATGTAAGCCCTTCGTTTCTTTCATTCCCATGTTGCCTGCAGCCTAAAGAAGAAGAAAAAGCAACGTCATCTCGAAGAAGAAGGTGATGGAGTGGCTCAGACAAAGACGTCAAAGAAGAGAACACAAAAGGTAAACTTCTGTCTCCATCAGGGGTAATCTTGCACTTACAACAAGTTCAACACTAGAAACATGGTTCATGGTGAGTTTTTTTCTCTCTTCTGCACAGATGGTAAAGAAGGAGGAAGAAGAGCAGGCAGTGTCAAAAAAAATTAAGAAGACAAAGGAGGAGATTGAAGAAGCAAGACAGCTGAAGATCAAAAAGAAGGAGGAGGAGGAGCAGAATCGCTGGAGATGGTTGGGGAGTGCTCTTTTCATCTGGACACTCTTCCCACCCACACATACAAAGACAAAGTGCAATTTTAACCTTCGCTGATGCATCTGTACTTTTTTTTTATCGTTTTGGTTTTTGTCAGGTGGGAGGAAGAGAAGTATGAAGATGGGATGAAATGGAAGTTCTTGGAACACAAAGGACCCTACTTTCCCCCTGAGTACCAGCCTCTACCTGACAATGTTCACTTCTACTATAATGGTCAGTTGAGTGTATAAGAGTATGATTGAAACAAGGGTGACGGGGTACAGGAGCTCTATTTTTGTTGAGACAGTGTTAAATGATTTTAGACGTTAGATGCACTTCAGTGTACGCTTCTCTGCTTCTATACAGCGCAGTCAGACATTACCTGCACGATTGCATCATTTACTGATACGTCCACCTCAGTCTAAAAGCCAGAATCAGTTCATGTACAAGAACGCATTGTGTAGCTCTAATTTATGGAGAGCTTTACAGTTGCCCTAGAAAAATTATGAATAAATAATTATACAAGAATTTCATTTTATGTCAATAATATACGTCATGTTTGTATGTATTCCTAATCTAGGATTACCAGTTATGTATCAAATCAATAAAATGTGAGAGTGAGTTTAATTTTAGGCAGAAGAAAGGTTCAGTGTCGATTCGAGAGGCTGTGATGGATAGCTTGTTAATGTTGTTTCTTCAGAAGCTTTTTAAAAGATTTATTAAACTATCTTTTATCAAACCTTCATGAGTGTCCTTCCAGAGCCAAGGCCAAAGCTCATCCTCTTTAGTTAAAGTGCTGCTCTGGTCACAGCTTAGTGACTGAAGATGCACCGAAACATCATCAGTTGCTTTTGGAAAAAAATTATGAAACGTTAAATTGCAGTTATGAAATGTATTCATGCAGTCCTGTGAAAAACTAAATAAATACTTTTAATAATACTTTTTCCCACATATTTTATTGAAATTTTCTTTATACAATACAGATATTTAAACCCCTCTCATTCACACACCCAGACTGCAGACCTGCATGCAACAAGATCATGTGTAGAAATGAACACGGCTCTCACACTGATACAAAAAAGAAATCCCTCCCTCCTCATGAATCACCTCCACTCCCTGTGATATCCATGTATGGCTTCCAGATACTCACAAAGTCCCGTTGTTTGCCCATGGCAATGTATGAATCTGCGATTTCCTTCTTCCAGAGTCCCATGGAGGGTGCATCCATACTTGTCCAGCATAGTGCAGTGGCTCCTCAGGCTTGAAGCAGTCCATAGTCCAGTGATTTAGTCTGCTTTATCGGTTGCTTAAATCCTGTTGGGTATATTCTAAGTACACAGTTTACCCTTTAAGGGGATTTTAACCTTAAACACTTCAGACAAACACTTGGTGACATCTTTCCAGAATTCCTGAATTTTAGGACATTCCCATAGACAATGGAGAAGAGTTGCTTTTTCTGCTAAGCATTTTGTACAAATGTCCAGAATGTCATTGGACATATGATGGAGCCTGACGGGTGTTGTATAGGTTCTTATGAGCCATTTATATTTCAGAAGTTTAAAGCGTGTGTTTGTTTGTTCAGGTTATACTTTATAAAGTCGCTTCAGCTCATTGGGCATAAAGGTGCAGCCACACAGTTTCACTCGGGATGAGGGCTGAACTTTGACTGTAATTGTAAGACAATCTTGTGAATGCTGGCGTACACACATCCTGACTTTGTTTGCTCACACAGAAGACCTACCCGCACACTATTGGGCCTTTAGGATTCAAGACGTGTTTCATGCTGAATACTGATTGATGGCAGTAATTGTTTTTGCTTTGTTTAGCAGTCCAGCTGCAAACGGGGTCCTACGGGGACTTGGTTTGATCTGTTAATTCCTGCACGTGCATGTTTTTAAAGGTTGGTCCTACCAGTGGACTTGAATGTAGATCTCTGTCCTTGCCTCTAATCCTACCTCCCTATATCCACGGGCTAGTCTGACAGCCTGGAGGAGCTAAGGTGGGTGGCACTGGGTGGTGGATCTTCAGAGGACCCCGAGCTCCCAAAGGCTTGTGTTCTTGACTAGTACGGCTCGATAAACGTATAGTTCTGACAATAAGGCTTGGTTGGTTTAATGCTGTTAAAAATGATCTCAGTGTAAATGATTCTGCTTGTGTGCAGGTAAAACGGTAAAGCTGAGCCTGGCGGCAGAAGAGGTGGCGGTGTTCTTTGCCCAGATGCTGGACCATGAGTACACCACCAAGGTGGTGTTCCGTGAGAATTTCTTTAAAGATTGGAGAAAGGTAAAGCCAAATGCATCGTGGAAGTTGGTGTAAGTTGCCTTTAGGTGTGATTATGCGTTTAAAATGTGCTGCAATAGACCTGCGACCTGTCCGGGGTGTAGTTCACCGATCGCTGCAAAGCCAGCCGGGGTTGGTGTCACCACATCTGCAAACTTTGTTTTCATGTAACAGTTTTGCAAAAGTTGCATACGCTCCAGCCTTTTGTTAGAGTGTGAGTGCATCGTAAATAGATTGTATTTGTGTAAATACAGGATGAGTGTGACTGGTACATGCTCGCTGGTGTCTGTCAGGGTGTCCTCTGCATGGAAAAAACACCGTGCCAAGCCCCTAGGCATATCATGCAGAATTAATTTTGCGCTGCTTAGTGCTCAATGCACTTGAAAATACGATTTATGTGAAGGCATTGATATGCTAATCCAGACAACTAGCTCTCCTGCATATGAACAAATCCAATTAAACTGTTTTATTATAGCCGGAAAAAACTCTCCTCGCTCCACTGCCCTCAGTGCCCGCCCACTGTCGGGTGTCATTCATGCTTAGACACGCAGACTGACTGCCTGTCCACGCTGTCAGTGTTTCTGGAGGTGTGTGTGCTTATGTGTAGGTCTCTATTTGCATCTCATCTTCTATGACAGTAGATAACAAAACTGGGCTGCATCAGTTTGATGGATGAGAGTCATTTCCTTTATTCCTAAAGTTTGTGCCCATGATGGATGCTTTGTGTGTGTGTGTGTGTGTGTGTGTGAGAGAGAAATATTTAACCATTTTGAGTGTATTTCAAATTATGGTCAGTATTTTTGTGTAACTATTACTGCACCATTTATAAAAAGCACCTCTGTGGCAGTAAGTGACAACTTATTAATAGGCTTGATCATTAATTATTATTAGCAATATGTCATGAAATACAGATTCCCTACAGCTAGACAGCACATTGAAAGCCACTGATGATATTTCAGCATCACAACAGCTTGGAGATGCAGCTGAAACAGAGTTGCTCTGCCCTGTTAGTCACCTCTGATTTGACCTCTGGTGACCCCTTGTGAAACAACTTTTGGCAATTAAAGTTGAAACTCAGCTGCTCCGCCTGACGTGTCAGGATTCTTCATTTAGCCTGCTTAGCAGTGACCTTACAGTGTTCACACTCATAGCTATTGTAGTTCTGGGAGTGTTGTTAAAAGTGCTAAATACTGGAAAGCTGTAACTGGGACGTCTTCTTATGTTTTTGTGATACACAACTGCAAAACTGCAGCTTTGAGTGTCCCCACTTTTTAAATGGCTTGTTAGGAGGAAGCTGTGCGTACTCTGGCCTTTTATGACAGCTCCAGTTGGGGTTTTTTCGACTCTCTGCTTTGCCTCCGTAAAAATGAGGAATTAAAGGAAAGGTCACTGATCTGTTTGAATCCTTCTCATCTAGTTTTTTTTTGTTTTTAATGATGCATTATTGTGTTAATTTGTTATGAAGAGACAAAGGTGATGCACTCTGTTTTCATAGCTGGTCAGTAAATATAACAAAGCAATGCTCTGTACAGATAGTTTTTGGTTTCTTCCTTTTTTGAAGTTTCATCAACGTCTGCTGGGTGTAACTTTAAACTCTTAAGAGCTTCTTCTGCTTACTTTATCACAACACCGTCTTTGACCCCTTCCTGATTTCTTATTTTTTTTGCATATTTGTCACACTGACATGTTTCAGTTTTTATTAAAACTACATTTTAAACATAAAATGTAGCTTTTAAATTAGTTCCTCAAACTATCCTAACCTTCCTGGCCTAATGTGAGAAAGTTTCAGCCCCTTAAACCTAATAACACAGTTAATGATGATTTCATTTATTAAAGGCAGAAAAGCCCAAACCTAATCTGAAACTGCTTGTGGCACCGTTGGCAGCGAGAACTGCAATCAAGCGTCTAACTGTCAGTCTTTACATGTTGGTGTGGAGGAATTTTGGCTCTTTTTTGCAGAATTGTTTTAATTCAGCCACAGTGGAAGGTATTTGAGCACAAGTGCCTTTCTTACATCGTGCCTAACGTCCGGACTTTGACTAGGACACTTCAAAACATTCAGTATTTTATTTTTGAGCCGTTGCAGAGATGCACTTGCTGTTATGTTTCCAATCATTGTCCTGCTGCTGTGTCTTTGGATTGGGGCATGATGTGTCGCTTTTTATTTGTATATATTTTTAAACACGTGTGGCAGTAATCTGCTCTGGTCAGTGAGACGGAACTCAGGTTTCCAAAATTGTGGTTAACCAGATTTAACAGGTGGGTGTTCCTCTTCACAAGGAACAGGTGGGTTTGGATTATTTTTTTCCTGCTTTCATCAGTTAAATAATATAAAAAGTGCAGTTTTAATTGCTCAGATTATCTTTCTCTAATATTTGTTTGATCTGAAATGTGTGAGAAACACGAGAAATCAGAAATGGGGGCTGTTATAATTTTTACAGCAGTGTAATTGCTGTTTGCATCACTGGAGGCGAAGACACACGATCAGTTTCTGCAGTTATTCTATCATCACTTTAATTGGAACCATTTACATCATGTTATTTTTTTTCTGTAAATATAAAAATAAAGAATAATGCTCACTACAACTTCCAGATTTTTTTTGGTTAATCGCTTGTGTGCTCTTTTTGTTGCTGCTGATATTCTCAGACTTGAAATGAAACTGTATGCCTCAACACACTTTGTGCTTGTGTAGGAAATGACCCATGAGGAGAGGTCACTGATTCAAGATCTTGATAAGTGTGACTTTGGAGAGATCCATGCCATGCATAAAGCCAAGACAGAGGCCAGGAAAAATATGTCCAAGGAGGAGAAACAGGTAAAGCTCGGGTTCCTTTCTTTGTATTTGTATGCTGCTGTCTTCATAAGTCCAGAGGAGCGCCCTGTTCGTTTCTGAGGTAATGCGATCTGTATCTGAAATCTTTTTGTAGGCTTTGAAAGAGGCAAACCAGAAGATAGTGGATGAATACGGCTACTGTCTTCTGGACCACCACAAAGAACGCATTGGCAATTTTAAGATTGAGCCTCCAGGGTTATTCCGAGGTAGAGGCGAGCATCCCAAGCAAGGCATGCTGAAGAAGAGGATCCAACCAGAGGACGTCATCATCAACTGCAGCAAGTGAGAGTGTGATTGTGAAGTCAGTGTATAGTTGAATACAACTTTAGTTTCAGTCCTCTCCATGTGCCCTTGTTGCTCAATGCAGAACAGTGAAATTCTCACTCAAAGAAATGCAGTAAGTTTTTGATACACAAACTGTTTAAATGTGTAGAATCATAGGCTTGTTTTGTGTTTTTTGACAAAGCATGTTCAAATTAACATGTCATACTGTATTGCACTTGTTCTTGCTCTGGCAGAGACTCTCGTATCCCCGTACCACCTGCTGGGCACCACTGGAAGGAAGTTCGACACGATAACTCTGTGACATGGCTCGTCAGCTGGACTGAAAACATCCAGGGCTCAAATAAGTACATCATGCTTAATGCCAACTCAAAACTGAAGGTGAGCAATCTGTTGCATAACAGAGGGGAATGCAGATACATGTGGGTACAAAGAAACATGCTGTCAGATGCTGCAGACTTTGGATTATGTGTTCCGACTACTTTGGCAGCACAGTTCTCAAACTGGTTTTGGAAAAAAATATTATCTCAGATTATTAGAATATTAACTAAGATCAATTCATACATTTATAATACAGAAATGTCCAACTTCTGAAGCATGTGTTCAGTCATTGGTTGATGCTTCTTTACCATAAATTGAAGCTGCCTCCACCAGTGTGTGAATGTGAGAGTGAATGAATAGTAGAATTGTAAAGCGCTTTGAGGGCCCCGAAAAGCGCTATATAAATGCAATCCATTATTATTGTTGTTGTTATTATTATTATTATTATTATTATTATTATTATTATTATTATAATAAATGACTTCACTGTGTACTGCATGGAACCGGCTCCATGCAGTACCTGAAATATTGATTTCAGGTACTGATCTCTGATTTTTCTCAAGCTGTAAGTCAATCAGAAATGAAAAAAGGCTTGAATCATTTCACTTTACATGCAATGAACATTATTTTTTGAGATGCATTAGTCAAAGTGCTTCAGTTCTCATATTTTCCTAGCTCCTGTTATGCCATTTTAAATAGAAAAAAATAAAGTAAGTATAAAGATATTTTGCTGTGTTCACTGCTGTGGCGGGCAAACACTTAGCCACTGTCCTTCAAAGATAACTTGATAAATGTTGGAATTCATTATTCAGAACATTGAAGCTTTGTTTGATCTGTCACTAAACATCTCTCTATTCATTCTGCGGACTCCTTCAACCAACATTGTGAATGCTTGAATCACGCATTAAAAATATGAAATGTAACAGAAACATCCCGTTTCCAAAGGATTCACTTTATCTCTGCCCTTTAGAACAAAAAAGCAAAACAAAACTGACTGACAACATCACTGGAAAAGGAAAAAAGCAGAACTTCAAAACATCATTTTCATCATCACCAAAAACTGCATGTGCACCAAACGCTCTGTTTGATATAGAATATTTAAAGTGAAACTCCTAAGAACCTGTTTACAAGTCATGGGTAGAACTACATGTGAAATAAGTTGTGGCTTCAAAGTGAGTAGAACTGATAAGTTTCCTCATTTGAACTCGTTTGAGTCTGCAGACTGCAAGTTTGGGGGAAAAAATGAAAAAGAAGTTTGCGGAATTAGAGCTGCTCGTGCAACATCCTGGCTCCAGGCGAGAGGCTGGCTGCAAAATTAGCTAGACCAAACTGTTGTGCTGCAGAGTTGCGTAGTAGGTAAATCAAGAATCAAAACCTTACAGAAGGTTGCAGGGAATGCAAATAACATTATAACCCAGTTATAATAAAATAAAATAACTAATAAAATAATAAAATAAATAATTTGGATGGTTTGCATTTTGTCAGGTCTGCTCCAGATCTGCCAACTGACAAATGGTTGTTGGCCTGCCTCTGATATTATTCACAGAGCTGATTTAAATGAAACGTTAGCATAAACACAGCACAGATTTACAAACAAATCACAAACACTTTTACACATTATGTTGAGCTATAATGCATAAAATATATATATTCTTAAACAAAATTGGTGATCACTTTTCCACAGCATGTCTTTTATCCCATCTTCCTTCTTTCGCCCGCCCCTCCCTGAGCCGGAGGTTTCTTCCTGTTAAAAGGGAGTTTTTCCTTCCCACTGTCACCAAAGTGCTTGCTCATAGGGGGTCATATGATTGTTGGGTGTTTCTCTGTATGTATTATTGTAGGGTCTACCTTACAATATAAAGCGCCTTGAGGCGACTGTTGTTGTGATTTGGTGCTGTATAAATAACATTGAAATTGATATCAAATATGAGTAAACCTTTGTAACATGTTGTTATTCTGTGCTCTGTTTGCTCACTTATCTTCCTTTCCATCTTTCATGCCTAAAGGTTAAGTTATTCCACAGTTCTCCATGACAGTATCGGCACGTGTTGACTGATGGAGGGTTTAATTGTATGTAGATAGCAATAAATAACCAGAAGCAAACAGCAGACAAAGAGAATGTCGTCATCCTTGTCTTATAGTGGAAGACCCTGTGTTAGAGATTACCATATTAAACCTTTTGTTTCAGGGCTTTTAAAGGAAAACCACTTGTTTTTTCATCATTTTATTTTATAATTGTCATCACCTGTCACTTTTGCTTTGTGTTTATGTTTCATGTTTAGTCTTTTCCCTCTTCCTGCTTATCTTGCCTTCCTTTCTTTCAGGGAGAGAAGGATTGGGAGAAATATGAGGTTGCTCGGAAACTGAAATCACGTGTGGATGACATCCGTTACCAGTACCTCCAGGATCTGAAGTCCAAACAAATGGTTACACGCCAGAGAGCTGTGGCCCTGTACTTCATAGACAAGGTTTGGCTTACTCAAGAAAAACTGATATTACAAATTGTTACATGTTTGCATTAATTGTTACGTGTTCACACAGCAGAGCTAGAAAGAAAGTGCTAACTTTAATGCGTGAGCTTCTCTGATTTTTTTTTTTCCCCACACGGCCTCTGTCGTACGTTACACTGACATTGTACCGGGGAGCTTTGCTTGTGATGTTTGCATGAATGTTGAGAAAAAGTCAGGCTGCAGCGGCCGTGTAGATAGGCTGGAGCAAAGTGAAGATATTGGAAATCAATTCAGTATGTCTTGATTGCCTTTTCTGTTTTCTCACATAGTTAGATGAAAATCTTTTGCAAAGAAAATGGATTATATGTAGCCATTTTCTTCCAGAGACTTCAAGCTAATTATCTCAGTGTGTATGAAGTGAAATGATGGATTGAGTACGTGATTGCTTTTGGCTCATGCCAAAAACTATTTCAGTTGCCATTTTTGT
Organism: Oreochromis niloticus; assembly: GCF_001858045.2. Classification (NCBI taxonomy): domain Eukaryota; kingdom Metazoa; phylum Chordata; class Actinopteri; order Cichliformes; family Cichlidae; genus Oreochromis; species Oreochromis niloticus. The sequence goes on along the minus strand of NC_031972.2, from coordinate 62,412,731 downwards.
TTTATTCCGTTTGTCATGAAGGTCTTTTGATTAGTACGTGTATATATTTTAACGGTCGTCTGACTCGCATGTGTTCTGTGTACCTTGTGATGGAAAAGCTCAGTGTGTATTTCTGCATCTGTGCTAATCTCTGTATCCTCTGACCCAAAAAGCTGGCCCTGAGAGCTGGCAATGAGAAAGAGGAGGGAGAGACGGCGGACACGGTGGGTTGCTGCTCACTTCGTGTTGAGCACATCACTCTGCATGAGCAGCTGGATGGCAACGAATGTGTGGTGGAATTTGACTTCCTGGGTAAAGACTGCATTCGTTACTACAACAAGGTTCCTGTCATCAAAAAGGTAAAGAAAGAAATGACATGAACACGTTGGCACTTATATGGATGGATGTTAAACAGTGTTCTCATGGGTCCACAATGGTCAGCGTGACTGCTCAAAGATCACAAATGGAGGCAATTTTTAGCCTGGTTTCTCATTAAGATAATAATCATGTGAGCATCTTTGCATAAACCCATACTTGGAACACACACACGCGCCCACACAAGCTAATGTTGGCAGCTCTTCCCTCTTTGAAATCAGAGCAGCTACACTAATCTCATCATCAGAAAAAGGAGAAACAGGAGGGTATCTTTGTTGATTTGATTTTAAACTGGAACTTAATGTATCTTAGTTTATAACTTGTGTGTAGAGAATTTTGAATGGAGGAGAGACGGATGAGCCGCTTTACACACAGCAAACAAACCGTCTGAATGAATTACTGAGCTACAGACCCGAGCTAAAAAAGAGCCAGCTAGATGTTGTGACAGAGTACTGTTTTAGTACTTTATATGGTCACTAATTATGGTGCTTATGAGCGATATCGTTACCTTAACAAGTACATGCACTTGTTAAGTGCACCTGCAGCGATGATTATATTGATTACTGGCAATCAGAGGTGCAGTGCTATTTGTTTCAGTAGCTAACACCCTGGAAACTCTGGGTTTCTCCTCCAGAGAGAGTCAATTACTGGGGAAAGACTCGGGTTTTCTTCCCTCTGACCTCTGCTTCTGCTCCACCTGAACCAGCTGTTTTATTTCCTCATTCATAAAGTTGCTGTCAAACTGCATAGCAGAGCGAATTCATTTGTAGAAGTTTTTTAAAGACTTTAAAACCCCTGTTAGCTGTTAGTTCAATTTTATTCCTTTTCTTTTTTTGTGTGACTGCTTTTATAGTTTATCAGTACTCAATATAAGGACAGAGATCAGCTTAGAATAAACTTTGTAAGTTTCTAATTGTGTGACCGTGATGCAGCTAACGGCTAATTTCCCTGCACTGGATCAATGACCGTAATAAAGTTTCTCTGTAAAGTTGAAGGCACATCATAAAATCATACACTGATGTCACACAGACACAGAAATGACTGTAACTATTGGGATCCTGGAGATGATGAATAGTATATAGTTTTTGAGAAAAGTTGAGGATGAAATCACTTTAAAACAGAACTTGAGACATTTTAAAATCGCTATTCAAATACATGCTGCAGGAGGTCTGATTGTAATCTGATTACATTTTAATATTGAAATTTGTTCAGATTGAGACTTGGTCCTTAAATTACGTCAAACAACAAAATGTACAGTTTCTGAAAACTCAACATAGTTTCCACTGAAGCTTCTCTAAATCAAAACTGGATTAGCAAACTGTCCAGTCTGGAGTCCACATGCATGATTGTTCCAAAATGGGTAAAGATTACAAATTGAGACTGGATCACACCTGGATCCAGTCTGGCTCCGGCCATTTCCAAGTTTTATCCCGTCAGGATCCATTCATAGTGGCTTATTTAAAACGGCTCATCCTTCGTCCATGTCTAAAATCATTGACCAACGTGTAGATGGCTCGTTAAAAGCCTGGACACTTCTTTTTATTCAGTTAAATGTAAAATAGTCATTTTGAACTCTCACAGGCTCCCAGTGACAGAGTAAAAGTTCTCTGCTGTCTTACAGCCCTACCAATCATCTATCAATGACGTTTGCTATTACATGGTTAAATATTATTAAATATTAAGTGGTTATACTGGAAAACATCAAAGCAAGTCTGATTAAGATGTTTTTTTTCATCCAGTAATGACAAACAATAATGAAATCTTCTGTAAGAACTTGAGATTGTTACAGATCGTCAGTACATTAAAGTTTACTAAATAATGTTTGAAACTAAATTTTAAATGAACACAACCCTCAGCGCTGAGACATGTTCACATACTCCTGCTGGATTAAAGCGGAGGCTCTGCTCTTTATTTATCTGTTGCCATGGTGATTCATCACTGCCTTTCTCCACTCGTGCACACGCTCAGCTCAGTTCAGTTAACTGTGTATGTTCACTCTAACTCTGCTCAGCTGTTCAGGAACCAAAAACTATTACAGAGATTACAGATCTTAGTCACTCAGCTCGGTTTATTTTTAAACTCAGGTTGTTGAACATGTTTCCTGGAGCAGGGCCTGGAAAGCTGCAGTTGGTAAACAGTAACACTGTTTTGGAAAAGTCTTTACTAATGTAGTTCATGTAAGGCAAATCTGTCCTTTTGTCAGTAAGACAAGACATCAGCAAAAGCCACTAGTGTAGAGTACAGAGTCCAGTTTATATCATTATAATAATCAAGGTTTTGCCCTTTGGTTTTTGGCACAACTCACTGCGGAGAAGGTCACATATGTCGATGTGTGCAGAGCCCCAAGCACAGAGGGAACTGAGATTTGTCCGAGGGATGCAGTTGTAGATTGGATCGCTGTGTTGGTTTAATTTGTCAGCCTGGAAGAGTAGTTAGCCTTTGGTTCAGTCTGCAGCTCTCGGATCCAGAACCACAGCACGATGCTTACATAAAGTGCTGCTTCTGTCATTTAGACACTGCACTGATACGCGTGTAGTTCTGGGAAATAGATGGTATTGCAAGTTAGGCTTGTGGTATCATGTATTTACAGATAAAGGTGTATTCAAACTATTTATTATTGTGCACACATACAAATGCTTTGTTTTCAGAGGGAAAATAGAAACTGAAGGCAGCAAAAGCAGAAAAGCTGTACTTCTGCTCCTAGTTCAAAACACTTGGTGTTACATTTGCTATAATGTAGCTTAATAGGATCTGTCAGCAAACTCGGCCTCATTTCTAAATGTCACCTCACATGACTATAAGTTAATTTTTTTGAGCTTTGTTGATGATAAATCAAAAAGCTTACTTTCTAAGTCATCAGAGAGCTGTTTTACAATGTAGTGACAAGAAACCTGCTCAGACTTTGCCCACTGTTTTTGCTTTAGAATAGAATAGAATAGAATAAAGTTCACTGTCCCGACATGTAACAGGCAACTTTTGTGAGAGACCACTGTAGTAAAATAACTGAAACTCACTTCTGATTGAGTTAAAAAAGGTTCATCGTATTTAGTCGCAAACGATTGCAACATTAGTCTCGATGTTTGTTTGCTGGATGTTAGTGCAGAGAATTGAGGGGCTACCTCAGACTTGCAGGACCTCGTCGTGTCTGCATCTGATGCACTAAATGATAATGCAGACTTAATGAGCAGGTTAGCAAATATCACAACAGAAGAACAAAATGTGACTGAAAACTTCACAAAAAAAAGTAGTCTACAGTCTGTCAAACAGCTGTCTCGTGTGGATGTGTGTGTCTGTGCGTGCACACACATGTGCATATATGCATATGTAAATTTTCAACTCCTCCTCTGGTGTCAGCCAATGCTATCATCTGTTGCAGAGATGGGAAAAGAAATGTTAGCACCTGACAGCCAAAGTGTTTTGTTTCTTGGCAGAACGTATAATTATTCAAATGAGTGCATTCAAAAGCATCACATGAGCTAGAATTAATTAGTCCCTGCATATTTTAGCATCATCAATTCCACAGAAAATCAGTCGGATTGCTGCTAAATGTCACTAGGAATAAAATGGAACAAGAATGGAAGAGAGGAATGTCTAGTTCTAATATCTGGAGATATCCCAACACATTGAATATAATACTGCTATCATATGTATTTCACTTATCCCATACATTTTGCATTGACAGTTTTTCTCATTATTTTTTGATTCATAGAAAAATGTACTGGAATAAATAACAACATCATTTTAAAGGGAAGTCCTGTATGTTATTTGTTAGCATCAGGCTGTCAGTGCGTGGCCACCACTGTATCAACTTGGACGACGGCCTGACTTTTTCAAATAACCCAGAGTGTGAGGACACATGTGGATGCATAAATACAGACACATCTACATCTCATGCCCAAAGCATCGGTGCTTTGCTTTTTATATTTGCAGCTCGTCTTTCAAAGGAAACAAAATTGACACACAAATCAGCCGGTGAATATGTCAGCGTGTTTTATAAGGCAACACATCTGTGGCTCGTAATTGGTGTCTTGCATATTTTAGTAGTTTATTTGGGGAAAGGATGCATCTGTGAAACCCACAGAGTCACTTGAAATGTCAGATGTAATTGTGCCAGTTTTAATCCTCTGGCTTTGAGATGGACGAACAAAGCGAGGCTCAGAACGTGCCCCACAGTTGCACTCTGATGTGGATGTGTCTGTGTAGTTTTGTGTCTGTTTGCGCCTTTTAAAATTTCATCAGTTTTTTTCAGCCAAAATCGACCAATGAAACATAAACCCAAGAAAAATCTAGTGCAGCTCCTGTGCAGATGTATTAAAAGTTATTATTTCTATCTGTATATGTTGATGTTTACCTGCATCTCTTTTCAGGTGTTTAAGAATCTTAAACTTTTTCTGGAGAATAAACAGCCCGGAGACGAACTCTTTGACCGCCTAAATGTGAGTCTGTCTCAGCATGCATCTCCTCTAACATGTCGCACCTTTTATATGATCATTATTAATAATGTGTCACAACACAGACGATTTTGGGAGCTTTTGTTTTGTTCACGTTTTCAGCTGCTACACAAATTTTGGTGTCAAAAGCAAACAGTTGGTTTGATTTGAGTACGAGGTTGTTTAAAAAGGGTGAGGAAAAAACCCTGAGGTGTGTAATATTTGAAGAAAAGATGGTGGAAGCAAAATAGAATTACACTTTTTATATTTTCTAGGGACAGAAAGCTGCAGTGAGGGGAAAAGTAGGGACTAAATTGTGAGGTGTAAGAGATGAGATTGAATGAGGATGAGCCGTTGGTGTGGAGAGATGAAAGGGCTAAAGTAAGGAAACGGGAGGTGCAGAGAAGGGCTCGAATATTGGAAGCAGGGGGGAGACTGAAAGCAGAAAGGGAGTTTCAAAAGGGAGAGGGGATGGACCCTGGCAGATAAAAATGAAACTGTGCGCGTGAAAGTCGAGAGTGAACATGTTGGGCGGATGAGTTTCCACACATCAAAATGTGGCATCCTGTGAACCTTTTCCTCTAGCTTCAGGCAGACAGCAAGGCCTCACAGAGTGCTCTGCTTGTACACATGGTGAGTTCAGCACTGGGGAATATTGGGCTTTCTCTAAAACTACCTCACTCATATGTTTGAGACAATAACCTATAATGTCCTGACTCTGTATCTGCAGCATCTACGACGACAGGACAGTGACCTTAGTTGGATTTTTGAAAAATACCTGACTTTGCGATATGTTCAGAGTAACAGTGTTGTATACATCATACAGAAGAAAATGCAGATTAAAATGTGGAAGATTAGAGAGCCAGTCACGTGTTTGGCATATTAAGACTGACAGGCAGGAGAAGGAAGTTGCAACACAGGACAGGAATGTGAGGAAGAGATGAGAAAGATGGAGCAATTGAAGGAGGGAGTACAGTGCTTCTGCTCTCTGTCCTCCCGTGTGTGTCAGGAAATGTCAGTGTCTGTTGGAAGTGGAATGGTAATGGCTGCAGAGGGCAGGCCTGATTGACACCTGGAAAGGCCAGGACACTGAGAGAGCAGAGGCAGAAGAGGTGTAGTAGTAGTAGATGAAGCGGTAGAAAAGTGCCAAATGGTCCAGTCGAGGGGTGGTTTAGTAGAGAGGGTGGATGATGGGTCGAAAAAAGGATGGGGAAGGTGGTGGGAGGGCAACTGGGAGAGGTGACAGGCAGGCAGCTGAGAAGAAAGGGAGAGTGGGGATGGAGGTGGGGGGGGGGGGGGGGGGGGGGGGGTTGAGGATGCTGGGATGAGACATAAATGGAGACCTGAGTGCTAAATGAGAAAGGCACAGATTCTGACATATACCCAAATTAGCTTGGCTCATAAGTTTGGTGTTCATTATTGCAACACTGATAATATCCTAACAGCACGAGTTTTCTTCCTCTATATAACACACAGCCTAAACAAAAGGGCAGAATAAGAGCATTGAAACTGCTGCATTTGTCGATTAAATGATGTATTCTCAAACACAGCCTCGCACACTCAGGAGTGCTGAGTTGTCAGCGTCCCCAAAACAAGCTAGTTAATGTTATGTAGTTCAGCTGCATGGCGAGGTAAAAGTGTTTGTTTTGAATGCCGCGGTAGACGGCTGAGTGAAAAGATTTCTATCGCAGAAATGGTGCAGATCGTGGTAACAACATGTACTTTTTTTGTGCCTTGGTTGATGCCTGCTGACACCATTTAAACTTGTTTTTATCTGCTTTTTCAATTTTAGAAAAGCAGAAAGTTTATTTTTCTACATCTGCTCTCAGCTACACAGACTGGAGGAAAGAAATCAGGAGACGAGGCTTATAAGTTAAACATCAGTGAAAGAGCGAAAACAAGCAATGAAATGAAAACATGATGAATTTCAAGAAGTGTGTGTGTGTGTGTGTGTGTGTGTGTGTGTGTGTGTGTGTTCCTGTCTAGCTATCTTTGTGAGGACCGAAATCTGCATTCTACTATACTTGTGAGAACCAGCAGTCACTTGTGAGGACACACAACCCGGTCCTCACATTTTTTGAAGGCATTTAAAGGCGTTTTTGAGGCTCAAAATGGGGTTTTAGTGTCAGGGTTACAATTAGGTTATGGTTAGGTTTAGGGTAAGGGGCTAGGGCAGGGGTCGGCAACCTGCGGCTCTTTAGTCCTTATACTGCGGCTCTGGGTGGTTTGGGAAAATCAATTATTAGTATTTAGTAGAGATGGACCGATCCGATATTACGTATCGGTATCGGTCCGATACTGACCTAAATTACTGGATCGGATATCGGAGGGAAATAAAAAATGTAATCCAATCCATTAAATATCAAAAAAGGACCTCAGAAAACTTGCGACATGGCGTAACTCAGCTCATAACCGTAGCACGTCGGAGCAGTGTGCGTCATGTGATTGAGCGGCTGTGTGTATTTGGAGCCTCGCTACCAAACCAGCATTTCATCTCCGAGGAAGTTATCCCAGAGAGAAGTAAAGCAAGTGTGTAAGTTCATCTCTGAATGTTTGTAAAGCGTTCCCATGTTAAGCTTAACAACCGATATATGGAGCGACTGCCTCTCTCTCTCCCTCTCCTGCTCCTACTTCAATCGTAAAACTGATCAATGATCAGCTGATCGGCTTTTCTGTTGCGAGTCCGTCTCTCTTGTTTGTTTTTGGCCCACTTTGCACCAGAAAGAGGAAACCAGCGGCTGAACAACAGCAGCACGTTTAAGCTTGATAAGCTGTTGTTAGAATGTATTTAATATTACTTTCTACACCAGGATCCTTTTCTACGTAGCTGACGGCTGGTAACTGTGCAGGGGCGGATCTAGCAAAGTTTAGCCAGGGGGGCCGATAGGGCATGAACAGGGAAAAGGGGGCACAAAGACGTACTTTCCTTTCTTATTCTCATTCAAAATGTCTCGCTTTTAATAAATAATTATCTGAATCTTACACCCAAAGTTTTAATCTGATGTAAAATGTATAGAAGTCCATTACTGTATATAGTAACTGTTAAGTCTAATATACCCTAGTAAGCTATAGTACTTTTTCCTTTGGGAAGGTACCATCTGTGCAGTCTGCAGTTCTGTAGAAGAAAGATGTTGAATCTATTTAATTATTCTTGAAAAATAATTTATTTCTGTGCATTTTTTTTTCACCCTGCATCAAATTAAAGTTGATTACATCGATTAAGCATCATGAGGTGGAGGGTGGGGGGTGGTTCCCTATTTTTTTTTTTTTTTTTTTTTTTTTTTTTTTTTTTTTTTTTGAGTTTGCAACCCTGTTAGTTAGGTTGCTTAATATTTCTGCTAAGTACTCTTTAAAATACCAGAATAGGGAGGATGGAGCAGGTTTAAGTTTATTAGATTGATCAGTGTTGCTGAACTATGAAATATTTTGGGTACACTCGCGGAAGCTGGTATACCCGCCAAAACGCCGTGCATTTATCGAGACTTTCAACCCCAGGTAGGCCAATTATGGATCTGGATCCACATTATGTCAGCAGCTGTTCTCCACCGTGAACTATGTTAAAAACAAACACCGCTCCCGCCTGACAGATGACAGCTTACAGTCCTGCGTAAAGATGAAAGCCCCGAATTGCAGACGCTGTGCGCAGAGGTTCGGGACCAGAAGTCTCATATCACGGCAGACCCGACGATGTTTGCATGAGCATGCTTTTCAGCATCTCTTTATTGAGCACTTTTCACACACGGTTGCTGTACGCATACAGCCGGCTGTAGCTTTTCAGCTCACAGCCCGACAACACAACAGCAGAGAGAGCACAGACTTTAAGGCGGCGAGGCGTGATTGCGGGTGCCGCTCAGGTGCGTCCGACTCCCCTGCAGCGGCACTGCAGACCACGCCCCGCCACACACATTAACCAGGTAAAATAAGTATTTATGCAGAATTTTGCAAATATCTATTTTTCATTTTTTTTGTAGCACAGTTATTTTTTTTCCAATTATTTTTTTTAAAATTCAGGTCAAGGCTCCGCTACGTTCCAAAAGCCCAAAGGCGATATAAGGGTGGCGGCTCACAACAGTTTTTCTTTGCTACATGGATCATTTAAGTTCAGCTTTTAAATTCATTTAAGAGACCTTCAACTGAATGTATTTCATTTTTGTTATATTTCTTTAAGACTTCAAAATGTGTTAATTACATAAATAAAATGTAATTTTATGGATGGATTTCATAAGCAGCACACCTTAGCTGTTCACAGAAAGCATAAAGGTAAAAAAACAATATATACAGTGTTATCTTCATTTTAGATGTCAAAAAGTATTTGTGGCTCCCAGAGTTTTCTTTTGCGTGGAAACCGGGTCCAAGTGGCTCTTTGGATATTAAAGGTTGCAGACCCCTGGGCTAGGGAAACCATTATGTCAATGAGGGTCCTCACTAAGATACTGTAGCTGAACGTGTGTGTGTGTGTGAGAGTGAGTAAAGTGCTCACATGTAATGTTCCTCGAATCATGCTAACATTCCTGCCATATTTTCACTGTGTTTCTTACTTTGTTAGATTTGTTCTCCGTGTTGATCTCTCTTAGCTTAATGGCACCAGACCATAGAAATTGCACCACCAGCTGTTTTTCTTGATGAACCTTTGAGATTTGCACAATGGTCGTGGGTCACAAAGCACATTCATTATTTCATTATTTGGAGATTTTGTTTAAAAGCTGCACATTTTGATGGATGACTAGCCGGTGAAAGAAGCTAGAGTCTCAAATAGGATAAAACATCCTGGGCAGATGAATTTAAATACTTTATTTCAGTATCTTTATAAATGTATTCACTTGTAGGAATCATTGTTAATTTTGTGAAGGGTGAAGCTTCTGAAGGAGACCAGGATGAGTGTTTGGGGTTTTGTCATTGGCCTACTCCCTATTATGATGCTGCTTTGTAGGGCGTGAGATTTCATGTATCTCTAAGCATTCAGTGTCGTGAATGTCTCAGTGAATAACATTTTAGAGAAAGATGAGGAGAGTTGATGCTCATCAATATGATTGCAGAATGTCTCGCTAAGGTGATTGTGGGTTTTATGAGCATGCACACGTACACACAGATAAACACACATATAGACAGACATTATGTTAAGGTCTGGATGTCTGATCTACTTTGAAATTGCAGGTATTTTCAGCTTCTCTGGAAGCCTCTTTACTGAACTCCACATCGTTCAGGTTAGCTGTAATAACTACATCTTACAGAAATGAATTAAATTACAACCAGCAGTGTGTTATAGTCCTTACGAGCTCCTTTATTCGGTACATTTTCCCTCCACTCTTTTGTATCATTTACCCATCTATAGGAACCTGTTTTGTTTTTTGGCCGAGAGACCGATGCACTCAAATTAGACCCAGTGAGAAATGAAAAGCACCTCATCATAGGCAGTGTAGAAAGGCAACAGTCAATATTTCCCTGGCATTAGTAGCCATCACAATAAATTGGATAGCAGTATGTTAATGAGAAAGACCAGTATGTTGCATCCTGTATTATAGATAGGAAATTAGAACTGTGGTAATGACGCATTTTAATAATGCCTTAGGAGACAACATGGATGACACACACATACACACACAAATTGTGCACACACACAGCGCACCATGCCGAGGGAGTTGGGGGTGTGAGAGGTATCGTACTCGCCCCATAGACTTGCAAACTCCTTCATTAGCATCGTAGCGCCAGAGTTAGGTAGCTCATTAGCAAGGCAGCCGCAGCAGCAGATGCTTCTATCTGCGTGCTCGTGCTCCAGCACATGCATGCACACGTACACTATATATATATATATATATATATATATATATATATATATATATATATATATATATATATATATATATATATATATATATACACACACACACACACACACACACACACACACACACACACACACACACACACACACACACACACACGGAAAAACACCCACTCAGCTTACAGTGATACAGGTCTGTGGCCCCAGTAGATCCTGATGATTAAACCAGCATCATTATTGTAGACTTTATCAGAATTACTTCTGCTTCACATCTGAATGCTTTCATCCATATTCAAAATGCATGTGACGCCTTCCTCATCAAGTCTATATTTGCACCTGAAACTGGCGTGTGTGCATGAGCATATGGTTTTTGTTTTTTGCTTTAACACCAGTGAGTGTCCTCTCACACTGTTAACTCTGTTTCATCTGTTTTGTAAAGACTGCTGTCATTTCTCAGCTGTTAATGGATATGTAAACTAACTATATACAACTTTAACTTGTTCTAACACCTACAGAAATGTCAGTGAGACGTAGTATTATGATCTGTTTTAATCTCCCTGATCTAATGGATGATGATAATGAAGTCAGAGATTCTATTTTGATTTATTTGTAAGGTGGAGATTCTTTGCCACCGCAGTGGCACATTACCACAGTGCCACCTAGTGGTAGATGGCATGTGTTGATTTAGTTGGACTAATGTGGTTTTCTTTCCTGTTTCTCGTTGCAGACCAACGTTCTGAACAAACATCTGAGTTCTCTAATGCCCGGTCTGACTGCAAAAGTCTTCAGGACATACAACGCCTCCATCACTCTGCAGCAGCAGCTTAAGGAGCTCACAAACAGTCAGTCACACCTGCTCGCTGCACTGTAACAGTCTAAATTGACTTTAAATGCTCTGCACCACACATGAGCATTTAAAGCAGTGGCTCGTGTTCCTCAGGTGCTGGTTCAGGGGGGTTAATAATGTAACTTGCCATCAGTTCAGCTCATTGTGTCACAGGGTCCAGTGAAAACACTGCGATGACCCTCTTTTATATTTAGCCGGCTTAGTTCAAGGTATCCTGATGTCGGTCAGGTTTCTCAGCTATGACAGGAGTACATTATCGCTAAACCCAGAGCCGTGCATCTCGTCCTCACTCTTATCAGAGTCCCATTGGCTGCCTCGGCCATGATTTTTTCCTTTCAGAGATAGAAGTGTCATACTCGTCTCATTTCTGGCTTGCCACTGAGAGCCAATACGCAGGCTGACATGCAGTGTTGTGTGAACCACGGGAGGAACAGATGAAGTTAATACACATGTGTATAAATGAAATAGGAGAATGTAATTATATGAATGTGACTTGAAGCTTGATATTTTGTCGCTGTGTGAGGTAATGGCATTAGGCGTGTCAGCGTGATTTTCTCTTTAATAGTTTCTGTGCATAATTCAGGTTTAATATCTGTTCTCACTTTTTTCCTTGTTTAAATACAAATTACTCTTTTTTTTTTCTTTTTTTTTTTTGTTCCTCCTCAGAGTCTGACAATGTGGCAGAGAAACTGCTGTCCTACAATCGAGCTAACAGAGCAGTTGCTATTCTGTGTAACCACCAGCGGGCGCCGCCAAAGACCTTTGAGCAATCCATGGCTAACCTTCAGGCCAAGGTAAGGGCAGCTTGATTTAAAGTTATTTGACAGTTTATATTTTATTGGACACCGTAATTTAAATTAGATTAGAAAGGTCAGCATTATACTTTTTGTATTCTTCTCATTGTTAATTGACTAAAGAACAGATGAGAATTCAAGTGACAGTGGATTCACAGCCTGTTCTGTCACATTTTGAATTTAAATGTGGTGCCTGTGTGAGAGCTTGTATCCATATGTGCTCCACCCAGATTGATGCCAGGAAGGAGCAGCTGGCCTTAGCCAAGACGGAGCTGAAACAAGCCAAGAAGGAGGCCAAGACGAAGGGGAATTCTGACCCAAAGTTGCAAGCGTGAGTGTCCAGTAGTGATGCGGCGCAGGACAAAAGAGAAAGCTTTAGCAACATTTTGTCCTGTCCATGCGTTGGAGTGAGGGCTACCACAAAGTAGCTTTAACCATTTTGGCAGATACCTGATATCTTTGTCCTGAACTTTTTTTTTTTTTTTTTTTTTAATACAACCAAAAAAAACACGAGCATGCAACTTTACAGGTGTGTAGCCGAGATCAAGATAAAGGGTTTAAAATGGTTGCTGTGCAATCCTCGGTGCACTGCTGGAGTTATGTCATTGTTTTTTCCTTTTTCTTGTGTGCCTCCCATTTTTAGAATATCATTCATTCATTCATTCGAATGACCCTTGGGCAGTGAATGGTTTCATGATATCTAAGTTTTTCATCACAGGGTAAATAGGATGGCGCTGAACAGCTTTGTATGCGTTTGCAATGACAACATCAGATTTGTTTTTCCCCCCCAGTAAAAATGGTGTTTGTTTTCAGGTCTTTTCTACTACTTTTAAATATTTACACAAACTCCTCTTTAATTGTTACACTGTGAAAGTGATACAAAAAGGTTCTTCCATCCACACATATCTGTACCAGTGATGACTGGCTCTTCTCTGTCAGGTTGGTGGAGCGGAAAAAGGCAGCAGTGAAGCGTTGTGAAGAGCAGCTGCTGAAGCTGGAGGTCCAGGCAACCGACAGAGAAGAGAACAAACAGATCGCTCTGGGTACCTCAAAGCTCAACTACTTAGACCCGCGGATATCCGTGGCCTGGTGAGTGAACACTACCAGCTGTTAAATATATAACACAAGATGTGTACTGATATTTTTCCCCCATAGACTCAGATATAATAGTTGGTTTGTTTCAACTTTACCATCTGTGTACCTCTTTCTAGGTGAAAAGATCTAAACCTGAATAAAAACTTTTAGGCTTATTTTTAATATTCTTCGCATCTATTCAGGTGTAAAAACATGGAGGTACCTATAGAGAAAATCTACAATAAAACCCAACGGGAGAAGTTTGCCTGGGCCATCGACATGACAGAGGCAGACTTTGAGTTCTAACCTAAAACTTATTCAAGTCTCAAAAGGTGACATAAACTGCAATTCAGAAACCACTCTGTTAATTTTACATACAGTACTTTAATACTGCATTTATTGTAGTTTCAAAGACTGCCCATGTTGTACTTATAACTGTGTTGTACGATCGAGCTGTGCTTTAATGTGCTTTTGTTTAGTGGTGTTTGTTTTTGTTCGACATTTTCTTTGGAAAAACTGCTGTTATTTACTGTTTGTATGTTTTTGTTTGCATTAATCTGAATAAAGGTTCCCATCAGGCAGTAACAGGCCAAAGAAGCTGTCACGAGTTCTTAAACACCACTTTTGGGGAAGTGTTGTTTCAAATGCATAATTCTGCTGGTGTCAGTTTGCATTAAAGATGGTTTGTATAAGACTGATGGCCAGTCTGACCAATTCATTCTAAACACAGTGCTTTAAAATGAACAATGGGAAACGCTGATTAGAATGCAAATAAAAAGGCAGTAACTTAAAAATCCTTTAAACCCCATATTTAATTAAAATGGTACAAAGACAACAGATTTTGCTTTTTGGAAAAAATAAATAAAAATATATGCATGCGCTGATTTTTATTTAAGGGCAGCAATACATTTAAACAAACTTTAATGACAGGTGTTTTCCAGCGTGTTGCGTCACCTCTGCTTGAACTGATGAGACTAAATGTTGTAGTTTTTAATGTAAAAGTTGCATTTTCCAGTTCATAGTACACTAAAGTTTTCAGTAGATAATTTCATCTGTGGATGTGATGACAAAGTGTTTAATGACAAGAAGTGCTTCTGAGCCCAGTGACATCCACTGAAGATTCTTCTTTTTGTGCCGTGTCACTCCATATATCTGAATATTATGCGCTGTACATGATGGGCTCACATGCTTATTTGCCTGTATCATTTTCCTTATTAATTCTAAAACACTTGGTGTCCCTGTGGTGCTCATGATGAAATTTCAACATGCAGGGTTTAAACGATTCCTGTTCATTTTTATTATTTACATTTTACAAACTGTCCTAACCTAAGAGGTTGATTATAATTTCATTACATTATAAACAATATAGATTTAAAAACCATGCAACACTGAGACGTTCCACATAATTTGCATCTGAAAATACGACTCTGGTTTAAAAAAAAAAAAAAAAAAAAAGACCTACAGAAAAATGCAGAGCACCGCGGAGTTGGCTGTATTGTTAAAAATTCTGTCAGCACCAGAGGGGTATGCTACGGAGAACATTCAACACAGGCAGGCTTTCTTTGCTTTAGCTGACTTGACAAAACCTAAAACTCCAGTCAGAGATGGCAAACATCACATCGGTTAGCAACCTTCAAGTCTGGCTTTCTGCTTTCAGCTCAGTGCGCGATCGTGTAAAAAGGTGTTTCATGCATCAGGACTCTTTGTTCCACACAAAATGATCCAAGTGCCATCTACTCCAATCTGAGATGTTATCAGATGGTGTAAAAATTGGATTTGGTGCATAAAGTGGTAAACATTAGAATTTATTATGTTATTGCCGAGTGTGATTTTGGGGCTGTCACCTCAGAAATAGTTCTGAGTCTTTTAGACTGGATACATTAAATGTGCCTGATGCACAGGAGATGCACAAATCACTTTCATTTGTCAGCAGGTTGATGTGAAATGAATTTCACATTAGTACTCTTTGTGTGGGGTCTGTATGCTGGTAGCTGCAGTTGTACTAAATCAGGGGTGTCCAACTCCAGCCTCATGGGCCGGTGTCCTACAGGTTTTAGATCTCACCATTGGTCAACACACTTGAACCAAATGATTAGTTCATTATCAGGCCTCTGGAGACCTTCAGATGCTGAGGAGGTCATTCAGCCATTTAAATCAGCTGTTTTGGATCAAGGACACATCTAAAACCTGCAGGACACCGGCCCTCGAGGCCTGGAGTTTGACACCGCTGTACTAAATAGTTGGGATAGGCTCCAGTCTCCCCCACACACACATCTGAACTGGATAAACAGGAAAGAGATGGAATGAAGTGTAACATTTCTACTTTTTTTTTTTTTTTTTTGCTTCACTTAAATAAACATGCACATACATAAGTCATCGTCAGGGGATTACATTTAGTGGTTCCACTAAAGTGCAGCTTAACAACTTGGGACATATAAAACTTATTCCCCCAACATGTGTATATATCACACTTTTTAAAAATGCTATGAATAAAAGAAAAAACTCTGAAAATATGGATTTTTTTTTTTTTTACTGAAACTCTGAACATAACCTGCTGCCGAGCGGCTTATGGCTTCCGGTTAAGTGACCATAGTGACTTAGGTTAAAAGAGCCACTTGTCTTAAAGTCAGTTTTCATAACAGAAAACTGACTTTAAGCTTGACAGACTCCAATAACTCACTAATCTCACTTCATAGTGCACTCCTCTTTTCAAATATTGACCATACATGACAAACAGCTGTGTATTAAATAGCTTTAATAGAAGACTATCAGGATTGGAATGCATCCCACACAATGGTTGTAACAGTGCTCATTGTGAAACACTGCTAGCTTTAGAGATTCGCTGCACCATGTTGGTGCGGACATTGGATTGGAGGTTCTACTAACCTGTTAGCCTGCAAGTTTTAGTCCTCACCAGAGGCTAGGGCAAAACCATCACTGTCTGCTTTCGTGTCAAGGACTTCAATTACTGATATACATGTATATGAAAATAACCTCCAGGTTAGTACGCTAAATCTGCAATCCTGCACATGAGCACTTGAGGTGCTGAAGGGCATGTCACACTATTCTAGCTTACAAGTAACGTTCAAATTTTCAAGTCATTACATAACCGTTTCACAATATATAAAAAAGCATTTCACATAACGACACACCAAATCAATATTAGTCATTTTCAGAATGGAAAGTCTGCTGCTCCTGAATACAGGACCGACTTCACACCTTGTGATTTAGGAACCTGTGGGACAGATGTAAAAAAACATTCGCTATTAAAGCTTACATTCAACATATATTTACAGGAAAACTGACAAAGCTAGACATGTCGACTACTTTATTACCTTCATTATGATCCTTGACCCTCTTTAGCTTTTTCTGGTGTTGCCTCGATCTCCTCAACACCAGCCTGGGTCATCAGGTCAGCAATGTTTTTTTCCAAGTCATCAATACGTGTGCTCATTTCATCAAGTGGAGAATTAGTTAAGGCAGGTAATTACAACTGGAAATCACAAAGTCAGCTAACACGGAACAAATGATCCAGCCTACAATTATTAACTTTGATGCATATAATCAATACAACTGATGTTTAGCATTTTAGGTGATTATTAGGATATTCCTTCCAATGATCTGGTCTGACATGGTCTGGAACTTGTCCTGCATCTGTTGCAGCAGAGTCTGAACCTGTGGAGGGGAAAAGAGCAGAAATTGTGAAACTGGAGCCACTTAATAGTTAAAGTTTATGGAGATATAAAGTGAAGTCATAACACTGTCAGATACAAACACTTTCAAGCATATGGTCTGTGAATCAAAGCGTTAACAATGGTGAATTTGTTTCTATGCCAACAACTTAAAAGCTTGACTATGGATCTTTGATTTACTGTAACACCTGCTGCACTGTACACCTGCAGCAACCCCCCACCCCAATTCTGCATCTCCTTCTCATAAGAGCCAAGCTTTAATCCTCATCTTCTGTATATGTGAGTACGACTGTAGGAAACTAGGAAATGCATAACAACAAATGACTCAAACTAGCGGAGGTGGTTTTTAAACGTTTGCGAGGTTTACTTAAACTAAACGTCTCTCGCTGACCCCCATCTCTATGGCAACACTCAAACACTGCCTACGCAGGCTTTGTCGTATAGGAAACACTAAAAGGATCATTAAAATACAATTTGTACATTTTAAGGTCTATGTGTGAAACTGCGCGATATTCAGTAGTCAGACACTGACAAGGGAAACCTACTATATATAAGTGCCAGGTGAATAAGAATAGAAAATGTACTGCAAGTAACTTTTACATAATTCTGTGCAGTTTATTCGTTGAAATTTGGTGATGTCATTTACATGACCGGTTGACCATTACATAACATTCTGGAGCTAAAGTCTGGGATTGTGGTTTGGATACAACAAGCTCAATACACACAGCCTTTGAATCTAGAGTTTTACACACCAAACAAAATCAGCGAAACACCGCATAACTGCTAAAATTTTCTAGCTCAGATAGCTTGCTATCGTTAGCATTGTTATTGGCTTTGCTAGCTAAGGCTAAGCTACTGTGGCTAAAGCTAGCTTGCCTCGCGATCACGACTCACCACATTGGTAAGGTCCTGCACCGATTTGGGGTCCGTCTCAGCCATGTTGTGATGTAAATGATTATCAGCGCCTAAACAGCACAAAAATTCAAACCGCTATCTAGCGACTGTTTTGCTATCAACTCGAAGTAAGCAATCTCGCACAACACCCACAGCACAGTCAGCTGTTCCAAAGCACAGAGAATCTCGCGAGAGCTGCTCCAATGTACAGCGAGTTTTGAATGGGCAGTACAGGGTTGTAGATTTTATTTACCCCACGTAGCCTCACGAAACTCCTGACATGCAGATATTTGTTCAGTGCAGTAGTCTGCGTCATTTAGGCGTCCGGGTCATAGAAACATGCACACAAAAGCCTTTGTTAAATCTGTATTAACTAAAACAAAAGATAGAAGTCTATGTATCCGTGCGAGTGCATGTGCGCCTGCCTGCGCGCGCACGTTTCTCCTCATCTGAACGAGTTGGGATTTGAAAGTTGGAGCTGCCGGGGAGCCCGGTGTGTTTTGACGCCGCAGAAGTCGTGTGCGGGTTTTGTTTATGTTACAAACGGGCGGAAAGTGAATGAAGAGGCTTGGTAAGTAAAGCTTGAAGTTTTGAGTTAACTCCTAAATTAGGGAACTTAAACGGGTATAAAATCCTTATAAGGGGCGATACAGAATCAGCCCCATTGCGCACTGTGCGCGTTGTGAGCTCGCTATACTGTTATAGAAAACGGTAGATTTTCTCAAGTGATTTAAATGTTGCCCTTAAAAGTTCTTATTTACACAGGCTTATGCGAAACCTTCATCTGTTTATAACAATGTAACCACACGCTGCGAATGCTGGGCCTGTGTGTCTTGTTACTCTGAGGCTGGCACAGTAGCCTAAAATTGATGTCTGGAAGTTCAGGCATGTTAGCCCAACCCAAAGAAGCTATGCTTTGCTTATGTAACAAAGCTTGTTGTGTTATCAGATGTAGTCCATCACATTTGGGCTGCTCTCGTGTGATGGTTAACTTCCACAGCAGGCAGAGGGAAGTAGCTGGAGACGCCTTGGATTGTTAAATTTCCTGAATAATATTTAACTTTGGAAAACACATAGAAACCTTTTTATGGAATGTGTTAAAGGTCAGCTGCAGGTTTTTATTCACTTTGCATTGTTAATCATCACATCTTTCAAATGCTTTCTGCAATGTTGGTGTTTTTACAGCCGTTATGTCCTTATTACAAATAAATTACCTCTGATGAATAATCAGGCTGTACATAGGGTATTCCACTCATTGCATCTGCTGTTGCGTTGAGGAGAAAAGGTTAATAGCAGCAGTCTTACAAGAAGAGAACCTGTTGGTGAGGTTTTTGTGTTATCACGACAAAAGTATGTTGACCCAGTGCTGACTGGATTTCCAGGCTTGACTGATTCGTCAGCTGAGCCTGGCCACCAATCAAAAGAGCGCATTCATGCTAGCTCTTTTTAAGGTTTGATAATGAAAATATTAGACAGTGATTACTCAACAGGAAAGAACAGGAACACAAAAGTACCCACAAGAATGATGCCACTGCTCACTGTTTTTCAGCATGTGTAGGTCATGGTTTTATGTACACAACATACATTTGTTTGTTTTTTTACTGAGGAACAACAATAGGGAACTGTAGTTTTAGGGAACTATATGAAATCAAATTTACTGAAATGTATTGTAACACTGTTTGGGGGAAAAGGGAACTACTTTGACCATTTGTAATAAAGTATCATGCCAAGTAGTCACAGTAGTCATTTTGCATTGTTAATAATAATATTAATTTGAAGATTTAATTTAAGAATACATTTTGAATTACAGGACCAAGTTGTTATGAAGACAGCCTGGTAACAGAATATGTTTAACTGAACATTTAAGATAAAAAGAAAAGCTGGTGTATGCAGTTTGACAGAAGTTGGTGCAGATATGCATTTTGACTTGTTATCTAAACAGTATGGTGGATGTTACTGACACATCCCATATTGGTCACCTTAGTAACGCCCCTAGCTTCACCAGCCGGTGACTGTTTAACCTCTCCTGGCAGTCCATGTCCTCTGTTGCTGTACATTCCCAGACCTTTGACTCCCGCTTGTGATCCCTGTTCTGATATGTGGCCACTATAAAAGACAATAAGTTTAAATAATAATAAAGTAGTTTGCTTGTTACTTGTCTGTACTCTATATATTTATGTAATGAATTAAAGTACAGTATACTATTTTCAGATAGTCATGGGTCCATTTATTCTGCAGCTGTTGGGAAACCTGAATAAGAATTGACATTTTCTTTACTGCACCTCTGTTTGGAATCACTACTATGCCTGCCTGTAACAGCAGAGCTTGCCTAAGATGTGTTATTGAATGATTTTGATTGATGGAAATGGATGTAAAACAAGAAGAAAAATAAGATAACTGCCAGCATTTAGAAGTTGTATTTGGACAATAATGAGCCTTTTGTACTTTTTAAAAAAAATATAAAAATATAAACAGTTAACAGCTGTTTTGACTAATGGACCAGCAAATATGTGAAACTGTAACAGACTATGCAACAATGACATAATTATTCCAGTTGTCTACTTCAACATTATGTTCTGCATAAAGAAGTTTAAAAGCAATATGTATGCCTGCATTGTATGTGTGCATTGATAGGCCAGTATCAGCTGACTGAGATCATTTTGGCCCTAATATGAAGGCATATTGCTTCATGTTTTCTGTAAGTTTGGCTGTTTTGATTGTCGTGCATGGGCTACTCTCCTCTAACTGATTTTGTGCTGGAAATAAAAATGAAAATTGTGATGTGTGATATAAGAATGTGGCATTTAATTGCACTCGGGCAATGTTAATCTCTGGTTAGTGACTCTGAGCGCCTCATAATGCCCATTAATGATAATGCTGCTGACCTCCCATTACTTTGACTCTCTGACAGTGGCCTGCTGTCTGTCAGATCTCCTACTTCTACTCATCCACCTCCTGAACACTCGTAATATTCCCTTGCTGTGATGGATGCAGAGGTGGTTCTCCAGGAGGAGGACATGGAGGGCTCGTGGACGCTGCTCTCCTGGTTGGCATCATTTGTAATGGTGTTTGGGGGAGCCCTGCCTTATGTGCCGCAATATCAGGAGATCCAGAAAAGCAGCAACACTGAGGGATTCTCCACCAGAGTCTGTCTGGTGCTGCTCATAGCTAACATCTTGCGTATATTTTTCTGGTAAGAAAGTATTTGTTCTGTACTCATAATTTTTATCCTTTTGCTTTCCTCTTTTATTCCTTTTAAAGGTGCTAACCTGTCATGTCGGCCTTGAGGCTCTGTATTTAAATACAGCTGATCCTACCGGACTATGTACTGTTCTATAAGAGCTCTGTATCTAAAGTCCTGATTGATTTTGGTTGGGTTGGTCTTGTTCTTGCAGGATAGGGAAGCAGTTTGAGCTGACCCTGCTGCTTCAGAGTGTGGTGATGATTCTCACCATGTTTGCCATGCTCCACCTTTGTTGCACTGTGCAAAACACCAACAGAGTCAGCACCAAGCAGCATCACCTTTCAGGTAACCAATACTTTAGGTCATACAATCACTGTCATAAGCAGTTACAGTTACAGCAAGTGACGCATCCAACATTCAATGCTTCCCTGTGTCAGCAGTTTTAGGCGAGAACTGATTCAACTCCTGCTTCTTTCCAAAAGAGGGAGCTAGTGGAAAAGCTAACATTGCAAGATTGCTGTTCTCAAAACACCTTACCTATGAGAGCTACTTTTTTATATTCCGACTTGTCCTCTGTATATTGAATTCTTCTTTTCAGTTTCCACTGTGATGAATACACAAACATACTGTACACAGTAAAGCTTGAAATATCATAAAAATATCACGTTAAAGAATGTGTAAGAAGTGCAAAGCAAGACAGAGACCATCCACCATAACTGCAAACCCTTCTTTAACCTTATGGCATAACCTGATGTGCACCTCCCTCAAAATGTAACTACATGTCATGTTCATGCAGCCTGCAACTAGTTATTAATTTATCAATAATCATTGTTTCAATGTAAAAAATGGAAACTAATATAAGGACTTGCAAATGTCAGCAAATTTCTGGAGTGAGATTGCTGAAATTATCAAAATGGATGTGAAGGAATGCACAAAGCACTTTATTTGTTTCTATTTGCTGGGACTGCATATAAAGTAAGGTAAGGTTTGATTTAAGGTGCACAGGCAGCAGAGGTCTGCAGAATGTCGGCCCATCCCACACTGTGAATTACAGGATATCTCTTCTTAGAGTGTGTGTGCACGAAGTATAAGAAATGTGATGGAAACACAAGCATGTGAATGTGTTTCTTAGGAGGCTGTGGATGACATATTGGTACAGAGTGAGAGCGGATGATGTGAGCTAAGATTAAGCGCACCAATATCAGTGTCTCCTCTGAATTGTGTGTGTGTGTGTGAGATGCCAAGACGGGGAACCCAACCAAGATTATTTACAGGGTCTATTTTTATAGGCTGCTGTCTTTTATAGGTAATTGTGTTTTTTACAGACGCTCTGCATGATTGCCTTTGCAAATACTCTGACAGAAATTCAATCTAAGTGCAGTTTTTCTTTTTTTGTTTTATTAGACAACGGAGTAAAACTGAATAATGGAATCTTGTAATACTCTGATCATGCAGAGCACAATGTGTTATTAAAGACATAAATCATGATAACTGATTTTAGGTTGATGGATATGAAACAGGGAGAATATTTCTTTGTAAAGACGAGCAGAAAGCATGTCTGTTTGTTAGGCTGTCAGTGGCAAATCCCTCTAAGTGAGTTTTGATTGAGGAACTACAGACTGAGTGTGTGTGTGTGTGTGTGTGTGTGTGTGTGTGTGTGTGTGTGTTTAGACAGGAGAGTAATGA
Source organism: Oreochromis niloticus (assembly GCF_001858045.2). NCBI lineage: Eukaryota > Metazoa > Chordata > Actinopteri > Cichliformes > Cichlidae > Oreochromis > Oreochromis niloticus. The sequence goes on along the minus strand of NC_031972.2, from coordinate 62,389,994 downwards.
TCGTCTTTATGTTAGACATCTGTGCTTCTCTTGCCTTTACAAAGAACTGATCTATTACTCATCAGCAGCCCCCCCTCTGTTCATATTATTTCAGCCAAACAGTTTTTGTGGTGAATAAAATAGTTTATTGTAAGTGGAGGAGGATCGTCTGATTTTTGTGAAGGTGAATTTCCATATAGGCTGTTTGTGTCTGCCCGCGAGCCACTGAAGTGTAATCTGTGTTAATCAGAGAAACCAGAGCGATTGATTTAAAGTGATCTTCATTTTTTAATCACGCTATCAGCTAAAACACATCATGAACACTCTTTCACATTAAGCCACCCTCTCTCCCTTAAGGGCAGGTCTGAGGTCCGGTTGCGATGGGGGATGGTGGGGTCAGGACAAGAATAGACCAGAACAGCTCTTCTCCCCAGCTGCCTGCTCTTCCTTCCACGTTTCTTGTGCAAAGTCTTTCCAACAGATCAGGGTCATCTCTATGTAAAATAGTTACTTCTAACCATGATGCATGTTGGTGTGGGTTCCAAATATGTAGCTATTTTTATGGCTCCTTCATTTCCTATCATTTCTTAGCTCCTCGCCCAGAAGTCCTGACTGCTCTTTATTTTTTTCTTCTTTGGTTTCTTTTTTTCACACCTTCCTCCACTGTTCTGCTACTCTCCCCTCTCCTCCTCCTGTCGGTCCTTCTGTTGCAGTTTCAAGGGCTCCCACTTCTTTTCCTTAACTTCTACTTTTATGAACAGATATCTGAGACTGGCAGAGTCCATGCTGAGGTCATCTCTGATCCACTTGCTTTAATGCCAACTTCTGTCATCTGCCTACTAACCTCATTTTCCACTGCCTCAAAGCACACTCGAGCAAAACATAACCTGACTGACTGAGGCGAAACAGAGAACTGCGCGTCTCCTGTGAGTGTCATTCTCCCACAGTTTAAAAAAAAAAGTGTTGAAATTTCAAGATTAAAATTTTGCAGCGCTAAAAGTTTTTTTTTCTTTTCTGTTGGCTATGCCAACACATTGTTGTAGTGTTCCTAAGTACATTAACTTATAGAGAAATGTTTCTTTTTTTTTTTACATTACTCTTATTACAATATTACATAGTCCAGTGTATTACTTACCTTTTTACGCTTTATAGAAATTAATTTATAAACTGCTCATTGCATTATTTTTTGCATTACTCCTCAGCATCACATAGGAAGCACTGCCACTTAATTGCCTATATAATATGAAACTTTCCATCTACATATATATAGATATCCTGACATCGAAGACTTATCAATGATCTCCTTTCAGTATTTAGTTCTTATCACAAAGCTGAAAACAGCTGGTGAAAGAGCACTGGACAGCTGCTTTGTGCGTTAGCACGCTACCATTGAAGCTGGATGGTGAGATTTGATATCATGTCATAGCACCAGGAGATGGTTTTGGTTTTTCTTCTGGATTTCACATCCTTGTGTCCAAAAAAATAGCATAATGTGCTTCTCTCCACCCCTGAAAACCTGCAGACCACTGTGCCATTTGGGCTATGGTTCACTAATGATGTTTTACTCGGAGCTGACTCTGGTCTTCTCAGCATTCCTGTCCTTCCCGAGTTCAGCCACGATCTCTCACTCAGTCCTTCTAAACAGACTTTCCTCTCTTGGCATCTCCGACACACCCTTAGCCTGGTTCCGATCATATCTCCCTGACCGCTTCCAGTTTTTCAGCTCAAATCATTCCTCTCTCGTCTATCCCGGTCACTTCTGGTGTACCCCAAGGTTCAGTCTTAGGCCCTCTTCTCTTCATAACATACATCCTCCTTCTTGGTACCATTTTCCATAAACTCGATCTTCACTTTCACTGTTTTGCTGATGACACCCAGTTAAATCTCTCCTGCAGGCCTGATTCCTCCCTCCCAACTTCTTCTCTTATGGAATGTTTATCAGAATTAAAATCCTGGTTCGGCTCTAATTTTCTTAAGCTCAATGAGGATAAAACTGAAATCCTTCTTATCAGCACTAAATCCAACCAACTGAAGGCAAATCATTTCACTCTCACTGTTGTTAACTCCACAGTTTTCCCTTCACCTCAGGTTAAGAGCCTTGGTGTCATCCTAGACAGCTCACTGTCCTATAAATCTCACATCAGCGATCCCACCTGTTCTGCCTATTTCCATCTATGCAACATTAACCGATTACGTCCTTCTCTTTCCACGCAGTCTGGATCCATTCTTCTTCATAGTCTCAATACCTCCCGCATTGACAATTAACAAATTTCCCACGTGTGGGACTAATAAAGCTTATCTTATCTTATCTTATCTTATTTCTCTCCTGCATGGTTTCCCCCCAAAATCCCTCCATAAGCTTCAACTGGTTCAAAACTCCACTCTCTGCATTATTACCAGAACCCCCTCCTACCAGCACATCACCTGTCATGTGATTACTGAATTAAGGAAAGTACCACTGTTTATGAGAATCACATTTAGGCGTCTCCAAATAGGTTTGAAACGGGTGACTGGGAGTTCCTTTTTGTGTTTTCGTCACTAAGATGTGGTTAATGGTAAAAATTTGTAAATGTTTTTTCCTCAAAGGGTAGGTGTAAAGCCATTGTTGCCCGGTAACAGTGCCGCCTCCTTTTGTATTGTATACGTGAAAACAGGTAATTGTATAAAGTTGTTGCCAGAATGGCACGACAAAGAGAAATGTCAGTCAGATGAGTAAGCAATGAGCTCGCTTCTTTCTTCTTTCAAGGACGAGCTTGTTGTGCAATTTTTATGCCCACACTTTGATATTTTCACTCCTGCTTTGTTATAAACAACCAAAGAGTGCCAGTAACTACATCATGGCATGTGAAAAAGGAAGTGCTGTTTTTGGCTTTATGCACAAACTGTAGCACAGTCTGGAAGTTTCTTCAAACTATCTCGCCAGGAGTGCTCAGACTTTAGATGTGAAGCCAAGCTAAGAGATAACAAACACAACTACACAGCCTGGATCTTCTCGTCAGGTCACCTTCATTATTATTTATTATTTTTGTACTAGATGTGTAAGGTGTGTGTGTGTGTGTGTGTGTGTGTGTTGCATCCTGTATAGTAGCTCTTTCTGTCTCCTTAATCCATTGATGATGCAGTGATATCAGGATGAAAAGTCAGCAGAAAACAGAATCTGTTTTTAGTCTGCATCAGCATTGTTAGTGTGCCCATTTTGATGCCTTCTGCATAATCGTTCATAGAGGTGAAACGTCATATATTTGTGGTCAAAATGTGTTCTTCAGTCTTTGTCATAGTCTCCGCCTGTGCTCACTCAGAGTTATGACTTTGCAAAGTCTTCAGTACCTGCCCCAGGGTGCCACATTAGCAGTCCTGGCCTTATAATTCAGGGGTTTGAAGCCAGATAGAGAAGTAAGGGGTCTGAATATATTCAAAGACACATGTGACCTCAGGCTAAGTGTCTGATTGGTGCAGTGAATGTAGACAGTAACTCTGAGTATGTGAAAGCAGAGAATTCTGGGGCTAGAAAAAAACTTCATTTAAAACAAGTCAAGAATATCTAATCAAGTGTAATTACTGAGCTACTCTGAGGTCACTGAAAGTGGAACACCATAAAAGCTGAACAACATCCTCCTCTGTTGGCTGAAATGGGTAAAGCACACCTGCGTCATGTTAACACAACGTCGTACTCACAGCTCAAGTTTGTGTGAAGAAAGTGTGTTTGAAAGTTAGCAACAGTTACTGTTTAACATTGTGTTTGTGGAAGCCATTGAGACCTTACCTCACTATAAACAGAAGAGTCGGGGCTCTTGATAACTAGTGCTGACCCTGTGCTCATCCCTAAAAGCGTTATCACTCAAGACAGTGGAAGCGTGATAGGAATTGTTCAAGTGCTCACGAATCACCGTCTACAATGTGATAAAATCAACTGCTACTCTGTGCTTTATTTGCCCTGCTGTTCTCTGTTGCCTCATAAATTCAGATCATAGCTGCCAGATACAGCCACGGTTCTTTGAAACAATACTGCTAACTTGATTTTAGAATGTAACAATTTCAATCAATTAATAGATAAAAATTAGACATGACACCCACAAGTGAAGGAAGCTGAATATTTGACTTATTTTTGAATTTCTACATCACAGTTATGGTTGTATTGTACTTGATGAAATTGCTCATGTTAACATACTAATATTAATTCAAGTACAACTTTAACATATACTCATAGTTTCATACAGTCTTACAGCTCAGCTTTTGCTGACATAGTCACAAAGGTGTTAATGAATCCACAGTTAATGAGACTGATGCACTGTTATCTCTCTAATAAATGAAGTGTGTGTGTCTTTGTTGTTTTCTAGCATCTGTTCCTCAGGTCTGCTGTAGAGCTGGGTGGGTGTATATTTCTGACTCCTCGAGGAAGCGCACTGTTGAATTTAAATAGTTTGGAGCGGTCCTTGTATTTTAGCCAAAAGCTGTTATCCTGTCACAGCAGTTGGACACAGGTCAGACTTACTGTACTAGTAAGTCTGTGTAGCGTCAGCTTGTTGTACACTGTCTGTATCCAAAGCTCTTCTAATCTTCGTCTCATGTCTCTGCTACATATCCAGCTCACACTGTGCAGCTCTTTTTCTGAACTATATGCAGATTTGTCACTTGATGTGAAGTCGCTGTGGATGCTATCTTTAGTTATTATCAGCTGTCCAACAACTGAATCACTGTGGTGGTTATCTCAAAGAAAGAAGTTCTGTTTGATATCGGGAGTAAGCTTGAATAGTTTTTTAAAGTGACATCAGACCTTTGATTTGATTTGATTTTTTTTAACTAGCCACACATATAGCCAAGGTAAAAGTACCAATGTTTTATGTATCAGGACATAATGATAAATCACGTAGTCCTTAGTGTGTCGTAAAATAATTTCAATAAAAACCCAAATGAACAACATTTGAAAACTAAGGCTAAATGCAGAAGCAGCATGGGAAAGTTAAGCTTATAGAACCACCTTTAGCAGTGATAAGTTGTTTATTTTAAATCTACATTTTAGAGTAAAATGTCAATCATATATATTTAATCTCTGTAGTATTCTCGATAGAGCTAATTCTTCTATTTTGTAACTTTGTAAAATATTGTATTATTTAATTGAGTTCAGTCTGTTGGAGCAACTGTAACCACATAATTTCCTTAGAGATTAATAAAGTATTCTGTATGACTTCAACAGTCTCTCACATTGTTGTGGAGGTGTTTTGGCCCACTTTCCTTTACAAACTTGCTTTAGTTTATTGAAGTTTGCAGGTATTCATTTATAAATCGCCAGTGTTAACGTCTGGCACAGCATTTTAATACGTTTGAAGTCTGGACTTTGACCGGGTCATTGCAACTCCTTGATTATTTTCTCTTTCAGCCAATCTGTTGTAGATTTGATGCTGTGCTTGGTTTCACCAACCTGTCGCTTGACGGCTAAAGCTCGGCCCATTTTGGTGTGCAGAGGAGTTCAGCGTCAGCTCTGCAAAGTGCCCAGGTCCTGTGTGGCTGCCAAACAAACCCAAATCATCACCCCTCCACCACTGCTGTGTTTGACAGTTGGTGTGAGGTGTTTGTGCTAATATGCTGTGTTTAGTTTTCATCCAACATGGCTCCGTACATCATGGCCATATATCTTCACTTTGCCACTTTATCAGTGTTTGTCCAAAGGACATTGTGTTTTTTTCCGGTGGAATTTTACAAGCGTTCACCCCGCTGCCTCGTTCTTTTTAGAACAAAAAGACTTCTCCTGACAACCCTTTCCAACAAGCCGTACACATTTAGGTTTTTTCTAATTGTGCTTTCATGAACTTTTAATTTTTACATGCTAACTGAGACCTGTAGAGTCTGCAGCTCTTTTTCTTTTGCAGTTTCTCTGAGCATTGCATGTTCTGTCCTAGGGGTGAAATTGCTGCGATGTTCACTCCCAAGAAGACTGGGAACTGTTTTCCACCTGTGAATAATCTTTCTGACTGTAGAATGATGGACTGGAAATTGGTTGGAAATTGACTTGCAATCCTTCCCACACTGTTCCGCAGCAACAATAGCTCATGTGAGATCACTGCTGATGTCTTTCCTCCTCGGCATTGTGTTAACACAGCCGGAACGCTCCGGACCACCAAATTGCAAAAACATCTGGTTTTAAAAAAGGTGCTCACACTTGCTCAGGATCAGTTAATCATTAGCAAGCACGTTCTGTTAACAGCAGTTGGATGTTACTTAACATCTTAATTGTTATAGAAACAGACACTGATTCTATATTTTGCCATAATTAATAATAATAAAAATGGTAATAATAACACAGCCTAGTATGTCTTGTGTTGTTGCAGTTACCTCACTGTAAAACCTGCTACAGACCAATTTTCAGTTTGGTTTTCTAATGTACTGATATGTGAAATCCTGGATTTGAAAGAATGCATACTTTATTTATTTACCATGACTGTAGACACGTGTATGGTGGGCTCAATGTTAGCCTGTGCATGAGATTCATCTAGATAAATTAGAGATTCTGGATACCTGTTCAAGAGCAGTGTAACTGAATTATTGCAGGTGAAAGTTGGCAGCCCTATTCCTCCTGCAGTGACTTCTGTCCACTGTTCTCTGGTGTAAACCCTCAACTTGTTGTCATTATCATATTGAGAAAGTATCCTTTTTTTTTTCAGATAAAAACTGTGTTGTCTCAAGACTAAATACTACTGTGTACTGTCTTTATTTTCCTATGTTTATTTTTATTTATCTATTAGGGCACACAAGCTGAACAAAAAGACACCGTCCAACGATGGACTCTGTGTTTCGTTCAGTATTAAAGGTGCTTCATATAATGTGCAGAACAAATAACCTGCAATTTCAGGCTCTGCCCAACATACCACAACAGTAACACATCCACAGAGCAGTGAAAACTCCGCTGCTCACGCACATCTGCATCACTGCAGTGGGACAAATCAGGTGTAACAAGCATTGACCGAGATTATGTGCAACCTAAATTGAATTTACATATCCTGCAACAGAAAAAAAGTGTTTTGCTCACTTTCAAAGTGATGTATTTTTAATTAAAGCCCCGATAACAGCAGAGTTTTATTAGCAAGTCAAATGAAGTCAGCTAGGTGAGAGGTGTTTTATTAGCAGCCAGGCATACTGTATTACTCCAACAGGATAGATAAAAAATGCAAATAAAATGAGGGGGGTGTTTGCAGTGATAATTTTTGTTCCCGGAAGCTCAAAGGAAAGTAGCAATGAGAAAACATTTTTGAGACGAGAGATAAGTGTTATAATTAGCTTCTGGATTTGATAAGGCTGTTTTTCACAAACACTGTTTTACCTGGTTTTTTTATTCATTTATTTTTATATATTGCATTTGCAGTAGGACCAGTAGGTTTTTGGTTGGTAATAAAACCAGAACAGTGACGACTCTTCCTTTGGTCTCATGGAGCAGGCGACGGTTCATCCCTCAGGGGCAGTTTGTTCCCAATCATACAGATTGCATTTTTCAAAGTTTATGGGCTTATTAGATTTGTACCATGTAACACATGAACCTAGCAGGACCAGTACAGGCTTTTTCACATGTGCACATAAGAAAGTCTTTGATAATGTGGCTCTTTCAGATCAGTGGTCCGATATGGATCATGGTGGCTGTTAGATTTGTATTGTTGATTGTCATTTATGCTTAGAAATATCTACTTATATATGCTTAGAGTTTTATAATCGATTGTGTAGTGATAGGAGGTTTGATCCTTAATAGTCTGTAACAACTCTGTGTAGCACGAAGAGGGGAGTGTGTTCACTCCTCTTCAGAGTGTTCTGGCATAGATCACACACCTCCTAGGAGAGGTCGTATGTTCTCTTGCTGATATATGGTATAGCAAACATACGTATATCTGTTTGAGTGTAAGAGCCTTTTGTTCAGATGTACCGCTAGACTCCTGGCACCAGCTTTGGGGAGTCTTCCTGGGGTTACATCTTGACCCCACACACACACACACACACACACACACACACACACACACACACACACACACAGGGTATTCTTTGTTCACATGCATACCTATATAAGATGTCATATGTTAATGAACCTATGCATATTCATGTAACCACAATAAAAGGAGTGCTATGGGGAACCTGGCTGAGAGTCTGACGGAGGCCAAGCGGGTGGAACGACACTTGGCTCCAGGCAGGCCTCCTCATGCATGAGTACTACAAAGAACTTTGCCTGCTTGTGTCTTGTTTTTGCTGTGTAGCAAATTGTCCTGAATGTTCCAGTGAATAGGTTTATGCTACAAACCTATCAGTGGCACTGTCAGGAATAATCATGCATTCATGTGGCTTTGGATGATTCCATTTACAATATTGGCAAATTGTCTGTGACAGTATGAAGTTTTTTCATGCTCTGAAATAAAACTCGAGGGTTTGTTCACCACTCAGGACCTAATTTTTTCCACAATACAATACAATACAGTTTTATTTATATAGCACATTTAAAAACCCGAAGGCACACCAAAGTGCTTCACAGTAATACGGAGAAACAACATAAATCAATAACAGGGTACAGATCGGGCACTAGCACAGACAGAATGGAGGCACTAATAGAACAGAAGAGTTAAATAAAATAGGTATCAAACCTCAATAAAGAGGGAAGGTCAGATCTCGAATACAAAATATCCATTAAGAAGACAAAACTTTTTCTGATTATTTCGACACCCATGTAAAACTTTTCAGGTGTAAAAGGCAAAAAATGTTTTTGTAGCTCTTTTATACTCCAGTTGTACGCACGCATTAGCCTGGTATTGGGTCGAATTATCAACTCGTCTGACGCGGCATCCACTCGGAATTTCTTCAGAAGAGAGAATTTGGTTCTTCTAAACCAACATGTCTGCCCAAATTCAACTTTCTTTTCAGTCCATAGCTGTGGCTCAGTGTAAAGTTTACAGCAGCTTGCCAGCTGGTTTGATTCTGCCCATGCAGCAGCTCCATCAGTCTTCTTTAAGAGATGTTTTCTGAAACTTGCATCAAGTTTAAATCAGAATGCACTTTTTAATTGAACTACCTGATGCCCTGCAGGGCTTCGCTAACAGAAGAGAAACCCCTCTGAGGGTCTGTCCTGATACCTTGTGGTTATTTATGGATGTGGGTTAGTAATTCACAGAGTTGTCTCTGACCCTGTTGACCTGGTTGTGTCAGTCAGGACAGGGTGTCGCCTCATTAGACCAACACTACCGAGAAGACCTGACAAACAGATAGCATCCATCACGGTCCGTCTCCACTACATAACCTGACAGGTGTGTGTGACTAAAGAGAGGTTGGGACGTCTACCCATCTGTTAGTGTCGTGTGTGTGTGAGAGAGAGAGAGAAGGAGAATCTCAGGGGATGTTGTACATCTGTGAGGGTGTGTGGGTACCAGATTGTGTGTCTGTGTGTGTTATGTCAGTGAAGACCTCCATCTATCAGTCCAGGTAGATGCTAACTGAAGATGAAGGTAATACCATCTAAGTAAGGTAAATGAGACGGCGGTCTATGAATGAATCCTCTTTGAATTACAAAGAATGAAATATAAAATTACCACTCGTGTCAATGTTGTTTGATCTGATTTATAATTAGTACGCGTTTTTCTCAAGAAAGAAATGAAACTACTTTTCTTTATGATCTTTTTCCTTCTCAGTTTGGCCTCATAGTCTTAGCTCCTGATACGCTCTAGGCTGTGGATCCTGATCAGCCAATAACTGATAATTAGTTGGTTTCCTTGTTGGTGTCTGTCCGTTTTCCCCTCTCATCTGTCTGTCTGAGATTTCTGGAAAGAAAGATTTGTTTTAGTGGCTCGTCTGAGTCAAACTGATTATACAGATATAAACACACCAGACTCACAAATACAGTTAGCTGGAAAAGTGGTTTTCTCTACTCAATTTTTTTTCTTTTTTGCAAATTTGACTATGAAACAAAGATATCCCAGATAAAAAGTTTCAAAATTATGATTTATGTATTAGTGTATGCATTTCTGAATTAATTAAGGGAAAAAGCAACCCAAATTTACCTGGCTCTGTGTGAAAAAGAAATTTCCCCCTAAACCTGATAACTGGTTTTGCCACCCTTGGCAGCAAGAACAGCAGTGGTGTTTGTGATAACTGGCAGTGAGTCTTTTGCATCACTGTGGAAACATTTTGGCCCACTCTTCTTTGTAGACTTGTTTTAATTCAGCTACATTGGAGGTTTTTCAAGCATGAAAGTCTGACTCTGACGAGGCCATTCCAACATTTTCATTGGTTGGTTTGGGTGTTTTTTAGCCATTTAGAGATGGATTTTTGGGTGTTTCCAAACATTCATGCTGCAGTACCTGAGGGTATGAACTGCTCGCCGCTCATTCTCCTGGTATAGAATAAATTCATGGTTTCATCAATTACGGGAACTCGTTCAGGTCCTGAAGCAGAAAGTAAACCATCACACTACTATCATCAGTGTCAGCGCTACCATTCTGAGATAATGTTAACTGAAATGAGTGAAGTATCCTTTTCAGCCATCAGTGTGCTTTTTGCCTTGGAACTCTCCCGTGGATGCCATTTTTGCCCATTTTTGCCCACCTTTCTGGAAGACTGATCTTAACTGAGGCGAGGTGATGCCTGCAGTTCTTTTGTTCTTCGTTCTATTTTGCCCTCCTGGATCTGTCATTGATGTGCTCTTGGAGTAATTTTCCCTTCCTGTTAGGTTCACCGCTGTCCCTCCAGAGCTTTTCTCTCCGTTGTGGATAATGTGGTTTGATGGAGTCCCAAAGCCTTAGATGTGGCTTTGTAACCCACTCCAGACTGATAGATGATGCTGATAGTTGTTTTTCATTTATTCTTGACTTTCTCTAGTTAGTGGCATGATGTGTTGCTTTTTTGAGATCTTTTAGCCTCCTTCACTTTGTCAGACACGTTCTGTTTATGTCATTTCTTGATTCATCATGGCTAACAGTAATCAGATCCAGCCAATTGGAACTCTGTTTTCTGTTGAATGATATTGGTAGGGATGGGTATCGAAACCCGGTTCTTGTTGAGAACCGGTTCCCACTGTTTCAATTCCTTGGAATCGTTTGCCATTTTTGCAAACGATTCCCTTATCGATTCCAGTCGCCCCGAATGACGTCACCACGTTGCGGAGCGTCATTTACCTGGCAGGGCGCCTAAGCGGCTCAAACGCTCAAAAGTTTGGTTATACTTTACGAGAACAGATGACAACGGGGCAACTTGCAATACTTGCAAAGCAGATATTTCATTTAAAGGAGGAAACACTACGAATATGCAAAAGCATTTGCTCACAAAACACGCGATGACCTTAAATGAATGTCGTGTTTTTAATTCCGCTCCGGACTCGTGAATCTCAACCCAGCAGCAGCGGTAACGTTTGCACGTCCTCTCCCGTTAATGCAGCAGGTAAATAATCAGCTAACAGTGCATATTATGTTAGCGCGATCTGCCTTATTACAAAACCTGCCATTACTGTGCATTTAGGTGACCCTGATGAGACAGACAGAGTCTGGCTGGCAGTTCTCGCTGCAGTCTACCGGTAGCGTCTCCTTTCAGGCCAGGATAGACGAATGTCACCGAGCAGTGACTAAGTTTGTGGTCAAAGGCTTGCACCCATTTGCCACAGCAGATGCCCCCGATTTTCGGTAAGTGAATGTGTTTAATTGTAGGCAGGGACATTACTGGATATTCTTGTGTAATTGCTACAGAATAATTTATGTTATACTTTGTTATTGCTACAGAAGAATATTTATTTTATTATTTTATATTTACAATTTTTTTCCCCGGGGACCCTGTGACACCCCATTGAAGAGCCGTAGGCTGTGGATCTCTTAAGATCTCACTGTTGGGTTTGTAAGGCCATGTTACTCCTAAATTTCTGTCTTGTTCAAAGAGAAGATATAAAACAAAGTTCTAAGTTAATCGACCTTAGTGTTCTCCTTTTTTAAAAATAAGAATCAATAAGAGAATCAATAAAGAATCGAATCGTTAAACAGAATCGAAAATGGAATCGGAATCGTGAAAATCTTATCAATACCCATCCCTAGATATTGGTTTGATGGTCTGAAATGTAATTGTGGCAAATACGCCCAAAAAATTAGGAATTGAGGAAAATGCGTCTTCATAGCGCTGTACATTAAAAATGCTGATCATGGACAGCTTGGTACCTCCAAGAACTGAGTAAAGAATTCCTTTTATGCTGCTGCTACAAACAACTCACAGTTCTTCGTGGGTCTGTATTAGTGTTTTAGTCATTTGCTTCCCAAAGACAACGATGCTGCGTAATAAACACTGATTGCTGTGAGATTTAAGCTCATTATTTCCTCATGTAGTTTTGCTGAAATGCGGTTGGCCTCAGCCGTTCCTCCTTCACGCTCTCACCGCTCAGTTTTTGCGCTCTGATCAGGCGTGATCAGAGGGAATATGATAGAGTCAAATTTTAAAAGCCCTCAGGCTCTCTCATTAGGAGAGAACTTTCTGCCTCTCACTGAGACCCAACCTGCTTTCACACATTCTCCGTGGCCCTGAACCTTTTTTGACATTCTGCTGTGGATGCGAGGATGCAAATGTCTGACTGGACACGGAATCGTTTTGAACAAAGTGTGTGTTCAGTGGTCTCCATGTGAGGAGGTTTGTGTCCTGAGATTATTCACTATTCTTTATCAGTATCCACTTTTTTGTGGATATTTGGCTAAATATATCATTTCTAGCCTGTTTTGGAAGTTTGTGGAATGATTTAATGCGTAATCCGATTGTCCTTGTGTCAACCACACGAGTCACTGAACAGTTTCAGCTCCACCTCAAACTTGCTACAAAGTCAAATCTGTCAAAGTTTTCAGTGTTAACTCTACAACAATTTAGAGATGATCCTCTTTGCACAGGAGCAGGAACTTCCAGTGGTGTGTGTAGTAGATGATGTAGCAGGGAGCCTGCTGTCTTAATTGGAGAGGTGATGCTGTGCCCTGGGCACTCTACCATCCACGAGATGCTAGACTCGTCTCCAGCATGTCACACAGTGCTTCCTGAGAACATCGGTGCCTGCAGGACTGCCCTGAAACCCAGACACACACACACACACACACACACACACCACTAATATCATAAGACCATGATAGAAATGGCTAGACAAAGTGCAGTGCCACTGAGGAAACAGGATATCACAGAGACAAAAACAGGCAACCAGGTGATGTGAGTGTCATTTGTTTGTTTATGCTCGTTCTTGTTTGGATGAGTAATTTTGTAATCTCTTGCTGCTTCCACAGTTTTCTGAAGCAGAGCAATCCACAAACAGCTCCGGTTGATCAGATCTGATGGAAGCACAGACAGTGTTAGTACAGACTGATGCTTAATAAGGCAATGATGGGTAATGTTTAATTATTACTTAAATGTTACACGAGTCATTTAACACATGGCACACTGCAGTGCGGCCATGATTTAAATTTTTCGAGTTCATGCTGTGAACTTTACGCCGTGCTGTTATTGAGTTTTCAGTTCAGCTTTTAGATGATTGATTTTCTTCTCTTAGATTTTGGAGAAAATGAAGTTTTTAATCCGGAAACCAAAATGCTGTTTGAATGTTTGGATATTTAACTCGACATTCAATCATCAGCTAATCTGAGATTCCTCAGAAAAATTAAAAAGTTCTCTCTACAGTAAGTCATCTGTCTGTTTTCCCCGACATCCTTTTTGCATTATTTGCATGAACTCTTTTATTTATTTTTACTTCCTGCTCGTCTCTCCAACCCTATAAATCTTTCTTCATTCATCTAAACTGTTGAAACAAGTGGACACTGATGCAATCTCACAGCAACTGCCCCGCCGCTGATGCTCAGGCTTCTGTCCGTGCTGTGACAACGAGCACCGATGCACGTCGCCTGTAATTTAGATCAGTGTTTGACAGCGTGTCGAGTGGATGACTTTTGAAAAGATTTTTTTGCGGAAAGTTTCAATCTTTTCGCCGCCGGCTGAGGTCCATCAGGGTTCGTATGAAGCACTATGTTTGCACATTCAGCTAATTAGCATAATCCTTTGTCAGTCAGTAGTCACCTGTGTGTTTCTCTGCTGTGTAGAAATGTTAAAAAAGCCAGCTGAAGCAGATAACCTCGCTCTGATTGACAACATCAGGGCTGCAAACACAAGAACATAACACAATTTCATGCTTATAAGTGTGCATTTTTTATGCACTTGGCGTATCTGCTGTTGTTTGCTGCAGATAGCAGAACATCTGTTCTGTGGACACCTGGTATCAAGAGCCGCAGATAAACACTCATTAAATTGCAATGGGCACTATCTTTGAACAATGTTTCTCAGCGAAATAATGACTTAATGTTGCTGCTGTGCTTGTAATTGTGCTCTCTGACTGAGTAATGTGATAATTATACCTCGTGGTTGTGTGTGTGTGTGTGTGTGTGTGTGTGTGTGTGTGTGTGTGTGTAACACTGTGGATACAGATGGCCTGTGTATCTCGCCAAAGTTACCAACTCGTGTACCAATTCTAGTCGGCGCACGCCGTTGTTATCGGAAACATTTGTTTTTTAAAATTTCTTTGCTTTTGAACATGAATGCACATCTGGCAGAAGATCAAACTGTCGGGTACGGATTCTTCTTATTCCTTTACATCTTTGAACAAGCTGTGAGAGTGTTTGGATTCATTTATAAAATGATAAAACTTTTATTGTATACTCCATCTGATGACGTGCACACATCAAGTACTTCTGACAAAAGTGCAGCTGTACAAATATAATGCTGTATTTGTCAGCCTACTGCAAAACATGCCTGATTATATTTTCATGCATCAGGTCTGTGTTCCTGTTGCAGGGGGGTTGCGGCGGTGACGTAGACTGAGCTCTCGTCGCTGTTGCTCACGTTATGTGATCCACGCAGTCACGGCATGCACGACCTCACTCCTAGCTCTGTGACCGAGCGGGGAATGTGCAGAGCTGTCCAAAAATTTACAGCGTTAACCACGCTGTATCAGCTTCCTGGGTTTGCAGGCATGTGAATCCCAACATGTTTGTTCTTGCATCATTGGTACAGATTTGCATGGATCAGCTAAAAGTTGTCCTCCAGCCTTAATGCTTTTGTGTAGCTGTTGAGTCTGATATTTTCCAGTATTTTTAAAGAAAGTTATCTAATGTGAACATATCAGAGTTTTTAGACATGTGGGAGGGTTTAACGGGGTTTATGAACGCTCCTAATGCTGTTGCTTAATATTACATGACATTACATAATGTTGTAATGGCAATACATTCTACTTTTGCGAGTGCTGTGAAGTCATTGCCTTGTAATGCTGGTAGTAAATCAATGCAATCAATCTGTGTATATCATATGTTCACTTAAGGCTTTATTCCCCTCCAGGACTCTCCATATATAAAAAAAACCACAGCATTAAAGTATTAAGAGGTCTTCTTTCAACATAACCCTTAGACTAATACACAGACATGGCCCACGTAGCACATCTCTGCCATGAAGGTCATGTTGTTTGGTCAAGAGAGCTTTTGTCACACCCAATGGTCTGCAGCAAAGAACAGTACTGCTGCTTATCTTTGATTAACACCTGCTTATCTGAACAGAAAGAAAGCCTCCCATTGATAATGTATCTGCCCTAGTAAACCTTTAATAAACAGTGTGTACCTTTTTCCTTATCTGGACCTCCTGATTCTTCCATCTGGTCAACAGCTGATTATTATCAGACCAGATCACCTTCACACACACGCTTAGCTTTGACTGCATTAGTGTCTGTGTGTGAGTGAATCTGCGTTCAGCAGAAAGTTGGGAGAAAAAAGGGGAAGTGGGTTATGTTCTACAAATGTGCTGCACTGTGTGTGTTTGTGTGTCTGCGAGAGACCATCAAGATAGGACGAGAGAACAACCGAGCCAAAGTGTAGTTAATTTGATCTCATGCTTCTCTGTGTCTGTCATGCTCTCGCAGCGTGGATTAGAGTGGGTAGAGTGCTCCACTGACACCACACCTCCTCACTTCCTTTCACTCCACTCCTTCATCCTCAGCACCAAGGTCACAGCATTTCAGTGCTTCGGCCTCAGCGCCGGTTGTCATCCGTCAGACACTCTCCATCCTGGAGAATTCAACTATCCAGTCTTTCACAGCCCTTTTGAAGCTGCCTTAGAGCTGTGGAGCTAATGGAAGGAGCCTGAGTGATCCAGGACATTTTCATGTTGTTGTCTGCCTACATCCACTTCAAAATGTCTAATAGCTTTGCCTTAATCTGAAGAGTTTTTAAGCAGAGATATTTGGTGTAATGTGTAATAAAAGAAATGGGTAAGGAGGGCGGACGCTTACTAAATGCCACATAATTTGCTAAAATGCAGCTCCTGAATATTTTAACTGATAGATCAGCCGTCCCCAACCTGTTTTGCTCCACAGACGGTTTAATGTCAGACAATATTTTCATGGACCGGCCTTTAAGGTGTGGCGGGTAAATACAACAAAATAAAATGATACGACCGAGACAAAAACTGTGGGATTTTGTAAATATAATAATAAACGTGAATTCACTGTGTAACTGTGTAACTTTATTAGCAGCGTCCTCCTGAAATTCGCCAACAACACTGAGAGTAACATCCTCCTCTCTGCCCCATAATGCTCTCTGGTCGGTATGGTAACGTGTAAATATTTCTTTCAAAATAAGACACACGACTACAACACAGGAAAAGACCCAGGGAAACCGAGTTAACGATAACAACCCTGAAAACCATAAATTTTCCCACCCGAGCCTCAACTCTCGCAGCCCGGCACCAAACGACTCACGGACCGGTACCAGGCCGTCGCCCCATCGGCGTGCCTGGTCCAAATGAATTCCTGTCAAACATCAGCAGCAAACCGGACATTACACGGCCTACTCTGTCCAGCACTGGGAGCAGGTGTACGTGAACATCAGACAATCATAAACTCACACATATGTTTTCGCTTCTCATGCAGTGTGCTGAGTGCAGCGAGAACAACAGATTATTATTCAGTTATTATTCTCATACTTATCCTGGTGCATGAATGGGCATTAGTGCAGTCAACTTTGCTGGACTTTGCAGCTCAGTGTCAGCTCTGTGCTCTGATGTATCAAACAAGTACTCACAGCTCAGGCTCGTGGTTCTCTGACAGCATGAGCTGCCAGCGCTGGCTGAAAGTGCCAGTCTGCAGAAAAATAGAAGTGAGGCCGCGGATGTTTTGCTTCATCTGAATCACCTGATGTTGCTCCTGCTGAAAACAGACTCTGCTGAAAACAGACTCTGATCCATCTGTTATTATCTTTAAAGTTTCTGAGAAGAAAATAATGAATAAAAAATAACTGCTTTGGAGAAACTGAGGACTTTTCATCTTTTATGTCAGTGATGTTCGAAACGGGCCTAGGTGTTTGGGATTAGAGGGTGACGGCTTATCAACTGGCATCATCAGTAACAAAGCACAGCTGCTCACTCAGCCTGAACATGTGAAACACAAGAACAACAGCACTTAATTTGAACCAATGTCATACTTTCATTTTGCTGCAGACAGCAAATTCTAAGCAAAAAAAACCAACTTAAAAGTGAACACGCTGAAGTGTCTCGAGGCCAAACTACCCTCAGACTCACCCAAATTTGGGAATCTCAAAAAGGTTGAAGACATTTACAGATTGAACGGGCATGCAAGGCAAGATATAGAGGATTATGCAGCTGCTGTTGGGGCAAATGAAGGACAGTGGCAGCAAAAAAGGATTTTAATCTTTGAGTTTCTCTGCTTAATGGATTTTACAGAGAAATACAGAAGGACTGAGGGAGAATAAGAAACATGGAAACACGTGCCAAGTGTTCCTTGTGACTTGAGGTTGGTTGCACAGTTTAGCTGCGACGTACCGCTTCTATCTTACAATATCTCTGATATCTGACTTTATCCGAGCAGACTGTATATAATTTCATTTCATTTTAAATGTACTCGTACTTATTGTGCTAAGGCTCGTTATGTTGAACTGAATACAATGAAATAATCGCACAAACACAAACATTTTGACGTGCACCTCAGTCTTGCAAGAGCCTGTGAAACAAAGCCGACCTGTGTAGATGGGGGTCATCGTTTGTGAGCACAGCGTGCACAGCTGACTGACTCACTCTTGTTTATCTCAGAGCTGCAGGCGGAAGCCGTCCGTTGACTTTCAGGGAAGGAGACTGACAAAGGAACTAGTGTAAGAGTGAATAGTAAACTGGATTGTGGAGAGGACATGAGAGTTTGACAGTACGTTAAAACTGTGAGTGGCCCTAAAGCTGAAATAGAAGTTGCAGGAAGAAGCGACTCTCTGCACAAGTGTAGTGGGAAGCATGTTAGTGAAGGAGCACATGCTTTGATATGAAGCTCTTAAAATTACTCTTTTATGTTGCTGTGAGTTATTAATGCTAATAGAGCTCATTAGTTAGTCCTCATCTCAGCCAAAAGGTTAAAGAGAACACACACACACACACACACACACACACACACACACACATACATGGAGTGTAAAAACAATCACTAGTGGAAAAATCAGTCATGGATCACAGCAAGGTCAAAGCCTCCCACCTTCAGAAAAGTGCTACTGCAGCAAAAATGCAGTTGACAAATGACTGTTTGCTAAAAACCACAAAGAAAAGACTTTTAGCTCCTTATTTTAGCCAGTAGCCAAAAAGACTGTAAATAAAAGGTAACATCTGGATCTTTGTAAGATTACACTGTAGAATAAATCATTTAAATGGTAATAGTAACATCATGGTATATTGCATTAACTGTTTATTCATTTTTAGGAAATATTTTTATTAAATCCCTTTAGTGAAAGCTCCAGTTGTATCACATCTTAATTTTTAATGTAATACCTGCTGTGGTGGTGAGCAGAGGCAAAATGAAAAAAACAAAAGGTAATTGTCCAAAAAGGTATCACCTGCGATCCAACCTCCTTATGAAGAAAGTTGGTCTTTCAGCTTCCTGGACTGTTAGCACTGGCTGCTAACATTAGCATTGCTAATCTCTGTTGTACAAAGAAAAAGTCTGACCTTTGTTCTTTGACCCTTCACCCCGGAGTACAACTTGTATTATCTTTTGCACACACTCACATCCACACACAGGAACAGCTGCTTGGTGGTGGATTTGGAAACTGAAAAGTCCAACACAGTCCCATCAGACGTTAAGTGCTCTTTAACCTTCCAGGTCTAGTGATGCCTGATTTGAGAATGTACCACGTAATAGTGTGGGGGGTTCATTGATTGTTGGTGGGTATGTTTTGCACCCTTCATGCTTAAGGCAGCACCCTCACCTAACACAAAGGTAGAGATGTGGACTCTTAATTTTATGGCCATGCGGTCACATGTGGTAAGTCAGCTGTTGTTCTTATGTTGCTTTATTTCAGGAAGAATCGTCAGTTTGTTCCACTCGGTTTAGATATTCCACTATGACCGATTTCCATGAGGGAATAGATTCAGTTTTCTGAAACCAGTTGCTTAATGCCAGTGTTCACATTTTGACGACAGCTTGGAGGCAATGATATTCCAGCCCATAGATTTGATTGGCTATCATTAGCCATCTTATGGCTTTCCCTGGACTGATTGCTTTTCCAGCCAAGTAATCTCAGGTTCAAGTAAGAGTGCCAGATGATTCTCTCAACCCAGTGAAATGGAGAGATTCAAAAGTGTGAACCCAAGTGACTCTCTTACCTTTCAGCCTTTCAGCTTATAGCACCTTTTTAAAAACATTTTCCTTCATAAAGCCTCTGTTAAAAGGCTCACAACGCCTTAGCCTTAGGCATTCAGGCAAGCCACTGTAAACTACCGACTGCTGAATGCATTACTTGGATGTTTTTGCATGAATGACTTTGATAATACGCAGAACATTATGCAAATTTGTGTGGCTGTTCTTTCTGTGAGTAGATATTTATAAAAAGATGCACACAGGCTTTTTTGCTTTGCCAGATGTGGCCATGCGGGGATGAGAGACTTTACCGCTGTGCTTCGTGGGATTATAGAACAAATTATTTTATTAATGTGCTGGACATAAAAGATTAAAATAGAAGACATACTTACAGTAAATTGGGCACTGAAGCAACAGATAGAAAACCGTATAAAATGTAAAGTGAAAAGATGCTGCAACAGAAAACAAATTGAAATTAAAACAAAACATAAAATATACCCCAAAGCCCTCGGGCAAACAGACACGGATGCTAATGGAAATTAAAACGAATGCATTAATTGCAGTGGACACTGAGAATTCCCTCCGTGATGTACGATGATGAGATTTAACCTCTTTTCCTTTAAAGGACCAGCCTGAAGCACTCTGTTAAGTAATCGTGCTTTCCCCTAATGAAAGCGACCTTAATGGCATTTTCACAACTTACGCTGCTTCGTTGTTTATTATATTTATCATAATTTAATTTCAGTTTGTAAGGTTTCGTTGTTGTTGTGAGGTTTTAAGACATGTGTCTCACATTTTTTACGTGTCCCACATAGTCGGAGCAAAAACATGTTTACTTGGAAAACGTCAATTAAGGACCCATCCTAAAGGGTCGAATGTTTTCTGTTTTGAATGACTGAGCACGGATAGTAACGTTCTTCAGAAAATCACCTAATATTTCACAGAAATTGCCACTTTTATTACCACAGATAACTCTTGTAATGCATAGCTAGTTCAGAGAGTCCATTCTCCAAACAGTTGCCCACTCTTCTGTACTATTGCATCTCAGAACTGTTCTTCACTAAGAAGAGTTTCAAGTGTGTTAAAAAAAGGAAGGTGAAATGAAGCTGTTGATGTGGATGAGGGTCCATATGAAACATTACTGGTAATATCTGGAGTCATTTCAAATTATGGTGATCGCTGCTTCCTTTTTATATTCTGCTTTTTATTACTTTTTTTGACTGTGAATTGTTCTGTGCTCAAGTTAAAATGAATTTTAAATAGATTTTATAATCTGTGATCTTCATCTCAGTTAGTGTGACTGTTACTCGACTCAATAAATACAGTAAAAGTTTGACAACAGGCTGTTGTGCAGCGAAGTTCATCCATTGTGAGCAAAATTTAAACAAGTTCAAGACAGTAATCTACTGGGAAGGCAGTTTATTTATTTACTTATGTTTGTAGGTGTGTGTGTGTGTGTGTGTGAGAGAGAGAGAGAAAGAGAGAGACCCAGTGTGTTTTACATTCTCACTATATCCTAATGAGTGGACATTTGCATTATTCAGAGAGCTGGCAGAGCACTGGCCCCTTTACTGTCTCTCTTCCCTCAGTCCTGTTCAGTTGGTGAACCGAGCTGCGTTTTAGCTGGGAAAACAAGACCCCCCCGCCCCCACCCCTGCGCCCCCTTTATGTGGTTTTTCAGTCTGTTGGAGAGAGAGCGAGCGTTCCAACGGTTCAGTGATTTTCTGCCCATCCAAATGATTGCAGAGCTCCTGCAGCGCCCCCATTAAAACCTATCAAGGAGGCGTGTCTGTTCCTCGTGCTGTCAGTTTTCTGTGGAGCTGTGTTGAAGAGGCAAAACCAGGCTGCAGCTCAGTCCATAGATTCTGACATGGCCGCCGACCACAGCGTCTGGATTGGATTAGCATACGGTGAGGAAGTTAGTTGCTCGCATTGCCTGCGTTATCTAAACAGTTTTTACCCATTACAGCGATCTCAAAAGTCCATCCCATCCAACACGTCCCACAAGAAGTCACATCCATCCGCAGATTAGGCCAGCGAGCCGAGCGGCGAACAAGACAGCCTACAACAGATGTCAAACAGCAACTTTCACACATCTTAAAATACACAGAGCAGACTCCACAGAGCTAAGTCGTTGTACACGCAGACTGACAGTGCTGAGTCGGCACATCTCAAAGCTCTCTAGCTGTCAGTGTCGATTCTCATCTCTGTCTCTGCTCTTGGTTCCACGCTGCTCGCTCTCTCTCTCTCTCTCTCT
Organism: Oreochromis niloticus; assembly: GCF_001858045.2. NCBI lineage: Eukaryota > Metazoa > Chordata > Actinopteri > Cichliformes > Cichlidae > Oreochromis > Oreochromis niloticus. Next base: position 62,368,131 of record NC_031972.2, on the reverse strand, counting down.
GCTAAGCCTGATGGGAAATTAGTTTAGCCTCTCTGTTTTATATCTCGGGACTACTTTCCCTTTGACTCAGGCACCTTCTCCAGTTCTCTATCCATGCTTCCATCTCTAATCATCTTTTCCAGCCTCAGTGCAGCCTGCATCAAACAGCCATTGAAATAATGTCTGGAGTTCTACCCTGTAGCTCCTCCTGCTGAGACACATCCTCCCAGAATAACGTCGCACACAGGTATCGACATGTTTGGGGCTGCTTCCTTGGTCCTTTTCGTCATTGAATTGTCTTATCTCCATTGACCTTTGTGTAAACAAAGACTCTGTGTCAAGGAAGAGTGCCTCCTCACCTCCCGGCACTTCGGCGTCTCTGGGGTGTTTGAAGTGTGCCTCTGGTCTTGACGCACACCAGACAAGGAGGGAGCTCTTTGAGAAAGGCGGTCACTTGCCTTTCCCGATGAAAGGATTCCAATATCGTGAGGGAAAAGGTGAAGTGGTCAGAGAACGGTGCAGGAGGATAATAGAAGTGACTCCATAAAAGACGTCGTCTTCTCTCTTGGTTGTACTTTTTAAAGGCTTTACAAAAGAGAGAGGGGGGTGCAGGGATAAAGAAGGGGAAGTCGGCGTGTTGCTTAATGTATGAAAATAGATTGCAGCTCTCAGGAAGAGAACAAGAGAAGAACATTTTTTGGCATCTTGGTGTGTGTCTGCTGCAGATAAGCAGAAGAAAGGTTAAGCTGAGCTCAAAAATTGAAAATGTAACGTGTGAGAGGCTCAGAAAGGAGTGCCGCACACAGAGAAGTGAGAGTGATTTTCACTACTCTCACTGGTGCTGATGTCAGCGTCTCAATACTTCAGCACCTTGGCCTCATTCTTAAAGAAATGAAGCAGCGTTTAATTTCGTGATAAAGGCCAAACTTCCTGGCACTTCAGCCTCCCTCTGCCAAACGCCGGTGGCTGCGGTAGCTCAAGTCAGCTCTGTTTATTCGTGTGGAGCGTTGAAACACAGCACAAAATCAGACAACAGTCCAAAGAAATTAAGCTATTAAGAAGTAATTAAAACAACAAATTAACCCAGTTAAAACAATTAAGACGCTATTTGCCAATCAACAGGGGTCTTTAATATTGTAAATAACAGATAAGCTTGAAACTGGGACTAATCTGAAAGTAAAAGGAGGTTTTTCAGGTGAGGGGGAAGACCCCGTTGGAAGAGGAAGGCTGTTCCAAGTTTCAGTCCGGCTGTAACTCCAGCTTCTTGCAGCCCATAACAGATTGCAGATAGTTCACTTTGGGCGTAATAGTAACCTGAGTCACCTTCTCAAGGTCATTAAAGAAAGGAACAGTTTACGTCAATCTTAGCCTGAAGTCTGTGACAGCAGATTTGACCTGCAGGTCTAATTTATTTCTTACATGTGGTTTTCAGCATGATGCCAAACTTTATCAAGTTGCACTTCCTGGTTTATTTTCAGGTTGACAAAGTTTTGTGAGAGCAAAGCGCACTGAAGATATTACACAGTTTTCAGTGGTGGGCTTCAGCTTTAGGTACATCTGACTGATTCATTATTAAAGTGGTCTTACTTAACATATTATAGAAGCAAGGGCGCACGTGGAGTAAATACAGATCCAATCACCAAAGTGTTGAAAAGACTTAAAAGCCTGATTAGACTTCAACCCATTTAGAGAAGTCCTTCAGATGAAAATCGGACAGTTAATTAATGTTTTATAGGTGCAAATCACGACAGCAGTCGCCTCAAGGCGTTTTGTATTGTAAGTTAAAGACCCAACGATAATACAAGACCCTGATCTCAGTGCTGCATCCTGTAAGGTCCAAAAAAACATCACATATGCTATTATTATATTATTATATTGGATTAGTCTTCTTTAGGAGAGGATGGACTGTTTACTTGTTCACTCCCAACTTGATTTATTGATTTAAAAAGGGATATTTTAGTCTTAGTTAAAGCTAACAGGGAAATGGGCCTGCTGGCGTTCTTAAAGATATTATTGACAGATTTAATGGTGTCAATTATAACGATCTGCTTGGCATTTAGAAATTCTATTTCATCTGGATATCGGCTTTGATGGTTGAGGTAGAGGAACTCACGAACAGTTTGTTAAAAACTTTCTAGTTTCTGTTCATCTCATAGTTTGTGATGAAAGACACAAGTCTGTCCAGAGAGGCGATATTTGTCCCGTCGCATGTGTGTAAGAAAGCTGAGAAGCATATGCGTGTCAGCTATGGGTGTTTGTTGGTCATTTTTGTTTGTTTGCCGCAAACATGCAATGCAGCACTTGTTGCAACACGTCTCATTCTGTGTGTCCCAAGACACCGCAGCAGATGCAGCTTACCGGAGTGAAATGAAAAATGTCCCAGTCAGGTGTTTGACGCATGTGCGTGCTTATTCTGTGCGACCACACGTATGTATCACGTGTGCTGTTAGAAATAGAAAAGTCCCTGTTCAGATGGAGGAGCGCTTAAAGCTGGAAACATTTCTCTCTGAGCGACACAGAAACATTGACTCCTGTATCTTTGTCACCGCCGCCAAGAAAAGCAAGAGTCGTGCAAAACCGTCGTCAGGGTGCGATCAGAAAGTTCTGCGATTCCACACATAAAAATCCAGCTTCCAGCATTTTGGTTCTCATTAGCTCAGTTCCTGGAAGTCCCATTCTGACCACTCATGCATCTGCAATGTGTGCTGAATTTCATTTTGGGAATGAGGACATTCAGCAAATGTGGCATGTGTGGAAGATGGTGAGGAAGGTAGTGATGGTCCAGCCAAACCCACAAACACCAAACAGTTCAGCTTGTCTGAAAGGAGCCACTGCAGTGTGAAGTGTTTCCACTGAATGTGAGATGGAAACACGTCAGGATGAGATTTTTAATAAACTATGAAAAAATAAAAGCCACTAATAGACTTGTGTTGTTTAATATTTCAGAAAAAAGTTATCATATAACTTTTGTACATGTGTATACATTTGACTCCACTTGTACTGCCTGATTAAGGACACAGTAAGAGTACAAATATCAGCTTATTGTAGTAACAGAAACATGCTGTGTTTGAATTGTAACAATAAGTTTGTCAGTCAGCATGTTTCATCTATTCATCTGACACAAGTAAAGAAAATGCAATTTAATACCTTTAATAAGTTTCTAATGAATGTTGTGAGTCTGCGATCGTTTCTTTCCTTATGGGATTACTGTCTCTAATTGTTTTGCTTCGATCTTTTTAGCTGGAATCAGGACTGATGTCTGTTGATCTTCCTGAGATTTCTTCCATTGTTTTCTCTTATTTGATTTGATAGTGTAGGGCTGGAGTGTGTCTGCTGGGATGTTTGCATATGTAAATGAAACTGAATTGAAATGATTCATTTTTAATTTAGCTGACAGCAAACTAAATTATTAATTCCACCTTAAATCTTAGTCTGGATTAATTAGTTCTTAAAAGATGAATTGATTAATTTGGAATGAAATTGACAAAAAATAGATCCTCCTTCTTCTTTTGTGTCATTTTGAATGTAATATCTGTATTTTACCGTCTTGGTTGAACCAAAATGCAGTTTGAAGACATCTGTGTTTCTGACGTTTTCTTAATGATTGTTTTCTGTTCATCAAGTGGATCACAGTAGACACCAGGATAGACCACAGACGCATCATTCAAACCATGCAAGTAAAACACATCAGCTGACACAGAAACGTCAGTTTGTGAGTCCAAAATCACCTGCATCTCACCTGCTGCTGACTTTTGACTGTGTTGAATTTGTGCGTGCAAATGTTCGTACAAGTAGACACGCCCCTATTTTTGCTCATGAAAATGGAGCGTGTGTACTTGGATGTCTGAAAAGTATCTGCCTCAGGTGGAGAGGTCAGGTGCTTCACAGCACGCGGCGTGCTCCAGTCTCCACACTAACTAATGCGCTCTTATTTAGCCATCAATCCCCTCTAGCTGATGTCAGCCGGTTTTCCACGGCTCCATGGTCATACATACGCAATGAGAGATTGTCCATCATCTCATATAATGGTCCACTGATAAGATAGCTGATGGTTGATGGGAATTCAGCTGTAGTGAGCCTAATGTTCCTGCTCATGAGATTTCCTTCTGAAGCATGTGGAGGAGTCGCTGTTACACAAACGGATAGATCACAGTGTGACTGTTCTCGTGTTTGTTCAGTTTTACTTCACAGTCACACTGACTCACTTTTTCTTTAATGTTTCTGCAAGCTAACAAAAGCTGTGGTCCGAATTGTAACGGCACACATGATAAATACGCTTGTGTCAGTGAAAAGGTTTAAAGGTAATAAACTTAAATGTATAGCTCAGCCTTGCTAAAGGCCAATTTATTCCAAAGTAATAGAAATGTTAAAGCTTTTGAGCATCTCATTTTTCTTTGTTCCCTTCACATATGCATGTGCTCAGTATTGATTTTAGAGTGCCATCTTTGCAGAATTCTATGCATCCTGTAATGAAATGTCCTCATTTGTCCTCCGTTTTTGCACCTGTCTCAATCACTCGTCTTTTCCCATCCTCACATAGCGTAAGCATATGGTTACCCTTCAGCAGCCACACACGCACTTACATATATCTCTGTTTCATCATCTCTGCTTTCTGTTCTGTTTCTGACTCTTTTTCGTAATCTTTCATTTTCTCTGTTCTCCTCTCGTCACCCGTTTCTTTCATATTTGACTAGAGTCCAAAAACCATCGATTACCAGTGAATGTTTTTGTCTGCGTTTGTATCTCCCGATTATAGACCTGAACTTGCATTACTTCTGGAAGTGGAGCGCCTTTGAGGACTACCTCCTCTTCTGCTTCGGCTTCACCGTCGTGTGTGCAGTCATCACCCTGCTGCTGCTGGACTCCGCGGTGTTTGTGGAGACTTTGGGTTCGCTGGCCGTGATGTTCGAGGCCATGCTGGGCATCCCGCAGCTGCTGCAAAACTTCCATAATCGCTCCACAAAAGGCATGAGGTACAGTGTGCTCCAAGGTCAAACAGAGCTCTGCAGAGGCACAGTCTACTGACTTCACACTTGTCAGGGAGTCTCAAGCAGTGATTTATATTCCCATGAACAAATTATGCTAATAAGGTCATTTATAGCTACTGAAGTCTCCATGAAAAGAAAATAGAGAGTCACATGCATCTTAATTTCACTAATGAAATCATTTTTTTAAACATTTGGAATTCTTTTAAGACAATAAATATAACAAAATTGGTTCCATTTTATTTTCTTTAACAATTAAAAGCCAAACAGAAATATTCAAAACCTACAAATGGAAAAATTATTATTATTATTTTTTTCTTACTAGTCTTAGGACTGTGAACTACTTACTAACAGTATGTGTCAGCACAAAACTGTCTCATGGCATTAAAAGGTTAATGTCAGCATCATGTTTGTGATGTATTTTTGTAGTTGGACTTATCGTATTTGCTTTTGTAGGAGTTTCACTGTTTGATCAGATCATGCAAATGTGCTTTATTTTGATTTGCAGCACGCAAGTTTGTAAAAATTGTCCTGAATTTAGGGTAAAAAGAAAAGAAAGAAGAAGCGTGTGTTATTTTGTGTCCCACTTGGTTGTGATAGTTGCTGCTTAGGAGTGTTAATTTACTTGGAATGAGAGGAGAGGCTGTCAAAACAAGTGTGTAATCAGCACTGGTGGATCGCTCAAAGGTGTGAGGATCGTGCCCAAGCTCTGGCTGTGTGTTGTAGCTCTTCACCCTGCATTTTTAGAGCCGTGCACGACATATTTCCAGTCTTCAAGAACACTAGTATTTGTATTGTATTGTACTAGTATTTGGATGAAAACAGAGCAGATCTTAACTAAACTGACTGTCTGAGCTGAGGCAAAGCAGAGTCCTGATACGAGATGTTTAGCAGAATGCGTCTGCTTTTTACAGAGAACTGTTGCCACAACCTACCAGACCGCACACTGTCTGCGTTAAATTTGAATGGAAGATTATCAAAAACTTATTGTCATTCAGCTGCCTCTCATTGATCTGAGTCACCATGCTGTCCACAGTTCCAGCACTTACACTGTGTTATTTTGGTTAGTGGGCTACTTGCACCCTCTTCAACTTGCTGATTTTGGGATCTGCTAATTTACGGTGCTCCCGGTAGAATGCTGGCATTATTTAAATGGACTGAGTCTTTGTAAATTAGCATATTGTTAGTAGATCATCTGCAGAACTTTTTACTCCCATCAGAGCATTTTTGTGATTGCAACCTCACTTAATTTACTCCACTAATGAAATCTGGTCCTAGTGTCCTACAACATCTGCAGAGCTGCACACTACAGCTCCTGATTAGTATAAGTTTCAGTGAAAGATCGAAGATCTGTTTAACATATATACTCGGTTCCACTTGCACTTGTGCTGCAATCAGCTGATTTCCGTTTGTGTGCCAGAGGCTGAAAATAGTGTCACAGTCTACAGCGTGGACCGGGACGTCACTTTGATTCTTATTGCACAAAAGGATGAGAGCACGAAGTCGCATCAAGGATAGAAACAACTGCGTTATGCTGCTAACACGACTTTGGCTCTGTGCAAACACATGTACGGAAAACATGCTAATGCTAAGCTAGCCAAGACTGAGTGTCTGCTGATCCCAGCTCAGCAGCCAGACCCTGAACTTCAACAAGGGCAGACGAGCTCTCAGGCTCCAGCCTCTGTTTCTAGAATCACCGTGATGATCGTGTCAAACTCTCACTGTGCTGGTTTTTATCTTTGCTTTGTGGTGTCAGCTTTGTCTTCATACCTAAATACTAAGAGAAAGATCATATGTGTGTCGTTAGGGATTTGTGTTGTGCATCTGTAGCTTAAAGGTTTATATTGTTAAATGGTAATTTTGAGACAATGTGTTCAGGTCGTTTTATGGAGAAATGGGAAAGTAATGAAATGAGATTCGTGATGAATTACTTTCTGTATTTGATATGTTGCCTAGCGATGGTGGAGACTCTCAAAGTGGAGCCAGTGAGAACCAATCAGATTGATTGTCTGCTGATTGTCTGTTATCCTGTTTTCCTTCTCTCACCCCAACCGGTCGCAGATGGCCCCGCCCCTCCCTGAGCCTGGTTCTGCCGGAGGTTTCTTCCTGTTAAAAGGGAGTTTTTCCTTCCCACTGTCGCCAAAGTGCTTGCTGATAGGGGGTCATATGATTGTTGGGTTTTTCTCTCTGTGTATCATTGTAGGGTCTACTTTACAATATAAAGCACCTTGAGGCGACTGTTGTTGTGATTTGGTGCTGTATAAATAAAATTGAATTGAATTGAATTGAATAAGTAATATTGATAATGGAACTGGAATCTCTAAATTCTATCAATTCACATCCCTAACAATGAAGAATTTAAAAATCTAATGTTGCTCTAATATTTAAAGTATATTGCAAGTAAAGTGGATTCAACTTTAGCATTAGTTTCTGTCAGATATCTAAAATGTCACAGATAAAGCTAGCCTAGATGCTTTTAGTATGTGACCAGAGCAAATGCAGGTTTTCTCCAAAAGACTAAAACTAAATCAGTCTCGTGCCAAAATCGAATGTCTGTTTAAAGACAGGAAACACCAAAATATGAGTGACAGTTATTACTATTAGCATTAACATTACCACCAATGAACAGGAGTCGACAGATCCCTTACAAGATATAGTATAGAATTATTTTTAAAAGCGACATTTAAAAGGGATCCCTTAGGTTTGGGTCACCCCCACTTAAAATTCAAGGTTTCAAGGTCACCTTGAATGAGAAGAGAAAGCAGAAGGTGGAAACGGGAGGCACACAAAACCCTCAGCTTACATTATGAATGCTTTCTCAGTGAAGATTGTGTCAGAGTGCGTTAAGGTCAGTGAGCATGCTTATTAGCCTCTCAGGTAAATGACTGTGAGATCAATTACACTCCTAATGGCGCAGAATCTCATGCTAATTATGATCATTATTTCCTTATTATGTCTGTCGTCAGTGTAAAATCTGTGTGTTTAATAATATGCATTTATAAAAAATACTTTAAATCTCTAGGAAACAAAACCTCTTTTCATTAGGTTTTCAGGAAGTTACTGAAGTTGGTTAACATTCATACCAGGGGAGCGTGGTGAAGGAAGAAGAGCTAAAATTAGGAAATTACAGTGACGTCAGCTGGAAGTAGCAACTCTCCTCAGCACGTTTGTTTTCCTGTAGTCGAGATTCCTTTTTGTAAAAATGCACAATGGATATATAAAAAGTGTGTGTGTGTGTGTGTGTGTGTGTGTGTATATATATACATATATAAAACGTGTGTACGTGTGTGTGTGTGTGTGCAGATTGTTAGCTATAGCAGTAGACTTATAACTAATATTTTGATCCATATGAATTTTCTATAAAAATTAATATTTCAAATAGCACGAACTGATTGGTTTTGCTGCGTAAATATTTGCATTATATTTTGCAAGATATGACTCAAACATGAAGAATTATGGAGCTATTTTTAGTGTGTTTTGAGGTGAGAGGGGACCCGTGTTATACTGTGAATGATTTCCTTTTAGAGACGTTTGCTTTGACTGCACTGAGCATCGGGGTGACCGGTGTGTACTGCATATCTTTATATCTTCAGTATGTGCCCACTTCCACTTCCATCCATGCTTTCTGTAACTACCTGCACATATTGTGTTACACCGATTGCATTTTTATCTTCGAGTTGCTGTTTTATGATTTACTGTTCTCTCACAGTTATTTACCATTTGACATGTCCTCAGGATCTAGGCTGGAACCTGAACATCACACAAAGATTGGCTACACAAAAGGTCCTTGAAGTTGGGAACATCAAATCCTTAAACTCAGATACGTGAAAGTCGCCAAAAATAAAAAAAAGGAAGTCAGCTGTGTTTGTGTAGGAGGCATGAGTTAATCATAGAGTAATACTGCACAGTATTGGATGACTCATTCCAGAAGATTATGCATTATCAACAGGAATATTTCATAATTTCAGTATAGATATTGGTGGCTTTATGGCACAAATGTTGCTGATGGTTGGAAACAGCACAGACGATCCCTCGCGATGCATACGTGAGGATTTTCCTATTTCTAGATATTAAACATTGTTTTCCACACGACAGCGTGGCACACAATCAACACTTGCTCTAATGCTATCCCAGGTGTAACAGTAGCTTGTTTTTGTGCACTCACATTCCCCTGAGCCCTATTACCGAGGTGTGATGCTGAGTGTATGGATCTGTTTCATGAAGGACTACTCACCTTTTCCAGTTCACCCAAATAATCACTTTCCAAGAGATGCATGGAAAAGTCAAGTAAAGGATGTGAAAGAAGCATGGAGGATATTTGACTGCACTTTGTTTAATATGTTTCATTTGTGCATATGTGTGCACACTCATTCTACTACTAATACTGGGAAAATTAAAGAGGTGACAGTTCAGTGATGAAAAAATCCAACAAAAAGCAGAAGACTGGATGAGCCTGACTGATGTGATTGGCAAGGAAAATTAAGTGTAGGTTTGAAAAAGTATTAATCCACAGGGTTAATGTCATTAGCAAAATCTAATTAGTGTCAGGTATCAAGAGACAAGGTGGAAGCTCCAAATCAATGAGGATGAACTGAAAGCATGGGTTAGAGACACTTATTAAAAAGAGGAGAAACGTGAGAGGAATTGATGATTAGTAAAAAGAAATCCATGTTGTACTTCATGGTGTCCCCCGAGAAACATTCATGTGAGGTCAAAAAACCAAATGAAATGAAATTGTTTTTGCTTTCGTCGTCTTCTCCTTTTCTTCCTCCTTTTCCTTTCGACTGGTCCCTTTAAGAGTTGCCACATTGAATCATTTGCCTCCATCTCGTCCTGTCCTTAGTGTTGTCTACTGTCACACCAACGATCGTGGCTCAAGAGTTGGGAGTTCGCCTTGTAATCGGAAGGTTGCCGGTTCGAGCCCCGGCTCGGACAGTCTCGGTCGTTGTGTCCTTGGGCAAGACACTTCACCCGTTGCCTGCTGGTGGTGGTCAGAGGGCCCGGTGGCGCCAGTGTCCGGCAGCCTCGCCTCTGTCAGTGCGCCCCAGGGTGGCTGTGGCTACAATGTAGCTGCCATCACCAGTGTGTGAATGTGTGCGTGAATGGGTGGATGACTGGATATGTAAAGCGCTTTGGGGTCCTTAGGGACTAGTAAAGCGCTATATAAATACAGGCCATTTATCATTTACCTCTGCACGTCCTCCTTCAATACATCCATGAGTCTTCTCTTCTTCTGCCTGGTAGCTCCATCTTCAGCATCCTTTGCCCATCATATACACCGTCCCTCCTCCGCACGTGTCCCAACCATCTCATCTCACCTCTCTAACTTTGTCTCCAAATTGCTCAACCTGAGCTGTCACTCTGATGTACTAATTATTAATCAGGCTGGTGACCGTCTACGTATCATCAACTCTGTAACTGCTAGCTCCGTGCTCTGTCTTTTTGTCAGTTCCACCGTCTCCCAAACCATACCTCACAGCAGGTCTCACTAGCATCTTCTAATCCCTTCCTTTCACTCTTGCTGCTGTCCTTCTATCACAAATCACCTCTGACACCCACTCCACCCTACCTGCACCCGTGTCTTCACCTCTCTTGACTGCTGCCTATTTCTTTGTGGTAATGTCAGGTTGACCCTCAAGTGTTTAAACTCATCTACCTTCACCACCTCCACTCCTTGCACATGTATTCTGTCCTTTCATTCCTATTTTCTCCAGAGCATACCTCTACCTCTCCAGGCTCTCTTCCACCTGCTCCCTACTCTCAGTACAGATCACAGTGTCCTCCGCAAACATCAACATCATCCATGGAGCCTCGTGGCTGACCTCATCTGTTTATGTGTCCATCAGCACTGCTAAACCTATGAGAGCCATTTTTCATTCTTGGATCTATATAATGTCAGAGAGAGGGGATTCCCAATGTAGTCAGGCACATAGCTTTGGATGTGCTGACAGCCAAGCAGGTGATATCCTACATGTCACTTGAATTATGGCCTCAGTGAACGTCTGTTCTCAGTAGCTTCAAGCTCTCTTCATGCAGTAAAGGTAGTCATATTGTATTATTGTGTCATAACAAGCAACACAGACTGCAGTACATACTAGTATCTAATGTTTCAGTGCTTGGCTACGTTTTGATTGACAAGTTGCTGCTGTATGTGTGTACATAGTGTGCAGATCCACTTTGTGTTTGTACAGTTTCAAAAAACCAAGACGGCAACAGCCAAATGCCAAACCAACGGCTTCAAACTAATAAGCGGCTACGACTGTCATTCATACACAGGTATGAAAGCAATCTTAAATATTTAATGAATTCACCTTTTTGCATCTTTCAAATAAGTAGAAACTGCATAATCATCAGATTATGTGCTGCTTTCTTGCTGTTTAGTAAACACTGACTATATAATGTTCTCAGGTTCACATCTGATGGTGTTTGGTTGTTGAATGAAGCCTTCATTACTCAGGTGGATGCTGCAGCCGATGCTGGAGTTGCTATTTGTTTATGTAAACAATGTGTGTGTGTGTGTGTGTGTGTGTGTGATTGCTCAGCTGCCTGGGGAGTGTGTCTGTTTTTTTCTTTCGTCTCATTAAAGTTGATCTCTTTGCTTCCTGTCCCATTCTCCTTTGCTCGCTCTGCACCAAAGCTTCCAACCTTCACAATGTCACTCTGTGACAGTAAAGGGAACGCTGACGCTGGCCGTGTGTCTCTCTCACTGACAGTAAAGTATGCAGACAAATACAGCGCTGGGCTTTCCTCTACTCTTTTTCTCTCTTGGTTAAATTTACCATTCTTCATTGTCATGAATTTAAGAACAGAACTACCTTAAAGACTAACCTATTATATAATACATACATAACGATCTGTCCCTTACT